>NC_140073.1:115766147-116383175 GCF_964194135.1 Talpa europaea | reverse complement strand
GTGAAATTAAATAGAATTATCACAAGATTTCCTATAGGTGCTAATATGACAATGTGTTTCATCAGTTTCAAAGAGAGACACATGCACTTCTGAAAATAAATTTAAACATAATTCTTACTGAGGATGTATCCCTCAAAATCCAAATTGAGAGACATCAACAAGAAAATATTGCAATAAGACATAAAATTGAAAATGATAAGGACATATCTGGGCAGTGATTTTACTTTACAAGGACTTCATTGTCAGTGGAAAGTTAAATTCAAAGATTACTAATTACATCGGTAATTTTGTTCAGTTGGTTTCCTACCAATACAGTAGTGGTTAAGACAAGAAACTTCATGTAAACAGTTCATTCTGGGAACTGTTTTCCAGGGAACCAGGGAATGGCTGCTGCCTGAAGCTGCCATTTGATTCTCTATTATAGAATCCTGTTCATCCAACTAACACTAAAGAGCCTAGTTTAAAGGCAGCTTTCCCTGTTGTAAATGCTGGTTTGACAGTAGGAGATGACAACCCCCAGTGAGCATTTCAAAAGTGCAAGTATTCAACAGTGTCTTTTTTTCTCGATGCTTTAACAGAGGAAGTTTCCATCTGGCCCTGCTGAATTATGTTGTCAGCTAGTAGGTACTCTGCTCTCAATCAAATATTTTCTTTTCCCAAGTCTTCAAATATCGTCAGTACTCTGCCAAGGTGGTTCTAGCACCTCTACCAGATTAACTTATTTCACTGTGTTCAAATTTCAAGGAGCCATCCCAGCATAAATGGTCAACTCTGAGAGAGCTTGCCAGGTCAGTAAGTTGTAAGTCATGGGAAAATGTCCATATACAAATACATTTTTCCCTGTTTGGCTTTATATTGTCCTCCTCCTTGCTCCAATTCCCTCAAGAGCCTCTCTTAAACGTTTCCCCAGCTGCAGCTGGTACATATTACCCGACCTTACAGTCTGTTGGGTGAGTCTATTATTTTCCCCTGGCTGGCTATTATTTGATCCTAGTAAATGATCTTGAATCCATGAGGAAGCAGGGGTGGGATGTACTGAGAGACAGCATCACTTGGAAGGCAATCACCACAGTAGGGATAGTTTTAGGTCTCCAAGCAAAGGAAGGCAACTCACTTCTTGAAAGGCTGCTTTTCCTAACCTAGAGCACTTGAGAGACTTGGGGGATTGTCAGGTTGTATTTGTGTGCAGCCAGTTGCTACAGTAACAGTTATAAGAAAAAGGTAGCCTGAGAGGTTATGAGATTGAGTAGAATAAGTATCTGATAAACTGATGAAGCATTTAAGGTGGGTTTCGGTTGTGAGGTGAGCTGTCAGTCCATTACTAAGGATTTAATTGAAGAGAGCACCAACCATCAGCAGCAATAAACACAATTAGTGTGAAAGAACAGCCAGGTCCTACTGGTGAATTGACTGCTCACTAAAGTGAAAGGGCAGAGCAAACAGCAGACAACGCAAAAAAGCAATCCTTTTTCAAACCAGCAACGGACTTTTCTGTTTTCTATCCATTAAAACAACAGAAAGCCAATCTGAAATAATGAAGAATGGGCAAAAGCATCTTCATGGAGCATTTCTTCCCATAAACTTGTAATTAAGAGATTTGGAAATGGCGTAAAAATATGCATTTAAGGAATCTGAAGCAGCTCTGACTTGCCAAACAATTTTAAATTCAAGTTAAAATGGATAGAAAATAATAGGCCATTTTAGAAAAGTAAATACACCTGCAACATGCATATCTAGAGCTCGGTTGATGTATCCTGTTTTGCAACCTTCCCAGGTTGCGTAGATTCACCGTTGGTTCTAGTGATTTGAAAGAGAATTTTGGAGCCCTTGGCATCATTTTCACAGGTTTTAATGGTGAGCAGGGGAAACAAGCCAGCAGGGTGACAGCAATTTGAGCCCCCTGGCCCGGGGTGATGTGACCCTTTCATCCCCTCCTGCCTAGGCACAGGTGTGCATACTTGCACATGTGCACACACCCATGCTCAGGTGTCCATACCCATATACCTTCTCCTTTATCAAGATCAAGGCCAAAGGTGAGAGCTACAGAGGCCAATGGTGCAAAAAGCCTGATCAACTTCATATACCCTATATTCTCTAACTAAAATGGTCTAATTGTAGAAATAGTGCCTATCACTTATTATTAAAATAGTAATCAAAAGTAAAGAAAGGAGGCTGGGTTCAGTAGGGTGTCATTCACCCAAGGTCACATCCTTCCCTCCGGTTAAAACTGAAAATTCTGGACAAAACAAAACTACCTACCTGTTTGAAAATTCTACAAATAAATAAAGATTGTGCAGAGCAGTGAAAAAATGAGAGAAACAACCAATATATTATTCTCTAACAACTTCACCCTGAGAGAAGGTCCCTCACAGTTTCATGATGCTGTGTATAAATGTATAAAACTCATACATTACTATGAGTTTTATAAACTATAGTAGATACATATATGATTTCAATCAAATGTAGAAAACAAAGAAGCAAAGCAAACATAAAATAAAAATCAAACTCTTACATGTAGAGAATGGATCATATCAAAAGTTTTTTTTTTTTTTTTCAGGACAAAATGGGGGAAGAGCATTGGAGGGTGAACAAAAGAATTAGAAGGAGTCAACTATATCATGGTGGATGGAAAGTAGACTTTTGATGGAGAGCGTAACAAAACATGCAGCTATCGAAGTATAATGCTGTACATCTGAATAAACAAAGTCAAAAGAAGTAAATTAGAAAGTTTTCTGATTTAAGTGTGATATTTATTTTTTAAACCATAGAAAAGAACTAAGTTAAATAAATACCACTGAAGTAACTCTTAAAGTTAATAAAAGGAATTCTGATAGAAAAATTAGAAGAATCGTGAATAGAGCAATTGCTGGACAGATAGGTCAAGGGATAGATTGTCAGAAAGCACCTAAAGAAGATTGCCTAACCCTATATATGAATCCATTCATGTTTAGCTTAACCTTTCAAAAACGCATTTTTAATCATATATATACATATACACATATATATGTGTATATATATTCCATCATTGCTCATTTTTGTGCAATGTTTGATTTCTCCTCTCAGGTGTAGTTCCCCATAAAATTCCCATCACCAAGTCACCCGTGAACCATCACAATAGTCTCTTGTGTTCTTCCCATCCCTGTTTTACAAAAATGTATTCTTAAGGCAGGTGCAAACCAACAGAGCAAAGACTTAGGGAATGTAGCTGAAATTTGCCTGACTACCCACAGAGGATACAAACAGACCTGATGAGGGAACCTAGCCAGGTTGATTAACTGCTAAAATGAAAGGAATAATACTTGCTAAAAGACTATAACAGGACCTACTTTGCCCAAAGATTCGAGGGAAAAAACAACATAATACCACTTGCCTGTAACATTAGTCAACATTGCAACCACCACTTTTTGCTGTTCTCCTCTGGATGAATTGATTTGTTTTAAACTATTCTTTTAAAAAAAATTGAGGTGGAGTTTTAATATTCTCAGGAGCAGCTGAATTAACTTATTTATGAGACTAACTTAGTTGTTCTTTATTACCATTTTGACTTTAGGATGTGCAGGAGAGAATCAGGCAGAATATGGGAGCAAGAACAATGCAGCCACTCACACGACCTCCCAAACCACTTCAGAATGAACACTGTGTTGCCCACTGTGGGCAACACTGTGTTGCCCATCTACTTGTTGCCCAAGTAGATGAGACATTAATGAAATTAAATTCTAAATTAAAGCAAAGCGAATTATTTGCTGATGACCAATGTAATCATATTTAACTACAGAACTAAATGAAATAATCTATATGTCCTTTTCAATTCAAAGAACAAACACCAGGGCCTCCCCGGTGGCGCAGCGGTTGAGCGCTGGGTTGCGAAGCTGCCCGCGGCCTCTGCGGCGCCGGTTCGATCCCCGGCTGCTCCCCAGCCACCGGAGGAGGGTCCCACATGGCGCGCAGACCTCTCCTGCCGCCCGCTGCTCCCCTCAGCAGTGTACTTCGGTCCTTCTGCCTGCTCTGCTCCCTGCTCTGGCTCTGGTGAATTCTCTCACCCTCCCGCACTTCTAACTGTACCCAGTGCATGTATAAACAAACAAACAAACAAAAAAAACAAACAAACCAGCAAACAAAAATAAATAAAGCATGCCTCTAAAAAAAAAAAAAAAAACAAACACCAACAAAACATGTTTTCTCCTTTAAAATTCTATATAATTATATGATTAAATACATTTTCCCCTGTACTTCATGCAAATTAGAATAACTGAGTGCTTGGGGAATACTTTCAACCTAAATATTTACTCAGGGAAGAGAGTTACTTATGGTTTGTGTAAACAACTTATTTAGGCATAATGTTTATTTCTAAGTAGTAAAGTAATAATATAAAACTCTTTGGAGTTGAATTCAGCAACTCTCTATAATGTTTGCCATTTTAGAGTATATTACTTTTCCCCTCCTGTAAACATTTTTAATGAAGAATTTAAATGCATGCAACCATATGTCTCTTTTCTGAGCAACAACTACTTAGAGAAAACAAAGTCCCCAGTGATCAGTTAGCTTATGTGTTAAGTAAAATAATATCCTCAGGAAGACACATACTGGAACACTTGATGTATAATGGAGCCTTTACCATATCTCATGTAAATATAAGCCCTTGACTATTACTATAGCTATATTATTCAAAACAGAATAATTACATATTTTTACTAGAATATTGACTTCAGAGATTATATCCACACCCACACACTAAGCTCATGGGATGACTCACAGAAAAACCTGCCTAAAACATTAAAAGTTGAAGAGAAGAACTGCAGAGACAACCCCATCTAAGTTTCTGCTATTACCAAGAGACCCTCAGAGCCCAGCTCTCTGCCAATATTATGTTTTTCCCTCCAGATGACAACTATTCATAGAGTGGTCCCTTTGCTTCCCTCATAGTTTGTATGATAAAGCAGGAATACTATTGAAAATTATTAAAAATATTCTGTCATAAAAATCATAGCAACCATAAACAACCCTAGTTGAGATCTTCTTATTTTACAGATGGTCCAACTATCAGTAGTAAGTAGTACAAAATCTCTTACTGGGGTCACGAATATTTGAGTACCATGTTGCCTTATGTTTATAATTTTCAGTTTAGTAGCAATGATTCTTTTCTAGATGTCACTGACCTTCTTAAATGTTAATAACTTTGTAAGTGGCATAGATATGATTGTATTTACTCGTGTTCAATTTTATTATATTAAAGATTTCATATTTGTATCTCTTATGTGTCTAATAAAAAGTTCAACACCTAAGTATTCATTTATTATCAGTTTCAATACTTCAGTCCGTGAAATTGCACCTTTAATATTCTAGCCAACTTGACATATCTTTGATTTGCTAGTGTCTTCAAACATATTTATATTATTATTGATATTTATTCTTTGTGTAATATTATTGATCTGCCCTGAACTTATGTCTATAGTCCTCCAATTACTGTGTCATTATAGAATTGACTAACGTTCTGATTTTCAAGTAAGAGTCCTACTGTCATATTCATATTCACTGTATTTTAAATAATTTCTTCTTAAACACAATAATATTGAACTGTCTCCACCATATTTAGTAGTCAAATTTGTTTTTGACATTTTGCACCTTGGCATTGAATAGCATAAAGCCTTTTAAACTGAGATTGGTAAAATCTATCTGACCACTGAGTATCTGGAATATTGATTAAAAAGAGGCTTGTAAACAGAACAAGACAAGATCAGTAGAGTTTGTCAGTAATTCAAACAGACTGTTAGGCTATTTGTAGAAATCAATAATGTAACTTACATCAATAGAGGGGTTACGAGAAAGTTGGCTGTTAATGAATAAATGGTAAGTTAAGTAATATTGACTATAAAACAAAAAATCATATGATAAATAATAAGAATTTGTACAAATGAACATAGGTGGGTTTATTTTTCTTTGTAGTGTCATTATTACCAACTGTTTTCTCTTAGAATAAGTGCTATAATTTGTAGGGTGCACTGTAATAATGACAGATTGATAACATATTTTTGGTTTTTTAGCAGCATCTCTATTTTCATTTTGAATGATGTTACATTTTATTTGTATTATATGAGGATAAACTAGTTAATATATGTATTAGTCTATATAAACTATAAAAATTTTTACATATTATTATTGCACATCAATAGAGGGGTTACGAGAAAGTTGGCTATTAATGTAAAAGGTAAGTTAAGTAATATTGACTACAAAACAAAAAACTATATGATAAATAATAAGAATTTGCACAAATGAACATAGGTGGGGGGATTAATATTCTTTGTATATGTTATTGTATTGTACATATTCTTATTGTACATATTCTTTTTAGAATTGTACATATTCTTATTGTACATATTCTTTTTAGATTGAAAAAGTGAGGAATACAAACTAAGAATCTTTTAGAAGTACTTATAATTATTGAAGAGATCAAAAACAAAACAGAAATGTTCATACTGCAAGGAAAGAATCTGTAAAACACTATGCAGTTAGCATCAATTTGCATGACTCAGACTGTGGAGATGTAGGATCAGTGGGATTGGGAAGTAGCATTGTGGGTTTGATGGAGAAAGAAAAAATTGAGTTGAGACTTGCAAATGAGAAGATTTTGAAGCTTTGGGAATAACCCAGTGATGGAAAGGAAAGTAGAAAGGTACTGGTCAGAGGAACTTTCAATAAAAATGATTTACATAGGAAAAAAAAGAAATAGTACAAGATTAAACTCTGCCAAAGGATGAAATATCAGGTAAGTGGACACTGGATAAATGTATATAAAAATCATATTTCTCTATTAAAAGAATTCTAATAAAATTCACAGTTACTGTATTCCATTGCCATTTTAACTACATGAATTAAAATTATTTTGAAAGATAATGTGGAATAATGTCTATTAAGACAAAAATTAATTTCATGGTTTTAGTTCTGTTGCTCCAAATAATGATTCATTTGAGATTCTCTGGTGTAATTTGAATTCCTTTAGTCAAGCTCATGAGAATTTAAAATAGAAAAAGAAACTTACCTATGTCTATAGCTGAGATGTCCATAGCTGAGATTACAGATTTATAAATGCTGACTAAAATCACAAGATATTAGGATTACCCCAAATTATCCCTTATTTAAAAGAATGTGGAATTTTCTAAGTGGACATTATATGGAGTCAATTCAGCAAATGGTTATTGAATATATTAAGTATGTTTGTGATCTTAGTAAGTGCCAGTGTGGTAAGAAATGCAAATAAGCAGTGAGATAATTCTCCTCTTGAAATATCAAGATAGGAGATATATTCAATAGGTGAAGCAGATATAGGAATTTAGTAGTAAATGTACATAGGACTCACAGACATAATTATGCTAACTCTCTCCTGATATTGATTCCATTGTGCCTCCTAATCTCCCACTCTTCTCACCCCTCACCTCTCTTCTCCCTCCCCTCCTTTACTCTCATTCATTCTACTCTCTGTCTCTTCTGTGCATCAGAATTATCAATTTTCTCCAATCTTAATATTTATTCTGTCCTTATATCCCCTTTTGTTCCTATCCAGACTCTTTCTTCACTGTAAAATTTTTTTATAGTTTGGTTTCTATTTACTTGATAATGTGATTTCACAGTCTTAGAATGACAGTATAAATTGGTATAGAATTGTAGATTAATATTTGTTTTATACCAATTCTTTAAGCATCTTATTATCTTCTGATTTCTTTTACTATTACAGAAAAGACTACTTTGAGCCTAATTTTCTTTCTACGGAGGTATCATTACTTTTGTCTCCAAATATTTATGACATTCTCTTTTCCATTATTCTACAATTCTATTAGAATATATTTCAATAAAGATTTGATTCTATTTATCATGTCTGTGGTTTATTGGGATTCTTGAATTTGAGGATCTGTGTTTTCAATAACCTTAGCAAATTCTCAGCCATTATTCTTGAACATGTCACACTTTCAATCTGTTCTCATTTAAAAATTGCAATTAGCTACATGCATTGGGCCTTTTCTTTATATGTCTATCTTAACCCCTTTTAACATGCCCTTTATCTCTATGTGCTACATTCTGAGAAACTTCCTCAAATTCATCTTCCATTTTCTCTTCTCTTTAAACTTCATTCTGATCTACTCTTTAATTCATCCACAAAATAGTTTTTTAAGTGAATGACTTCATTTTTCCATTTCTAGAAGTTCTATATTTATTATTTCTATTTTTGATAACACATTTTCACCTCACACCTTAGTTAGTAGCAACCAATTTATTTTGTTAGTTCAATAGTTTCATTATGTGAAGATTTTAGTGGTTTACACCTGTTGTCATCTGAACTTCTGACTCCCATTCCTGGTGATTTGTTTCCACATGTACTTTGTAAATTTGGATTTTGAGTCTATGTTAGATGAAAATTTACCGATGGTATTCTATAAATCTTGGGTGAAATTTATATCACACAGAAGGATTTGTGTTTGATTCTGCTTGATACCAAAATACTACTTTTCTATATTAATATCAAAGTGTGAGGTTTTTCACCAAATTTGTAAGAAAACTGTTATGAAAACCCTAGGGAAGAATGTTTTCCCACAAGTATATACATAAAGGCACAAAATTTTCCTGTGTTGGCAGGTAGTTTTTTAAAGTAGTCCCTTTTATTGTTCACACTTCAGGGCTAGAACTTTCTGTAGGAGTTTTCAATTTCAGATACTACCTGTCAGACACAAGGACTTATCACCTATCCTTATAGAGCGTATATGCCAAACCCTTTGATTAACAAGATTAACAAATCTCAAAAAACCCACTATACCATCTTACTACTCTAATTTTCAGTTACCATCTTGTTTTAGATTAGGACTTCTTGGTTATTCTTACATTTATAACTGTCCATTATACATTTAAAGTCACAGTTATTTTTTTTATTTAAAATCCCCATATGGTTTGAAGATATGAGTTTCCAATTTACCTAATCTACTATAATACTGAAAATGGACATCTCATCTGCATTTTCTCAACTTCCTTTTATTCTTAAATAAACATTGTAGATGTTTATTGAAATCTTTTTGAATATTGAAAAGAGAAATCTTTCTCTTTTACTATACCACATTGTTCTTATCCAATTGCCATATCCACTGCACACTCAAATACTTTTTAAGGATTCTTTTTAAAC
The DNA here is from genome assembly GCF_964194135.1 of Talpa europaea. Classification (NCBI taxonomy): domain Eukaryota; kingdom Metazoa; phylum Chordata; class Mammalia; order Eulipotyphla; family Talpidae; genus Talpa; species Talpa europaea. The sequence continues at coordinate 116,374,012 of NC_140073.1, read as the reverse complement.
AATATCAAAGCTATTAGAAGGGGAGATTGGAGGTGGAGAGCAAAGTGGAGAGGGCTCTAATGAACTGTGGTAGAGGATTAGGGGTGCTTGGGTGGTGTATTTGCTTTGATAACATACATCTGAGGAGGTGTGAACCTGTAACCGTAACCATATACAGTGTTGTAGACATTTCCTCAAAAATAATACAATTTTGAAATAATATTTTTTAATTATATCTCACAACTTTCTTTCTAGTGCTCCACAAGATTCTGCTGTGGCTTTCCTCTGCTTTTGTTCTCCACTGGTATAGTAACCCCAAGTAATGAATCAATGTCTTCCACTTCTATGAACTTCAGAGTCATATATCCATCTGCTTGAAGTTTATTTCTACCTGGATGTCCAACAAATACTTTCATTTTAAGATAATTCAAAACTAAGTTCCTTCTCTACTCTTTGCTTCTTCTCCAACTTGGTTGGTGGCACTACTACCCACTGTGTATCACAAGAAATATATTATGACTGACTCCTGAACTCTCACCTAAGTCTCAATTATATTTTAACATAAAAGCCTATTCATCTGGCTTTCTATTCAAACTACCACTATTATACCATAGATTGTTGCTATAAGTTCTTAGTCTCTCTCCTCCATTTCAATTCCTCCTTCTATCCATGTTTTATCAGTGTCTTTTCTAAAACATAAACATAAATTCTAAACATAAAACACTACTAAACATAAACAAAGTCACATTTCCTTATTTATAGTCTGTCAAGTTTTCCTCTTTGTCCAAAAAAATAAAGTCTAAACTCCTGCAGAGATTCTATGTGATTAAAGATTTGGTCCCTGCATACTTCTCTAGCTTAATCTCCTGCTCCTTCACCTCAAACATGATGCACTATTAAGTACTTCCAGTCAAGGAGTGATGAGAAAGGTGAACAAATAAAGCACATATGCCCATGTGAAAGGGTCAAGGCTTATAGGCCTCAGCAAACCAGTGTTATGAAGAAATCTGTAACTAGTACTGGCTGATTTAAAAAAAAATGCTTAAAATCCATATCACTTTGTGAAATTTTTCCCAATTTTTAAGCATTGCATCTAATTTTAGAAAGTTTACAAAATATTATGCAAATTTTAGAAAGTTTACAAAATATGTAATGAATCAGACATTAGATTCCAGCATCTATGGGTGGAAAGCTTATGATTTCTGAACTAATACTTTCTCTGTTATAAGGGCAAATTACAAAATCTAATAAAATATCTGACACACAGTAGCCCTCAATACATGTGTATGGAATATGTGTGTACAGAATAAAACACAAGGTATTATTAATACCTAGGCTTAAAAGGTAATTAGAAAAAATCATTTAAAACATTTAGACACTTTAAAAGTAAGAAATGCATTATATTAATTCACATATTCACTCAGAGCACATTTTTCCCCGTTTCCTTAGTTCACTTCATTTTGCCCCCCCAACAGATATATTTCATACAATTGGCAAAAAATAATTGATAATTGAGGTTGACATGTTATATTTTCTCCTGATTTAGCCTCTTGGGCTTCCACTTCCCAATTCCACAGCTTGAATAAACAGAAAATTAAATCAATAAAATCCATTTCATTATAACTGACCCATATAAATTATTTTTGACTCCATGAATGTGAACACATGGCAAGCTTTAAGGTTGTTAAGTAAGCATGCAAAATATTTACATAAATGGTCTTGTGATTTGGTTATAAATTATATGAATTACTCAAAGGAAAGTTACTGTGTACATGTGAAATAATAATGATGATGGAATATCTCTTATTAACTATACATAAAGAATATAAAATATTTTATGTGTACTTAGCACATAAGCAAATTCCTTTACAAAAAACAATTAAGCAGCAAATAAAACATGCTTATGTGCTGGAAATGGACAGCTGGATTTATGCCACTCTTGCAATATCTCCATCTCAAGCCATATGGTTCTTGCTCATTAATGCAATTTTTAAAGAAAGTCTCACTTAAGATTAAGTCTGAAGTATGATAAATAAACAAAAACTTATTATATCATTGTCTCTCTTTTGCATTATTAATTTTTTTTACTGAATTAATATCAACAGTGGGTTTATCCCCAGTAACACCTCCATATACAATATGACAAGTGCACATCTCTTTAACTTAGCAAATCTCATGATTAGGTTTCTCTTTAGAACAGCGAGCCTAATACTAGTTGATGAAGGCAGCAATAGCACAGCAGTATTTTCAGACATTCCAGGGATTTTTTTAATTTAGTTTAATTATCTGTATTGTACAGTCTATATAGTGATTAAATAAAAAACAACAACAACAACCAAAAAAAACCTGCTTTCCAAGAAGCCCTTTGAATTTAAAGCTAAGAGATTTTTGTTTTCAGTTCTGGAACAATACAATTCAAAATGAAGGGCTTGTTCGAAATAAAAACCTCTTCTTTTAAAAGGGATTTAGTCAGAGAATGCCCACAAGAAACCTTTCAGAAGCCACATTTTAGATGATGACTATCTCTGAAAACTGCGACAGCAATTTCTACATAAAAAGCTACTCACTTTTAGTAGCTTTATATATGAAGAAATGTAGCTTTTCTTGCTCTACGGTAACAAGTGTATTTTTTTAAGTATAATTTCCATTTTACTTCTTCCCAGAGTAATTTTTCTTCCGTCTTTAACGAATTACCTTCGATACATGGAAGAGGCCGTGGACAACGCCCGCAGGTCTAAATAAGGGTGGAGGGGTTCTATGCTTCCGAGCTTCACAAGAACGCTTTCACACCTTGCTGTGGCAGGTTCAACTCACAGAAAAATGTAGTTTTGTATACAGCTTGGGAAACACACAAGTATACCAGACGCTTGCTTCATATATGTCCTTGACTGCTGTGGCCTCCACTATGTTTCAAATGATGAACTTCTTAATGGCCTTTTCCTTGGGGATGCATCAGGCACAACTGGTGCAGCAAATGGTCTGCACGTGGCCTTATTTGGCACAACAATTATTTCTTCTTTTTTTGGTCATCTTGGAAGGAAAAACCCAAGAGGGGATAGATATAGCACCGTTCCCATTCTCTTATATAGCGTAAGATCCCTACGCTCACACCAGAAGAATCTTAGGAGATAAACACCAAGAACTAAAATATGCTATACTTTAATTCTCTTTATTATTTAGCATTTCTGCTGAAATCTAAGTAGAAAGGTGGTTTCTTGAGTTTATTTATTTGTGGCACAAGGTGACCATGGGACTACATAGCCTGCTGGCAGTAGGACTCTTAAGTTCAAGGATTGCATTTTAATAATTAAGGTGTTACTTATTCAGATAATTATCAGTGAAGGTAATTTAATGGTGATAATATGATAAACATTTGAAACAGGAAAAAAAATGTGTGTGAATAGCATAGACAATAAAATCTCAATTTTGAAGTTCATCCTAAAATTCATGAGTTGTACAATTTTGAGTTCTAGAATGATGGCAACATGCAGATTTTTAAGAGCCAGCAACCACCACTGTCCTTATTTGCCAAATAACCACAAAATTTTCAAAAAGAAAACCCTTGGGCCTTCCTGGTGGTACAGCTGTTAAAGTCTCAGTGCTATCAAGTTATTGCCAACCACTGCAGCATGAGTTCAATCCCCAGCCTGGGAGCTGGCACAGCAGACCTCTCCTGTCTTGCCTGCTATTCCCCTCAGCAGTGTATTTAGGTGTAGATCCACCTGTTCTGCTCCACACTCTGTCTCTAGTGAATCCTCGCAACCCACAGCAGCTCTGGCCTGCACCCCAGTTCTTGTATGCATAAAAAAAGTAAATCTTTTTAAAAAAGAAAGAAAAAGAAAATACCTAAACAACATAGGAAAGGAATCTAGTACATTCTATATATATGGACAGAGTACTTAAGAAAGGATGCAATAATATTAAGCCTAGGCATCCCCGACTTTGTCTGGAGCACAATATTTAGCCAAAATTCAAAGAAGTGGGAATCAGTCAAATTGCCTTCAACTCCCTGATTAATGGTCACAAGATGTTATACAAAGGACAAATTTGGGAGAGGATGCCTTCTAAAAATCCACAATATGGATGAAAGAATGAAATTGCTAAGTGTATATTTCTTCATCCTAATTCTTGGGATGCATTATAAGTTAGGAATAAAGAGTCTTTAATTTCCAATAGGCTATAACATCAAGGGAAGGTGGAGTAATAGAAGGGGGTGGAATAGTGCTTCCCAACTCCCAAAATTTGGAAGTGATTTCCAAAATCTTCCTCAAGTTGAGCAATCAGCATAGGCTTGACCCATTGCTGACTTCCTCACTAACCATTGATTTATGTTCACCAGTTAAACTCTGAGTGTATGAAAAAGTACTCCAGAGAAGCTTCACAAGAGACCATTCTCTAAGACCTTGGAAAATGATTACAGGGAAAAATAACAACTAATAAGAAGGGTGCACTGACAATCATTTCAACAGTTTGACGCTATTGAGAAAACTCCATATTAAAAACAGCTTCCTGGGCCTCCCTGGTGGCACAGGGGGTTTAGCACAGCACTATGAAGCTGCCCCAGCTTCTGCAGCAAGAGCTCAATCCCCAGGTGGCCAGGGAGATACATACCCACATAGCGCAGCAGACCTCTTCTGTCTCGCCCACTGCTCCCCTCAGCGATGTATTTCAGTCAGTCTGCCTGTTCTGTTCCCCATTCTGTCTCTGACGAATCCTCTCACCCCCAGCCACATACCTCTGGCCTGTACCCCAGTTCTTGCATGCATAAGTAAATAAATCTTAAAAAAACAGCTTCCTGAAACATTTTTATTGTTGTAATGTTTTGTTTTATAGAAGTATAAGCTACATCTATATATGCTTCATTTTTCCCTCTTCATTTATTTACATGGGGCTTCTAAAGTGTGTCTCAATTAATGTAGTATTAAGCAAATGTCCTAGCCATAGGTCATCCTTTCTCAAACGTCAAAATGTGGATAGATGCTAAGGACTCCGTAATGTGCTATAGGATAAATTTCAGTTTAGGGCGGGAAAAATAATGGGGAGTTGATTCAACATAGGGTACAAAGTGGTACAAAATGCTGGATTACAATGCAATCAGTACTCTGTTCACATTCCGAACAGAAATGTCATGTTAGCAAAGCGTTATCATTTATGTTATTATATTTTTGTTTAAATTGTATTATGTTCATAGATTTTTTTATATATTGAATCGGTACATTTACTTGGATTTTATGTTTGTATAAGAATTATTAGCATTTGGGATTTTATCTATTTTATGTTTGAGCATGTCTAGCATTATGTTAAAACCAAGTTAAGTCAATATAGAGAATTCTGTAAGAATTTGGAGGGCTTCCGAAGGAATACAAATAATAGGAAACTTTAAAACTCAACCATATCAGCTAATATATTTTTCTTTCATGATTGTAAAAATCAATTCACACCCCAAGCAACTAAATTGCATGATTCTTTTAATCATGTGACACAGTATATTCATGGATATCAATTAAGAAAAATATCAGATTTAATATGTGCCATTCTCACTGGTGTAAGATGGTATCTCATTGTAGTTTTGATTTGCATTTCCCTGATTACAAGTGATGTTGAACATTTTTTCATATGCCTGTTGGCCATTTGCATTTCCTCTTCAGAGAAGTTTCTTTTTATCTCTTGTGCCCATTTTTTGACTGGATTATTTTCTTTGTTTTTGTTGAGTCTCATCAGCTCTTTGTAGATTTTTGTGATCAGTCCTTTATCATTAGTGTTGTGTGCAAAAATATTCTCCTAGTCTGTGGGGTTTCTCTTTGTTTTTGTTAAAAAAAAAAAACAAAAAAAACTAGCAACAACAAATGTTGGTGAGGTTGTGGAGAAAAAGGAACTCTCCTGCACTGTTGTTTGGAGTGCAAACTGGTCCAACCACTATGGAGAGCTGTGTGGAGATTTCTTGACCTACTAAATATAGAGCTTCCATATGATCCAGCAATTCCACTCCTAGGTATTTACCCAAAGGACACAGAAACATCAATTCCAAAGAGCACCTGCACCCCTATGTTTATGGCAGCACTGTTTACAATAGCTAAGCTTTGGAAACAACCCAAATGCCCAAAAATAGATGACTGGATCAAGAAGATGTGGTACATATACACCATGGACTATTACTCAGCATTCAAAAAAGATAAACACATGCAATTTGCAGCAACATGGATGAGAGCTGGAAGGGATCATGCTCAGCGAAATAAGCCAGGAAGAAAAAGAAAAATACTGGATGGTCTCACTCATAGCAGGAATCTAGAAAACTTAAATAAGGGACCAGGAAAAAGAATAACTATAAGAAAGAAAATATCAAAATTAACAACAACTATGGACCAGAGACACTCTATGGGGCCTGGGGGGGCGGGGAAAGGAGGATTTGGGGTCAAAATAAGGGGGTTATAATTGTAAGGGGAATATAAAAAAAAATTGAATGATGGAAAAAAAGAAAGAAAAATATCAGAGACTGTAAGAATTCCCATCTATAATGTTTTACTACTTCTAAACTATTAGAATTTACGTAGCCAAAGTTACAGAAAACATTTTTGTGTTTAATAAAAACAGTCTATGAGGGCCTCCCCGGTGGCGCAGCGGTTGAGCGCTGGGTTGCGAAGCTGCCCGCGGCCTCTGCGGCGCCGGTTCGATCCCTGGCTGCTCCCCCGCCACCAGAGGAGGGTCCCACATGGCGCGCAGACCTCTCCTGCCGCCCGCTGCTCCCCTCAGCAGTGTACTTCGGTCCTTCTGCCTGCTCTGCTCCCCGCTCTGGCTCTGGTGAATTCTCTCACCCTCCCGCGCTTCTGACTGTACCCAGTGCTTGTATAAACAAAACAAACAAATAAATAAATAAATAAAACATGCCTCTATTAAAAAAAAAAAAAAAACAGTCTATGAGCTTTGCCAAATACTGTAATAGTAAATAAAGCAACTTCCTTTGATTCAGCAATCATAGTTGTAATTATATTTAAACACAATTTTCTATCTACATACCTGCCCAAACCCAACTGTGTCTTCTCCTAGAAATCCAACTGTGTTTTCTGCTAGAAATCCAACTGTGTTTTCTCCTAGACAAAATATTCTATTTCTATTGGCCATACCCAGTCTATCTACTGCTAAATGTGTTCTTCCCAAGATCTCATTTTATTGGCTATTAGCTGCTTTTCCTCCTATAGATAGAAATGTGCCCTGCTATCTGCCTAGTCAAAAAGCAAGACATAGTCTGCATCTGGCTCTATAGCATTGAAACAACAATACTTGTTAGATAAAATATGTTCTCTTGAGTCAATGTTTTTGAAAGGACTAGGAGAAAAGACTTATCTTTGCTTCTTTTATCTCTCCTCTTAACTCTCAAACTTATCCTTGTAGAAGGGGACATGTTGCATAGTTCATAGATCCAGTGTGAGCCAGATAAGCTTCCTTTAGATGATAAACACTGTTCTGATTTGAGGAGTACTACCTGAGTAAGGCTTTGATAATTTATTAAATCCAGGAGTGATTTGAGGCATCCCTATATTCTTAGCTGCAAAAGATATCTAGGGAGATCTTAGGATTTAGTCTCAATTTCTAGTTGGCAAGTAAATATGTCATATAAGAGTTGGCTATGTGACAGAAAGAAAAGATTCTTGGTTACCTTACCGATAAAATGGCATTGTTGAGGGCAGGGTCAGAAGCAGGATCTAAAGCCTGCAAGTTTAATTTGGCTGACAAATTTTTTAAAACAATTTATAATTGAAAATCTTTACTTAGGGCACTCAAGTCTCACCACTTTCTACTGTCTTGCAGAAGGCCAATTTTATCCATTTATTTTACCTACCTAATACTTGAAGGCATTTGCTTTACAATCCCTGGACAGCCTTTAAAAACTCACTCTGCCACAGTTTATGGGTACTGCCAATATCTGAAATACTTTCATGCTTAACAATCCTCTTCACTATGTCAGATTGTTATAATATTCACCATGCATTAAGTCCATAGGGGATTTTATGGGAAAGGGCAGCTGTAAGAGACGATTATTGTTCATTATTATTAAGACTCCTTTGTTCCATGCAATCCCTTCATATAGTTAGGGAACACCTCTCCAGGGATGAGTTTATCTCTGTGTACTTTGCAATAAAAGCAGTATTCATTTGCAGTTTTTGCCTACTTTTAATTCCTTGCTAGTCAAATAAAGTGTTTTCTGATTAAGGCTTCTAGATTATTACTTTAAAATCTATCATTTATGAGGTATAGTAATTTTTAACAGTTACCTCTAAATTTACAGTGATTCTGCTCCAACAGACATTTTTCCTAAATTTGGCTGTCACTACTAGACACCAATTCCTGATTTAAAAGATAAAATTAATGCTTTTTATGAAATCACATGTCCATTTTTCAGAAAAATAATCTTTAAGATTATTACTATATTCTGTTATGAAGTACTCCTTCCCCCTTACTAAGAATAATATCTGAATATGATGTATATTAAACATATACTTTAATGCATATATTTCTTTTAACAGAATACTTTGTTCTATGAACCCTGTGATGACATAATTATGGAAAATCACTGACTTTGAACATCTGAATAATGAATCAGCAAAGGCACTCTGAAGAAGAAAGAAACATATTACAACAATTTAAATCTCAAGTAGTCTCTACCCTGCCAGCTGCAAGCTGAAGTATCTTTCAAATGGTAAACTAAACCTTGAAAGTTGATCAATAAGCCCTATCCCTTTTGAATAGAAGAATTTTCAGTTGTGAAAATAACTGACATGATACATGTAAGATCCAAAGAAAGCTACTGAAAAAAAGGGCCATGAATGAGGGATTGAGTTCCATGATGGTAGAATCAGCCTTAAAACTGGCTGGGTCCCTCCTTATGCTTAATATGCAGAAAGCTAGAAAAAGGTGTTGCTCAATATATAACAATGACAAAAAAAAGTAGAAACTGTAAAATCATATGTTTGTTGATCAAAGAATTGATAGGTAAAGCAAGTAAGTTGGCTGGATTCCAAAAACCAACGAGCTTCTCCAAAGCTAAGTTCTGTTCAAAACATGTGGACTTCCTGTGTGACAAACCATGAGAATTAGGAGTCATCACTATATGAATGGGCTATAGGAAATCAGCTACAGTTTTCACAAAATTGGCCAGCTAATTTTGGGCTAATGTATCTATATAGAGTAGCTGAGTATTCCAAATATTGTTGGTTTTCTATTATACTCACTAGCAGAATTTTTTCATGAAACCCCACTAGGTGTTCATGAAAAAGAGTGAAGTGGATCATAATTTCAGAGAGACAGAGTTTCTGGGCATGCAGAACTGGATATGATTAGCAGATGCCCCTCCCCTTCTCACATCTGAAGTAAAATAGTTTTCAAGTCAACAAGGAAGAAGGAACAAATTCCACTGCTTTTAAACAACAGAAAAAGCCATTGGGAAGAGACTAAAGTACAAAATATACATATTTCGGGAAGAGGCAGAAAAGTATCTCGTCCCAAGGATCCTATTTCAGTATATCAAGATCTGTTAACATTTAGGCAAGTCCAGGGAACTTTTGTTTGACTGCTACGAAAAGGAGAGGCAGGATTTCCAAGAAAGCTCAAGCCCAAATCTTAGGAATAGAGGGTAAAACTAAGACTAAAGCTGGAAGACAATAGCTGACATGTGGCCATAGACATCTTTGGGGAGGTTCATTATTCAGCCTACACACAGCCAGAATTTAGGTCCCCCATCATTTGGGAACAAGATGAAATAAAACTCATTATAAAGTGCAAGAATTTGTGGGCAAAAGATAATACGTCTATCATCCAGGAAAGATATTAATGCTTGCCCTATGCCGGACCTAATAAATATGCCTTAAAAATATATCATTTGGATTTAATCCTCAGCAGTATGTGACAAGCATAGTATTGTCCCAATTTTACAAATGAGGAAACTTGAACTCTATTACAAGATAAAAAAAGTAATGAATCACCATCTGTATCTAGTTCAGATTCCAAAGCTTATGTCACATTATTTTTTAATTCAAAAATATCACAGAGACTATTAAGAATACAAACTTTCTTAAAGGATAGGAAGTGGGGGTAAGGAAATGTATCATATTGAAGAAGGGTTGAAGGAACTGGCATGATAGCCAGAGAGAAGATGAAATAATGCTGTTATGTAAAGGAATATGTGAACCTAATATGTGAACCTAATATATAAAACAAAACAAAATCATACCAGCAACACGGATTTGAGGCATTTGAATTACATCAAATTGCTTTGAAAAAAAAAATACAAAAGACTCTAGACTATATGACCAGCTGAAACCAGATCAGACCATTTCTGACCCAATAAAATGGCTCAGTCTGGTCTGACTGGTTGACATAGTTTCTCACTAGCTCTGACCAGATGAAACTGGTTCAAACCAGTTCTGACCAGTTGATAGCATTTCAGACCAGCTCTACCCAGCTGAGAACCAGTTCATATCAGATCAAATCAGTTCAGACCAATTCAGACAGATTATGACCAGGTAAAACCAGCTCACACTGATTCCAGCCAGAGAAATTAGTTCAAACCAATTCTGACTGGATGAGAACTGGTACACATTGGCTGAAACTGGTTCAGACCAGTTCTAACTAGAGAAAACTGGCTCAAACAGGCTTTGTCAAGCTGAGAACTGGTTGACTGACTGTTACTGGCTGAGAACATGTTTAAACCAGTTCTGACTGACTGAAACCAGTTCAGACTGGTACTGAATGGACTAAACTGGTCTAAACTAGTTCTGACCAGTCCAGAGTGGTTCTGACCAGCTCTGACCAGTTGAGAAATTTTTCAAACTGGTTCTGACTGGCTCACCCATATTCAAACCAGATCATACAAAAAACCTCTTAAAACATGTTCTGACCACATGAAACCAGTTCAAACCAGTTCTGATTGGTTTTGCATGCATGTGTGCATTCTTGCATGTGTGCACATACACATGTTTATGAAATGCTTATTGATAGTGAAATCTTTGGAGTACAGTTTGTAAAATGTGAAATTAATAGACGATAATCTCCAAAGTGCCTTCTGCCTCAAAGCTATTATGATTCTAGGTTTATAAAATGTAACTAAATGTGTTTAAAAGAAAAAAACACGCTCTTTGATGATATAAAGTCAGTATATAACTGTAGTTCACTACAGACTTGGGATATATAGTAATGCTTTAAAAATTATACATATATCACTTTAAATTTTTTCAGGAAGAATATTCTTTTTTTTAAACTTTACAAGTTTTATTTATTTTTTAGATTTATTTATTTATTTGTTTGTTTGTTTGTTTGTTTGTTTGTTTATATGAGCACTGGGTACAGTCAAAAGCGCGGGAGGGTGAGAGAATTCACTAGAGCCAGAGCGGGGAACAGAAAAGGCATACTTGACGAAATACACTGCTGAGGTGAGCAGCGGACATCACAGGAGAGGTCTGTACGCCATGTGGGACCCTTGCCCGGTGGCCAGGAATCGAACTGGCACTGCAGAGGCTGTGGGCAGCTTCACAGCCCAGCGCTCAACCGCTGTGCCACCAGGGGAGGCCCAGGAAGAATATTCTTAAATAGCAACTTCCTCTGACAAAGGTATTTTCAGAATCTGAGTAGCTGTCTTTGGTTTTTATGGTTCACTGCTATATTATTTGATCCCAGAACAATGCTTGAGCCATAGCTGATCTCAATAAATACTCTTTTAGTCAATGAATGAAGCATATCTACTATTTTGATTCAAAGAAGATTATTCTTAATATGGATTTCTTGTAAAATGCCTAAGAATAAGTTTACTCGGAGACTATTAAGTTTCCACAACGGATGTTTCTACAATGTCAATAGAAAAATGGTTCTAAGAAATTTTGCAACTGTAATTAAGAAGTGAACCCAGGTAGTATAAGATCCTACTGTCCAGTTTCCACCGTGTAGATGGAATAAGCTAATCAACTGGACTCAAATATGGTTGAAATGATCCTATTTTTTCTAGCTTCATGTGTAGGAAAAGTCTAAAATTCTTTCCCATAGTCTGGAGAACTGGACATGTTCCTTCATCTTCAATGATAATAATTATAATCTGCACTCCCAATAAATAGGAATATCAGTCACTGGATTGGAAACACATGAGGGCATTAGACCTCATTTACTATATTCTCTTCATTTGTGAATGTGGAAATTAGATGTATAAGTTATCCAATACACTGAAGGCATGTGGTAGGAGGCAGAGATGAGAGTATTCAAATTCATGTGCTCTAATGCTTTGGTTCAACTCCTTTTCCACTAATTCACACCACTTTCCTCTACATTTTTAAGGTTATTCATGTCATACTCAACTGTATAGCCTCCTATTTTCCTTCTTTATATATTTTTGAAATTAGATCTCCTTAAAACTATTTGAAATATTATTTTATTCTAAATCTTTATGTTCTTCTTAAACTCACCTTAATCCATACCCAATTATTTTCAATTCTAGTGCTTGACCATTGCCTAAATCACTCATGATTATAAATTACTCCCTTACCAGGCCACAAAACCATTAATCATTATCGTTTTGGTTTAAAGCTCAAACCAACTTATATTGCATTTATTTGTGTGAGTCTATTTTTCAAGGTCAGCTTAAGCACTTGTAATTTAAACGATTCCCCAGAAAACATTTAAATGGCCTGGCCATAACCTTGGAAAACATATGCTTAAATGCTGAGAGAGGCATTTTGATTAACAGGTGCAGCTGAAATAAATTCCTATGTGAACTATATCCTCCTCCATCCTAGTAATGGACTTCCTGAATCTTAAGAGCTTCATTTACCATTCCCATAATCATCATGCTGCTAATGTCATAGGAAGTTAGTGTGTGCTCACCTTGCTATCTGTCCTTCATGATTATTATATTATTGGTATAATAAACTAATGATTGCACTAACAGAACAAGAGCATACTAAATTATTTTCATAGAGAAATTTTTACTAATTTTATATGAACTATAGTCATTTTTATAAAAATAGATTTTGAGGGATAACATTGGTTTCTTGATTTTCTTCATAATTATCGTTTAGTTAAGAGAGATTCATTGTGGGCATGAGGATGCTTCAAGATGTCATAATAAATATTGATTTAGACTAATATAGCCTGACTTGAAGATGTATAAAAGCCATCATAGACTAGCATCAATATATCACAATCTCTGTACTAAGAATAACTGTTTTATGAACAAGTACATACTTTTTTACTGACATGACCCATTGCTGAAACAAATTTTGAATTATGCTATCTCCTGTATTTTAAAACACTAATTCAGTAACCAAAATTCATAATTTTAAGTTTGACTAATAATCCAGGAAAGTTCAACTAGTACATATAAAAAGTGCTTCCCCATTTGCCAACAATGCCTATTAGTAATTCAGTTTTAATAAAGAAATCTTAGGCTCAGAAGAAAAACAAACTTCAGATTACAGCAGTACTATTTATTAGATGTATGATCAAGGATAACTCACTTTACACATATCAGCATCAGTTATTTCAAAATAAATATGGAGACAATATTTTCTACATCTTAAGTCTGTTATGAAGATAGCTTTAAGATCAGTAGTACCTATTAAGTGGTCAGCAAAGTTGAGCCCATAGTTTTAATAAAACATAAATTTTATTAATTTAAAAAATCAATGAGAATATCTATTGAATATGTCATTCTAAAAAGGAATTGTTTTGGTTAACCACTAAAAAAAGAAATAAAAGAGATTGAGCTAAAAATTCCAATAAAGGAATTAAAATGAAAATCTGATAATCATAAAAAGCAGAAAACGAGAAACAAAAGGAATAAAAAGATGAGGAAAAAAAATCAAAAAGACAGGCCTAAATATGCAGTATCAAAAGTTACTTTAAATATAAATGGAATAAAAACTCTAATGAAAAGTCCAAATTTGGATGGAAACTAGATCTTTGGTGGACATCATCATCTTTGGTAGCATACACAGATGTTGAACTATAATACTGTGTAACTGAAACTTATATAATGCTGTAAACCAAAGTTACTTCAATTTTAAAAAATGAATCAGTGAATGACCTATATGCTATCTATAAGGGACACTAATGCAAAATCAAAAATAGTCAAACATAAAATGCAGGGAAAATACATGCCATGTTAAACAGTAAGATTAAGAAAGCTAAGTGGCTATATTCATATAAAAAATACTTCAAGAATATAGAAAAGGAGAGTCATATCATAATAATAAAAGTAAAAACATCAAAATGATAAAACAATTTTAAGGTATGAACACCTTAAAAAAGAGCTACATAATATTTCAGACAAAAACTTACAGAAATAAAGGGAGAAGTAGACATACACAATCATATTTGGAATCTTATATCAGCCATAATTGATACAACTAAAGAAATAAAATCTATAAAAGTAGAAGACCTCTGAATCACACTATCAACCTCTTTAACTGATATTTATGAAACACTAGACTTAACAATTACCGAATACAGTCTTTTCAAATGCATATGAAATAGATACCACGATAGTCCATAGTAGAGATACATAAGAAATTTCAACAGACTTCAAGACACTAAAATCTGTGTCCCTCACCAAAACAAATTAAATTAGAAATAAACATAAATAAAAACAAAAGTCCCAAATATATGGAAATTAAATAAATCACTTCTTTGAACCTATAGATCAAAGAAATTGTGAATAAAATTTTAAAATATTTGTAATTGAATGATATTCAAAGCATAATATAACAACATAATATTGACAGGATGCAGCTAAAGTAGTGCTTTGAGAGTTATTTGAAGGATTAACTGATTATGTAAGTAAACAAGAAATGTCTCAAATCCAAAATCTAATTTTTCACCTGATCAAATTGTAAAAAGAATGGCAAATTAAACCCAAAATATGTAGAAACAATAAAATTAAAAGATAGGTAGAAGTAAATAAAGAACAAAAGATAATTAAAATCAAAAGTTCATCATTTGGAAAGATTAATAAATTTAACCAACCACTAGACACACTGATGAGAGAAATTCTCAACATCAGGAATGAAAGAGGAATCAGTACTACAAACACTAAACATATTAAAAGGAGAGTAAAGAAATATTGTGAACTTTATGTCAACAGATTATAGAATATAGATGAACTGTATAAATTCTTTGAAAAATAAAAACTACCAAATCACAATAAATTAAAAATTAATAACCTAAGGTAGCATTATATTTATTAGGGCATTAAACCTATAGTTTAGAAATATTCCCACAAAGAAACCCCAGTCCACATGGTTTCACCATTGAATTCTACTTAAGAATAAATGACAAAGTAATATCAATACTTAACAACTGTTCTTGGAAGAAGAGGAATGATACTGAACTTATTTTATACTAAATCATTTATAATTTTGATGTTATTATACATGATGTTTTATTGTTCATTGCTAAAACCACAATTTTCTATCTTCTTTTAAAAAGATTTATTTTATTTATTTTTATATACAAAAGCTAGAGTGTAGGCCATAGGTATGGGGAGAGGAGGTGGTGGTGAGAGGATTCACCAGAGAGAGAGTAGGAAGCCAGAACAGGAAGATGTACTGAAATACACTGGAGGATCTGGCAAGACAGGAGAGGTCTCCTAAGCCATGTGGTTTAGCTCCCTGGCCAGGGATTGAATTTGTGCTGCAGATAGCTTCATACAGCTGACACTTAACCCCTTGTCTCATGAGGGAGGCCTTAGAAACACAATTTTCTAATATTGACCTTGTATGTCATGTCCAATAACAGCTAAACTCAGTTATTTTAGTAATCATTTTGTATATTCTTTATCACTTACTGTAAAGATGAATATGTTGACTGTGAATAGTAAAATATTTAGTTCTTTTCCAACTTTTTCCCCCATTTCTTTTGCACTATTGCACTCACTGGACCTCCTATACAATGTGAAATGGAAGTTATGGGAGCAGACATACTTCCAGTGTTCCAGATCTTAGTATGACGGAGCCTGCAGATTTTTTTTTATAGATGCTCTTCATCAGATTAAGGGAACTTCCTTCAATGCAAGTTTTCTGAGAGATTTTATCATGAATAGATATTGAATTTTAAAATGATTCTTTCTGCATCTCTACAGATAATCTGTTAATTTTCATAGTGACTTGCATTGGTTTTCAAATATTAAAACAATTCCTGTGATAAACCCCTCTTAGTTATGATGTATTACCATTTTTTGTATACTGGCGGAGTCAATTTGCTTTTAATGAGTTTTGTTTCATGAGGGTTTTTTGTTTCATAGTTTTCTTTTATTGTAATGCCTGTCTTTATATATATATATATATATATATATATATATATATATGAGGAGTAGCAGCCATGCAAAATAAGTTAGGCAGCTTTCCTCTTCTTCCATATTCAAATCACAGCCTTAGCACCCCTTACCACTTAAAAATTGTATAATTTTAAGTAAGTTACTAAACACTTGGTTGTAGATATAGCACATATAAGCATGATAATATTATCAACATCATTGAGTTGTGAAAATTAAATGACCTCGTACATATGAAACATTTTAAAAGGAAGTACTCTGTAAACATTAACTCTTGGTGGTATTACTAATACAACTACTACTATTAATATTATTTCTGATTGAGGGGAAAACATATCCTTGATTATTTTGTAAGACCAAATGAAAGGTTATAATTAATACAATTCCACATTTTTTTAGTTAGTTGGCTAGTTGAATAACTGCCTTTTTCCTATACTTATTTGTAATTTTCAAAGATATTTTGCATACCTTTTCTATTAAATATCATTACTAAAAACTGCATTCTTTTTTTTTTTTTCAGCTGCTCGTAAGAAATTTTTTATATACCAGGGAGTTAATGTTCTAGCCAGGGGCTACCAGTATTCCTAGCTGAGGTGTGTATTTTATGACTTCTTTATGGTGTTCTCTGAAAATTAACAAGGTGACTACATTAAAATGTTTATTGGTGTGTTTATGCTTTGGCACTCCTGTTAGACTTTTATTTAATTTCCAAGAGGAATAATGAATGGGAGAAAGGTTCTATATAAACAGATAAAGTTAGTGGCAAAGGAAATTGACATGCATCCTAACAAAATGCAGATGCCCTAAGCACTGTGAAAATGCTGCCACTGACATGATCATAAAGAGTTAAGAGTCTAAAACTTTCTTCGATTATAAAATTTTGGAATTGGATTATATCTATAAGGTTGTTTTCATGTATTCCTCATTTTACAGGTATGGAAAGAAACCAAAGCAAAGAAAGGTTCAATAACTTATTCAAAGTCAGATCTCACCAGCCTTTATACCTCTATACTACCAATACAATTTTTTTTCCACTGTGCCAGTTTTCCTCTCTTGTTGATTTTCCTTCCCTGAATGATAGTCGCTAAGCTTGTAGTTGAATTTACCTTTACATGGTTCAAACACACTTTCATTTAGAAATGTTTCAATTAATCATTAAAATAGATGACTGGGAGTTTACCAAATATTACTATGTTTAAATTATTTTGTACTTACCTAACTAATCTTCCTTTGTCTCAAAAGTCAGAATTCCAAGTTACTTACACAATTTATAATAGACTGTCTTCAAAATTTCCTAGTGCATAACTAAAGCAGTAATAAGTGAACAAAGATGCATGTGAGATTTATATCAAAATTATCTCCTTGGGCCTCCCCTGGTGGCGCAGCAGTTGAGCGCTGGGCTGTGAAGCTGCCTGTGGCCTCTGTAGTGCCGGTTCAATCCCCGGTCGCCGGCAGAGGTCCCACATGGTGCAGCGGACCTCTCCTGCCGTGCCCACTGCTCCCCTCAGCAATGTGCTTCGGTCCTTCTGCCTGTTTTGCTCTCCGCTCTGGCTCTGGCTCCCACACTTCTGACTGTGCCCAGTGCTTGTATAAATAAATAAATAAATAAATCTTTGAAATAAGGCAGTGAAATGTTAATAGCTTTAAAAAAAAAAATTATCTCCTTAAGGGGAGTTGGAGGGTTTTACTTCTTCAAAGAGTTTCAGTTCAATTGCACTGACTTCAACTGAGGGAGTGGCCAGGATGGGTCACAAGTACCACTTGAACTATTGAACTCCATGAATGCATTTAATTGGTCAACATGTAATTGAGTCATTCAATACAGAAAACCTTTTCTAGAGATTTTAGCAAAGTATATCTCTTCTGTGGTCACATGATTCGAGATTGAATACTTCTCAGAAATGTGTACAATATACTTACTTAGAAGATAAATCTGATAAATCTAAATTAAGTGAGAGAAAGTGGATAAACAACATAATACAGTATTCTCACTTAACAAATATTTATTCACATATGAAGAAAACTGTTATTTAGGAGCTAAAATTAAGGTCCAGTATTTGGTGCTCCTCGACATCAGGTAAAATTAGAAAGGCATCAAATGACCAACATGAAGGTCCTCCGGAGAGGACTGCTCCTGAGAATAAGATCCCCTAGTCAAATGACATTCCTCATAAACAGAAAAAGTGCAGTAACTGCTTATCCCTGAGTAGTGGTTTCAGTTCCCTGCTAATCTGCAGAATTATGAAAACAATATAATCACATCTTGCTATGGGAATCAGGAGACACTCCCTTCCCCGTTGTTTTCATGAAACCTGCCTACCACAACTGGTTGCTCACTCTCTTCCCAAAACCACCCCCCCCCATCCTGCATAGTGTGAAGTTGGCCCTACATAGTATGTGGTATCCTAACCCACACTGAATACTGTGACTAACAAACTGCTGTCAATCTCATCTGACTATCTGGTGTCCTGTATTCAGCCTTGCCCATAACTCTAGGGCAGTTATTTGTCTACTAGTGGGGTGAACAGGCAGCAACTGAAATACACACAAATGTTTCTTCTCTTTGGCAAGTGAACACATTAGCTGACAGAGGAGACCCCCAAGGGACTGGTCCTGTTCCACACTTTCTGGATTACGTATTCAAACACCCTTGGTTCAGGCACCCCCCCACAAAGTGTATAACCACTAAAATTATAAAACGAGACTTTTATAATTCTCATAGTTGTTCCTGTGGGTGACCAACTGCTTTCCATTTCAGGAAACAGAATAAACAAAGGAAAAGAATGAAATGCTGAGTAAGGCTACATAAAAGAAAGTGTAAAACATTCTACCGGATGTGCATCATTATCATCTTAAAAATATGAATAATCATTTTAAAATTTAATGTAAGGAAAAGAGTAACAAATGATTTTTCATACTCTGATTATACCAGAAAGACAAAATAATTTTTAAAAAATACTTAAAGGACATGTATAGATTAAATGGGTAGATTTAAACAGATTTTTATCCCTCGCCTCCTGAAGTCTCATTGAAAAGACAGTAGAGAAATATAGTATAAACTGACAACAGCATAAGTCTGAGATATGAGGCCATAGGAACAGAACAGATTTTAAAGAATTTCTAAAGTAAATGATTTCATACTGACCACCAAAACAAAGCAAAAATCACATTCTGGAAAATTAAGCAAGGACTGGAAAATGACCCAGAGAACAAAGGGATTCGGGACCTACAAATCTGAGATGATGAGGAACAAAATTTAAGTAGATTCTTTATGCGTCAGAAAACAGAATAATATGACTCCATACCCACTCTCAATCTAGATGGCATAATAACTGAAAGTCAAGCAGAAGAATTAGTGGAATTGATTTTGTTCTAATTTTTATTACTTATTTTCTTCCACCTGTTAAACTTAAGTAGCTCCTCTTTCTATATTTTCCTAATAGACACTGGATTATTAATTTAGATCCTTGTAAATTTTTTCTAAATTTGCATTTAATGCTACACATTTCCCTTTACACTCCGCTCTCAGTGCATTCCATATCTTTTAATAAGTTTTGTTTTCGGGGCCTCCCAGGTGGCGCAGCGGTTGAGCGCTGGGTTGTGAAGCTGCCCGCGGCCTCTGCGGCGCCGGTTCGATCCCCGGCTGCTCCCCGGCCACCGAAGGAGGGTCCCACATGGCGCGCAGACCTCTCCTGCCGCCCGCTGCTCCCCTCAGCAGTGTACTTCGGTCCTTCTGCCTGTTCTGCTCCCTGCTCTGGCTCTGGTGAATTCTCTCACCCTCCCGGCTTCTGACTGTACCCAGTGCATGTATAAACCAAACAAAACAAAACAAACAAATAGATAAATAAATAAAACATGCCTCTAGAAAAAATTAAAAAAAAAATAAGTTTTGTTTTCATCTTCATTTACTTCAAAATATTTTATAATTTTTTCTTGAGGCTTTTCTGATCCATTCTCTATTTAGATTTTTAATTTAAAGAGAAATAAATTCTCCACAGAGAATTTGTTTTGTTTTTTCGGTTTATCTATTACTTGAATCGCTTAGTACTTACTTTTTAATTATCTACCCAATAGACATGCTAGACATGATTTTAATCTGAAGTACCTAAATATGTAACTTCATATTTAGGCCACTAATCACTCCAAAAAGTGGCCATAAAATTTATTAATATAAATAAAATGGATATTTAACAAAATTAACTACCAAGCTTGTCTTTGTATCAGACCTATGGTTAACCATGGTTAAAGACTAATAATTTCTTTTTCTTTTTTTTTTCAGTGGAAAAAGAATAGAACTTTATTTTTTTTATTTATTTTTTTTATAAATAATAAATTTTATTTTTATATTCCCCATACAATTGAAGCCCCCCCCCATTCTGACCCCAATCCCTTCCCTCCCGCCCCCGCCCCCCTAAAAGTGTCTCTGGTTCATAGTTTTTTGTTGATTTTGATTTTCACTTTCTTATAGTTAATCATTTTCCTGGTCCCTTATTTAAGTTTTCTAGATTCCTGCTATGAGTGAGACCATCCGGTATTTTTCTTTTTCTTTCTGGCTTATTTCGCTGAGCATGATCCCTTCCAGCGCCATCCATGTTGCTGCAAATTGCATGTGTTTATCTTTTTTGAAGGCTGAGTAATATTCCATGGTATATATGTACCACATCTTCTTGATCCAGTCATCTATTTTTGGGCATTTGGGTTGTTTCCAAAGCTTAGCTATTGTAAACAGTGCTGCTATAAACATAGGGGTGCAGGTGTTCTTTGGAATTGATGTTTCTGTGTCTTTTGGGTAAATACCTAGGAGTGGAATTGCTGGATCATATGGAAGCTCTATGTTTAGTAGGTCCAGAAATCTCCACACAGCTCTCCACAGTGGTTGGACCAGTTTGCACTCCCACCAACAGTGCAGAAGAGTTCCTTTTTCTCCACAACCTCACCAACATTTGTTGTTGCTAGTTTTTTTAATATGTGCCATTCTCACTGGTGTAAGATGGTATCTCATGGTAGTTTTGATTTTCATTTCCCTGATGACAAGTGATGTTGAACATTTTTTCATATGTCTGTTGGCCATTTGCATTTCCTCTTCAGAGAAGTTTCTTTTTAGCTCTTCTGCCCATTTTTTGACTGGATAATTTTCTTTGTTGTTGTTGAGTCTCATCAGCTCTTTGCAGATTTTTGTGATCAGTCCTTTATCATTAGTGTTGGGTGCAAAAATGTTCTCCCAGTTGGTGGGGTTTCTCTTTGTTTTTGTTATTGTCTCTTTTGCTGTGCAGAAGCTCTTTAATTTGATGTAGTCCCAGCTGTTTGTCTTTGCCTTCACTATCAATGCTTTGGGTGATGTGTCTGTAAAGATGTCTTTGATGTGCAAATCACGTAGTGTTTCGCCTATATTTCCTTCTATATATTTTATGGTTTCAGGTCTTATGTCAAGTTCTTTAATCCATTTTGAGTTGATTTTTGTGTATGGTGTGAGGTAGTGGTCAAGCTTCATTCTTTTGCGTGTAGCGACCCAGTTTTCCCAGCACCATTTATTGAACAAACTTTCTTTGCTCCAATGCATAGTCTGCTCCTTTGTCAAAGATTAGTTGACCATAAATCTGTGGGTTTATTTCTGGATTTTCTATTCGATTCCATTGGTCTCTATGTCTGTTCTTGTTCCAATACCATGCAGTTTTGATGATTATGGCTTTGTAGTAGACTTTGAAGTCTGGGAGTGTGATGCCTCCATTTCCTTCTTTTTTTTTCAGGAGAGCTTTGGCTATTCGGGGTTTTTGGTGATTCCATATGAATTTCATCAATAATTGTTCTATTCCTTTGAAGAATGACATTGAAATTTTGATTGGAATAGCATTGAATCGGTATATTGCTTTTGGTAGGATGGCCATTTTAATAATGTTTATTCTTCCAATCCAGGAGCAGGGGATGTCTTTCCATTTCTTTGTGTCTTCTTCTATTTCTTTTAACAGTGTTTTATAATTTTCTTTGTATAGGTCCTTTACCTCTTTTGTTAGATTTATTCCCAAATATTTGATTTTTTTTGTTTCGATAATAAAAGGGATGTTTTTTTTTATTTCTTCTTCTTTAGATTTATTGTTTGTGTATAGGAAGGCTACTGACTTTTGCGTGTTGATTTTGTATCCTGCCACTTTACTGAATTGATTGATAAGTTGAATTAGTTTTTCTGTGGAGTTTTTGGGGTTCTCTATGTATATTATCATATCATCTGCAAATAGTGATAGTTTGACTTCTTCTTTTCCTATTTGGATTCCTTGGATGTCTTTCTCTTGTCTTATTGCTCTGGCTAGGACTTCCAGTATTATATTGAAAAGCAGTGGTGAGAGTGGACATCCTTGTCTTGTTCCAGATCTTAATGGAATTAAAGCCTAATAATTTCTAAAATGTATGTTAGTGACTTCAGTTTTGAATGGATGAAATCATTTTAAATTATACTTTCCCTGAAGGTAAAATTTTTCTTTCTTTTTTTCTTCATGGTCAGGATAAAACCTAGTCAACGTTTTAATGAAATAATTAATGTATCTAACCAAATGAAATTACACCCATGATCAAGTAACCTTGTAGCTCAGAAGACTGTATAAGATGTAAAAGAATTTAAAAATCACAGAAAGATTACTGCCACTTTAAAATGTTGTGTTCTGTATTTTCAAAGGTTGAAAAAATGTGCCTGGTCACAGTATAACACAGAAAAATGAATTACATAAGTTTCAATTATCTTATGAAAGATATGTCTTAGACCAAAAGTTCTACATAAAAAAAAAAGGCAGTTTTGGAGAGTCAGTCTGATGACATGGAGTCCAGAGGGTTACTCTTATGTTTTTGTTGTATGTAAATATTGCAAAGTACTTTCTGTCCCTAAGAACACTGCCACACTCTGATGCAACCATACTGTTAGATATCCTTGTCACATGTAGAATGGCTTCTCCTCTACAATATACTTTGGTGGTAGGGCCTAGCTTGTAAATGCTTTGCTGCTGGACCAATTGAGACAAATGCCCATTTTATCATGTACTATTTCTCAGAGTGCAACAGATAATGCTTACTGATCTTGAAGGATCCCACATCCATGGTCATGACCTGTCAAAGAACATTTATTTATACCCATAAAGGGAAAACTTGGACCAGGAGCAAAAACAAATCAAATAGTAAGGACAAAATGTCTCTATAAGACACAGAACTAGTTTGATAAACCTAATGATATATTTTAAGTACACTATGCAACTTTAAGTAAGTATGACTAGAGACCATAAAAGGTTTTGAAAAAACAACATCAACAAAAACAAAGCAAAATATGAATTTTCAAATTGTAACAGAGGAATAAGAAATAAAACAGTATTCATTTTCTAGAAGATACAATAAAATATAAATTCTTAGCATACTACAAAATACAAAGAAATAAAATTCTGCCTATACTTATAAAAGATATAAATGACCTAGAAGATCATAAGTCAAAGAAACAATTTTCATGTGGAGAAAATAGAACATATAGAGAAATATGTTGTTCATAATTCTTCCAG
Source organism: Talpa europaea (assembly GCF_964194135.1). Lineage (NCBI taxonomy): Eukaryota > Metazoa > Chordata > Mammalia > Eulipotyphla > Talpidae > Talpa > Talpa europaea. The sequence continues at coordinate 116,350,195 of NC_140073.1, read as the reverse complement.
CAAGCAACAGAATGCACTCTGGCTACTTGAAGAAGTAAAGGAATTTTTAAGAATGTATTTGGCAAAATTTTGCATTTTGACTAGACAAATAACCTCTGAAATTATGGGGATTGACATATTACTCAAGGAAAGCTTGGGGGCCTCTCTAGCCAAAACATGACTTCCCTAACCACCTGGCTCCTTTGCCATTTGGAACCCATGACTAGATTCTGAAACTAATTTGATAATTTAGATTAAAAGGACCAATTCCATGGAAATCAAATAGTATCAAAACTCACACAAAAAGAAAAATAATCTGAATAGATTTATAGAAATATGGTAAATAAAATCAATAATGCTTTCTAAAATATAAAACACTAAACTTTATAGTGTCTTAACTATGTGGTTTTACAAATAAATTTTAATAATATTTAAGGAAATGGGATATCAACGCTACACAAACTCTTCCAGAAAATTATAGTGGAGGAAATACTTTCTAATTCATTCTATAAGGTAAGCATTACTCAATTACCAAAGCCAAAAACATTATAAAAGAGGAAAATTACAGATCAATATCTTTCATGACAGAGATGTAAAATTCTCAACCAAATAGTAGCAAATCAAGCCCTACAATATATGAAGAGGAATTACACAAACTATGACCAAGGGGAATTAATCCAGTTATGCAAGACTGTTTCAACACTTGAAAATCAATTAATGTAACCTACAATCAACAGGCTAAAAAAGAAATATCATATGATCATATTAATTAATGGAGGAAGAACATTTGACAAAATTATACATGCATTCATGATAAAAATGCTAGGCAAGATAGGAAAAAAAAGAACTTCCTCAACTCAATAAAGAACATATACAAAAACTTTGTTTAACATCACAATTAATGATGAGAAACTGAATATTTTCCACTAAGTTAGAGAACAAGGAAAGGATGCTCCTCTCAGTACTATTATTTAACATCATACTAGAAGTTGTAGCTAGTGCAATAAGAAAAGAAAAGGCATATGGATTAGAAAAGAAGAAAAAATCTCTTCATTTTACAGATGCTACATCTTTTTAGATAATTCCATAGAATTGAAACAAAAAAAAAACTGAAAGAAAAAAAAGAAAGAAAAGAAAAACCTAAACACATGAAATACTCTGAGACAAATAAGTACTTATAGCAATATTGCAAGATACAAGTTTAATATACAAAAGTCAAAGGTTTTCTTATATACAAACAGTAAACAATTAGAATTTAAAATTAAAAACAATATCATTTAGGACTGCTAAGTGAAACAATGTCATTTACAATGGCTAAATAGGTATAAATCTAGCAAATTATTTGCAGATCTATGTGAGGAAAACTATAAAACTCTGATAATTGAAAGATTCAATGTGTTAAAGATGTCAATTCTTCCAAAATGGATCTATAGATTCAATGTAATTTCAACTGAAATTATAGTAACCTGTTTCATGGATATTAAAAATTTGATTTTAAACTTAAAAAGGTAAAACGCCAAAATAGCCAACACAATATTAACAACGAATAAAGTTGGAGAACTTACATTACTTGATATCAAGACTTATAAAACTAAATTAAACAAGACCATTTGGTCTTGATGAAAGAACATATATTGATCAATGCAAGAAAATACAGAACTCAGAAATAGTCCCAAGCAAATATAGTCAAGTAAATTTTCACAAAGGAACAAAAGAATTCAGTGGTAAAGAATAGCCTTTAATAACTAGTGCTAGAACAACTGGAAATTCATACGCAAAAAAATGAATCTAGACATAGACCTTTCATAAAAATTAACTCAAAACTGATCATAGATTAAAATATAAAGCACAAAACTGTAAAAGTTCTGGAAGTCAGCACAGAAGAAATGTTAGGTTTAGTTTTTATGATGACTTCTTAGATATGATACCAAAAATATATCTATGAAAGATAAAATTGATAAATTAGACTTTGTTAAATTTAAAACTGTTCCACACTGCTAAGAGAATCAAAGTTCACAAATTGAAAGTATTTGTAAATGTATGTACATATGCACATGTATGTGTGTGTTTTATATATATTTATAATCTGATAAAGGACTTACATCCAAAATATACAAAGAACTTACAAAACTCAACAAAAAAAGAAACAGCTCAATTATACTACTGAGTAAAAGAGCATTTCTGAAATCAGAAAAACACATTACCAACAATGAATAAAACCCAAACAAACTTTCTCTTTTGCTAAAATATCCAGTTTTCATAACACCTGTTAGAGTTTTGTAAGACTAGAAATGACTGTCAAGTTTTCTTAAGCATTTGTTCCTATAAAATTTAATAAATTTCATCTTTAACAAAGTAAATAATTTTATTAATTAAATTGCTAAATTTAAGGTAACTACTGCCTAAATTAAGGTAAATTAAGGTAAATTAATTTACCTAAATTAATTTACTAAATTAAGGTAACTACTCTAAAAAAATAAATAGTACACAATTAGATGGCTCTTAATTATTCTCGGAAATAGATTACCATTCATATTGTAAATGTATAGCATTAACTCTGAATGTCAGGAAAACAAAGTGAAATTGTCCTCATGCCAACTTCATCTCTGAACCTCTTACATTAATTTTCAATTAATGATATCTCTGAATACATGTAAGAATATTTTTGTTAATTTTGGCCTTACATAGACATTGTTTAATGTAGGTACTGATGAATATATCAGTAGATACTCAAGAAGGAATGGTATGGAAAGGAACAAACAACAGGAAAAGTATTCTCAAGTATATGCATTTCAATATTTCAATTCCAGACAACAGAAGACACTGTGACTATAATAAACCAAAGGAATTAAATACCAATAATGAGGTGCCTACAAAATTGCTGGACATTCTATTGGAAGTGCTCTGGGCTGGGCTTCCAGGAACAAATCCCAGATTATTAATGCCAAAATGGTTCACCAAGGAAACTGCTACCTCAGCTATAGTCAGGAAATTGGGACCCCACAGACAGCATCTCAGCTCTGCAACAAGTATCAGGAAGCTGCTGTCGGAGTTGCTGGCACTAGTCAGACCCTCCACCAAGTAAATACAAGAAATGGTTCCTCCCCCTCCAATTTCCTTTCCTCATTTCACTCTGCTTTGCATTCAAGCTTGTCACAAGTGCATCTGATTGATTGAACTTAAATTACATCTGGAGCTTCTCCCCCTACGGAAGTCTGGGAGTCTTAAATGTAACTGTAAGCTTTCCAGTCTCTGCAGTACAGAAAGCACATTAAGGAAGGTGGAATAAATGTTGAGTCAGTCAATCCAGCTTTATCCACCATGTGTGACATTAGATGATTGTAATGTAAGTAAAGCACTAGAGGGACTATTATCAATGGCCTCTAACTGGAGGTATATTTTTCCTCTAGAGTTTAACAATGGCCTATTCATATAGTTCCTATGGCAAACATATCAATATCAACTAGAAATCAAAATGAACCAAAAAATCATAATACCCCTCAAATGATTATAATATTATATATCCTTTACATTTGTTCTTCCAAAGCCCCACATATGAAGAATCAATATTTAAGACTTCTTTTCACAATTTTTCCTAAATTCCATATAATCTCTTTTTCCATTCTGTGAAATGTGCATTCATTCATACACACTTGCACAAAAAGGCATTCTCACAGACAACTCTGTATTCAGCTTTAACTGATAGGAAAAAGACCCTTGCGGATTTCATACCTATTATCAACATGTGGTTGTCTAAGCTCACAACTTTAGTATTTGTTCTTTATAATTAGGATATACCACCAATGAAATATTAGTATAATACTGGCTATTTATTCCACTATCAAATATTGGCAAAGGCTGACCTCCCACTTGAGCACTTCTTCCCAGCATAAATGCCACCATCATTATAGTTTGGTTTTCTTAAAAAAAAAAAAAAAACAGATTTATGTATTTATTTGTAGAAGAACTGGGGTATAGGCCAGAATTGCAGGGGATTGAGAGGATTCACCAGATACAGAGTAAGGAGCAGAACAGGCAGATCTACTGAAATACACAGCAAGTAAGACAGGAGAGGTGTGCTGTGAATTATGTGGGTTAGCTCCCTGGCCTGAGATCTAACTCAGGCCACAGTGGTGATAGCACTGCTACTTAACCCCTAGGCCACCCGTGAGGCCCCCTATAATTTGGCTTTCTATAAAAAAGAACAAATTATTACATTTCTATCTTGTTAAGTGATAATCTAGTTACTCTAAAAAAATACAAATAGTACACAAAAATTAGTCTGACTATATTTATGAAATGGTATCTTGTGACTGAATCAAGGAAAGAAAATACAATAAAAACACATAAACAGAAACCATTACACAAAAACAAGAAAGACTGGTTGATGAGATGGATTAGGATGGATTAGGATGACTGCTGAGGTCAGAGAAACTACTGTTGAATGAGGTATAAATGATCTCTCAAACAGCAGCAAAAAAAAAAAAAGTCCTCCAAGGAACTCTGGCAGCCAGGTGTCACTCCAGTCCTGTCACACTAGTGTGGAAAGACTAATGAGAGCAAGAAATTGCCACAGGTTTCTAAAACTTCTACAAACATTTGAAAATACCTCTCAATAACAGATGGTGCCAAAGAAAATGTGCAATTCTGAAAAAAAAACCTGCCTATTACTATCCTTTTCATTCATCCTTTAAATTCCTTCTCAATAAGGCATTCTGTAATAAAAGCTGTTATACCCAAAATTTCTTTAAACTGACTGGAAATAACAATAAAGAGATCTGAGTACAATACAAAGAAACTAAAGTAACCTCTCTCAGTCTATAAAAATCCTCAGATAAATTTTTCAAATGAAGTATTCATCTTTCAGAAAGAATGCCAAGAAATAGTGGTTTAAGGGGATCTTAAGTATAACATGCTTATACTTGAATTGCTGCTATATCAAGAAAAAAATGTTCCACATTGAATTTACTAGCACACATCAATTTATTCATGAAATATCTATTCACCTGTAAAATACACTTTATCTTCACTTTTGTACACTTGAAAATAGGTGTTCTTCAAGCATGTCTTCAACAAATTGGCACCATCATATTTGCATTAAAATCCAAACTTACACTAAATTTTTATGAACCCAAAATCAGAAAAGGATATGATAATATACTTTTTTTTTAAGATTTATTTATTTATACAAGAACTGGGGTACAGGCCAGATGCACGGGAGGGTAAGAGGATTCACCAAAGACAGAGTGGGGAACAGAAAAGGCAGACTGATGAAATACACTGCTGAGGGGAACAGCGGGCAAGACAGGAGAGGTCTGCTGTGCCATGTGGGATTCTCCCCGGCTGGCCAGGAATTGAACCGGTGCTGCAGAGGCTGCAGACAGCTTCACAGAACTGCGCTCAACCACCTGTGCCACCAGGGGAGGCCCTGATAATATACTTTTTAATCAAAGAAAGTTACTTTTTTTGTTTAAACTTTTTATTGAAGGACCATTGGTTTACATTGTTGCTAGTATTTTGGAAATATGGCACCTCTCCCTTTAGGTGTAGTTATTATAGCACACTCACCACCAAAAACCCATAGTCCCCCACTATAGTCCAATGTGCTCTCTCCCCACTTGGTCACACCCCCTCTGTCTTCCCTTCCACCTCTGGATGCTCAGTTTTAAGAAGTAAGCTATATATTATTTTCTGTTATATATGAACATTGAATGAATTCTTTAATAAAAGATTGAAGAAACATTTTTCTTCTTTTATTTTGTATCTAATTAGTGAAAGATGGGGTTATATTTAACACATATATTTCTCTTCTATAGCAGCAATCCAAGTAGCATAAAAGTTACAGGTGAGTGATAATAATCCCTCATGCTTTACTTTTCTATCAAACGCTTCTATGACATATTGTTTTAGCAAACTAGCCCTATCTTACTTGTAAACTGGCTGTTTCATATTTTTAATTTCAATTAACTGATAGTAATTTTAAGATAAATTAACAGATTATCCAATAAAAAATTATTTTGACCACACACAGGGCAAAGAAACCAGCATCTATTAAGTACCTACTATACACCTGTCAAGATGATTGAAGGACCCACATTCATTATTTGAATCTTCGCAACATCTCCCTGAAGTAGGTATCAGTAACCACCTTTATATAGATGGAAAAAGAGACTAAATAATTTAAATATTGTATGAAAAATTACATTACTGATGCATGAAAAATTGCTATTCCAACCCAATTCCCTTATTCTCTAAAGACACACTCCTTCCACAGCCTTACATATTTGCTATGAGATTTACCATTATAAACATTGAACAGAACAAACATTGTTTTCTTCTCATGCAGCAAAGAGATGCCTTGAGTACAGAGCTGCCCTGCAGCATGTCTTTGAACAATTCTTCAAACAGTCCATTGTCTCATTTCTTCTGTAGTTCAAAATATGCAAAATAATGTATCTTTCATTATAGAGAATAAACCATTATAATGCAATAAGAAGACTATCCTAACAAAAGGGCATTTTTTGGAGGAAGTCACCTATTTTTCAGAAGTTTTACATGCTATCATTTGAATTACTAAATTGGGTTACTAAAATATAGTATAAAAACAGACTAATGCCCATAAATGTACAATCACTCAAAGTTCCCCTAAATTAATTCCACACCCACTATTTCCATGTGCAAATCATTTCAATGAAATATTTTCATAAGCATTAAATAAGTGCCATGGAAAATTCTGATTAAACTAGTTATAAGGGACAAAGTTTCATTCAGAAATAAATCCCAAAGGAAGACTCTCTGAGATGTGTTTACATTTTTCCTTACTGACCTTTGTAAAGTAAACAAATGAAAGAAGGTTGAGATTGAAGGACCTGCAGATTAATGAGGAATCAAGCTATTTCTTCCTTTCTCCAAGAGAAAAGCACTCAGTTGATCCAGAAATAAATTACATGGAACCACTTTTTCATTCCACTTTGGCATAGGCAGCCCCTTTGAATATCACAGAAGAAAGGGCAACTAAGATGTTCTTAATTATGCTCAAAGTTTTGCTCAGCATTTTTTTAAGGCTTTGTACTACAATGAAATGTTCACCAGTTCAGTCTACCACAGTAATTCAAGATCATTTACTCTGTCCTAGTATAATCCTTTATATCACAGCTCATAATGACACAAATTGTTATAATATGGACTAGAGCATTTCTTGTAAACTGTCAATTACATGAATCAAAGATAATGGATACTTAGTGGGTGTTATTAGTCCTATATTTCCCAGCAATGGTATTAAATAAATTTTCTTCAGTAATATTCTTATTTCTTCTATTATGAATATTCTAAATTAGAGTGGAAAATGGATCAGTGGAAGAAATATGAATGAGGTAGTCTGTGAAAATGTCTATCAGCATTTCACATTTAATCAAGGCAAATAAGACAATGGGCTCTAGTATTGGAAAGGTCATAGTCTAAAATATACCCCAAACTTGTTCTTACTTTGCCTTTGATAATGGCTATTGGTTCTCCAGATAGGGCTAGTTTAAACAGCTAAATTCTCCCTGCTTGAAAAACAAGGATACATTATTTAAAAGCTTAGGGAGTCTGAGGATTTAATGAATGAAAATATAAAGAGATACCATACAGTAGCAAATGTAATGATCTTTTTTTTTCCTCCCCTCTAATCCTGAATCTCACTTTGGTGAATATGGCAATAATAAAGAATACTCAGCAGTTTAGGATTAAGGGAGATGATGTCCTGGAAAAATAAAAAGTGCAATTTCTTTGTTATATATTGGTACATGGATATAGGAATATTTGGATTTTGAGGGAAAGAAATAACACATTTTAAAGATTCCGAAGAAGTGTCAAAGTCTAAAATCAACAATGCATATAGAAATTGATCACATCTTTACAACAAACACAAAACAGCAATTCTTATCAGAACTGCTTTTAAACATAGCAAGATAAATAACTGAGGGGCTACACTATAATTGAATAATACCGTAGTTTTAATATTTAAAACAATAAAGAAATTATTCTTTAATATTTTAAGTAACCTCTCCTCCAGGAGGTATAATGGCTAGTTAGCTGTGTTCAATTTATACAGTTTAACTGCTCTCAGAAATATTCATAAAAACACTGAAAGATATAAAATCATAACTGCAGGAGAAGCCAAATTACTATACAGAAAATGCGCTAAACCATGAGAGGAAATTCCTCTTATAAAATTGCACTGTTGATTGTAAAATAATAAACGTCTAGAACTGCACTATGTGATAGGATAGCCACCAGTGACATGTGGGCAAGTGAGCTCTTGAAAAATCAATATTCTAAATTGAAATGATTTGGAAGTATAAAATACACATCAGATAAGAATGTACAATATCTCATTAGTAAATTTTTGTATTGGTTACATGTGTAAATGATAGTATTTTTAAATGTTTGGTTAAATAAGATCGATTTCCCTTGTTTTCATTCAGTTTTTTTTTAAATGTGTTTACTAGAAAATTTTAAATTTGTATTTTGCAGCTAGCATTTTCTAAAGGTGCTGGTCTAGATCTTAAAGTCAATTACATCATTGTAGAGGAAACACATAAGAGAAAGTACTTCTTCCTGGGACCTCTAATATCAGAGAATTGGGGCCAGAACAATTGATCTCCCTCATATAAGCTATATTCTCTGAGAGAACCAGAATTGGTTCTTCCTTCCATGCCTCTAGCACCTATCAATTCTCCCCACATCCATTCAATGAGATCACATATTCTTATAATGCAACAGGCTCAAGTGTAAAAAACATGGGCCATAATAAGCACAACCCAGGATCTCATTCGTAACAGGTAAGGACAGAGAAAGGAAAAGGCTGGGGAACACTCAATTTTCATGAGGGATTTTCAATGTTCATGAGGAATTTTTATCTAGTACATTATTTAGAAAAAAGTCACTTGTTCATCTATTCTTAAAGAAAAAGTAATCAAAGTAAATGAATCTCTTTTCCTATGTCAAAGCAATAATAAAAATTTTTATGAAATAGAAATTTAAGAACTGGGCAGATCAACTTGTTTCCACTATTCTTTTTTTAATTTTTTTTTATATTCCCCATACAATTGCACCCTCCTTAATTGACCCTAATCCTCCTTTCCCCACCCTCCATGGTATATCTCTGGTTTATAGTTGTTTGCTGATTTTGATTTTTTCTTTCTTATAGTTATTCTTTTTCCTAGTCCCTTATTTAGGTTTTCTAGATTCCTGCTATGAGTGAGACCATCCAGTATTTTTCTTTTTCTTTCTGGCTTATATCACTGAGCATGATCCCTTCCAGCTCCATCCATGTTGCTGCAAATTGCATGAGTTTATCTTTTTTGATTGTTGAGTAATATTCCATTGTGTATATGCACCACATCTTCTTGATCCAGTCATCTATTTTTGGGCATTTGGGTTGTTTCCAAAGCTTAGCTATTGTAAACAGTGCTACTATAAACAAAGGGGTGCAGCTGCTCTTTGGAATTGATGTTTCTGTGTCCTTTGGGTAAATACCTAGGAGTGGAATAGCTGTATCATATGGAAGCTCTATCTTTAGCAGGTTGAGGAATCTCCGCACAGCTTTCCATAGTGGTTGGACCAGTTTGCACTCCCACCAACAGTGCAGGAGAGTTCCTTTTTCTCCACAACCTCACCAACATTTGTTGTTGCTAGTTCTTTTAATATGTGCCACTCTCACTGGTGTGAGATGATATGTCATTGTAGTTTTGATTTGCATTTCCCTCATTACAAGTGATGCTGTACATTTTTTATATGCCTGTTGGCCATTTGCATTTCAATGCAACCGAGTAGAAAACCCAGAAATGAACCCACAGATTTATGGTCAACTAATCTTTGACAAAGGAGCAAAGAATTTGCACTGGAGCAAAGAAAGTTCGTTCAGTAAATGGTGCTGGGAAAACTGGGTCGCTACATGCAAAAGAATGAAACTTCACTACTACCTCACACCGTGCACAAAAACCAACTCAAAATGGATTAAAGAACTAGATATAAGACCTGAAACCATAAAATATATAGAAGGAAATATAGGCGAAACACTACATGACATGCATCTCAAAAACATCTTTACAGACACATCACCCAAAGCAGTGATAGTGAGGTAAAGATAAACAGCTGGGACTACATCAAATTAAAGAGTTTCTGCACAGCAAAAGAGAGAATAACCAAAACAAAGAGAAACCCCACCGACTGGGAGAAAATTTTTGCACACAACACTAATGATAAAGGACTGATCACAAAAATCTACAAAGAGCTGATGAGACTCAACAAAAACAAAGAAAATAATCCAGTCAAAAAAATGGGCAGAAGAGCTAAAAAGAAACTTCTCTACGACATAACATATTCTAACAAAGAGTATCTGGCACCACAAAGATAGACAGTAAAAGGGATTAAAGCAAATGAACACACCATGTCCAATGGTATATGGACTTGGCTAGATGCTTTCCAATCTAGAAGCCTATGAAAAAATTCAGGGCATGTGTAAGAAAATTAACCTACTTAAGATTCAGATGAAAAGCCTGCTTGTAAACAGAGGAGAAAATCTCGATCTAGTTTCATAGACTCTATTAACAGATAAACTGATATAACAGGAAAGAACATCAAGTCAAAAATAGAATTGGCAGATATAAGAAAATAATTCAGAAAAACAGAAATGAGGTAACAAAATCAAAATATATGTTGAAAGCAATACAGTTCAGAATTAACACTAAAGTAGACAGAAAAAAATGTAGAATATGACTCCTAAATGTTAGTCAACAGTCCCCTGCATCAGAATCACATGGATTGCTTTTTAAAAATAGAGACACTGGGCCCTACATTTGTAGAGTCTGGTTCAGGTGATAGGAAGACCTGAAATATGTGCCATAAAAAGTTCTGCAGGTGATTCTATTATGCTTGCAAGTATGGACAGGTTGAATATGGTAAACTAGAGAAGGTAAATGTCAAAAGAGAGGGAAGGATAAAGATCAAGAAGGAAAATGACAAAAGTAGAAAGCAGATAATGGAGATAAAAAATACTACTAGCAAGTTTCTTTGCAAGAGAAAGAAACCAACGGATACAAATATTTTCTGAATCTTGAAAATAAAAACATAGGTAGATATTTGAAGACTGGAATAGATTATAGAATTATGTGGAAAATGAATGTAAAGAGAAACAAATTCCTGAACATACATATTGGTCAAATTCTTGATTGTCAGCAATTTTTAAAAATTGACACTTAGGAGATAATTTTATAAATGTATAGAAATATGTGTGATTCTATGGATACATGAATTAATAAAAAGTTTTGAAAAAAATAAAATTGGAGCTAAGTCTATTGATACATGAAAATGTCAGCAAGATAATTTTTTATAAAAGAAAAGCAAGCTCATGTGTATGGGTATTTATTTTTGTCTATATTTGAATGAACAAAAAGAAAGGTATAAAATGATAATACCAAAATGTTAATCTTGACCTACAGTCTTCTAAATGGGTGACAAAGGAGTGCATGCAGAAAGTAAGGTGTACTGCCTATTTGTAATAAACTTTCCTCTATACATCTTTGTGGTATTTAATTGTTAACCATAAGTATGTGTTACTATTATAATTTAAACAACATCAAATGAAGGAAACACACTTTGATGAAGGAAGAAAATAAAATTACTGTTTAAAGTTAATGCTTTCGAAGTGGTTGGAGAGTAAGACAGATCCAGGGGAATGATTAATCATGAGTTCCCAGGGGAAAGTTTTATTTATAAATGTACATTTAAATCCAAAGCAAACATATTAACATTTAATTTGGTATAGCTTGTGGACTAGCATTTATGAGGGTGTAGATATCAAACCACTATCCCAGATTTCCTGAATTAGAATCTCTAGGGACAAGCTTCAGGAATATATATATTTTAAGGAGTCCTCTCCTTTCCCTACACAGAAATGATTCTTAGGTAAAAAATAAGCCAAGACAATATTAGACAAGTGATTCTAAGAGTTGACAGATCATAAGAATCATCCACTTGAAAAAATATGATCCAGCAAGCTTGGAAAACACTGTCTCAGGCAGTTTCCTCAGCACTTCTTATAAAACAATTGTCATAGCCAAGAAACAGTACCACGGTTTGACTGCAAAATGGTTATAATTTTACAGCAATATTAATAATGTTTATGCAACAGAAAACAGAAAGTGAGATCACAGGTTGTTTTGGTGAGATATTTATGCTAATATTTTCTCACACATTGGTTTTTTTTTTTTTTCATTTCACACAGTCCACCTATTATTATAGCTATTAACTTTTTCCTAGCATTTGATAGATTCCCTGGCTCATCATTTTGGGACTTTTTGTTATCCTTTGATCATGCAAAGCCAGAAATTTGGTTCCCTCTACAGAAATACCTGATAGAAGCCCCTTAACCTTTGTTAGCAAAAAAAATTTAAAATTCCCCAATACATATAAGAACTATTTGAGCAGAATTTGTATCAGTGAGAAATTATTTTTTCTTGTTCAGCTCTGAGCCTTACAAGTGACAACATATGACAGCTCAGTGACCAATATGCAACAGGTTGAAAATTGACTACAAAGCCAGGCTAAGTTCCATCACCAATAAATTGTGTGACTTTGCAGAAGTCACTGTGCCTCAGTGTCCTTGATATTACAGGAAGAGTATGGGTTCAAGGAACTATACGAAATCTTAAGATATCTAGTAGAATAGTTTTACAGCAAATGTGATACTTTGTGGAAATTTAAAGGACTCCAATAATGCAGAGATTAACAGATTCTCAAATTAGTAAATATTCTTGCTATTCTATAGCCTTCATATCATGTTTTGGAGTAATTGCTTGTTGCAACATCTCTAGATTCTCAGTTTCCTTAAATCTTGGTATTGTTTTTTAGAGTATATGAATGTGGCCAACTTTGAGATGCATGTATAACAGGAAGAATAAATGTTGTAACTGGTATAATAAATCTTAGAAAGTTAACCTTGCTTAGAATAGGAGGTAAAGAAGTATGGGTAAAACTCTTCTTCTTGAGACCAGATGACAACCTGTTTGTAAGAGAGAAGAGAGGAAAACAGAGGAAGGAGAGGAGAGAAGAGAAGAGGGGGAGAGAGGAAAGGGAAAGAAGAGATGAATGTAGGAGAAAATAGACATGAAACAAGAGGAAAGGATATGTAGCATGTGATGAGATTTCAGTAGAGAGTCCGCAAGTCTGCATAAAAACCTGCACAACTCAAAAAATGCTGGCTGCGCTGAGAGAAAGAGGGAAGGGGAGAGAGAGAGAGGAGAGAGAGAGAGAGAGAGAGAGAGAGAAAAGGCTTGGAACTTAGCACATACATGACAAGGAGAGAGAATGAAGCAAAATTCTCTGCTGAGAATTTTTGGAAATTATGGAAAGTCTTCTAGGCATAAATTGGGATTTAAAATTTGGCATTACAGGGCCTCCCCAGTGGTGAAGCGGTTGAGCGCTCAGTTGCGAAGCTGCCTGCAGCCGCTGCTGCAGCGCCGGTTAGATCCCCGGCCGCAGGCGAGGGTCCCACATGGCTCCAGACCTCTCCTGCCACCCACTGCTGCCCTCAGCAGTGTATTTCGTCAGTCTGCCTGCTCTGCTCTCTGCTCTGGCTCTGGTGGATCCTCTCACCCTCCCGTGCTTCTGACTGTACCCAGTGCTTGTATAAATAAATAAATCTAAAAAAAATAAAATAAAATTTGGTATTACAGACATTCTCAAGGGGCAGGGTTGTTGATAATCTAACACATTGATTTCTCTGTGTTTTAAAGAACAGAGAATGAATTATTGAGAATCTGAGAATTTACATGTGATTCCAGAACAAACAATAACAGATCAGGGTAAAATAAGAGTTTTAGGGGAAGAACACTGAGAGATTTTATGGAAGAGTAAAGGAGAAAACACAAGAGCCTAGGATTTAATCCTCTCTAACTATGAGACCTGGGGCAGATTGTTTAACATATTTAAATGCCTGTCAGATTTAAAATGGAAAGTAATATCTGACTTTCTCAAAACAGAACTATAGAAACCAAATAAGTTCATGTATGTGGAAATAATATAAATGCCTTAAGGTGTCATACGAATACTTTCATTTTCTTTTTGTTACTATCAGAGGCTGACCTACATTTTTAACCTGTATAACCATTGGCTTATAAGGAAGGGTTGTGTTGGAGTGCACCTTAGCCAGACTTAAACTAGACAGTTTAATTTTGCCCTGAAGTTTAGACTTTTGGATAGTCTAGTAACCAATTAAATGTGAGAGGCCCTGCCACAGGCTACCTGACCATGATACTGACTTCATCGCTAAGAAGATGAAGTGTTGCCTGCTCGTGCACAACCGATACTGATTTGGCCCATGCCAATACAAAACCTGTAGAGCTGAATCTTATATGAAAAGTAATACAAATGAATTTAAGATTGTAATGCAGAACCTCAACACTAGACTGGGTGTTTGGATGTATTAGAAAAGTGAAAGACAAAGGGTTTTTAAACACATGTTGGGAAAGTGCAAATATAACAGATGTATGATTTTTTTTAGGAAAATTAATATTGTAATTGGATTAAGAGTGAAATGAATGTAAAGGGACTGCTGATGCCAATGGTGTGCCCACATATTTCATTATCAAATTTGCATATATTATCTCATGATCATTCACAGTAATATTAACAACCTATAATTAATTTATGACATACCATCTTCTAGAGAGAAATTAAGGCAGTTTACAAAAATGCATACAACAGAAAAAATTTAGATTTTGAAAGTAAAGGAAATCAGATATAAAATATAAAATAAAGTAGGAAAGATAAGATAAACCCAAGAGTAAGTGAGGTTAATACGTAAAATCATGCTTCAAAGTTCTCGGTCTTTGTTAAAGAGAAGTCAAACATTCATCTGTGCATATTTTATAGCATCTTACAGAAATAAGGAACTGCAATCTGTTTCACAAGTTATTCTTATAATTTAAAATTAACACTTCATTTATTCAACAAATATTAATTGAGTATCTACTATGTGAAAGATGAAAATACAGTTTGATAAGCTACTGGTTCCATGGTAAGCCAGATGGACAAAATGTCTGGCTCTTGGGGTTTGCACACTTGTGGGGGAGACAGATAGCATACAAATAAATATAGACTACAATATCAGGTAGTAAGAAATGACAGGAAAAACCTAAGGTATGGAAAAGAGAGTGACTAAAAGAACAGGTGTAGTTATTTTTTATCAGGTCGCCAACAAAGACATCTTTGAGACAGTGATATTTGAGCAGTGACATGAATAAAGTAGATTTCATTCTCAGTTTGACAGGAAGCCACTGAAGATTTTAGGCAAGGAATGATACAATCTAATTTATATATGTGAACACTACTACACAGAAACCCCACTTTTTGAGCATTTTTATTTTATTTTATATATTTTACATCATTTTTCATGTTTGCACAATGTATGCATTTTCATCTTGGTTATAGTCCCCAAACAAATCCCACCCCCCTTGTTTTGATCCCTCCTCCCCCTCCAATAGTGTGTCTCTGGTATATAGTTGCTTGTTGCATGTTGATTTTTACTTTATTGTAATTAGTCTTTCTCCTGGTACCTTATTTAGGTTTTCTAAATTCCTGCTATGAGTGAGACCATCTGGTATTTTTCTTTTTCTTCCTGGCCTATTTCGCTGAGCATGATCCCTTCCAGCTCCATCCATGTTGCTGCAAATTGCATGAGTTTCTCTTTTTTGAATGCTGAGCAATATTCCATGGTGTATATGTACCACATCTTCTTGATCCAGTCATCTATTTTTGGGCATCTGGGTTGCAGAAACCCCATTTAAATGAGATCAGCAGGCTGAAAAGAGAGTGTCCACACACGCATAATTCAATAAATTATAGGACTCACATGGCTTGCATCTCCCTCAGAAAGTGATGCTACATTCTCCATAAGCAGAACTGAGGGTGAGGTCCTCCAGAGATAATACAAGAAATTCTAGCCTTAGATTGAGGAAGTGCACATGGGATTGAATGCATTTTCAAATCTGCCTTCTCTTTTGTTTTATTTCCAAAACAAACCCATTTTTTGCTGGAATAACTGATTGCTTTTGCTTAATGTCAACATATCCTAAAAAGATCCTTCTAGCTTTCATATGGAGAATGGACCCATGGACAGGCAAGACAAAGCAAGGAGATAAATTAGAAATTTATTCCAATTGGAAAACATAATGACTTAGACAATAGGGACAACAGTGAAGATGGTGGGAAGTACCTGGATTTGGAATGTATTGTGAAGGGGGCTTGTGTACAGATTGGATGCATAGAGTGAAGAAGAGAGCATCATCTCACAAGACCCCTAAGCTTTTATCTTGAGCAAACAAGAGATGGATATATTAAGAGGAAGATGTCTGGGAAAGGAGCAAGCTTAAGAAGAAAACATTAATTTTGATAGCTCTATAAGGTATCTAAAGAAGTTATAAATAGGTTTGGAGAGAAGGCAGGACTAAAGTCACAAATGTGCCATGAATATCTGTATAGTATTTAATGTAAGATCCCTAGGTAAAGAATGTAGACAGAGAAGAGACCATGCCTAAAGACCAGTCCTAGAGGAATTTCAAAAGTCTGGTCGATGAGCTATTTTTCTGTTTGTGGTATCAGTCATTCCAGTTTGCTCAAGAATGAGGGCTTTTCTAGGATGTAGGAATCTGAGAGCTTAAACCAAAAAGTCCCAGAAAGACTTGGATAACTTGTTCACCCTGAACCCTCAATCTATTCTCTGTTCTTTCTCCTTTGCCCTATGTCCCAAGAGGATGACCTCTACAGATGGCCATCACCCCAGATTCCCTTCACTGTCTTCCAAGGGCTTAGCAGATGGGAAACATCAGCAGATTAGAAGGTGGGAAAAAACACAAGAATATTTATTTCTGTCTCTCCCATCTTTTCCAAAAAATGCTAATTATGGTTCCTGTGGAGAAGCCCTTTATTGCGGATCTAAGACCTTCCTCAAAGATTCAATGGCAGTACTCCCTACTCTTGCACCCTCAAGCTTAAGGATGATAGAGCTTCCTGCTGGTGCTAATTCCCAGGTAGCTTGTGGCCCTTTAACTTACAATTGTTCTCACTTACCTACATGCACTTCTCTAAGTTAAAGTCTCCCAGGTCAAACCAGATAGGCCAGAACAATGCACAGCTCAGGAAGAGCAAGACCGTCCAATAAAAGAAAGGCTTGGAAGAAGCAAGGAAATTCAAGAGCTGAGAAGCAAGGGAAACTATGACTTGTCAATGCCAGTGATTTTCGTTTTTGTAATGCTTTCACCTAAAAGGTGTTTCAGAAACTGTGTTATTGGCGCTACTAGTTAGGAGGATGCTAGTGACATTCAGTGGGTAGGAACTATAGATGCTAGACACCCTCCTGTATTCTGAATGTTGACAGTTACCAAAGAACTGTTTCATGTCCCAGTAGATTTTGAAATGCCTGACTGGGCATTCACATAAGTGAGCAAAAAAATTAGATTGATCTGAGTTTAGACCTATTTTAACATAAAGTATTTTTGACTAGTACAGTTTAAACATGCAGCTCATATTTTCAACAAATGCAAATGCCATGCAAATCAAAGGTTGTGTGAATTTATTTGGAAATTTATCAAAGTGATTTATCATTTCAGAAAAATTACATTACTGACAGCACAGTATTTAATTCTTGATTATATACCTGAATCATTTTAGTCTGCAATTATATATTTATTGCAAAAAGATTATTTCTTTATGTCTTCTAGTACAGTTGTACTTGAGCAGTGATATATTAAATACATATTATCCATATATTATTTTTTCTCATGTTACAGTTCAGTAATTATATTGACTTTCTAATATAGTGGATGTTAGTAGATGACATTATCTATGAAATGCATTTCAAGATAGTAAAAGGAGCATAACAATATATGTTACAAAACATAAATATTTGTTATGGGGAAGTGATTGGATCTGATATAGTTGAGAATAACTAAGAAGCATGAACATTGAAATCAATGAGAATGGTGACAATTTATTGGCAGAGAATCAGGTGCTAAAAATCTTCAGTGAATGAGAAGGTGGCTCTGGAATTGTGCTGCACCTTTAAATCACCTAAGGAACTTCTACAAGTTATAAAACCAGGCTGGCCTCGGCAGAATCTGAGTGAGACCCAAGTTTCAGTATTTATGAAATCTCCTCAGCTTAAGCACCACTGAACAAAGTGATCTGGAGAAAATCATAAGGTGGAAGTGAAGTGGCCAAGTCTAACGACATTCCATTTAAAGAATCAATGGTTTTCCAGAAATGGGGGAAAGGAAAGACATGGAGAAAACCAACAAAGGGGAGCAAGAAGAATCCTATCGACCTCTGGTTCTGAATAACAGTGGCCACTGCAAATACTTCCTGGAAACTGGAACCCACAGGAATGGCAGTTTTCATTATGAAAAATAATTGTAAATTAGAGGAATACAGTAAAGGGGATATTTAAGGATGAGGCTGGGAATACATGTTCTGCTAAGTTCCAGAGATACAATGGAAAGTCAGAATGACTGGGGAAGGAGACAAGTTTGAATCATATGACAGGTACAGAAAATATGCTGATGAGAAGCATTCCAGTATGGCCTCGGAGAGACAGATGGAACACAGGATGGGATCTGTCCTGATGCTCTTAAGGGAAGATGTGCAACCTGTTCTAATTATTACCATGGTTAGCAGATGCTATCAGTGTTCTGCCTGGAGTCTCTGGTGCCCCAACCCTAGGTCCTTTGTGCTTTTTCTCATAATGACTGGCACCTATAACTCTTCAGAGGCTTGCCCATGGGTTAATGGAGTCACTTGGCAGAGCTGGAAATGTCTAGGGGCTTATGTCCCATAGGGACAGCTTTAGCCAACACATGACTGGTGTCGAACATGAAGAGTGGGCTCCCTTACCTTACCAGGTAAAACTCTAGGGTTTAATTTGTATTCCAGAGTTTCCCTGTGGGAATAAGTTGAAATGGTCCTTTCTGCTTTGCCTAAAATTATCCCTTTGATAAACTTATTCTCCTCCCCTGTCCTGCTTCTACTTCCTCACCAGTTTCTCCTTGTAGACATCTTTAAGCAGGTATCACTTGCTTTTTCATCATTGTCATGGAATCAGTTTCTGAGAAACTTAACTCAAGGCAGCCTCCTTCTTGGGGTGGGCAGACAGCAGCACATGTTAAGGGGTACAGGAGGCATCCTGTGGGACTTCTAAAGTGCCTGATGAGGATAGCATGGTACAACTGGAAGCTGTTTTATCACATAGAATTATTGGGATGACTATCAATAATTTTCTGATCACAGAGTAGGATTTCACATGGGTCACTGTGAAGAGGACAAAATTCTCAACACCTTCCAAGAACTCTAATACCAATTTTCAGAAGGACTGTTCCTACATCATCATTCATTTTTGATATAATAAAACACGGTTACTGAGACACCAGCAACTATTTTGCTTATAAAAACCAAGTGGCAAAATGTATACCCAGCAGTCATGCTCTCGGTTTCATGTGCATGTAGAGTTTAGAGTATCTAGAAAAAGATAGGAATCTATACACATCAGGTAACCCCCAAGATATTGTTTGCTAGGTTATCTTTTGATAAATACTGAGCACCCATGAGTTCAAAAATTTTTTTTGACAAATCTCAGAACTAAATTTAAGTTGCTAGTTAAGTGAAAAGCAACATATTTTAAGTGTCAGTCGAGGTAGTAATACAGGCTTAATTGTCAGAGATCCTAAGACTGCAAAATGATGGATAGGTAGTAAGAACTGGAACATCCACCCGACTCCTCCCTGTGTTTTGTCCTCTTCAATATTCAATGTTTAGAAGCGGAGTTCAAATAACTGTACGAAAATTACTAGACATTTGTATTTAAACTCCAAATAACAGAGACTTTCACAACCAGTGCTTCATAGTAAGGCAAGTATAAGTTTTGCTTCCTCTCTCCAAACATACCCTTCAAATTCCAAAGGGAGGGTAAAAGGAGAAAAAAAAATGTCCAAACAAAGACTGAGTAAATAAATTAGAGATATAATGTGTAAAAATTAACAAAACATTTTTTAGGAACTTCTTGAGAAATCAAGCAGTGGCTATCATATGTAATTTTTCATCAATAGAGTCTTCTGAGCTTAATAAAACTTTTAAATAACATGGTAATATGAAGATGTGATTGTTAACAATAATCAATGTAGCAAAACTCTGTAAGTGTATATAAGAGCTGCCAAGGGTTTAGTTCTCTTTAGACTTTCCTTCAAGGGGAAGTTCAGTGAAATGAGGGAACCCCAGTAGCAGAGAAATGAATGGTGGATTGCTTTCTGTGGAGTTGAGGAGTATTGACTCAATAGAATATTATTCAAGGAAGTAAGCAAGGGGAACTCCCACATGGAACATCAACAGAACAGTACTTTTGCTAAAGGAGTATATCAGTTTTTTGGAAGCCATCTGCAGAACCACAGTTAGATGAAGGAACAACCGTCCTCAGATAAGGATCACATAGTCACCACCATTTTCCAACAGGTACTCCAAGAGGCAGAACTTCTCCTTTATTTCTCCTTTCTACCCTCTTTAATACATATACACACTCTTTCTCTCTCGTAAACACACACACAATTTTGATAAGTAGGCACAGATATATGGAATTCAGAGGTGAGAAGAAGAGGAATCAGGGTACATTTCTTTCAACTGCAAATATTTTTTAGCAATCTTGGAAGTCATGTATGAGCTGGATGCTGAATTTTCAATAACAACTGAAAAAATACAGAATTTGTTCCCCAAAGTGATCACAAGTAATTAAAATCCACTTGCTATCAATTTTTACCTTCTTAATCCAATGTCAACCAGGATCTGTTATTAGTGATAATAGAAAAGTCTTGTTTTTATATTGCTAAGTCGAGACCTTGCATTTCTACAAGGGTCCGACCTCCACCAGTAAAACAGACTTCAACAGATTGACCTATAATCCATTTGAGATTAATTTAAAAGAAAGTTATATGGTATGAAGAACTATACCTGTCTAAATGTCAATTAGGCTCTATCATACATTAACTTTAGGATTTAAGGAGAGTTTTCCTCCATCTCTTTTTAAAAATTCTCAGCATCTTAATTTTCCAAAATTTCAAATGGTGTTAATACTTACCTAATAAGAAGCAATTTCAAGAAATATTTCCATTCCATTCAAATCCTCAACCTACTTCAATTTAAAAAAAAAAAAGATTTATTTATTTATCTTATACAAGAACAGGGATACAGGTCAGAAGTGCGGGAGGGTGAGAGAATTCACCAGAGCCAGAGCCGGGGAACAGAACAGGAAGACGGACCAAAGATACTGCTGAGGGGAGCAGCAGGCGAGGCAGGGGAGGTCTGCCTCACCATTTGGCTGGCAGGAAATCAAACCGGCGCTACAAAGGCTGTGGACAGCTTCGCAGGCAGTGCTCAAGCACTGCACCACCGGGGAGGCCACCTAGTTCAATTTTTAAATGCTATACATTTTCAAAAAATAGCATGTATTGCATTCATTCCTGTGCTTATGTTCTTAATCAATGATTTCCTTTTTTTTTTTTTTTTTTTTAGGAAATGGAATTATTTCCTCTTACTCAAGCTAAGGAATGAGCAGTTTCCTTCTCAGATTTTTTGTTTTGCATTTCTAAAGGATATTTAACATGTAGAAAGCTATTTTATTGTAAATCTAGAATATGTTGTGAATTTAGGCCCCAATTCACCTTAGCTTGTTAAATCTGTGCCTGTACAGCTTTTTCAGAACAGGAATGCCAACATAAGTGAGATGTATGTATTCTCTGCATGCATATTTGTCTTCTTTCAGTTTCATTTGACTTAGTTCTTTTAATTTTTTTTAAGACAACAGTATGTTTGCATTTGGCCTAGTTCAGCTATAATAAATTTTTGCTCTATCCCAGGATAGATTTTCTTAGGCTGCCGTATAAATGTCCTATTTCCTGTCAAATTTGCTATTTAAATATCTTTTCTTGCTTTCATATGGTTTATCTTCCTTCTATTTTTTTGGTGACAACTGTACCCTCAAAGACTCTAATTTGCATACCCCTAGTAACCAATTTATAGTTAGCTGCTGTAATAGTCCACAACAGTGTCTGGAGTCTTTAAAATAGTTCTCTGTAGCAAATCATATCTATAAACATTTTACGAGAAGGGTAAGTCAACATGTTTTAAATAGGCTGCCTTAAAAAGGATCTTTGTAATTTATAGAGTAGAATAGAAATACTGCTACCTGAAGAATTTTCTCATTTCACTAAAACTACAGCATGACTTCAATGTTTACTGACTGACTCGTTCAGGGAAGAGTCAGGAGCAGGAAATAAATTTTCAGGTATTCTTCTGGAATCTATAATCTATTTCTTTTTCCAGATTTTCATGAGAAAACTTGCTGTGGACCACATCTGTTGAAATTCCATTTCAATTTCCCTTGACCTTGGGCCAGCTTCATTAATAAGCTACCTCTATGCAACAGCTCCAACATTTTTAAAATGAGGGTGATAATAACCATCTCTTTCATAAGGTTTTTGTGAGGATTAAATGGAATTATATGTAAAAAAAAAAAATTTGGAAAAACCCTAGTCCTAAGTAGGCACTCAGCAAGTGTTATAATTTTACTCCTATCACCCACTCATTTCTTTCCTCATCCCTTCTCATGCTAATGTGTAAAGAAAGATGAAGGCCCAAAGCCGGAGGAGATCAGTCTTACTGTCAGGCTCACTCATCTGGGTGGACTATCATGGGTGAAGACCTTTGTTCCAGACCTATGTTTGCCTATATGTCATTATTCATTTTCCTCCTGTCCCCTGTGACCTCTTTGACTGCTCATATATCTCATGAGTCTTATTTCAATGAACAAGTCCACAAATGGAACATGTTACTTTTACTTCAATTGACTATCACTAACACAAGGAACAGGCAACAAATGAGGAAGAAATCATAACTAAAAGAAAGCAAATATATATAAGGAAAATAACAGCAATTTAAAAAGCATCTTCCAGTACCAGGTCTTCCTCAAGTTTCCAGTGCTTACTGCACTGTCCATTCTTTAGTCATAACCATAGGACTAGCTGAGCATTCATTAGAAAGCCAAATAGATGTTCTGGTTTTGTGGATGAGATTATACTCTAGTCATTAAGAGAGCAGTGTGCTATTACAGTTGCAACTGACATAAATTAAAAAAAATTCCCTAGATTTAACCTATTCAATAACTATATATTGAATATCCCCTATGTTAACTGAGGTACGCAATAAGAAACAAAACGCAGTAATTTGCCTTCACATGGCTCATGATCTAGTAGGGGAAATAAAAAAAGGATGCAAATAGTCATAATACATGGCAGAAAAAATAAGATGCTGTAGATAACACATGAATAAATATCTCTTAGGCAAAAACCGCAAAGTGTAGTCAGTTCCTATGAACATGCCATGAAATTCATTTTTTACATCAGAATCTCTAATAAAATAACTCGTTCTCATTAAAATAAAAGTTGACTAAGTGCCTGACCTGAGCAAGGCCCTGTATTGCCTTCCACATTAGATGCAAAGGTTAATAGGGAATCTACAGTCATGTCGGAAGATGTACAACATAGAAGCAGGCTGAATGTTAAAAAGCACAAGCAACCAGAGAAGAAAGTATTTCCAATCAGATCCAGACAGATGACAAGGACAGAGACAGTTAACCTCCCCAGTTAAAGGCAATTCCCAGGGCTCTAGTGATCTACTGCAATGACTTTACCATGGTTGTCCTATTTTTTCCCCTAGCAGCCTCCTCTTCCTCATACTGTGGCCAGAATGACTTTAAAATGATGGTTGTCCCTTGTCTGTGGCTCTTTAAAGCCATCCCATTGCCTTTGGCTTCAAACCCAGACACGCTGTTTTGGTTTACAAAACCCTGGTCCCTTCTCAACATCTTTGTACTTATAAATCTCTCTTTCTGAAACTCTCTTCTCCATACTCTCATCATCAGTCCTACCTGGGTTGTAGCCTTACCTCTTAAGAAACCCACCTCCCCTTCCCCAATCTGGTCACACAAGTGACTGCTAATGTTACCTCCTATATCAGAGTCATCAGCTTGATACTCTACTTGATTTTTCAAATGCGGTGGGACTGAAATCTCCCTATACTGTCAATAAAATAGATCTTAGAGCAGCTTCTTAAACCTCTTATTGGGGGCAAAATAGCTCCATGTATCATTGCTGGAGTATTTAATGAGGTAAACTTTGGCTATGAAAATCATACTCTATTTACAAAGCATTCAACTCAATTACCTATGTGACTTCAATTGAGTTTTGTAGTCTCTGTATGTCTTTGTAACCCCATTTGAAAGGATCTCTAAAGTCCCTCCTATGTCCAAACTTCTTTTCTTTATCCCTCCATTTAGTAATACATATTCATTAAGGGGTTATTTTATGCTAACCCTGAGTCCTAGGTTATGAGTAAGACTGACACCATCTGTGCCTTTAGGAGCTTAAATCTGAGCACAGGATACAAACCATAAGTAGCTTTATCCCATGTGCTGATGGAATAACAATCTCCCTCCCAGATCCCTCATGAAAGGTGTGTCTTAACTAGCAGGAGAAGACAAACACTTGGATTTTCCCAAATCCTATTAGAAAGACTAGTGGAAACAGCTCCCTCCTCAAGAATTTAAATTGGCTCAAGGTACAAGGAAAACTATCATTTCAAAGCTCCCCACAATTGGTCATTTTATCTGTTTTTCCTAGAGTAGATGAGTTTGTTGTAGGATAAGGTAGGATAATGGGTTCAGTTTCTTAAGTACTGATAAGATTCTGAGCATGGTCTAAAAACAAGAGAGTAAACAAAGGAAAAGTATCATTTATCTGTATGAACTGTCATCTTGTTAAGAAGTGGGAAAACTATACAGATTAAGTTAGATTTAGGGAAAAGAATTCATTCTTTAATATGGATATAAGCTAAATCTACAAGATTACTGATTTCCCTGGAGGATGTGTATATATGTATGTAGTGTGCATACACGCATAGCTGGTCTAACGGTTCCTACCCACAGATTTAAAAATGAAAGAAACAGGCCTTCAGTCATAGTAGTAGAAAGTCTGAAATGAACAAACACCTTTCTCGGTGTTCTCATAAAATGTTACCATAATTATATTTTCAACAGCATTCAGATTTTAGAAACATCCCACGGTGGTTAACTGCATGCCTTAGCTAAACTGTGAATAGGCAAGAATTATAAAGCAAGATCAACACTTCTGAGTAAGAAGTTGAGCAAATAAATCAAGATTTACCCCAAGATAGGCTGAGAGAAGATTTTATTCTTCAAGGGTGTAAGAGGGAAGACTTCCATACTGGAAAAGGGGGTTTGGAATTATAGTTGCCCATAAGGAGAACTTATGTGAAAATGTTCCCTGCAACTTTCAGAATAGTTGTATTTCACTATTAGTTTCAAGATGTTTTTCTACCACTATAATTTCTAGTAATCCCTAACTCTCCAGTAAAGCCAGCCACACATGAGCAGTCTTTTGTTTGTAGAATTGTGGGTAATTAGGTTAAAGGTCAGGAACAAGAATCAGGACCTTTCTCACAGCACCTCTTGCCAAGGCTAGCAGCAAGAATTGAGGGAGACAGTGATCCCAGAGTCCCACAAGGGAAGGCAAAGCAAATAATATTCAAGACACTGCTGAGAGTATAAAAGAAAAGCCCATGATGTGACAATGTCGATGCCAAGTGGGTAGAGTCAGAATGGCCAGGAGTCAAACACTGCTTTTTCCCAAATATGCCAAAGGAAGGAGAATCTCAGATGGATGAAGTTGGCATTTAGGATACAAGCACATACACAAAACTGGCAGGTATTCCCAGGGAAAGTCAAAGAAAGACTTTACTAAGAGAGTAAAGAATGGAGAAACTAACTTACTTCCCAAGGACCAAAAGCCTGACTACAATTTATCAAGGTGAAAAGGAACCATCAACAAGGACACCTCTAGTAAAGAGAAGGGCAGGATGAAAGCAGAGAGGTGTTCAAAGAACTCAAAAAAGGCCCAAGTAACCAACCATTCATGCTGAGACAGGTTGAGACTGGTAAAAATGGTGAGGGCTAGATACTTCAAGGACTTGTATAGCAGTTTCAAAATGTTGAATTTAATCCTAAAGCAAGAAAGTTGACAATTCCTCTAAATAGGTCTTTGTGCCATCTAATGGGAGTCTTCTCCTCAGGCCTCTTTGGTTACATCCAGGTCACACAAAGTGTCTCTAGAAACATAAATAGGATTAAAATGGTTTGTAAAAGAAAATAATCCAGTCAAAAAATGGGCAGAAGAGCTAAAAAGAAACTTCTCTGAAGAGGAAATGCAAATGGCCAACAGGCATATGAAAAAAGGTTCAACATCACTTGTAATCAGGGAAATGCAAATCAAAACTACCATGAGATACCATCTCACACTGGTGAGAATGGCACATATTAAAAGAACTAGCAACAACCAATGTTGGCGAGGCTGTGGAGAAAAAGGAACTCTTCTGCACTGTTGGTGGGAGTGCAAACTGGTCCAACCACTATGGAGAGCTGTGTGGAGATTTCTGGACCTACTAAACATAGAGCTGCCATATGATCCAGCAATTCCACTCCTAGGTCTTTACCCAAAGGACACAGAAACATCAATTCCAAAGAGCACCTGCACCCCTATGTTTATAGCAGCACTATTTACAATAGCTAAGCTTTGTAAATAGTGCCCAAAAATAGATGACTGGATCAAGAAGATGTGGTGCATATACACCATGGAATATTACTCAGCATTCAAAAAAGATAAACACATGCAATTTGCAGCAACATGGATGGCGCTGGAAGGGATCATGCTCAGCGAAATAAGCCAGAAAGAAAAAGAAAAATACCGGATGGTCTCACTCATAGCAGGAATCTAGAAAGCTTAAATAAGGGACCAGGAAAAAGAATAACTATAAGAAAGAAAATATCAAAATCAACAAAAAACTATGAACCAGAGACACTCTATGGGGGGTGGGGGGCAAGGAAGGGAGGGCTTGGGGTCAAAATAAGGGGGTTGTAATTGTAAGGGGAATATAAAATAAAATTTAAATAATAAAAAAATGGTTTGTGAGACGTATCATGACGTATGCCCTCAGGCTACCGTGCATAGTACCTGCGCAACGGGAGATGAATGCTGGAATAAAACTGTAGATCTCTGAGAAGCAAAGATGAAGGGAAGAGGCAAAAGAGGGCTGGGGAAAAGGGCAGAGGATGAATAATTTTGAATCAGAGGTTTAATTTAAAGAGGTGTAGGGAAACCAACAGTGAAGTGCTCTATATGTGTAGGCCAGAAGGGGAAGAGGAGGTAGTGTTAGTGAAACCTAAAAGAATGAGCTGATGTAGACAGTGCCTCCCTTAAAGACTTAATGAGGCCATCTCACAATGAGGGAGCCAGGAGGTGACCCTGACTACTCATTTTCTGCAGAGGGTCCTCACTGGCCAACCCTACCTGGAAGCCGAAAGCAATTCAGACAAGACAATGTCTTATGGTAGAGTGAGGAAAATGGGAAAGCTGATTTGCAGATATAAATCTAGTACAATCAATACAACTATGGATTAAAATCATTCTTGCTGCCACTGCAAATAAAAATTACAATGGCCATGCTTTTTCAACCCCAAAATTATTTGAAATTAACATAACAGGTTGATTTTCTTTTTCTTCCTCTTGTTCCTTTCAAAATAAATCTACATTTGTTTCCTGTATTTATTAACAGACTTTTTAAAGGCTGATCAATTAACATATTAGCAACCACTGAAAATGGTTATACACACAGATATATGCTAAAAAAGGGAATCCAGCACATCCACTGTACATGAGGAATAGAAGACCTCTGTGGAGTACAGTCATGGGAGATGAGGCAGGTAAGAGGCCATCTATGAAACTGTTCCAGAGTATTTACATTTTGTCTCAAAGATTTATTTATTTATGCATACAAGAATGGGGGTACAGACCAGAGGTATGGGGGGAGGGTGAGAGGATTCACCAGAGACAGAATGGGGAACAGGACAGGCAGATTGGCTGAAATACACTGCTGAGGGGAGCAGCGGGCAAGTCAGGAGAGGTCTGCTGTGCCATGTGGGTTGCTCCCTGACCAGGGATCGAATTTGTGCTGCAGAGGCTGTGGTTAGCTTCATAGGTTGCGTCTTAAGCCCTTGCACCACCAGGGAGATCCAGAGTATTTACATTTTAAAATGTTTTTCAGTCCTTTTAAAAAATCAAATAATTCCAATCTATACAGAGAAATGATGTTTTATCTCCCTGCACTTCTCCTCAACATTCTTTACAATTTCCTCTAGCATTATTCTGATTATTTTAGATTTTCTATCCTCTAGTTTCTTCAATACCAGAAAAAAAAAATAGAACGGTAAATAGAAAACATAGAAAGAACAAGTAAAACTTGACGGTGTTAGCCATCATATTTTCAGTTCCTTACCTTAACCTCTGCCCATTACACTCTTCCTTCTGCTCTATGCTGCTGTGATAATAGGACAATAAACCCCAAACCAATGACAGGCTGTTCCATCTGAGGTCTATCAACTATAGCACTTGGCTTTAAAGCGCCTCATTTTGTCTTGCTCCTGGCTGAACTACCGGAACACATTCCACTGTGCTGCGAATATTAAGGTGCATGTACCATGCTTAATCAATTGACTTCATATTTTAAAACATGATGGTTTCAGGTGAAAGATCCAGAGAATGAATAAAATAGTTATGCAGGCCCCATTATATGGTACTAATTGATTTTTAGTACCTCTTCTAAGCCAAAGAAATTTAAACAGGTTAATTTGGGATAGCTGTTAGCAACACTTAATCTTTTCATGCCTGAAATTCATCCTTTATGGCTAAAATTAAGAAATCTCTTTGAAATACTTGATATCAAATAGAATGGAAAAAGATAAGCTGGAATTTCTTTTTAAACAGCTAATTCTCAAATAGTGGTTTGAATCTTTTTGCTAATAGAAAGGCAAGATAATTAGTCCACCAATGTTAGATTCACAAGAACTGATATTTTTATCTGTTGTGCTCACTAATGTATTCTCAGTACTGAACACAGTGTCTGGCCCATTGTAGGTACTCAATTAATAATGTATTGAATAATGAATGAATAGCTAAGCCCAAAAGACTATCAAACAATTTATGTATCACAAATATAGTTAACTTATTCTAGGTGCTGAATACTAAAATACTATCAATAATAATAACACTACTCTCATTTCTTAATATTTACTCTAACAGCTCAAGTTGAGGGTTTCATTCATAATACCTCACTGGCTACTTAGAAAGTATTCTATAATACAATAGGTAGTATTCAGAATCCTATTGTTTAGATGAAAGAGCTGAGACTTTGTAGAGGTTTTTATTTTGTGAACTCAGGATTCACATCTTCAACTCTCTGTCACCAAAGTCCACTAATGAACAAAGGTATACCTACAATTTGTACCACCGAAGTATGAAACCTCAAATCAATAATCTAAGATTTAGTTCTTGAATCAAAACACCTCTCGTTGACTTAGAGTAGGGTAGCTCTAAATTTGGAAGTCTTCAAGGGATTATCGCTCCACACAAGTTATTTAATTTCCTTGGACTTCATTTTCTTTATCTGCAAGATGTGTTTAATTGTGCAACCTGATCAAGATTTTTACTAGAATTAGATGGGACATTCTTATGAAGCCTGCCTAGTATATAATTCATACTAAATTTTATGATTTTGTGACTCTACCCAAAAAGAGACCAATGAAATACGTGTATTCAAGTATTATATTGTGAAACAAATCTGTGTAGAAACATGATCTAATTCCAACACTGAAAACACTTGTTACACTATTTTTTTTTCTTTTTGTTGAATGGGAGAGGAAATGACATTTTATTCCAAGAATCCTAAAGTAAACTCTCCATTTCATTTTAACAGTACAGAGAGTTACTCTATTATATCTTCAAGACCAATTCTCAGAGAAGTCCAGCCACTGCTGAATGATCAAGGAAACATGAGAGGTCAGAGTGAAATCAAGCTAAAAATCACTCATATTTCATTGATGTATACCTTTATTTTCAGAGCCCAAGGAAAATGCAGAAAAGCAAAGAACAGTTTCCAATAATTACCTTTTACTAATTCTCAATTATTATTTTTGTTTATTAAATTTTTCATTTTCTTCATAATATCAAATATTTCCCTTTATAGCTTATTTTTTTCCAAATTATAGGTAATTATAAGACATTCTCTGGGACCCACCACCCCCTTGCTCTACTTGTACTGAAGGATATTTTAATTACTTAAGCTTTTCAATTTTTTTCTGAGAATTATTCTATATTAGAGTATAACATCATTTTAAATTGTATATACTATCTAAGCCAACATTTGTCATTTTTAAATGAAATGTAAAGTCCTTCACTTTTTTTTTTAAGATTTATTTATTTTATTTATACAAGCACTGGGTACAGTCAGAATCGTGGAAGGGTAAGAGAGAATTCTCACCCAGAGGGGTCAGCATAGCAGGCAGACTGATGAAGTACACTGCTGAGGGGAGCAGAGGGCGGCAGGAGAGGTCTGTGCACCATGTGGGACCCTCCCCGGTGGCCGCGGATCAAACTGGTGCTGCAGAGGCTGCGTGCAGCTTCGGAGCCCAGCGCTCAACTGCTGCACCACTGGGGAGGCCCAACATTTGTCATTTTGGGGGGGGAAAAAAAGAGGACCTAAAGAAGAGAAAGCCATGATTGGAAGAAGAGGGAAAAAAGAAAAGACCAGGATAAAGGAAAAATTATTTTGTTGATTTTAGAATTACAAACTTCTTATAAACCCTGGCCAAATATAAATAATGTTTTAATATCATGGTCAGAAAAGGAAGTACCAGTGGTAAGAAGGTAGAACATGATAAGGACAATTTTTTAAAAGTGTTTGGGTTAGAAAGGATGATGTTCTGGATTTGAAGGAGAATTCAACAGGGTAGTTCCGAGAACAATGTCAGCTAACAAGTTAGGTTAATGTAGTGTCACTACTCAGGCTGGCCGTGATGCTCACACAGGAAGCTGTGTAACAGCCGATTGCCTAGCCTTCCTCTCAGGCCTTTGAAATGAGACTCTCCGAGAGTGTAATCTGGGTATTTATGTTATTTGAAACTTTTGTTGATACCCATGGGCAGCCCAGAAGGAGAGCCACAGGGCTAAACAGGGGGATTCAGTGCATGCCTCTCCCATCATTTTAAAATTACACAGAAATCTTAGTAGGCAAAGTAATTATGTTATATGTGTATATGCATGTGTGCATGGCATGTGTGCATGGCATGTGTGCATGCATGTGTGTATGTGTTTTTAAAATTTTTTTAGAGGTAACATTGGCTTACAACACTATAAGTGATTTGAGGGTATAGGTTCAAATCTATTTTGTCTATTACAGATGCATGCTACTACACCATGGTCACCTCCAAAGTACCCATAATCCATTACCATAGTCCACTGGGCTCCCTCCCTCCTTCCCCACCTGACAACCTCCTCCCTCCGTTACACTCAATTCTGAAGTCAGATTTCTTGGATTTATTTTGGTTTAGTATTGTATATTCCTTTGTGTTGTTACTTTATATTCCACATATGAGTGAAATCATCTCATATTTTTCTTTCTCTTTCTGACTTATTTCACTTAGCATCATTACTTTTCAAGGAGAGAGTGAGAGACAAAACTCATTTTTCTGTGTGAATTCACTGATTGAGTCTCCTGACAACTACTGTCCACCAGCAGAGCTGGTGACAATACTATGCTTAAAAAATGAAATGCAGCTCTGATTGAGTCCCCTGAGCAGACATAAACAAGGGGCCTCTGCACTCCTGTACAGCTGGTGACAATCTAGATCTCTGGAACAGCTGTAGGTAGAGCCTGTCCTTTTTCCAGGCCCCTACAGAAACACTTGCCACCCCAAGCAGCTGTCCCAAAGTCTAAATGAATTAACCTCTTCAAGGGATCATAAAAAGCTGGTAAAGTCAGCTGCTGGTGGAGGTGAAGGGGAGGGCCAGAGGAATATTTCTGTAGCCATTGTCAGTTTCTTGAGGAAGGGGAAACCCTGTGATTACTTCCAGTGTTAATGTGGGTGGACGGAACACAAAAGGGTGAAAGCTTGCAAAACAATTGCAAATAAATATCTGCAAATGAAGTTACTAATTAAGGGGCAAAAGCTTTGCCAAGAAACGATTAATAACTTTACTTGGAATTTAAACATCCAACATTTTTTAAAAATTATTCTTGAAATGCTAAAAGACATCTCACATTCATAATACTAGCTTGTTGTTTTCTCATCCATTGTTCCTTTTTTAAAAAATTGGACATTTACAAATTTTCTTCTTTATACTTGTCAAGTTTTACAAACATGAACTAAGGCCTTTTTTTTTTTGGAAAAAGCAACTTTTAGTCAATTAAATTTCCATCCTTTCCAAACTGCAGCAGTTTACATGTTTTTTAAATGCATTTTCAGTGAATTGGAAAGTATATTTAAAGGTGTTAAAAATTCTGGTGCATAAGACATACATTTCACTTTCTCTGGCACCTGGTTGTTGCTAAGCAGTGGGAATGAGTAAGCCTCACAATCCAGAAAGTACATAGGACCTAAGTCTATGTTAACCTGTGATTTTTATCTTTTAACCCCATAATAATGTTCCTAGTTTATTCTCCTGCTGTCTTATAGTTCTATAACTCAAATATCACCTGAGCTTATCAAAGTATTAGCTTGCAATCTTTGTAGTTCAAGATACGATAGGTAACCAACAAAGATATAGCAAAACGTATAAACAAAGGATAATTTTTAAATAATGATAATAATTTCTTCTAGCTTATGGCTCAAGTCTATAAATTTAAAATGGCACCAACTGAATTTTTGTATCTTAAATTCAGACATATAAGTAAGTTTGCAAATATAGTACTTTACCTCTCCTACCAGTGTTCTTTTGAGTTCAATTTCTTGCCTCAGGATAAAACAAAATTTTGATATAATTTTTATAAGATAGTTCAAAAGAGAATATATACATCAACTATATCTCTGGAATAGAAAAAGAAAAATTCAAGAAGAGTCTGGAGAATTCGAGAAAGGTCAAAGGAGGATTATGTAGACAGCCAAAAGGCACATATTGGAACACATATGAACAAAGCAGGAATAAAGAATGTATTTTACTGGGACTATAACCAAGATGAAAATGCATACATTGTACAAAAATGAAAAATGATGTAAAAATATATAAAATTAAAAAGAATATATTAGTCAGAACAATTTCTGGTACATATTGCAAAATTGTTTAGGAAAAGCAAATATTAACACTTAAAAGCAGATACTTTCAGCTGAATCCCTGCTTTTGAAAGATACAGAGAATCTGTTTGTTTTCCTTCTTTCATCACTATTTTCCTTTGCAGACCATCATTCCTGGACAGGATCTCTTAGGTTATGACAAAGATTTGAAGATGCCCAAATCAGATCACCTCAAGAATCTCAGAAGTAGCCTTCCCAAGACACACCACACTGGCATGAAGAGATTTTGAGCTAAGCATGAAGAAATACCTGAGGCTCAGGAGAAACTTCTGTCTTTGCCTATGTCCTTCGCCCTTCCCTAGGAGATTATCGTGTCCTAAATGTGTGCCCTTTTCCTAATTAAAGAGGCAATCAACTGCTCCCATCTATAATTTAGCAGATGATAGTTTACTGGACTCATTAAGTGTAGCTTTATCAGTGAACATGGCCTCTTACTTTAGGAATCTCATTTTTATTCTCAGAATAAGGATGAAGTAATCCCTTCCTGTCTGTCATGTGAAGTTCCCCGCTCCTCCCTTAATGCCCCAGGTCCCTAAATGCAGAATAAATATCCCTAGCCCACTCCATTATTCTTTAGAATTTACAACCCTGTGAATTCTCCATATTATTAAAGTTTCACCTTTTCTCCTACTAATCTGATGTTAATTTGTTCATCCATTCAATGCTAGAAGAACTCGGATGGTGTAGGAAAATTTCCCCAGTACTCTGACAGATTACAGAAAGATCTATGTTTACATAGCACCATCTCAACAATCCAGAGGAAAGAGAGCAACTTATTTAAATATATCTAGTTTAGGGGCTATAATTTCATTGCATAAAATTAGATCAAATGCTCATTTCTAAGCTGAACTGTGCCTGGGGAATATACCCACATACTGGGATTACTTTCTCCCTCCTGGATCTGGAGTAGAGGAGAATCATTATCTACCTAAATCAGATGACCTGAAAGGAAAAGAATTATTGTAACCTGAAAGTGTAATAAATCTATAAACCGTGAACAGAAACATGCATATGCACACACCTCTTCTGTCAGTATCTCAGACAGAGTATCCTCAAAATAGGATAATTAGAAGAAGTTTTGATAAAGGACTATTTACTTCATAAAGACATGGGGAAGGTATAGGAAAAAAAAAAAAAACAGAAAAGGTAAGAGACAACAGTTAACAGGATCTGGAAGAAGAGAATCTTTTAGAAATGGTCACTTTGAGAGAAGCAAAAGCCTTTTGTCAAGGGATAGAGCCAGACCAAGGCAATGTAGCAAGAGAAAGTCAGAAGAACAAATACCACAACTCCATTTTCCTCCTTCCCTCTGATCTCTGCCAGAGATCTTTATTGTCCAAACCCCACAGGAAACTAGATGGCAAGGGAATCAAGCTCTCGGAGCATTTTAAAAATAGAAAAAATGGATCTTCCAGAGCACATAGAAGACAACGAACACACGCAGTCACTACAAAAATCATAGTTCATAATAATGTTCAGTTGTAAATGCATGATTGAACAAATTCAATACAACAAATAGCATGGAAATAAACATATCTGTATAACTTAAATGAATCCTTATAACAAATCCTGATAACTTCTAATCCCAACATTTATTTAAAACTCTACTTTTCTTCACAGCCAAATTCCTTGAAAGAATAGTAAATATACCTTGCTTCTTCTATTTCATAGCTCAGTCACTCCATAATTGCAAGTGGGCTTTTGGCCCCCAATGCTATACACCAGTGGTTTTCCAAATGTGGTCCCCAGACCAGCAGTATATTACCAGGGAACTCTTTGGGGGTGACTACCTTCATCCAATGCTAGCTAAATTAAACATTCTCAGAAGCTGGGGCCCAGCAATTTATATTTTAGGAAGCCCCTGAGGTGATTCTGAAGTACACTAAAAGTTTGAGAATTACCATGTAATAGAAACATATTTCTAAGATTACCAATGACTACCCAACTAGAGTCTATGACACTTTTTCTGTTCTCATCTTTCTTGATATTTACTTTGGACCATTTTGGGTAGCATTTGACATTATCATATCTACTATAGGGCCATCATGCCCTCTGCCTTTCCCTATATCCATCTCAGATCACAAACCAAGAATATCCATCCTTTTGGAAATAGTAAGAAGAAAAATCACTGCCCATGTCTCTACTCATGAGGACCTAAACCTCCCTAATTCTGGATAGTAACTTACTGATAATAAGCAGAACTAATAGAGTAAAAATACTATTCTCATGGGAACTGGAACATTTTTTCCAGTTTAATCTACTGATCTATTGGATTTGACATTTTTGGAGTCTAATACATTATAGAATAAATCTAAGTTTCCTTATACCCACCCTTAACCTGTTTCTTGGCTGCTACTTAGTGAGCTGTAATGGAAACAAAAAGCCCTGCTAAAAGAAGACTAAGTGATGGAGATAGAGCCACTGGAATAATAACTAAAAACAAGGGAATTGAAAATGAAAAAAAAGAAAGTTTATGTTGAATAAGCATGTGGCACAGGTTATTGTTTTTTGTTGGTCTTCCACACTTAACGCAATGAAATCCTCAGACTTCCAAAAGCAAAAATTGATAGCTAACTCACCAAGATCATGAAAGAGTTAAAATTAAAAATATATACATTTCTATCATTTTTTTCTCTATCATCCAAATACTACTAAAGGTATGATTCTTGGCTGACATCTACAGTCAAAGTCTGGACAATACTATATTCTAAATCTTGGTCATAGTATTTCGCTAGCATTGCTGCTCAGAGTCTACAAATTTTTGTGCTTTCTTAATTGTATTAATAATCAAAGTGATCCAGGATTCCTTATTGATTCTTGGATCCTTCAAAGGGACCAATGGAAGAAACAGGTTACAGCTGCTGAAGAAACCCTGACTTATTAAAAATCCCAATTCAATTGGAAGTCAGCAAAATAAAATACAATGAAAAGCTAAATTCTGGTTTTTAATTCTTTAAGGATTTAATTAAGAAGCAAATTTGTTCTAGGCATTAATTTCTTCTCAGCAATTTAATAATTAGAGGGTTTCTGATTGAGCAAATTTGGGTCATGTTTCTACTGCTGGCATTGTGTTATCTGGAGCATTTTTATATTATAATGTGATTAAATATATAACTCCAGTAAATTATATAAATGAATACAATTTGAGATTTGAAATATAATGGGGATTCAATTTATAATTAAGCATAGGAGATATATCATCAAATGTAGACTTCTTTTTATCCATTACAAATCATCATGGGGTAAAAAGAAATTTCCCAGCATGGTTCACAAGAGTGATAGAGATTGCCAGGGAGTGAAAACACAAAGATGGGACAAGATTGACCTTAAAAACTGAAATTCTCTCCTAAACCCCAAGTTTCCCATCAGCTTGATTGACAATCCAATGTGTCAAGAGATAGAAAGCTTTAGTTTAAAAGAAAGATTCTCTGCTTCCAGCTTCTACCCCCAACATGGAGCCTCCTGTCCTGCCCAATCTCCTCATTCACTGTTCCCAAGAGAAGGAGTGACATTGACATTGATGAGCATTTACCCTTTCAGTTAATGTGATGAAAGTTTTTCAATGTACTCTCTCCTTTATAAGACTCCATCTTCCTTTGGCTACTATGATGTCACTTTCTTCAAATATTTCTCTTACCTTTTTGCCACTTCTTCTCAGTATTTTTCGCCAGCTCCACTCTGCACATCCCTTCAATGGATTCTGCATGGCAGCATTTTTGGTGCTTTCTGAGTGATCTTTCTAAAATGCAAAAGGAGACACATTGCTCTCATCTTAAAATTTTCCCAAGCATTTTTCAGCTTTCAGAGTGAAATTCAAACTCTTTAACTTAGTCAATGAAGCATTCATGATCTGATGGCTCCTTCTAAATAAATGAGAAGGGACATGATCAACTTACAGATTCCAAATACCATTCTGATATCAATGTAGATGAATATAATAGGAACCCAGTAAACATTTGTGAATTAATGAAGATATGAGACCCTGACTGAAGGATGTAGTAGAGAAAGCAAAGGAAGAGTGACTCTGACAGACATGAGAATTTGGTAAATCTGCAGGAAGGATGAGTAATTAAACAGAGGTGGGAGACTGGAGAGAAGGTGATTTCCATATTTCTGCTTATTTTGCAGCATCTTTCTCAAGAGAGAGAATCATAGGAATATTTTAAGCAAGAATTCATAATTTCAAATTTTAGAAACACTGATTTTGAGTTTCCAACCAGAGTCCCATAAGAATTCTCAGCTGCATCCTTTGAAAAAATTTCCTGAACATACATATATATATATTTTTCCTACATCTTCATCTTTCAGTTACCTGTCCTAACTACCTTGAGTGTCCATATCCTTTTTTTCTTCCTGCTACATTTTCTCTCTCAAAAATTCATTTTAAGCATCCTCTCTTTTAGTGAGCTTGTCATATTCCTTTAATCCATAATCAAATTATATTCATTAACTTGTGTACTTACCCATCCATTAATATACTTAATATTTAAGTTCTAATTTAATAATTGAATAAGTATTATTTCATTAAGTACATGTTCCATGCCCCATACCTACTTTGTCTCTTCCTTCTAAAATAATTTTCAATACATCCCATTGTAAACTTGATTTATAATAAATCTTTTCCATACACTATAATCTCTTCATAGGTATACTACCTATTTGAATTAACTTTCCTAGTACCTATTATTAGGCACCTGGGTGTTGCTTGAAAAATTATTGTGAAGGAGGGAATTCAAGAAACCTATTACTAGGCATAGATGTTAAACTCATAGCAATGGTGCCTTTGAAAATTTGACCCATGGAGTTTCTACTCTGACAAAGACAAAAAACCAGATATAATGTAATACTAAATGTCAGAAATCAAATTTCATACCAAGTTGAATGAAGTAGGCATTAGTGGGACTGATGGGCTAAAAAAGACTTAAAAGAGCCAGAAGAAAAGCAGTTACAATAGGGTTGCTCTCTAGTCAAATTCATAAATGTTCAATAATTACCTTGAGTACCTTTAATGAGGTAAGAGTGAATTTCTCTGAGTCAGTGTTGTATTCATAAAGGAATAGAACTCAGTGAAATATTGTTAACATTATCATTAGTAGGTCTTTACTGCAGTGTTAATGAATCTTCTGTTATCTCAAAATATATCACAACTTTATCTGCAATTCCATAACTTTCTCTGGATCATGAATGTTACTGTCTTAAAAATTCTTATATGACTACTATTTCAAAATTCTTGTAATTCCATGCATTTCAGACATAAACTAGTTATATAAAAATTACCATTTGATTTGATCACTATATAATAATCTGTCCAAATTTTTCCAACAAAGGTCAAGTTAATTTTCTTATTAATGATTTCTACATTTGTTTAAACTAACTTCAAATTTTCTCTCTTAATGGATAATAAACACTCATTTGTTAGTTCTTCTTGGTAATAAGTATTCTTAAAAATCTATCTTGTTTTTATATATTAGAAAAAAGATTAAGCACATTATGAGGTTATAATGGCAATTATGCATATGATTATACATATAATAATACTAGTTTAAATTAGCCAATAAAAAGTACAAATATGGGGGCCTCCCTGGTGGCACAGCGGTTGAGTGCTGAGTTGCGAAGCTGCCCGCAGCCTCTGCAGCGCCAGTTCGATCCCCGGCTGCTCCCCAGCCACCGGAGGCGCGTCCCACATGGTGTGCAGACCTCTCCTGCCGCCTCTTGCTCCCCTCAGCAGTGTACTTTGGTCCTTCTGCCTGCTCTGCTCCCCGCTCTGCCTCTGATGAATTCTCCCACCCTCCCGCGCTTCTGACTGTACCCAGTGCTTGTATAAATAAAAATAAATAAATCTTTTTTTAAAAAAAAAAGTACAAATACGTTTAAAAGTTACAGGATTTTCACTGGCCTACTTCTCCCTTATTGATCAGAAGAATTTGAATGTGGAAAGATAAATGAAGAAATTGTATAGATTATGAATGGGTAAAGATAAATGAAGAAATTGTATAGACTATGTGGCATCAAGAAAGGTTTCTAGTTTGGTCAGCTAGAATAACTATTGATAAATAAGAAAATCAAAATGAGAAGGAAACAAATTATTAAAAACGAATGAGTTTGAACTTAAAGATATTGGATTAGATGTTACAATGAGTTATCAGCATGACAATCAACATTTACACAGTACTTAGAGATGTGAGGGTAGCACTCAAGACAGAGATAATAATTGCAATGAAAAGCACATGTGATAGCTTTTCATATAGGATAAAGATATAAGAACTCAAAGAGTGGAAATTCAGAACAAGAAGGCATAAGTAGTCAGTGGAGCAATTAAAGAAGCAGCAATCAGAAACAGTGAAGCAGTAATGGAATGTGACTGAAACAGCCCTAGACTGGGTAGAGCCTCCACTCTGCTGGGTCCAGAAACCATTTAACACTTGGAGAACACTGAAGGGTCTCAGCTCAGTCAGGGGTACAGCTGTTTCAGAACACACCACTTTCCTCCCTGGAGTCACAAACACAATAAAGAAGTAACCCCTTTCACTTGATGGCAAGAGGAATTCTAAGTGTTATTTATCCCCAAAAATATTTCACCCCAGATAATTACATTGATTGCAGTGAGTGTTATTTTCCCAGAGAGGCCTGGTGGACTGTCCTTTCCAGAAAGAATGAGCTCTTTTCACTGCCAAATCACACTCTCCATCAAACACCAAACAAGAACCATCTTGTTTAACTTCTCTTGTTTTAAAGAAGAAAGAGGGGTATAGAGTAGGTTGTTGTAACAACCCCAAACCTAAGTGGATTAATTAATCAGGATAGAGTAGGTTGTTGTAACAACCCCAAACCTAAGTGGATTAATAAACCAAAGTTTTTCTTTGTTTCATAAAGTCCTTTTTAGTTTAGATGAGAGTCCAGGGAGTGGCCTCTCTGCTGTCAGTCAGCAAGCCACAACACTTTGATCTTATGATACCACCATTTCACCATGTGGTCTGTATGCTTACCACTGGAGGAATAAAAAGAAGCTGTCAAGCTGCACAAGGGGTGTGGTAGTTTTATTATGGATTAATTTGGACAATGTGAAACTAAGTTTCTTATTATTCCTTCCCCATGTATGTTTTCCTACCTAGAGATAACCATCATAAAACATTCCTTAAGATTTGGAAGGCATGGGCCTCCCCGGTGGTGCAGTGGTTGAGCGCTGGGTTGCGAAGCTGCCCGCGGCCTCTGCGACGCCGGTTCGATCCCCGGCTGCTCCCCGGCCACCGGAGGAGGATCCCACATGGTGCGCAGACCTCTCCTGCCACCCGCTGCTCCCCTCAGCAGTGTACTTCGGTCCTTCTGCCTGCTCTGCTCCCCGCACTGGCTCTGGTGAATTCTCTCACCCTCCCGCGCTTCTGACTGTACCCAGTGCATGTATAAACAAAAACAAAAAAATAAATAAATACATAAATAAAAACATGCCTAAAAAAAAAAAAAAAAGATTTGGAAGGCATGAATAGAAGTGATTTTACTCTAAAGTCATTGT
Source organism: Talpa europaea (assembly GCF_964194135.1). Classification (NCBI taxonomy): domain Eukaryota; kingdom Metazoa; phylum Chordata; class Mammalia; order Eulipotyphla; family Talpidae; genus Talpa; species Talpa europaea. The sequence continues at coordinate 116,309,372 of NC_140073.1, read as the reverse complement.
GGCTAGAGACAGTGAAGACAAATGTAGGGCTATCAACAGATTCAGCTTTGTCTTTGTCCTTCCCATACTGAGAAATACAGTGGTGCAGAAGGTTTCACTTCCTTCTTACTCACTCCCACTCCATGTCTTCACCACCAGCCTTTATAATCAATAATAACCCCCAGCCCACCACCAACAACAACTATAGAGGCAAATTCTCCAGCTGTTTTTCTTCACAGTCTTGTGCTAGTAGGTGGACATATCTAACTTCACATATTCCCTAACAAGCACTAATTTATCTACCTGTGCCAGCGCTTCAGAAGTACTGCTTTGTGATTCTTTTCACTGATCTCCAAATCCCCGTTTTACATTCTTCATAGTAGGTAGAATAATTAATTCTGACTACCAAGAGAAAAATATAGTTGGCAGAATTCTAAAATAGGTTCCCAAGCTCCTACCCCTTTGTGTATATGTGTATATGTGTATTTACATCCACATGTTTGTGGACAAGACCAATCAATATGATCAGATAGGCACTCCCTGATGTTATATTATGTTCAATTCAGTAGTACATTGGACTAAGATTTTCCTAATGAATCTGAAAAAATAGATGCCAACTGATGAATCTGAAAAAATAGATGCCAACTGTAAGATAAGAGGGTCACATATTTAGGACCAAATTAAGTGCTACTTCAAGAAGCTGAAAGTGACTATCTCTTCCCTACTCCCAGCCAATGCACAGAAAGTAAACAGGACCTCAGTCCTAATACCACAAGGAACTGCTATCTGCCAGCAGTCTGGAAAGATAGAAAAGAACCCTGATCATCAGAGGAGATTAAAGTGCCAGTCTTGACTTCAATCTGATAGAACAATGGACCAGTTAACTAACATCTGTATCAGTCAAGGAAGCAATCCCAATATGAATATTATAAAGCAGATTTTTTTTTACAGGAACATGATCTTGCAAAATTGTGGGAACAGCTGGAGAACACAGTATAGCTAGTTCCTTTGAGGTACTGGTTATCTTGCCAGGGATTTATAAAATCACACATATGCAATTGCAGGACTATAAAAAGGAACTAGTGGTGAAGTCTGTTGAACATTGGTTTCAAATGGGTTGGAAACAAATGGACCAGTTAACCAACATCTAAATTCCTGACCCACAAAGATAGAGGTAATATATGTGTATTGTTTTTAGTTAAGTTTATGGCAACTTGGTATACAACAACAAAAAACTAAAACAATTATTTGCCCTTACACAAATAAAACTATTATTTGCTTTTACACAGGATAGAAGTGATTATCTGTCACACAAAAGAACCTCAAAGATACTTCTAAGTACTCATATATTCTTACAATAAAAAGAAAACTGAACACTACTAGAATTTAAATTGTAAGAACTACTGCTAGCAGAGCTGTTCAGGGATACAGATTTCAGATACCCTAACCAGTTAAGAAACCATGATCAGTTAAATTGCTTACTGAGAGCAAAGGGAATATGAAATGGGTAATATCAGCAGCAAATTATAAATAGCAGTTGTACAATATAACTACAAAAATTAAGACAACAGTAATTATGAGTATTTGTTCCTTACCTGATAAGAATATATTGGTATATATCCATATGTCTAGACAGATGGTAGCTAGATAGATCAACTGATCAATAGATAGATATGTAGATAGTTAAAACTATCATTTTATTACTTTCCCCCACATTTTCTGTTCTCTAACATGTTTTAATATCACTTAACCAAATATGCCAATATTTGATTTAGAAGATATATTAAACTAGAATATTATTCAGCTAGAAAAGAAATGAACATCCCACAGAGACTGATGAAATTACTACGGAACTTTGTATCCTCATTGGGGAAAGGATACACTGTTAGTATGTTTTCAGTCACATGAGAGATAAATGCATCATGTTAGGTAGAATCATGACTTAGCTGTTAGATATAAATATACTCAAATCAGTATGAATGGGTGCTATGCTGATGAGAGCTAGCCTGCTGTTATTTTATACTTTATCATCCTAGCTAATCTGGAACTATGTTTTCCAGAATCCTCTTCCCCTGTGTGGTTCTCAGATGTGGTCTGAAAAGAAAACATTGTGATCTGGAAAGAAGAAATGAAATAGCAGCCACTACTCTTTGAAGGTGGTCCTAGATAAAGATAGTGAGAAATAAAGCTCTTCAGGAGGTTTCAGCTTGTCTTTACTCTTTTATTGTTGAAAGACAGATGAAGACATACCAATAGGTTCATCCTGTTCTCATTCTCACCCACTCTGCATTCATTTCTACTTCCAAACTGCTGACTCTGCTGATGGACTAGAAATCCTAATAATCTCCAGACATAGAAACTGTAACTTAACAGACTTCTCCGCCAGTTCCCATTTATACTCTTGCAATTGCATATGCATGGTTTTATAAATCCCTGGCAAGCTAACCAGTGCCTCAAAGGAACTAGCTAGACTGTGTTCTCCAGCCTTTCCCACAATTTTGCAAGCTCTTGTTCCTGTAAAAAAAAAAAAAAAAAAAAAAAAAAAAAAAAAGTCTGCTTCATAGTATTCTTATTGGGATTGCTTCCCTGACTGGAACTTCTCATGACTACAGGTATGATAGGACAGTCCATGGCTCAGTATTTCCACAGTGTACTTAGCTTCAAGGAAGCTGGGAGAAACTGAAGAGCTAACAAATAAGCAATGTTAAATAATATTATATTATGGAAAAATAATGACAATATGTTATTTTAAAAACTACCAGGAATAAAAAAAATTATATTTTATAAAAATAAGACACTCCCTTCATCACCCTTACAACGATCACATTTAAAAGGGGTGGGGTATTTCTTTCATATACATGGTATAAGAGAAAAGGTTAGGATTAAATTTACATTACACTGCTCTACAGAGTGAATTTTCTTTCTACTCTTACCATTGGTCAGAAGAAAAGAGAAACTGAGAAGATAACAACAGATCATCAAATGTCTTTTAGAAGAATAAGTCCAGTACCCTGATTTAAAAAAAAAAAAATAGAATTCAGGACTAGACGATGGGGAAACAACAAGAAAATCCTGTTAAGAAGTAAACAGTATATGAAGTATATGAGATAGAAATCTGAAAAAGCAACAAAATGCTGAGAAGATTTTTCTGAGATAGAATCTGATAACATTTATGGAACACCAGAATTACGTATTTGAAGTCAAACTAACAAAGATAACCAATTGTTTCAATATACAAAAATCTGTAGTACTCCCATATGGAAACAACAAAGTAGAGGAGAAATATATCAAGAAAAAAATACCATATATGATCACAACAAAAACAAGTGCCTAGGAATAAATCTAATAAAAGAGATGAAAGAACTGTATAACAAAAACTACAATACATTATTCAAAGAAATAGAAGAAGAAAATGGAAATATACTCCCTATTCAGGGATTAAAACACTTAACATTTTTATTTTTTTGTAAATATATTTTTTATTTTTTAGGATTTTTTATTAATTTTTATTTTTTACATCATTGTTCATTTTTAAACAATATTTGCTTCACCCCCAGCCCCTCAGGTGTAGTCCCCATAGAGTTCCCTTCACCAATGCACCCGTGCACCATCACCTCGGTCCCCTGTGCTCCTCCCTCCCTCCCTCTGATCCCTCTCCTTCCTCCTCCTCCCCTCACTTAGCATTTTTAAAATGACCTTCTTATTCAAAGCAATAGAGACTCAACACAATTCATATCAAAGTTTCAATGGTTTTCTTCAAAGAAAAAGAGCAAACATTACCAAGATGTGTATGGAATGAGAAAAGACCCAACAAGCCAACGCAATCCTAAAAAAAAAGAACAGAGGTATCATAACAGAAGTATCTGGGAACTATATCTTAAAAGGATACTAATTAATCAAAACCGTATAGTACTGGAATAAAAATACAGGCACAGATCAACCATACAGAATGAGGGTCCAGAAATAAACCCACATTTATATGGACAATGAACTTATGAAAAAGGAGCCAAGAGTATACAATGGAAAAGGAAACTGTCTTCAACAAATGATAGTGGAAAATTGGACAGCTACATGTAAAAGAATGAAATGAGACCACTATTTCACATCAAATATAAAAATTAACTCAAAATTAATTAAAGACTTTGATGCAAGACCTGAATCCATAAAATACATAAAGAAAAACAGGGAAAACATTCTGCAACATTGGTTTTAGAGATGTCTTTGATGAATTGACTACAACAAGGAAAACCAAACCAAAAATCAATAAATGGGGCATCGAACTAAAGAGCTTCTGTAAAGTGAAAAGCTATCATTAAAACAAAAAAGATACCGGGCCTCACAGGTGGCGCAGCGGTTGAGCGCTAGGTTGCGAAGCTGCCCGTGGCCTCTACGCCGGTTCCATCCCCAGCTGCTCCCCGGCCACCAGAGGAGTATCCCACATGGCGCGCAGACCTCTCCTGCCGCCCGCTGCTCCCCTCAGCAATGTACTTCAGTCCTTCTGCCTGCTCTGCTCCCCGCTCTGGCTCTGGTGAATTCTCTCACCCTCTCGTGCTTCTGACTGTACCCAGTGCATGTATAAACAAAACAAACAAAATAAATAAATAAATAAATAAATAAAACATGCCTCTATTAAAAAAAAAAAAAAAGATACCATACTGGATGGAAGAAAATATTTACATATCATACATCTGACAAGGGGTTGATAGGCAAGATCTACAAAGAACTCATACAATTCAACAAAAAGAAAACAAATAACACAATAGGTATTGTAGAAGAGCTAAGAAGACATTTTTCCAAAAAAGACACATGAAAATATGTTCATTATCACTTATCACCAAGGAAATGCAAATCAAACCACAGTGAGATGCCACTTTGCTCCCATGAAAATGGGCCCTATTTAAAGATCAGAAACAACAAATGTTGATGAGAATGTGGAGAAAAAGGCACCCTTCTATATTGCCGGTGGGAATGTGGACTGGTCCAGCCTCAATGGAAAACAATAAGGAGGTTTCTCAAAATATTAAAGATAGATACACCATATGACCCATCAATTTCACTCCTAGATATCTATCAAAAAATACAAAAACACTAATTAGAAAGGATATATGCACTTCCCTGTCACTGAAGCACTATTTACAACAGTCAATCTATAGAAACAAATTAAGTGTTCAATGACAGATGAGTAGATTAAGAACATGTGGTATATACACACACAGGAATACCACTCAGCTATAAAAAAAAAATGAAATCTTGCCATTTGTGACAGCATAGATGGAACTGGAGGAGTTATGCTAAGTAAAATAAGTCAAGAGGAGAAAGACAAATACCAGATGGTTTCAATCACACATAAAGCAACAAAAGAAACAGACAAAACTAACTGCCCCTCCCCCCAAAAAAACCCTAGAAATATTATGGCAGAATTGAGTTTATCATAAGTGGAGGGGAGGGTATGGGAAGCACAGTAGGGAGGTACCAATGGATGGTGGTGGAGAATTATTGATGCTGGGCATGGCTGGGAGCAGGTATAAACTGGAGGTATAAACTCATACACCTAAATCATTTACAGTTTGTAAACCAAGGTAACCTCAATAAAAAAATACAATAAAAAATTTAATTGCCAGGAAATATAGAAAACTGGAATTAAAAACATAAGGAGAGATAATGCCTTAAAAATGAGAGATCCCAATTCCTCTATCAATGGTGAAAGGGATAGGAGCAGGAATAGAAATGGCAAAAAATTCCCAGAAAAAAAGAGCACATGTTTTCTGTCTCTTTCCCTCCTCCCTTCCCCTAGACCCACATACAAACACATACACACACATATACATACAAACATATACCCCCCCAACACACACACACGGAAGGGGAGGAAGGTTCTTTGCAATGACTGTGGCTAAGAAATCATTAACATCAGGGCCTCCCCTGGTGGTGCAGCAGTTAAGCACTGGGCTGTGAAGCTGCCTGCAGCCTCTGCAGCGCCGGTTTGATCCCTGCCACCGGTGAGGGTCCCACATGGCGCTCAGACCTCTCCTGCCACTTGCTGCTCCCCTCAGCAGTGTGTTTTGTCGGTCTGCCTGTTCTGTTCCCCGCCCTGGCTCTGGTGAATTCTCTCGCCCTCCCGTACTTCTGACTGTACCCAGTGCTTGTATAAATAAATAAATAAATCTTAAAATAATAATAATAATCAGTTTTTAAAAAAAGAAATAATTAACATCAAACTTGAAAAAGGAACAGCTTACTTATATGCAGATATGTTCTGCTGAACCTAAATTAAGATTAGAAGTGTGAAGCCAAATAAGATGCTTTGTACCACCATATTCCCTGACTCACAAAAAGAGAGATAGGGAGAAAGAGGGAGAGGGAAAGAAGGTGAGAGAGAAAGAGAGAAAGAGAATGAGAACTGTGCATCTAAGTAATTTGTATGGGAAATAAAGTGACCTAAATAGAGAAACTTGAGAGATGGAGGGACAAAGGGGTATAACTAGCACAGGATTTTAATACATTAGTTGAGAAATTATCACCTTAACCCATCATTTGAATTTTATGTGACTTAATGATAGCCATCAAAGTGTGATTCTTTTTCCTTAAAAAAGGGAAAAAAGCATAATTAAGGAAAACATTAACAAATGTAATTGTTAGTGGTCATTCTAGACTCTGATAGCTAATTTACTGATAAGTTTCAAACTTTGAAAAAAACATGAAGCTTGGATTATACCTAAAATTGTGAGTGTAAGAATTGAAGCAGTTATTGCAAGAAATATGAATAGCATATCAATAAATAGCATGTCATTAACTTTGCGTAGCTAAAACGTCCATAAGATCAAATCTATCACACTGCTGCATACTATTACCTAGAAATAATAATAATAATAGCTGATATTATCAATAGCTTAGTATGTGTTAGACATTTTGTCAAGTGTTAAACTTATTTAATCCTCACCACCCTAGGAGGGAAACATTATTATCTCCATTTCATAGATAAGAAAATTGGGGATGAGATACTAAGTGATTTACTAGAGGTCACACAGTAAGAAATTACTACACAGTACTTAAACCCACAACTGTCTGACATGATTGATATTCCATCCTCTCAACCACTAATCTATGTCACTTTCTCACATTCACAGACTTCAAAAAGATTCATGCAACTGAAAATATTATGCATTCCCCAGAAAAAAATTTCTTTCCTATAGATTTAGCTAATATTTTCCATGATAACCAATGTTTTATGAACTTTTACGTAAAATACTATTATTTTGGTTATTTCTTAATTTTATTGTCTTCAAGAAGGTAAGTCTTTGAGAAACTTAATATAAACTTAACCAGAATACAAAAACATTTGCCACTCTCCTGAGTACTACCATTTCTGTTGTGGAATTGCTGACCTAGTTCTAAAGTAAGGGATAAATTCACATAGCTTAAATGTAGTCTTTAGGGAAAGAGTTGAGTTATTGTTCATGTCCCATTTATATAGAATGCTGACCTTTCAAAATGATCCATTTCTTTTTGTAAAGGTTTAAAGAATAGAAATAAATGTGCTTATTCTGTAACAACAATGATCCATGCTACTTTGGCCTTGGTTTTTGTATCTTATAGTCTGAATACCCCACTTGGGTTCAATTTTAGGGAATATGACAATATTTTATGTTATGTAAGGTAAAGTATCACATACTCACATAGTTAACCCTGTGTACCTTTAGTATGGAAGGTAAATGAGTAGATAGAAAATAGCTGTCTTTACTTACACTAAATTTCATCAAGAGAACAGAAAAGCCCATTAATTATCTAATTATATGATATGGAACAGACAGTTATTAGTGATTCTTGATGGCATATAGACATTGGATTTGGCTCATACAATAAAGTGTCAGCAACACTAAAAAAAATCCATTCATTGGAGATATCAAAATTATAACTTGTGACAGTTTCAGAATCAGGAAATACCTCCAAGCTTCATAGTTTTATAGCTTTTATAAAGAAAAGTCATTTAAATACTATTATAGATTTTAGAGATTGTTACAAAATATGGTATAAAGTTCCAAAAGATAGATTCCAGTGGGAAAGAAAACAGGGTTTTAGTTGTAGTGAAACTCTTTGCTGTAAATTAATTAAAAATATTGATAACCAAAATAATTAAATAAGAACTGTAGTTTAAATAAAATAAATAGATATGTCAATAAAATATTCAGGTAATAATACCAAAAGCTTATTGTTTTAGAAGGGTATATTCAATTCCAAGAAATAGAAATCATTTAAATCTAGCTTAATGAAAACAGGACTTAACATCACAGTGAACTTGTAAGTTTCATAAGTTAATCACAGAAAGGAAATGAAAACAACTACATCACCAGGATCTCAGAAGCAGAATTGGAAGGCAGGAACTAAGGAATGGCTCAATGTCTCTCAGACATTGAACCTTGCCCCTGTTCTCCAGTTCACCAGCTTGCTCACCTTGCACATTACCACATCATCCCACTTTTCACCTCAGGCAGTTATTTTTAGGACTCATTAGCATTGGATGAGCACAATTCCCAGTTCTCCCAGCTGAGATGTCCTTTGAGTCTGCTGTTCAACCCAAGGCACATCGGTTGCATCATGACACCACACTTTTAAAGAAGGGAAACTTGAATAGGAAAAATGCCCACAAATTATTTCCTAATAATTTATCTTTTTTAGATGATTTTTTTTTATAGAGGCATTTTTTTTTATTTATTTATTTGTTTGTTTTGTTTATACATGCACTGGGTACAGTCAGAAGCGCGGGAGGGTGAGAGAATTCACCAGAGCCAGAGCGGGGAGCAGAGCAGGCAGAAGGACCGAAGTACACTGCTGAGGGAAGCAGCGGGCGGCAGGAGAGGTCTGCGCGCCATGTGGGACCCTCCTCCAGTGGCCGGGGAGCAACCGGGGATCGAACCGGCGCCGCAGTGGCCGCGGGCAGCTTCGCAACCCAGCGCTCAACCGCTGCGCCACCGGGGAGGCCCTAATTTATCTTTTTTAATTGGTTCTTCTTTGCTTCTATTTTCACTTTATTGCAAAATATTTCTACTTCCACCTACAGGAAGGACAATAGAAATAATTGACAAAATGTAGGCAGCCATCTATGTATTTAAAATTGAAATGAAAAAAGTTGAAAATGTTTATGGTGGCATGATCAAATATGAGGCATGATTACAAAACAAAAATTAATAGGGGTTCTAAAAATAATTTACTTGACCAATTTTTCTTTAATTTTGATGTAGATAAAACTTTATTCTTAGATTACTGTAAGTTGAAAATAAAATGTTGATTTTCATTTTGAACTCAACAAAGACTACTTACATATCATAACTAAGCTTAGGTACAACATGCATATTTTCAAATGTATAGGTTTTTGAATAACATGTAGAAATAATGACTTAAAAGTATTTATTTATTTATTTATTTTTTAAAGAGGAACAGGTTTTATTCCGATCGTGCAGGTGCTTTTGTCATTAGCTTTATTTTTTATTTTATTTTTTTTTTATAAATTTTATTGTTATATTCCCCATACAATTGCAGCCCCCCCATTCTGACCCCAATCCCTCCCCTCCTGCCCCCGCCCCCTAAAAGTGTCTCTGGTTCATAGTTTTTTGTTGATTTTGATTTTCACTTTCTTATAGTTATTCATTTCCCTGGTCCCTTATTTAAGTTTTCTAGATTCCTGCTATGAGTGAGACCATCCGGTATTTTTCTTTTTCTTTTTGGCTTATTTCGCTGAGCATGATCCCTTCCAGTGCCATCCATGTTGCTGCAAATTGCATGTGTTTATCTTTTTTGAATGCTGAGTAATATTCCATGGTATATATGTACCACATCTTCTTGATCCAGTCATCTATTTTTGGGCATTTGGGTTGTTTCCAAAGCTTAGCTATTGTAAACAGTGCTGCTATAAACATAGGGGTGCAGGTGTTCTTTGGAATTGATGTTTCTGTGTCTTTTGGGTAAATACCTAGGAGTGGAATTGCTGGATCATATGGAAGCTCTATGTTTAGTAGGTCCAGAAATCTCCACACAGCTCAAAAGTATTTAAATAGTATCCTGACTGTAGGATCTCACTTGTGGTTCAAGAAAAAACACAACAACAAAAAAGAAACTATAAAGTTCAGTGTAATTTATTTCAAATTGAGTTTTGTTAGATGGACTCATAAAATATGTTATTAACTAAAAATCAAAATTTTCTAGATCTTTTATCTATACCTTCCCAGTATATTTCTAGTATTCAACTGTCAAACCATGGATATATAATACAAAGGAACTCATAAAGCTATATGAAAAAGTCATTGATACTATTACTTTTCATTCATTGTAGAAATACTTCTAAAATTTTCCTATTTTTGGGTTAGAACTGATCAATTATTTTTTATTTTCCATGGAATTGTAGTAATATGCTTTCAACAAAGGAGACATTTTAAATTCACTGGCTGATTTTAATTTGCTGTGATCTATCTTTCCTTTATCTACAATTCCATAAGTTTTATTAAATACTCACTTTGTGAAAAGAACCATACTTAGTGATACAATTGGGCTTTACACTGGCTTTAATCAGTGATTAAACTACCATTTTACTCTCTTTTTCTACAATTCCCTAACAGATGAAGAAATATATACATGAACTGGTGAATCCTTAGATAATTGAGGATTGATTACATTTCCTAATAATTTATCTGCTTTAATTGGGTCTCTACTGCTTCTATTTTCACATTATTGCAGGATTTCTCTTTTAGCAAAATTTCTCTGTACATCTTAAAATGACAGGTTAATGTCAATGGAAGAAAAACTAACATTTTTGCATGTAATTAATCATTAGTCATTTCAAATTGATATTCTTTCTTTAAATGAGATTAACTGTAAAAATTTGAATTTTTTTATCCTCAAATTTTGTGAAGTTGAATTTATTATGTTAGTTAAATGTTTCTGTGGAACTAACAAATATTTAACAGAGAGCAGCTGGTGGTTTTCAAATTGAATATATTACTGCCCTCTATATATTATGAAAGATTTTACTAAATTTTCCATCCATTCAGAATTTATGCCCCAGCTTCCTTCCAAGTAGCTATTGGTACAAGACCTCCACCTCTTCCATTTTCCCTCTTGCAATATTATAAAGTAATGTTCACTTATCATTAACCACATTTTGAAAATTTATTCACATTAATAATAACTCTAAAATTGAAGTCCAATTATAGCACACTAATATTACTGCCTACAATTTCAGATCTTGAGAGGTAAGAGCTATAGCATGAAGATTGGTGAGTTAAAGATAGATTATATGTATCCAGATCAGAAAAGCTATGCACTAAAATTCTAGAGTGACCTGACAAAGAAGGTTGGGAGAATAAGACAAGCAGTTGCTGAGACCGAAGCAGGAGCTAAGTGCCTAGCTCAGGAATGATCAGGTTGAGACCAATAAATTCTAAATAATAAATCCAAATCTAAAACCAAAGGAAATGATCATAGATCAGTATTTTAGCAAAGCTGATAATAATTTGTCAAAACTAAGGTTGGTTGCAAAATCAGAGAGAGGAATGAAGTGGCTAAGGACAGGTCTTCAGAATCAGGCAGGAAAACAGAAAAGTATGAAATAATTGCATCTTACTCAAAGAATACTCTATAGCAGCAGTGTCAAATGGAACTTTCTGTGGTAATGTAGAACTCCACCCTTCATTATGCAATATTGTGGCATATATCCATGTGACTTTGAATACTTGAAATACGACAAGTACAACTAAGGAACTGAATTTTTTAATTTTATGTACACTTAAATAACCATTTGTGGCTACTGTATCTGACAGCATATTTCTGTGGGCATAAATATATGTGGTTTTCACTAAGTCATATGGACTGTGTTTCATTACCACATGACCTCCTTCAATGGCACTGTCATACTGTCATACTCCCACCAGTTTAAAAAAAAAATGCATCTTCCTTCACCCAGTATCTCATGCAACCTATTCTTTCCTATTTCTCATGACAGCCATATCCTACCAGGTAGGGTTTTGGTAAGATGGAGGTCTAAAATATCAGAATATGGTTAGGTGGGCATAAAGTTCCTAGCCTCCCAGATATGTGGGTTGTGCACCTACCAATCAATCCACTTATTAAATATCCAATTTTCGCTGGCCACATTAATGGGGATAGAAATAAATTTGGTGCTTTGTTTGAATTTGGCCCTAATTAGAAATGAGAATTTAACTATGTGTACTCAGAAGAACTACTGGAATAAGATACAGACAGAAACAGAAAATAATATTTACAAGGAATCATTCTAGAAAAATGTTGCACAGGCATCTGAAGTAAAACAAAATGTAGGGGGTTCTCACAGTTGATGGTATGTTTACATTTCATGTGCACTTGATGTAACGTCCTAGAAAAGAGCCTGGACTCTGCAGAACTTACTGAACTAAATACCTATGAGTTCCTGTCCTTTTTTCATGTACCTCACACCATGTACAAAAACCAACTCAAAATGGGTTAAAGAACTAGACATAAGACCTGAAACCATAAAATATATAGAATAAAATATAGGAGAAACACTACATGACATACAACTCAGTAGCATCTTTAAAGACTCATCACCCAAAGCAGTGATAGTGAAGGCAAAGATAAACAGCTGGGACTATATCAAATTAAAGAGCTTCTGTACAGCAAAAGAGACAGTAACCAAAACAAAGAGACATCCCACCGATTGGGAATTTTTGCACACAACACTAATGATAAAAGGCTGATCACAAAAATCTACAAAGAGCTGGTGAGACTAAACCAAAACAAAATATCTTTTAGTTTTTACAATTTTACAATAGAATGGGACTTTTTATTTTCTAAGAGATAGTGGATTTATTGTTACTATTTCTGTTGACTAGTTGGTAACACTTTATTGGAATCATTACCCCTATTTTACAGTGCTTTTTTCCAATATTATTCAAGGTAAAGCTGTCTTTGCCCCAATACACTTAATATCAAGGAGAACTTGCTTAGTGGATCCAAAACTTTGTATAGGCACCTCCTTCCCTTTGCTCAAGGTTAAATATAGTTAGCTTTTTCCAAACCCCCTCTAGTCATCATGCAATCCTTTTGAGTGCTGGATTTCTGTGCCAAGTCCTTTAGACTTGGCCCCCCTATGAGTGGTTCTGAATTCCAAAGGCTGATTGTTTGAAAATTCATGAGTTTCTCAATGATGCAGTTCCTTTTTTGGCTGCCCCACTGCTCAGTTAGTTCAGACAACAAGCTGCTTAGGGATGGATAATTTTTCCTTTTAACTGCCAACACCTATGGGGAAGGGGGGGGTTGGTATTTTACTGCTATTGTGGTATTATCAGAAGTTTAGAAAACAGAGGATTTTATTTTTTGTTTTGTTTTGATATAGGACATTTTGACAATGGCTTTGGCAGTGATACAAAATCTCCATGCTTGTAAACTAGAATAACATTTGCAGCCATCTGGCTTCATGTAGCACCCTCTGAGTGGGATAGATATAAAAACAGTTAGCTATTAAGAGGTTTAAAATGACTTTCCCATTAGTTTCTGAACTATTCCATGATAATGATATAATAGGTAATGAAAGGGGTGCTTGTGGATTCTTTCTCATGTTAAGAATTGTCTGACACCTCGGTTAGTTCTTCATTTCTCATTCTCCCTCCATTATTGCCACCACCATTCACCAATTTCTGGACTCAAATTTTCTTTTTTCCTAAATATAACATCCCAAATCTTGTCAAATTACAAAATCCATTAAAGACACAATATATACCTAGTTCGGATGACCACTTTTTATTTTGATTATGACTAAGGGTTTGTTCTAAAAACGGAGGAACATGCTTAAAACAGCATAGTATGACTATCATTCATTTAAATTGAAATTGCAATTTTATATGATAAACATTTGATATTATTAGAATATTTCTAAACAACAAACAAGAAATCTTTGAGTCTTGAAACTGAAAAGACATGATTTCTTTAGATCAGGAATTATGCCTTTTGATTTTTTTAAATCATTTAGAGATATTTGTCATAATAATTAACACATATCAATATATAAAAACAGCACTACCAAATTGGAATCTTGTCAATTTCCTGTACACAACAAGGAGAGCAAAGTTATCCAAAGCTCTGAACGAAAAACTTCAGAGGTTGTACTAAAATAAAATAGTAAAATAAGGTAGAACTTTGAGAACGGTTTCTATTTTCCCCCCATTCAGCTTGCTCTTTAGAATTCTCTCCTGCCTGACCAGAAAATGTGATCTATTGGTAATCTGCAGATGTGTCTCTGTGCTGTCACTTATTTGTCCTTTTTACATAGAGTAACATAATTTCATCCAAGGCTTTCAGAGATTCTCACTTAGTTGTCAAGTTCAAAAAAACCCAGAGCTGGAAGAGATCAGACAGTAATTTTCCCAAACAAATTAGCATGTTGAAGGAGGATGATGTAACTGGCAGCATGAATTTTCCCTATGCTAGAGCACGTTTTGCAGCACAGAAACGACATTAACAAGTGATGGTTTCATGCACTTGGGCTAGTGATTTACGAAGATGCTTCCTGATTTAATAGAGTGCTAGAAAGGATTGTTGTTACACCAACTAAAAGAATCATAAAATGGTAATGAATGTTATGAAACTTCATGAATATTTCATCCTAAGATAGGCTGTCAGATTTATCTTGAGGTTAAAGAGCACATAAGTCATAAATCAAGCCAAAGAAGAAGTTACTTGAAGTTCATAGTTGGTAAGAACTGTTTACATGTTAGACAAGGCTACCTGGAAGCTGTGTATTACTTTAGTCACAGGTTAGGACTCAATTACGATGAAAGGTTGGCAAAACTTTCTAGGTAGCATTAGAGGTATTTTTTGAAACAAAGTTAGATTTATTATAATTTTATCATTGAATTAAGCATTCAAAACTATAATCAATATTCAATAAAAAGGTATTAAAAGGCTATAGAACTGGTACCATAAAAATGGAATAATGAATGAGTATAAGCTCATTCTTGAGCTATGAGTTGCACATATAAACCAATATTTACATTAAATTTTAAATACATCATCAATTTCAAGCATCATGGTGCCATGAGTTGCCTCTTACGTTCCTCCACTTAAATCACAATTCATAGTCAACTCTAGATAATCAAGGACTCCTCTACTCATCATCACAGAACACTGGAGAGATCCACACACTTGTGTGGAGCAAGAGTAATTAATCCAAACAAAGACCCTGGGAAGGAGAGAGCTGAGGCAGTGCAGAAAACTATGCCCTTCACCCAAGTGACTACTAAGCAGGAGAGCTGAGGAGCACCACGTGGACTGTGATCCCCAGCAAAGAAGGTGAAAGAAAAGGTGCTCTCAACTACAAACCCCTTTACTTCCCTCCCACCAGATCAGTACTGGTACTTCAGAATGTACCAATAAGTGACAGTCAAGTCTCAGATCTAGGACTCCAAAGAGGGGGACAACAGCAGATTTAAAAAAAAAAAAAAAAGCAGCTGCAAATAAGATCTCAGTTTATTCACAGCAGTGGCTAACCCCTCTCCATGTCTTTTCTCTCCCCACTGACACAACAGCAAACTATCCACAATTCCTGGGTCATTGTTGTGTGGAACCAACAGCAGCAAGCAGTAACAATAAATATAGTCATAGAGTCACTGAATGTAAAGAAAAAGAAAAGTAACTGTGCTCTTAGATGCTGATCTAGATTTTAAACAAGGATAGTCACCAAAAAAAATTCAGACAAGTTAAATGAGTAGACAGAAGAATATATAATAAGCAACTTTAAATTTCAAGGCAAATATGGCATTGCTACAGAGAACAACTCTGCAGAAACCAAACTTAAAGACAAAGAAAATTGTGACTTAATGAAAAGAGAAGTCAAAATAGCTATCATGAAGAAAACCAAAACAACTCAGAAAAGCTATTCAGTGGGCTTAGGAATAAAATTAACAAGCAGAAAGAGTAATTTACCAAAGAGATTGAAAGTTTACCTAAGAAGCTAACAGATTCAGGATGTGAACAATTCAATGAGTTAAATGAAAAATGCAATAGAAAGCACTGAAAATAGAATAAACAAAATGGAGGAACAAATTAGTGAACTCAAAGATATAAACCTAGAAATGATTCAGTTGGAAGAAGAGAACGAAATAATGTGCAAAAAAAAAAAATGAAGAGGACCCCAGTGGCGCAGCGGTTGAGCGCTGGGTTGCGAAGCTGCCCGCAGCCTCTGCAGCGCCGGTTCAATCCCCGGCTGCTCCCGGGCCACTGGAGGAGGGTCCCACATGGCGCGCAGACCTCTCCTGCCGCCCGCTGCTCCCCTCAGCAGTGTACTTCAGTCCTTCTGCCTGCTCTGCTCTCCGCTCTGGCTCTGGTGAATTCTCTCACCCTCCCGTGCTTCTGACTGTACCCAGTGCTTGTATAAACAAATAAAATAAATAAATGAAAATAAAAATCTTTAAAAAAAAAAATGAAGATATGAGAACTGATTCTTTCAGAAAGGCAACATAAGGATAACAAGCACTGCAATGTAAGAAAGGTAGATAGGAATATAGAGCTTATTCAAATAAATAATAGTTGAGAACTTCCCAAATCAAAGGCAGGAAATATACAAGTACAAGAAGCTAATAGAACACCTAGTGTCTAAATGCTAAGAGATTTACACAAAAATACATAGTAATAAAACCATCAAATTATTAATGATAAAACAATCGGGGGCAGCCAGAGGGAAAAAAAATAAAGTGACATATAAAGATACTCCCATCAGATTATCATCAGACTTCTCAATAGACACTCTATAAACAATGAGGGAGTGGAATAAAATACTGAAAATATTCAGTGATTAAAAACTACCAGTCAAGAATACTCTAGCCTGTATATCTCTCCTTCAGATATAAAGGAGAAATATAAAGGCTTTCCCTGACTAAAGCTAAAGGAGTTCATTATCACTAGATCTCTCTTAAAGAAACATTAAGAGGAGTTCTACCTGAATTAAAAAAAAATTTTTAAAAATTGAACAAGATGTTAAATAAACAGTCTCAGAAAGTTGCAACTCTATGTTAGAACAGGGTATTAAACACTAAATTATAGACTAAATGTCAAGAAGAAACATTAAAAATTTAAAATTATAAGCACTCCAATTTGCTCCAGATATCACGGTACAGAAAGGGATAATTTATGATAACAAAAATATAAAAGGGGGAAAGAAGAAGAGAACTTACAAAAGCAAACAAAAAACAGGACATCATCATCAAAAAAAGGAATTTTGAGATATGAGACTTTCTCTACAAACCTCATGGTAACCACAAAAGAAAAGTCTGGAGCAGAGACACTAAGCTTAAATAAAGGAAAAACAGACAAAATGCCACAGAAATCCATCAACATAAAATGACAGAAACACAAGGAGAAAAGAAAGACAAGGAAACAGAAGAAAAAACTAAGCCAGAAGTCAGCAGAAGGAAGGAAATAATAAAACTTAAAGCAGAAATAAATGAAATAGAGATCAAAAGGAATGCCAAGGATCAATGAACCCAAGAGCTGGTTCTTTTAAAAGATAAATAAAATAAACAAGACGTTAGCTAGACTCACAAAGAAAGAGTGAGAAAACTCAAATAAATAAAATCAGAAATGAAAGAGAGCTTGCAACAGATACTAGAAAATAAGCCATTATTTTCTAGATAAGTTTTTCTGTCACAAATTCACAACCACGTACTTCAGATTTACTTTAAACTGGTCCTTTTTCCCCTAGAGTGTGTTATCCCTCTGCCTAGAATGATCTCCTCTATACCACTTATGAAAGTCCTTTCTGCATTTAAAATAAAATCCAACCTTCTCCATAAAGAATTCCCTGACCATCCTCCATTGCTATCCTTCTAAAGTGACATTCCATCCTATGAACAATTACAGACATAATATACATATATTTAAATATATATAATGTATACACACATCCCAATTTCATATTATATATTATTATATATAAAATGAAAGTTTTGTAAAAAGAAATTGAATAGATGTTTTAAAGTGAGCAATTCATGGGTTCTGAACATAATTTTATAACATGAATGAGCAAAAATATCAAATTATTTATATAGAAAATATTGAACATCACGAAATCTTTTGAATGTAGAAAAGAGGAAAGGTGTCATTTTCTGTAAGTATAAAATTAGAATATGGTTGGTTACCCTGAAGAAATTCCTGACAAGAATGGATCAGTTCCAAAGTTAGGACATGAGATCTCTTTTTAAAGGTCTTAAAAAGCATCCTTTATTTCCAAAGCTTAGCTATTGTAAACAGTGCTGCTATAAACATAGGGGTGCAGGTGTTCTTTGGAATTGATGTTTCTGTGTCCTTTGGGTAAATACCTAGGAGTGGAATTGCTGGATCATATGGAAGCTCTATGTTTAGTAGGTCCAGAAATCTCCACACAGCTTTCCACAGTGGTTGGACCAGTTTGCACTCCCACCAACAGTGCAGAAGAGTTCCTTTTTCTCCACACCCTCGCCAACATTTGTTGTTGCTAGTTTTTTTAATATGTGCCATTCTCACTGGTGTAAGATGGTATCTCATGGTAGTTTTGATTTGCATTTCCCTGATGACAAGTGATGTTGAACATTTTTTCATATGCCTGTTGGCCATTTGTATTTCCTCTTCAGAGAAGTTTCTTTTTAGCTCTTCTGCCCATTTTTTGACTGGAACCAACCCAAATGCCCAAAAATAGATGACTGGATCAAGAAGATGTGGTACATATATACCATGGAATATTACTCAGCATTCAAAAAAGATAAACACATGCAATTTGCAGCAACATGGATGGCGCTGGAAGGGATCATGCTCAGCGAAATAAGCCCAAAAGAAAAAGAAAAATACCGGATGGTCTCACTCATAGCAGGAATCTAGAAAACTTAAATAAGGGACCAGGAAAATGAATAACTATAAGAAAGTGAAAATCAAAATCAACAAAAAACTATGAACCAGAGACACTTTTAGGGGGCGGGGGCGGGAGGGGAGGGATTGGGGTCAGAATGGGGGGCTGCAATTGTATGGGGAATATAACAATAAAATTTATTTTAAAAAAAAAAGGTGAGCAAATAACAAAAAAAAAAAGCATCCTTTATTCTAAATAAGAAAGAAAAGCATATATTCTAAAGAAATCATTGCCCCAAGGAGGTGTATTCCTGCATTTCCATAATCTCATTCTGCTCAGGAACTAGGGAATGTATTAAAATAATGACTAAAATTTATTAATGAAATTATAGTGTCAGTTCCTGTTTTACATACATTAGCTTATTTAATCCTCATTTAAAAGTCACTATAGTAAAAATGATAATTATCCCCATTTTAAAGATGAGGTTACCAGGCACAGAGTTAATTAATTTATATAAATCATACAGAGTTGGTTTTTAAACCTAGGCAGTCAGGCTCTTAACCACAATTAGGTGTCCCAATGTTCTCAGCAATAACATACTACATAGTAACACACTACACACAATTTTAATCATACTAATAAATGAAAAGTACCATCAAAAAGAAAACACTATTACCATTTACCATTAAATATTGCTCTATGTCTATTTAGGAAGGGGTTCATATTTGCAGGAAGAAGAAAATCCCAATTTGATTTTTGTGAGGCAAATACACTTTTACAGATTTGACACTGTAGACGTACATCTGCCCACTGAATTCTGATGAATGAACTTTGCATGTGTTTTTACTTTGGTACCTGTATACAAATGCATTAAAACCATGATATCACTTATTCAAGATAAGCAAATAAATGATTTTTAAAAACTTTCCTTCGCAAAAATACAACATACTGAATGGTCACTCATATCCCCCTAAACTGTGTTATTAGCTAGTAGATGTCACTTCATTCATTCAAAATAGAAATCATGTTTTTAACTTCTAGAGGAAAACACCCTTATATGTATAAGCCAAATGATAGGGTGTAATACCAGACTCTTCAATACAAAATGTGATTTGTTCAATTTTCTGACCTGCTCCAACCTAAAGAATTAGAAAAGCATAGGATGACAAAAGGTTTCCAGCAGAACGAGATTTATAGTCAGAATCAGTTTCCTATGTTTTCATTCATTTTGAATGAATACAAAGAATAATCTCACTGCTAATATAAATGCAGCAAACTGAGCCATTAAATTGACAGTGTGATCTATCCCACTTCACACTGCTTTATAAGCAAAATGTATCATTCTAGAGAGCTTTCTCCTGGTTAAATAATTGTAAGAAATATATCTCTTACCATTACTTTTATTGATAAAACGCAGTGTGCCATCTTAATTCATCCTTTCACTGCTCTATTTTATCATCTTCTACCGAGTGATTGGGATTCTGATCACCCTACGTTCTGCTCTCAGATTGAAAGCCTCTATCAACTCATCTGTTATTCTTCACAAAGCAAAGCTGTGGTATAACATCTGTTTTCTCACTGAATCTTCACCAAAGACTCAGATGCCAGCATGTAATAACCGTGGGGTTCCCTTAGAAATCCTCAAGGATCCCTACTATATCAGAGCTTGAAGTTCACAGAATTAATGGACTATGGGTAGTTATTTGATTTTCATTTTTGAATTTGATTTGGGATACATAAGCTTGGTGGAATAATGATAATCTCTTACTGATCTTTGAAGCTAGTCATCACTTGATAAAAGGTTTAAAAGGCTGGAAGTTTAAGCAGCATAACCTTTTCCTCCATTGACATTCATGTAAGTTTAAATCTTACTTTAATCTCAGAATACAGAAAACATTTGCTTTGCCTCAATCAGGTACTTTTAATAAAATGTTCCACTTCTAATTACAAATAGTGATTTACATTTTGAGTCTGAAATTATCATAAGTATGAAGTTTTTTTGCACTTCATGGTGGAATTTGCTAAACATACATTTATCTATTTAGTACAAATTACTGAAAATGTTATAAATGAATTTAAATCAGAAGCAGATTTGGATATGAGACAAGTCAAAAGAAACAAACAACAGGATATTTATAGAAATGGATGATTCTTATTAATAATAATGAATGCTAAAAGCCAAACTCTATTTTGAAGGTTGCATTAACACAACCATATACACACAAATACTTACATATAATACTCATATATATATATATATATATATATATATATACACACACATACACACACCATATGAATAGAATTTTTCAGTTCTACTGAGATATTATTGAAAAATAAGATTGTAAGATAATTAGTGTATATCTTGACTATTTGATGCAAATGTGTATACAAATATGCACATAATGAAATGATTCCTCCCATTTAGTTAATTGACATATCCATCACTTGACATATTTGTTTTTTGTGTGTATAAGAAAACATTTAGATTCCATACTCCCCAAAAACTTCAATTGTACAATACAAAATTATAAAATCAATATTAGAAACCATGAGTCACCTCCTATTTTATTATCCATTGCTGCAAAACATTTTACTCAAAATGCAACAGTTTAAAACAACTATTTATTGTTTATGACTCAACTGAGAGATCCGCTCCAAGCAACACTGGCTGGGGTCACTTACTCAACTTAGCAGCTAAAGAATAAGCTAGCCTGGAAGTTTCAAGAAAGTTTCACTCATATGTGTAACACCTTGGTGCTCTTCCACATGGCTGCTCCACATGGCTAATTGGGAATTACTCATGGCAAGGCAGTCTCAAGAGTCAGACTTTCACATAGCAGCTGCTTCAAAGAGGAATCAAATAGAAGTTGCCAGTTCCCTTAAGGGCTAGGCCAGGAATTGGCATCACATCACTTGAGCTGTATTCTACTGGACAAATCAGGGCCAGTTCAAATTCAATAGGAAGGGATGAACTCGGTCTGCAGATTGGTAAAGCAACATGAGTGTAGAGGAAAAGAAGAAATTGATGGCCTCTTTGGATACTAGCACACAAACCTAAATTTAAATTTCAAAAGTCTATTTTTCAATGAAAACAGACGTACTCCCAGCCTTCTCATTATACCATACAACAATAATTGGTTTATCTAAAATATTAGGCTTTCTAAATCCCATAAAACACTGTATGCTTAAAAGATGCATTTATCAATATGTTCATGATGCTATCCTACACATTTACTAATTTTAATACTGAAATCAAATCACATATCTAAACCTATTGTCTTCCCCTCACTGTGCTTCCAATTTTTACTAACTTTTACTTTACATTTTCCCATAGGATACAATTTGAAACCAAGCAGAAAATAAGAATTGAAGGCAAACTTATAATGTGCTTACACATATGACCCACTCCATCTTGTCAAACCCAATCATCCATCTAGAAGGTCAAGAGGGACCATGGAGCTAGAGAGAAGTTGCCAAGCACTGTTTATCTCCATCCATCTCATCAGTGACAGCTGCTCCAATTTTCAATTATTCACACCAATGATCTCCCCCATCGAGAGGAATGAGGGGTGACTTTACATTTAACAAGTGTTAGTAAATGTTAGTCACAAAGTATCATGTACAAATATATCAAGGTGAGCTATACTAATTTTTTGTGTGAAAATATTGATCAAGATCCCAAAACATAATAGGCATTAGGAATATAAAGGTAAACTATCTGCTTTTCCAAGTTTCACAAAACTAAAAACAAAATAATCCCTGAGGTTTCTACTATTCTTTTTGTTAAACTTTGGTCATATGAAACAAGATGACCGCTCATCAAAGTTTCCATCATAGTACTTTCAATATCTACAAATGAGATTAAACAAAAACTGGTGTATTGACATAGGGATGTTAAACAATAAAAGGATTCTAAAATAAAGAAAGAGAATGATTTTAGTGGCAGTTCTCTCAACTGCCGATCAGAGATTCGAGAGACATAAACCTCATATAGAAAAGTCTTCTGTAGGTAATTGCTTATGGGAAAGTCATGTCCTACAAAAGATGAACGATACATGGAGGATTTGGTTTTTTGATTAATTCAAAACATGTTAACTGAGTACTACTATGTGCCAGCTTGGTGCTGGGTGTACAACGGAAAGCAAAAACATGCAATCTGTACTCTCACAGAGCTTCCTAACTAGTATTAACTGCAAATACAGAGGCAACTACAATTTAGTGCCATATATTTTAAGAGAGATCACTATATTAATATAGTGAGAGATCACTTCATATGAAAGTCCCTTTAATATAGTGCAGAGGGTCAGGAATGGCATGAATAGAAAAGGATGAGCATAAATGGGTTAAATGAAAGTTTTGGGTAAGGGAGTAGAGTGTGCCAATCAGAGGGAACAGAAAGTGTGTGGGCCCAGAGTTAAGAGCAAATGATCTCTTCCAGGAACTGAACATCCTTTTGTCTAGCAAGAGCACTAATGTGAGAGGAAACTGAAATTAGAGTGCAGCTTCAGCAGGAATGCTACTGGTACTGGGGAGCAGAAAAGGAGGATTTTGGTTATGTAAGTCCATTAACATTCCTATTTAAAGATTTCCATTTATAGACTATACTGAGCACATTTTTAGCTTTAAGCAGTATATGTTTATGCATTTGAGTGTATCACATACACACAAAGAATTGCAAAGAAAAGTTATCAACATGATAACCTTGCTGGATAGAGGGACTACAGATGATTTTTTCTACATTTGCTTATTAGTAGTTTTAAAGTATTTTCAAAATATTATTCTGCATACAAATATTATGTTTAATAGAAAACATTGTTTAAATGTAGTGCTTTCTGAATATAACAACAAAGGATGTTTCTGAGTCTTTATAAATCCTTTTTCTAAAAAATACTTTCTATATAATATTAATAATAATAATGTTTTATATTTGAAGGATAAACTGATTGAATGACCCTAGAACTGGATCCTCTGTAAGAACAAAAACAATATTAAGGGGGCCTCCCTGGTGGCAGAAGGGGTTAAGCACAGCACTGTGAAGCTATCTGCAGCCTCTGGAGTAGAATACCAGGTCAGCCAGGGAGTTATCCACATGGCACAGCATACCTTTCCTGTCTCACTGTCTGCTCCCCTCAGCAGTGTATTTCAGTCAGTCTGCCTGTTCTGTCCCCCACTGTCTCTGGTAAATCCTATCAGCCCCTACACCTATGGCCTGTACCCCAGTTCTTGTATGCATAAACAAATAATTTTTTTAAAGAACAAAAACAGTATTAAGAAATACAAAAAAAGTATACATTTTAACCATTACCCTACTTACAAAACATAATCCTCAAGTTTGGTAAATATGTTTTATATATATAATTCATACAGATATATGATTGGCACCCAATATAGCACAAATTATTTTGAACATGCTATCAATATTCTGGATATTGCTAAAATTCATCTTACACAAAACACCTCTAAACTTCAAAAAGACATAAATAGAAATTAAGATTTTTCTGATTCTAACAGACTGTTTCAGATTTTTGTTCATTAGTCAATCTATACAATGTTTTCCTTATTTGTTTGCACATTCTGCTTATCAAACCCAAATCCCCAAGACTATCACATGGTTTAGAATTTAAACTCAAAGTAGAAAAGAAAACAAACTTGTGGTTAACCTTGTATATAGGGGTGAGAATACAAAAGATGCGCACAGAATAAATGCATCTGGTGACAACTGCAATAAAGATGGCAAGAGTGATGCATGTCCTCAGAAAGCAATAAAAATAAGCAGCGCTTTGTTCTCCTAGTTCCATTTCTCAGAGCTGAGTTTATGCCGTTTTCCATAATTTCAGGCACGACTGTCAACAAAGAAAGGGGAATAATCGAGGCTTAGCTCACGCACAGACCTTTGGAAGCCCTTGGCATATTCAGAACATCAAAATTCATAACTTAATTTGTTTACTTAAGGAAACTCTCACTTGGTTATCAAATGTGAAGTGTCTTAGAGCTAAGATTAAAAAAAAAAAACACCTAACATGTTTGAAATATTAATTATCAGTTTACACTTTAAGGTTTTACTTGGCAAAACAATTCACTTTTCAAAGATTGTTATAACAAGTCTTGAGCACAGCTAGAGCAAACATTTGTGTTTGTATTAAATCTGGCTATTCCACATATGCTCACTGTGACTTTAGGAATGCAGCCATAGGGAGAAAGTAAGGCCAGCAGTCATTCACATTGTGCTGATAACAGCAACTTAGGTTGGTAAACTAGCTGTGTTGAAGCCATAATTAATATTGATATTTATAACTTGACTTTTTCTTGTCTTAAATCTACTAGACATTGTCATATTTATCTCTAGGGTATTCTTGTAACAAACACAGGTACCAGTTTTAAAATATCCTATAATCCTGTTCCTGTAGTCTAGTTCCAAGTAAGAAAAATACCATAGGTATGTGATGTTTCCCAAAACTGATACTTTCTGAGTGTAAAAGAAAAGGTATTCCAGTTATGTATTTGCTGTATGTGTGCCCACCAAATCAAAAGTGTGACTTTAATAGATTGAAGACTGGAAGAAGACTGACCAAATCTAAAGGAGAGTGATTGGATTTGCAACAATGTTTTGCTATCATTTTCTCCCACAATAGGATAACTCCATTCCAGTTCTTTAAAGGATAGAGGGAGGGCCTAGTGGTGGCTAAGGGGTTAAGCACCGCACTATGAAGCGATCCACAGCCTCTGCAGCACGAGTTCACTCCCCAGCCAGCCAGGGAGCTACCCACACACATGGCACAGCAGACCTCTCCTGTCTTGATAGCTGCTCCTCTCAGCAGTGTATTTCAGTCAGTCTCCCTGTTCTGTTCCCCACTCTGTCTCTGGTGAATCCTCTCAACCCCTGCACCTTTGGCCTGTACCCCAATTCTGGTATGCATAAATAAATCTTAAAAAAAAATAGAGGGAGAAAACAGAGCTTTGGCTCAAGACTACAGGATATCCAGAAAGGCTAAAGATATCTTGCACTATTTCCCTGCTTCAAGCAGATTATCATCCAAACCATGTTGGCAATAATATAAATCACATGTGGTGGCACACACCAACTTTTAATGATGAATTCTATTGAATCTAATGAACTTATGTGTTCAATTAATGTGTCTTAATGCTTAGAATTCCACTGTTGTAATATGAATTTTGTATATGTCATTCTTAAACATTGAAAAAAAAAGCTAAGATTCCCTTCACTCCCTTTCTTCATTTCTTTTTTAGTTCTCCTTCCTTACTTTTTTTATTTTTTGAACTAAATAAACTGTTTCTTCCTAAAACCTTTGGTGCAATTTTCCAAACAATCATGTTCTATGCTCAACAACTTGGCTTGTCCAATAAAGTCTGCAGGAAGCAGATAGGCACAAGGTTCATAGGACGTGAACTCAGATGCTTTAAGATTGATGCAAGCTTCACTGGTCACAAGGACCACTTATAATTAGAGAAGTGCAACCTAGAAATTGTAAAACAACACATCAACTATTCTAAGCAAAGGTTCAAAGGGGAATATATAATGTGTACACATGAGGTCACTTGCAAATTTTTGTGTGACTCAGAATAATCTAATGTACCTATGAAATGCACATTTCCAGAGTCTCCATATCCATAAATGGAGTTCAGGAATCTGAATTTATAAGTAGCACTAAGGTAGTTCTGAAGAAATTGGTCTATGGACCATACTTTAAGAAACATGAGCAAGAGTATATATTCTACTCCTAAGTATATAATAGTCATACTCATATTAGTTAATAAGTTTTATTATAGCCTTCATCTCTGATCCTGTCTCTCAATATCCTTTCCACACTATAATCTTTAATCAATGAGAATTAATTTAGAGCCAAAAAGTTATTTTTAAATTCGTACACAGTGATTAAGTCCTCAAGTAATGAAAGAAAACATAGTAAAATATTTCCTTACAGCTTCATTAAACATTCTGATAATTTAGAGTTAGTTATATTTAGAGAAATCAGGCTAAAAAAAGTCCACCATCAGGAATCAGGATGAGGTAAGTGGCTTCATTAGAATTTTAAGTTGTGCCAAATTGCCAGGTGTGGAATTATGTGGTTTGGGTAAAGGTTTCCTTGGGTTTGAATGAGATCTGGTTAGGGCCCTTAAAAGTGACACCTAGGGAAAGAGCACTGAAAATTTAAGAATTTGGGGGGGTCATCTAATAAATCTTAACTTCTAAGAACTTTCAGTTTAGGTAGGGAAACTATTAAAACTAGGCAAGTATAATATTAAAGAATGTGACGGCAAAAAAGCAGTACTTTTATAAAAGAAGAGATTATGTAGTTTGGAATAGGAGAAAGTTTCTTGTGGAATAAAAGACTTAAAGTAGCACTAAAATAAAGAATTTGATAGACGGGTATCCACTATGAATAAGAATAAGAGTACCAAGGGACAAACCAAAATAGTCTGAATAAAACTAATAATTGTGGAATAGCAGAAGATAGTAGAAAGAACCAACCTAGATAAAAGCAGTCTTTGAATTATAATTACAAATTGCTTACAAATTAAAAATTGTACACAAATTGCAAACTGTATAGCAATTACAAATTGATTTTAATTTAAAATGAAGATTTAAAAAGATATTTCCAGGGGCCTCCCCGGTGGCGCAGCGGTTGAGTGCTGGATTGCGAATCTCTCCGCAGCCTCTGCAGCACCGGTTCGCTCCCTGGTCGCCAGGCGAGGGTCCCACATGGTGCGCAGACCTCTCCTGCCCCCAGCTGCTCCCCTCAGCAGTGTACTTCGGTCCTTCTGCCTATTCTGCTCTCCGCTCTGGCTCTGGTGAATTCTCTCACCCTCCTGTGCTTCTGACTGTACCCAGTGCTTGTATAAATTAATTAAAAAATAAAAATAAATAAAAAATAAAAAGATATTTCCAGGTTTCATTTCATATCTGTATATAGTCATTTTCACATTTTTATTAATATGTAAGAATACCCACACGCCTATAAGTTCTCTTTCTTAATATACCTTTATAAGTGATGTTTGTTTAATCAGTCTGAAAGTTATATAGTGATTTTTATTGTAACTATAATTTAAATACTAATAAATTTGAGTACCATTTTATTTGTTTAGTCTTTTTCTGTCTTTAGTCATTTGGATTGATTCACTCAAGAGTTGCATTTTCATGTCTTCCACACACTTTCTATTGGCTTATTTAATCTACTTCTTATCAATTCTTAAGTTAGCTATCCATTCTCTGCCTGCAAGTAGTTCTTCCAAATCTGTGAATTATCAGTTGACTTCCTTATAGATTTATTTAGCCATACATTTATCTAGTTAAATATTTCTCTTCACTTTCATGATGGTTTAGTTTCCAATCTTGAGAAGACCTTCCTGCCCATTCTATTCAGCAATCTCACAGCTGGGAATCTTTTTCAAAGAAATAATAACAGCATAAGTACTTATGTAGATGATATTCAACACATCATTATAGGAGAAAAAATGTCTGGAAACCAAGGAAATATTTGCCAATACAGAACAAAACACATGTTGGAATGAATTTGAGCCCAACCTGCTGAATTAGAGGGACTCTACAAAGTGTTAATAAGAAAAGCAAATTACAAAAATGACTATAATTCATTTCCATTTTTAAATCATTGACAAAGAACTTGTATGTGTTTTTATATGTTTGTGTATGTTATAAATATAAACATTATATAAATATATACCCGTTTTAATCCTATTTATTTACATAAACCTGGAAGAGTCATAATAGGTTGTCACCATAGATTAGGAGTGGGGACTATGAAAAACAGGAAAAATCATCTGCACTAAAATAAGTAAATGCATATGAAATTTACATAGATTTTATATATTGCACATAAAATACAAATAAAATTATATATTATATAATGCTATTTGTATATGTAAATTTTTGTGTATATAAACAGAAAGAGAAACATATTCTTAATTTCATGATCTTTTCCCCCAAAATAGAGATGAAAAACAAATGACACTGCCCAATAAATTTTATTCTTAAAATGCAGATTAATTTATTTTACCATTAGATGTCATTTGATTAAATAATATAAATTATAATTATAAAATATAATTATATAATGTTATATATAATTAGATATTATATATAATAATTCTATTTTATATAATGATCTTATATGATTATATTAATTATGCTATAATGTAATATAATTATTATATTAATGTGATCTATTATAATACAAATGTCATCTGAATAATATAAATTGTCTAAATATTTACCACCATATTGATATCACGTCTCTGTGTCTCATATTTCAAAGGAAAATAGAATAATATCAGGATTTATCCTTAAAGAGTGTTGTAAGGACTTAAGTAGGTAACATATAAGGTGTAATGTATAAGAAGTTAAGACAGGATCTTGATAAAGATTAGTGATGATAGTAAAGTAGAAATGACATTAATATTACTTTATGACTGCTATTTAAACTCTTATAAAATAAGATGCCTAGATTTTGTTAATTTCCTTGGTAGTCCACTTACTTTTTAAACCAATTATCAGCATGAGACAGCATTACCCACTGCTGTGCCAACACCCTTGATACCTATTTTCCTGGTATATTACGTTTCCTTAACTTTTGTATGTTTCTTTAAACTTTACATCAACAAGGGTAATAACCTACATTAGTGAAGTTCTTCAAAGTTTACAAATCTTCACATACTTTTTCTCATTTCTCAGAATTAATCAGAGAAGATAATTCAGACATAAAGAAGTTATACTTCCCCCCAGATCATAACCAATAATAGAAGCCAAGAGTAATATGCAGGACTTATGACTCTCAAGTTCTTGCTCTTTTTTTATTTTAATAACTATTGTGGGATTGATTTTTCAAATACTAAAAGGATAGAGAAGATCTAGTGTCTCTTCTCAAGGCAATCCTTTGGGTTGTGATTATGATATATTTTATGTAATTCTAGCATTGGATTTGTAATTCTTACCATTTTTCTGACACCACATAAGTCCTGGGAATATAAGCTTGGGATCATGAAGAAAAACTATTGCAATGACAGGCAAACTTATTGCAAGTTGTCCTACATGCATCTGTTTGGCTAATGTAACATTCATTCTCTTATATATGGCTCAGAGCTAGGAAAGAAATTTTTCTGTTCAAGGTGAGCTAATAAAGTTGTTCATGTATCATAGAGTGCATTTGTCCCTACAAGTACATCTACTATACATGAGGAAATCTGAAAAGCTACCAAGCACAGCCAGCCATCTCTGACAGAAAAATTATATAACTATGACATCTTGCATACAAATTCAAACGTTTAATGCCAAGGAACTTCTATCTGAATTGTATGTGTTTGAAGAGATGAATACTGTGTGTTCACAGATTCTTTTTTTGTTTTCATAGAATAAGCTGGCTCACAAATCTATCCATATCCCTTAATTCCTACAAAAGAGATTCTTGCTAAAATAAAATCCCTTTATTTTGTCCTGAAAGTTAGAAACCAAAGGTTTTTCTTTGATGGCAAACTGACATAGAATGTTTCTGGATATCTTGTAAATATACAGCCCTAAGAAATGAGGGATATGGGGATGTAAGGGAGGAAAAATGTGAAAAGTTATACATGGGCCCAACCTAGAAGAAGCTATAGCCTACAAAGAGAAATAAAATACATACACACACTATGAAGTAAAAAGTGATAAATATAAAATGATGATGCTGATGGTATATAAAAAAAGGGTAAGCTTTAAAATCAACCAACAGTGGCTCTGAATATCAGCTCTGCCAATGTGACTTTAGACAAATTAAACAATTTGATTTAAACTCTTTTTTTTTTTGCTATGGAATGATATGGGTATGATAATGTGCACTTTACATAATGGTTATAGTGACTAAAGTAATATTTATAAATCATGTAACTCAGTGCCCAGGCCAAAAACTCTGTTATAAGGGTGACTAGCATCATTATAATGAAAGAACTAATGAGGTACCATCAAATTTCAGAGGGAGAACTTATTTTAAGAAACATATGGAAATAAAATGCCTGAAACTTTTTAATTATTAGAAGTAAAGGGAAGGAAGAGAAGGATGATACAAGTTTTTAAGATAGATGAGTTAAAGGGTGATGGTGCCATTAATTAAAAGACAAGGCAAAGGAGAACGAGGAGATTAACCAATGATAGTACCACTATTTAGAGAAAAAGATATCATTATTCCTTAACCATCTTGCATTTACATAAGAAATTTTCCTGATATTAAGAAATAGGAAGAACATTAAGCCCTAAAAATTACATGTTCAGCAAAAATGCTAGACTTTTATGCAATTTTACCTGCATGATCCTCCTTGAACCATGCAGCTGGTTCAGAATTATCTGTGCAAAATGATTGACAGCACTGAAAAACTTGACTGTTGAGGAATAAATGTTATCATGTCCATATTAGTGATGGGCAAAATTCAAACCAAAAATGAATCCAAAATTTCCAAATCTGCTATGGTAAAAGAAAAAAAGAAAGTTTTAAAATACAAGATGATGTGAGCTTAGTTTAAGAAATGTTTTGAATGATAAAAATCATATATTAAATAGACACCTACTATTAACAAAAAGCCCTCATATAGTTTCACAGAGGCCAAATGATTTCCAACATGGTAACCTACAGGAATACCAATGAAGCTAAATTAGCTGGGCAAAAGGATTTTTCTATTTCCTGTGAGTAGACTTTTGGTATACATCCAAATGGTTCATATATTTTGCATTCTTTTTCTTCAGAAGTGATTGGTACAATATCTTAAAATAATTCGAGATGTAACATTGCCTTAAAACATTTCTTCCACTGGCTTTTTTTAAAAGACTTATTTTTATTTATTTATGCACACAAGAACTGGGGTGTAGTCTAGAGGTGAGGGGGTAAGAGGATTCACCAGAAATAGACTGGAGAGAAGAACAGGCAGGTCTACTGAGATACACTGCTGAGGGAGCAATGAAGGCCCTAGAGGATGAGAGAAGCTTTGCCCTTGTCTCAGTAATTTTCCTAGTGAAAGAAGCAATCACTTCTCCCATCTTTATCACCTAGAAGAATGCAGTTTGGGGGCAATCATACAGGTATAGGCTGGTCAGTGAATATGTCTCCCACCTCTTCTCTGCTATATTTAGTATATCTCTCTTTTCTCTCTCTCAATGTTCCAGGCCCTTAAACACATTATATACATCCTGGTTCACCCCATTTTACTATAGAATTTATAAACATGTAAATTCCCCCATGAATATGCTGCTTTGACTAATTATGCAGCCCCAAGAAGAACCCAGAAAGGTAGAGAATTTTCCCCAATACATGGTAGCCAACACCCAAGTTGGCTCCCATTCATGCCCTGTGGAGTTTCTCTCAAATTTTTTGAGGTTTGGTCTGTGTTACTAATAGAATAAGAAGGTATGTACTTCTAAGAGTAGGTCTTAGGGACATTGTGGATTTTGCCTGTCTCTGTATACATGCTCATCTTTCCAAAAAGATGTTGGAAGAAGCTCATGTGGTTAAGAGTTGAGGTTTCCTACTAATAGCGACATATGTGAGCTAACAAGCGTATCTTTCAGCTCAGGTTAGCCTTCAGATGACTGATGTTCTTTTTAATATTTGAACTACAACCTCACAACAGATAGTAAGCCAATCTATCCATGTGAAACATTTCAGAATTCTTGATCTGTAAATCTGAAAACAGTTCCCAATCAATCTCTTTGATATACTTTAATTTCTAAAAACAGAATTGTTGGATATTAGTCAGATCTTATAAAAGCTTAAGAATATTGCTTAATATTTCATTGCTCTGTGTGTGTATATGCACACATATGTGCCCAAGATTGGAGACATAATGTTCAGACACTGTGCTTAATGATAGTAGTATGAGTCTCCTTGTTCAAAAATTATTAAAAATTTCAAAGTGGCAATAGTCAAGCATTAAACCAAGCATGGAGCCTAGTTCTTGAACACGAAGCCCTATGTGACTATATAGGTGATATGCCCATGAAGCAAACCCTGTATATTTACACATCATAGCTTTATTTAAAAACCATAACTATTACTTATGCAGTGCTTATCATATATCACACATTCCACAAGCATATTCTAGTTTAGTTTTCACACAACTGAGCTAGATCCTGTAATTAGCCCCATTTCAAATGAGAAAAATAAAGCTTAGAGGTATTAGTAAACTTGTTGAACTTCAAACAAGTATTAAATGACAAGACTGAGATCAAACTAAGGGAAGAAATCCCTGAGTTCAAACTTATAATTGTTACATTAAATTAAGACTATTGTTCAAGTTATTATTGCAACCTAAAAATATTAGTTCAAAATTTAGCTTCTGAACAGCATTTTGAGCCTCCCTTTTCTATGGTTACCACACTGTTAACAATTTTATTTTGCTCACAGTTTATAGGGCTCAGCTGGCTACTTCTTAAGTATAAGTTATAGTCAGATTTTGACTGAGTCTGTTGTCATCATAAAGGCTCAACTGGGTTTGCCATTCAAAATAGATCAATTGATATAGCTGTGAGCCAACGCTGGCTTTTGGCTAGTAATGGAGCTTCTATATATGATCCTTCTAGCATGGAGATCTGAGTATTAGACTTCTTACATAGCAGTCCTTTCCTCCACAATGATTATCCCAAATCAGATAAAATTTACTGACCTTTTTTGACGCAATCTTGAAATTACAGCACATCACTTCTGTTGCATTCTTGTGGTTATAAGTGAGTGAATATATTTAAGAGGAGAGGACATAATACCTATAACTCAATGAGAATAGGATCAAAAGATTTATGGATATGTTTAAACACATTGAAGAAATTAGTTGTATGGTTATTTGGATTCAATGTATCTTTTTGAAATTTGCCTCTATTAAGCATTTGATTAATCCAATGAAATTTAAAATAGTATAAATTGTTGCTTAGACATACAGATGAGATTTTATGATTAAATAGATAACATTAGACCAGAGAAAAATTAGGCTAACAATACTTACTGATTTTATTAATTGATTAAGACAGTAATTTATAAGGGGTTATGCAGTATAAAGCCTTATGATGGGAGACACAATTTAACCTTGAAATGGACCTTTATAATAAATATTTAAATATAAAAGCATTAATAGTACAACTTGCATGAATAAAGATATTAGTGGCAATTACTACATTTATTCATCATTTAAATGAAGATGTTGTATTTCATTTTTGAGGGGCAATAAGTTTCTTGATGAGTTGTCATTTTTCTTTAAAATTTTGAAAACCTTAACAATTGTTCAAAATTGCATATGTGTGTGACAAAAAAAGAGAGAAACAGCAGAGAGAAATAGATAAGGATTAAAAAGATTTGGACCAGGAATTGGCAAATTGCACAGACTAAATCCAGTGGAACTTGCTTCGATGTTTTGTATGACCTATGGGCATTTTTAATACTTTATTAGAAATCAAAAGAGAGATAATAGTTAATGACATGTGAAAATTAAAGAAATTAACATTTTGATGTCTATAACTAAAGTTATATTAGAACACAGCCATGCTCATTCCTTTATATATTGTCTATCGTTGCTTTAGCATGATAATGACAAAGATGAGCAGTTTTGAAAGGGACCATGTGGTCCACAATGCCTAGCTCTTTACCAGAAAAAAAAAAATTCCAATCCTGACTTAGACAAAGTGAGAATTAGAGTAGAAGAGAACTGGAATAATATGTGAACTTACTCTTGCTGTAAAACACAAGGGTTGTATAGAACTAATAAATAATGCTGATAGAAATAAATTTGTGAGCATTTGAGTAAATTATTGAGAGCATAAAAACTTTTTTCCCTGAATTTATACCTATGATTACTGATATCTTTGCCCTACACATCTATGCTACACTCTGTCCTAATAAAGTTGCAAACAAACATAAATCTTCAATGACCATAACTTAATTTTCCACAGTAACAAGTTAGAGTTATACCAACAAGATTTTTGAAGAATGCGGCAGAGTTGTGAAAAATCAGAGAAAATAAAGCTGGGCATTTTTTTCCATTTTACCCCCCTATTTATTTAATACCTTAATGTAAATTATTAAAGAAACAGGTGCTCCTAGTAACATAGTTTCTATTGTTCTTGTAGTTATCATTTAGTTGAAGATTGATGTGCTGACTAATATCTCAACTACAAACTAAACTACAATTTCAACCAGGTACTCATGAAGCTCAAAGTGAGAGTTTGATGGTGTATATTTTTATTTAGTCTATCTATAGAAATGAATGTTAGCAATACAGAGAGAACACCACCAACGCCTTTAGTCTGCACCCCCATCAAATAGGTATATCCAATCACAAGTTAGTGCAAGAAGAGCAATTTAGATACAATAAATTCATCTCACCTATAAATTAAACTGAATTCACTCTATCTTGAATGACATTCTGATTTTATCTCCCACAGAAAATCAGTCATTCACCATCATTTACCATCCTGGTGTGAAGAACTTTATAATAGTCGAAAATGTTTAAGCTAACCCTAATGAAAATTTTCACTTCTGTCTTTCAGCTGTGAAGAAATACAGAGACTAGAAAATGGCAAAGAACATGAAGAGTCTAACAAAATCGAAGTGTGAGGTTTTTAATAACAAAATTGGCCTGCTACCTTGGAAAAGTCAATATATTGAGGCAGGATGGAGAGAAGAAGAAATAGAACTATTCAATATTGAAAAGAATTTGAAAGATATATGAAATATAGTCCTTAATTATATCTTGACTTTAAAATACAATTCAATTCTGGGAGAAAATGGAAGAAATGTGAATGTGGGCAGAATGTTAAATGATATCGGGGATTTATTTCTAAATTTGATGATATTATGATATTGTTGTTATGTAGGAGAATGTCCTTTTTAAAAATTAGAAATACATACTGTCATGTTTAGAAAAATATTTCTGTATCTATAATTCACATTAAACCAGTTTGGTCATTGCTATACATAAAAATGAAGTAATATAAATAGGTAAGTACTTATTTTTTATGTATTAATGCTACCTTTTTGTGTGATTGAAAAATATATAACAAATAATTCTTTTTCACTTTCTGGGTGAGACAGCATGTAACTACTCTAAATGACTAGCTACATTCATATTAATTCTAACTTTAGTTATTAAGGAATTTAAAAACATGACCTCAGATCCGGGTTAGTGATTTGTGCAAATCCTGAAAGAGGACAGATCCACATGGCAAGGAATGCTAATGTTCAATCAGAGATAAATAGAAGCTACAAATGTAGATACTTGGCAAAATCTAAATATTCAACAACTGATAATTTTATAATTAGTTTGTGCCATTTATAAAACAATGAGTGATTGCTAAAGCAATTATATTTCAAACCAATAGCCAAATCATACTTAACAGTGAAACAAGACAGAAGAGATCATTTAGAAACAATAAATCTGGAAAATTGAATACAAAATTTTCATTATTTCCAGATGATTAATTGTATAATACTGTAATTGTGGAGAGTCAATTGAAAACTCATTTGGATTAATAAGACAGTTCTGTAAATTAGTTAAATAAAAGACAACTAATAAAAATCAGTTGCTTTCTATGTTTTGCCAACCACCATTTGAAACTTAAATGGAGGTAAATTCAGAAAGATGGCACCTGGCTGGTAATGCATGAATCAGCCTTGTTCAGCTTCCAAAGAAAATACCTATGAACATTCATAAAAATATGAACTCTCTTAACAAGGTTAAAAAATAAGACTATAAGCCAAAATATTATGAGAATTGGCAGAAAATGGCACTAATAACAAAAACTATGAACAAGAAATGACTTAAAATTTGCAGTCAAGTCACATACATGCTTCACATTATTTGTCTTTCATGGTTGAACAGTCAAGAAACTGTGCTTTTTTGGGCCTCCCCTGGTGACGCAGCAGTTGAGCACCGGACTGCGAGGCTGCCCGCAGCCTCTGTAGTGCCAGTTCAATCCCCGGCTGCCAGTGAGGGTCCTACATGACGCATCAGACCTCTCCTGCCCGGCCCGCTGCTCCCCTCAGCAATGTATTTCATCAGTCTGCCTGTTCTGCTCCCCACTCTGGCTCTGATGAATTCTCTCACCCTCCTGCACTTCTGATTGTACCCAGTGCTCGTATAAATAAATAAATATTTTTTTTTAAAAAAGTAACATCTAAAAAAAAAACTGCTTTTTTCACCTAAACAATTCTAAAAATATAAGGTCAAGTATCTTTTAAAATTAAATGTTTAAAACTAGCAAATTTTAAAGCAATGCAAAATTTGAAAATAATTCAAAGAGTAGCAAAAACAACAACAACAAAAAAGGAAGATTGATATGAAGGAACTAGGAGCAGGGACACATGGGATAGGAGTAAAGGGAGAGGACAAAAAAATTAGTCAAAAATAGAAAACGCAGGGCCTCTCCAGTGCTGCAACAGGTTGAGCGCAGTGCTGTGAAGCTGTGCGCAGCCTCTACAGCGCGGGTTGGATTGCCAGCCAGCAAGGGAGATTCCCAGATGGCAAAGTAGACCTCTCCTGTCTTGCCCGCTGCTCCCCTCAGCAGCACATTTCAGTCCTCTGCCTGTTCTGCTCCCTGCTCTGTCTCTGGTGAATGCACTTACCCTCCTGTACCTCTGGCGTATACCCCAGCTCTTGTATAAAAATAAATATATCTTTAAAAAAAAAACTAGAAAACACAAAACTATATGGAAGTAGCAGGAAAAACACCTCATTATGGCAATAAAAAAATAGGTTTAAAAAAAGCCTCCAGTAAGCACACTTAAAATAAAATGTAAGTACATGTCATTTGTAAGAAATACACTTAAGAAATGCAACATTAAAAAAAATAAATTAAGCATGTAAAAAGGTTTACCAAACAAAAGGAATGCAAAAATTAAACATTAATATCAAAGTAATGCACATGCAAAAATAATTACCAGGTGAAGGAATAATGTATAAAGATAAGGAAAAGTATAATTATCATGAAACTTTATGTATTAAATAAGAGCAACGAACGTACAGGCATAATATGTTTTAACAAATACAAGGTAAAACTGATAGAAGTGCAGTTTAATGGGAGACAACACTGATCAATTTGAAAAAAAATAGAAGACATAAATAGGACAGTAATTTAGATCAGACTTTAGATCCACAATTAGATATCTTTTGTTTGTTCTTTAATTTTTATCAAGGTAACATTGGCTTACAACATTGTATATGAAACAAAGTGGGGAAGGAACTCCAAGGAGCAGGGGGGTGGAGGGGATAAGGATGCCTTAGTGGTGGGTGTAATGTGGTAACAACACCTGAATGGGGAGATCCCACACCTCTAAAATACAATCAAAGTTGCAAATCAATGTTACCTCAATAAAAGATAAATTTTAAAACCTCGTGAATATAATTTAAGTACATAGCTAATTAACATTTACCTTAAGAAAACAGCATCTTTTGTTCATTTAATTATTAGTTGCTCACCTGTATGCCAAAAAACCCCAAGAATCCAGCACTCCCTCAAAGCAGCAACTGTTTTGACTATACTCTGATCACAATGTAACAAAACTAGAAATACACACACATATACATACCATTTTTTAAGTGCAAGAACTGAAATTAAAATGCAATGAACAACATTTAAAAATTAATGACAATGAAAGCATTATATAGAAAAACATGGGGCACAAGCAAAATTTAATGCAGATGCCAGCTGATAGTCTAAAATAATTTCGTTATTAGATAAGAAATATTACAACTTAACAGAAAGGTTAAAATAGAAGTATAATATTCTATTCTGTTATAATAGTCTATTATAAAGTATAATAATAAAAAGGTAAAACAAAGATAAGTAAAATATCTGATTAGGATGTAGGAAGTTCAATGAGCCTGTTCCCACCAGTACAAACCAAGTAAACTATAAAGCTATAATGTTTAAGTCAATCAGAAAATTGAGGATATAAACAAGCCAAATCAAGAAATGAAAAAGCACTTCGTAGGAGAAAAGAAGTCAGCTTCTTCTATCCCAGCATTGTGACAAAATTAACACAAATATACCACAGATGGACTTAAGGATGAATCCATAGAATTTTTAACAAACGTTTAACCAACCCATGGAATTACGTACTAGAATCCAAATGAGACGCAGACACAAAGTGTATCTTCGCCCACAGAGAGTATACTGAAAAATCCCCTTTTGCCCTGGGAAGCCAGTCTTCCTGTTTTTCACCCTAGTACAAAGACAACTAGTACAATTCCCCAGAAACTCAAAAAACTAGAAATCAGAATACAGGGAAGAGAGAAAGTACATAATTAGGAAAGCTGGTGGATCACCTGTAAAGCACTAAGAAATTTCTGGAATCTTGACAGTGTTTAGTCTCTAAACACCAGTGTTGGTATTTAGATCCAACTTAACCTGATGAAGCCAGTGGTGATCTAATCAAAAGGAAACTTAATTAACTTAATTAATTAAAATAATGGACCAGTTCAATAATAACAGACCACATTAACTTAAGTGTCACTCTAAGTAGTATGGCAAAATAACTGGAACACCCCTTTTGGGAATTAAGTATTATTAATCTCAGCTTAGTATCCTTTTATGCAAGATGCTCTCCATACAATCAAACATTATGAGACATACAAAGAAGAATGAAAATACGGCTCATGGTCAAGATAAAAAGAAAGACCCATATATGGTTCATAGGTTGGAATTATTAGGTAGGGACTTTGAAATATCTGTTAAACACACTAACAGATCCAAAGGAACACATGGATGACATACATGAAAAGATAAGAACTTTAGCAATGAGTTGAGATTTTTTTTAAAAAAGGAATGTAATAGAAAATATTATATTAGAAATGTTGATGGAAGTATCAGAGTGTTCAGTGAACACTCTCACCTCATTCTTGATTTAGGGAACCGTTTAGTTTTGACCATCAAGTATGAAATTAATTACAGAGTTAGGTAGGATACATTGGAGTAGGTTGGATGAATTTTTATTTCAAGAGGTACTCAATTGGAGAAATTCCCCTTATAGTTTGCTGGCAGTTTATTTTATTATGAATGAAAGTTGAATTTTGTCATGTTTTCTACATCAATTTAGATAATACAGTTAATGTCCCAAGCAGGATTCTCAAGAATGACTCTGACTGACTGAAGCATGGTGAAAGCACTATTTAAAAAAAAAAAAAAAAACCGACAAGGAAGCAAGGGACCATGAAATTTTGTAAATGAATGTCTGAATATTTAGTAAGTTAATGATGGAATTTAGAAAGTAGATGTAGTACCAAAGGAGCTATCTATCTCACTGGACACATGGAGAAATGATGCAAATTCATGACAAAAAGATAAATACATAATTTTTATCTATAATTGCTAAAATCAAAGTATGATACTGGAGTAGATTCTGGTGCTGGATTAAACTCAGATTTTTGTCTGGTCTGAGCTACAGTCTCTAACCTTAGAATCACTACCAAAGGGAAAAATTGTGCTCTGAAACAAAAAGCACATTTATAACCACTAATCACCAGCTATAGTCAGCATTGTGAGAAGACAAAAAAAAAAATTACTGAATCCAGGGTGCACAATGTGAAGGATTTTTCTCACCTTGTGAATCATATCATCAGTTTCCTGAAGAACTTTTTCTAAATGGATCACTCATAAGAGTGATCTCATAAGAGTGACTAAGATAAGATCATAAGATATCATAAGATCTCATAAGAGTGACTAAGAGTGGTATTTTGGTTGTGTAAGTTGCCAAAGGGAAAAGCATGTCGAGCTTATGCAAGACCCCTAGCTCACTATTAAATCACAAATGACTGTATAATTGCCCCACAGGAACTTCACCTAGCTGGCAAGTATCAATAGACTACTTTAGGACATTACTGGTAGCCAGGGAGGATATACATGGGTCCTGACAGGAATAGACAGTTATTCCAGACAGAGATTTGCATACCTATTGGTAAATACAAATGCTCAAAACACATAAAGGAACCGGAACAGAATACATTCAAATTTGGACTACCAAATTACATTCCTTCAAACCAAAGAACACAGTTTATAGCCAACAGCATAAGGGCAATTTCAGGATAATTCTTATAATGTAGAAGTGGTTTCCAAATCTGCATTTTCAACATCTGAAATTAGGTTGTGATAAAGTCTTACATAACTATGATAAAGGAATAATATGCTATTTTATTAACCCGAACACCTGCTTCATTTTTATTTTTTTCATTTATTTGTTCTTTGTATTCTTTAAATCCTCATAAATTGCACCTTCTCCACAAATCACTTGGTGTCTAGAAAAGTAGCACATAGTAAATGCACATAAATCTATAAAGATAATGAGCATAATAAAGTTGATTACAATGACTGATCAGTAGATAAAAAATATACATAGCAAATTAAAAACTTAATTTCCATTTCAGTATAAAAGAATATCTGCAAATAACAAGAACAAAGGAAGAAAAGTTAACAGAGTATTTAATTATAGGATTTTGAAAAGCAAGATTCAAAAGGAAAGTAGGAGACGAAGCAAAGCAGAAATCATTGAACAAAATTGTTCAGGAAAAACATGTAAAAGGAAACAGAAAATGCTTAAGGCACTGATGTAGTAGCAATTACATCTGTATCTCCCATTAACTTTCTATTTGATGCCTCAGGGAGTCTCAACTGACATTCCTTGGAGAAAGGTTGGTATACTTCTTCTTTTTACTTTTAGAATTATTAAACTATCTATCAATGGTATTAAAAGCAAATGTGTAATATTTTATTGTAATTGTATTATATTAAAATTCAACTACACATAATTGCTTGTAGTAAGAATTTGATTATTTTGTGAACAAATTATTTTTATTTTTTTTATTTTTTTATTTTTTATAATAAATTTTATTTTTATATTCCCCATACAATTGCAACCCCCCCATTCTGACCCCAATCCCTCCCCTCCTGCCCCCCACCCCCCAAAAAGTGTCTCTGGTTCATAGTTTTTTGTTGATTTTGATTTTCACTTTCTTATAGTTATTCATTTTCCTGGTCCCTTATTTAAGTTTTCTAGATTCCTGCTATGAGTGAGACCATCCAGTATTTTTCTTTTTCTTTTTGGCTTATTTAACTGAGCATGATCCCTTCCAGTGCCATCCATGTTGCTGCAAATTGCATGTGTTTATCTTTTATGAATGCTGTGTAATATTCCATGGTATATATGTACCACATCTTCTTAATCCAGTCATCTATTTTTGGGCATTTGGGCTGTTTCCAAAGCTTAGCTATTGTAAACAGTGCTGATATAAACATAGGTGTGCAGGTGCTCTTTGGAATTGATGTTTCTGTGTCCTTTGGGTAAATACCTAGGAGTGGAATTGCTGGATCATATGGAAGCTCTATGTTTAGTAGGTCAAGAAATCTCCACACAGATCTCCATAGTGGTTGGACCAGTTTGCACTCCCACCAACAGTGCAGGAGAGTTCCTTTTTCTCCACAACCTCGCCAACATTTGTTGTTGCTAGTTTTTTTAATATGTGCCATTCTCACTGGTGTAAGATGGTATCTCATGGTAGTTTTGATTTGCATTTCCCTGATGACAAGTGATGTTGAACATTTTTTCATATGCCTGTTGGCCATTTGCATTTCCTCTTCAGAGAAGTTTCTTTTTAGCTCTTCTGCCCATTTTTTGACTGGGTTATTTTCTTTGTTGTTGTTGAGTCTCATCAGCTCTTTGCAGATTTTTGTGATCAGTCCTTTATCATTAGTGTTGGGTGCAAAAATGTTCTCCCAGTCAGTGGGGTTTGTCTTTGTTTTTGTTATTGTCTCTTTTGCTGTGCAGAATCTCTTTAATTTGATGTAGTCCCAGCTGTTTATCTTTGCCTTCACTATCACTGCTTTGGGTGATGTATCTGTAAAGATGTCTTTGATGTGCAAATCACGTAGTGTTTTGCCTATATTCCCTTCTATATATTTTATGGTTTCAGGTCTTATGTCTAGTTCTTTAATCCATTTTGAGTTGATTTTTGTGTATGGTGTGAGGTAGTGGTCAAGCTTCATTCTTATGCGTGTAGCAACCCAGTTTTCCCAGCACCATTTATTGAACAAACTTTCTTTGCTTCAATGCATAGTCTTTGCTCCTTTGTCAAAGATTAGTTGACCATAAATCTGTGGGTTTATTTCTGGATTTTCGATTCGATTCCATTGGTCTGTATGTCTGTTCTTGTTCCAATACCATGCAGTTTTGATGATTATGGCTTTGTAGTATAGTTTGAAGTCTGGGAGTGTGATGCCTCCATTCCCTTCTTTTTTTTCAGGAGAGCTTTGGCAATTCGGGGTTTTTTGTGATTCCATATGAATTTCATCAATAATTGTTCTATTTCTTTGAAGAATGACATTGAAATTTTGATTGGAATAGCATTGAATCTGTATATTGCTTTTGGTAGGATGGCCATTTTAATAATGTTTATTCTCCCAATCCATGAGCAGGGGATGTCTTTCCATTTCTTTGTGTCTTCTTCTATTTCTTTTAACAGTGTTTTATACTTTTCTTTGTATAGGTCCTTTACCTCTTTTGTTAGATTTATTCCCAAATATTTGATTTTTTTTGTTTCAATAATAAAAGGGATGTTTTTTTTTTTATTTCTTCTTCTTCAGATTTA
This sequence comes from Talpa europaea, assembly GCF_964194135.1. NCBI lineage: Eukaryota > Metazoa > Chordata > Mammalia > Eulipotyphla > Talpidae > Talpa > Talpa europaea. The sequence continues at coordinate 116,265,916 of NC_140073.1, read as the reverse complement.
TTGTTTGTGTATAGGAAGGCAATAAGACAAGAGAAAGACATCCAAGGAATCCAAATAGGAAAAGAAGAAGTCAAACTATCACTATTTGCAGATGATATGATAATATACATAGAGAACCCCAAAAACTCCACAGAAAAACTAATTCAACTCATCAATCAGTTCAGTAAAGTGGCAGGATACAGAATCAACACACAAATTATTTTTATTTTGATTCAGCATAGGGTAAGATGAATGGGTCTTGCCATTCTACATTAATTTATTAATGACAGACATTGATTCTTACATATTCAACAAATATCCCTATTATTAACAGTTTCCCCATAATTCTTAAGCCATGCAAGTGATAGAAAAAGTACCAGAGAAACTACAGGCTTTTATCAGGCCAAGAACATCAATGGATGTAGCCATCTGTGTTAAAGCTAGAAAGGATATGAAAGTATAATCAGTTGAATTTCTTCATTTTGCCATAGAAGAGTCAAATTCTTTGAGACTCAAACCAAATCACACAGAAGTTATAGATCTAGAGTGAAGACGCAATTTTCTCACCACATTGATTTTACTATTCCCCACTATCTACATTTCTTGATCTATCATGTCTTATTATCATGTCCTATAGCATCTAGAAATCAATTTGTATTAGTCAGGGTTCTCCAGGCAAACAGAACCAATAAGATGCATACTATCACAAAAAGAGACATATTATAAGGAATTGACTCACACCATTAAAGTGGTTGGCAAATCCAAAACTGGAGTAGGGAGTATATCCTAGAGACCTTGGAAAGTTGATGATACGGAGGAAGCCCAAAGTCAGTCTACTGAAAAATTCCCTTTTGTTCTATGAAATTGGTATTATTTTTGGTCTCTTCAGACCTTCACCTATTTAGATAAGAAGATGAACTCTCCACATTGTGGACAGCAATCTGCTTTACTCAAGTTCAGTGATCTAAATGTTAATCTCATCCAAAAACACCCTCTTAGTTGACACATAAAATTAACCATCAGGCAATTACTACACAACAAATCTTTGCAATGTTTTGCCATTCATCCCAGCTAGGTTGGAAGATTTTAGCATCAGTCAAAACTTAGTGTTTTTTCTATTACTTCTCCTATAGTGGATATATAAGAGTTTTGAAAGGGAGAAGAGGTGAACATTCTAGAAAATGCCTAGGAAGAAACAAGACAAGACAGGGATGAGAACTGAAGAAATCAAGATGTCATAAACTTAAAGGGGAAAAAAGTATCTTGAAAATACATATGTTTTCATATCCCAATTAGCATTATACAGAAAACATTTACAAAATATGTAATTTTTTGCATTCCTCAGTCTTCAACTTAACTGTATTTGAAATCACAACTCTACCATAATCATAGAACTAGTGAGATTGTCATGATGCTAGAAATAAGATGTAGTTCTACTTCAGGTCAGAAATACTTAGTGGTTGCGCCTCCCCTGGTGGCACAGCGGTTGAGCACTGGGCTGCGAAGCTGCCCGCAGTCTCTGCAGTGCCAGTTCAATCTCCGGCTGCCAGTGAGGGTCCCACATGGCGTGACAGACCTCTCCTGCCACGCCCACTGCTCCCCTCAGCAGTGTATTTTGTCAGTCTGCCTGTTCTGTGCCCCGCTCTGGTGAATTCTCTTACCCTCCTGCGCTTCTTACTGTACCCAGTGCTTGTATAAATAAATAAATAAGTCTTTTAAAAAAATAGAAAGAAAGAAAGAAAGAAAAAGAAATACTTAGTGGCTGTCAGAAAAGAAAAATGAAAATTCTTTGATGAAAGCAATGAAGGTTACAGACACCCAAAAGCTTAAAAGCAGGTGAAGAACAGAGTTAAGGGTAATTCATGCAAGGATAACTGTCTAGACATATCTACTTTAAAAACAGGGGCAAGAAACTCTTGTCAAGTCTCAAAATATATAGATAGGTGTTGGACTTAAAATTATCAAAATCTCACCACTGTAAATCCAACCAGGATTTGAAACCTATGACAATTATTTAAATGTAAAAATTATTATTTATCTTCCATTTTTATCATCCTGTTCACTTGGCTTTCTGACTTGTACTCACAAGCACTATGTTTATTGCAGCATTATTTACAATAGGTAGGACCTAGGTTTAATTTAAATACAATTCAAAGACACTGCTTTATGACAAAATGAATTGAATAAGAAACTAGTCTTTTTAGGGGCACCATCTGTTGTTCATGACACTTTAAATGAAGGAGATTTCAGTTGCTAAATATTCCACAGAAACATATGAAGAAAATTCAAAGGGTTTGGGTTTCTATGAAAATACAATATCCCCTAAGCTTGAAATGAAACCCTTTCTTCAAAGTGTTTTCAACACAAAGAAGTGTTGAATTATATTTGATATACATAGATCTTTTCTGGAAAAATAACACATGAATTAGATCAAGTCTTCTATAAAGTAAAATGATGAAAAACAATGATATTCTTATTTATAATCATGCAAATACAGAAACAAATGGACATAAATCAACATGCCCCAAATCAAATGGTTTTGAAAGGGCTAATTGATTTGTTCCCCCTTGCTCAAGACATAAATATAAGTCAATTGGCCAAGAATGGAGTTGGGCTTTGAAAGGCAATTGGGAGGGGTTAATCACACTTCTCAAGCCTTAGCAACACATTTTTAAATGACTTGAATATGCAACAACTTCTTGTAGGAATAATTGATGAATACTAATTAAGATTCTAAATCCCCTACAAATAAGGAGTCATTATACAAGAGTTTAGACATAAGAGTACCTCCTAGTAATATTTTGAGCTCGTTGGATGAAGGATTTTCAAGAACAGTTCAGTCAAACTATTACAAAAGAATAGGAGCTGCCATCTTTTGTGAACCACTCTAATCTATAATAATCTACCCTGTCAATAAACCATTTAAACTGTGGCTTTGTCAGAGAGCTGGGGTCAGAAAGTATTATCGTAGATTGTCATTTTTGCTCTCTACAAGGTGCACTACACATCATTTTAAAATGATATGCTGAGTTCAATATTTTATGTGACTGAAGGATAACTTTCGGCTTGAATTTATAGCCACATATACTTGCAGCTAAATCATATAATATTACTTAAAACACTATTTTCAAGATATCAGATAGCATAACAGATGATACACTATTTTATATAGAAATTCATATTGTCTTTTTTTCATTTATAGTACTTCCTGCTTTATAGTTACTTAAAATATTTTACACCTGAAAAATTCTTTAACATATTTACCTACAATCTAATTCTGTTGAAGTTAGATAACTAATAAGTAGCTTCCTTTCTAAAAAGTATTTTAAGGATTTGCTTTATTTGTGTTTTGAAATTTCTATAACTTGGGGGAGAGTTCTTTGGGAACAAAAATCAACACTATCATATTGTAAGTATTTGTATTCAATATGGCTGAGAGAAAAATAAGGGAAGAAATGATTTGTTATATTTATCTCAGAATTACTGATAGCTTCTGCAAATATCATTCATTCTGAATTCAGTTAACTTATTATTTAATTGTCCATGGCCTTCCTCACAGTGACTATTCAACACAAAAATTTCAACAATAATATATTCCAAAGTTTAAACCAGCAATCTCATTCAACAAAATCAGTGAGTTGCTTCCTAAGACATTGTATCTATTATTTAGTATACAGAAAACTCAATAAGTAAAGAGGAGGTATTTTAAAAAAAAAAAGGAAGTTATCTAATAAGGGCAAAAATAACACAATGGTTTACTTCTTTGAAATAAAAATATTGCCTAACAAAAAATCTGAAGACAGAACAGTTCACAAAAGATATTTTCCTCTTTTCTGGAAATGTTTTGGAACTCTAGTAATTAAGAGAGGCCTGAGTTAGTATAAAGACTGTCCTATTTATTTTCTAACAATTTTAATAGACCGTCTTAATGTGATATGGGGCCCACCAACTAATTACTACAGTTTCTAATCTCCTTATAGTCAAGGTCATTCAGGCAGTGATTGCTATGTTAAAATGGAAAGCAAATCAAAGTAACTCTGCACAATTATTTAAATATTAGACATTATGTGTTGTTATTTAGGATCATGTGCCATTAGACTATGAGTAATAAAATAGCCAAAGATCCTGTACAAATAATCTACATACATGAAATTCATGACTGCCTAGTAGAACTTTACCTATGAATAACCTCTGCACTGTGTGTAGTATTATATTTCAAGTAGACATAAGTCAAAAAGAAGGATAATCCAAGGAGCAAAGGAACTAGGCATTTATGTCTCAATCAAGTTGAAGAGAAAGTCCATGTTACTTAAGGTAAATTAATCGGTGTCTAGTTTTCATCGTCCTTCCCACTTCCATAAAATAAAAATGATAACACTTGCCAAGGATCACAGGGCTGTCAGTATATAAAAAGATTACCTTGCTCATATACTCTTTAAGATTCTTAAACAAAATCCTCTATGTATTTTATTAATATATTTTCCAATGTCAATTTTATATTTACTTTGTAGTTATTCTGTAGGGAAAAGAGGTCTCTAATAAACTGGCTGAAATGATGTCTCAGTAAAAATAGTGAAAACGACAGTGGGGAAGAGATTTTAATGATGCAGATGACTTTCTTGTATACCTTAAATCCACACAATTTTATTTGTCACTTATAACTCAACAAAGCTGGGTAAGGGGAAGAAATACAAAAGAAGAGCTAAAGGCAAATAGATCCAGGTCTACTATGTTTATGTAATTTTAATGAGTAATAGAAATGATACAGTAAATGCATAAAATAATAGAACATAGGTGGGTTATCAGAAAGAAGAATTAAAAGTTTCCAGGAATAAAATATATTAAATTATAGTAATCATGACATTAATGATTAAAATGAAAGAAAATCAAGCACTTAAATATAAAGAAGCAGTCAATCTTCAAGTAAAAGCATAATGTCTTTGCAACTGCAAAATCTCTGGTGAAGATTTTGAGACTTTTGTTTTTATGAATAGGTTTATAGGCTTGCCATTATAGACCAAGTTTATAGACTTTTATAGCCACTGCTAACTTCCATGTATAATAAATAAATGATCTACCAAATTGTATTTCAGTATTCCTGAATTTATGTTTTTAGCTAACAGCAACAACTGTATGTCTAGCTCTGATGTAAGCTCTGATTAGGACTACTTGGAAATCTTTTATTATAATTTATCATATGAAGATTTCAAAGAAAAAAGTTATATGATCTCTCAGATGATTCTGCAAATTCACACTTATTCTAACTTAAAAAGTAATTTTATGGCTAAAATAAGGTATCTATGTGTGTGTGTGTATGTGTATGTATGTGTATGTATATGTATGTGTATATATATATATATATATACAAACACATACATATATATGAAAAGGGTAAATGAATTTATCCTCTCTTGGAGATAGCATGATTTGAAAATTCAACTATTTGGGGCCTATGTTGACCCTATGAACACATCAACACACACAGAAGGGAAGTGAAGAAGCAATAATCCTACTTAAACCATATCCCGCCTCCTGTAGCTATATATTTGGAAACTCCACTAGAACTCTACAGACTGGGTGGGGTCACTTCTGCTAAGGAAGAAAAATATTATTGGCTGAAGATGGGGGACAGGAATACTAGACCCCAAAAACATACCCTATTGGGTTACTGTGAGGCTTTAAAGACTATAAATGTAAAGTACCTACATTATGTACACTGCCTGGTACATAATGCTGATTAAATATTACTTATTACAGTGCAAGCCAACTCTCCATCTCCAAAGTTCCTACTTTTACCTTAAAGTAAGAATCACTACCTTCTCAGAAATATTGAGATGGCAGTTTCCTCTCTCAATATTTTCTCCCATTTCTCTATATCTCTCTATCCCACCATTAGAAAGAAGAGCAACTTATCTGTTTGGGAAGGTTTGGAAAAACACTAGGCAAGTGTGAAACTCTCCTGTCTCAAGATTCCCCCGTTGTCTCTGTCTCTAGGAAGGAGAAATCTATTCTTGCCTCTGCCACTTTGAAGAAAACAGAGTACAATCAGTCCATGGCAGGCTTTCTAGTAATCAAGCTAAAAACCGACCTCTTCCTTTGGATACAAAGCCTGTTGATTCCCCAGACAACCAGCCAATGTCTACTTTAAGTCTCTTTATAAATGACCACCTCCAATACTAGCTATGAGGGTGGGTCCCAGGAAATTTAATAGTGGCAGTAGGCCTACATATTTATTACAAAAAAATAATAAAAATACTATCATGATTCTGTATATGAATTGTATACTTTCTTTTATTAAAATCCAAACTCAGGGGAAGGAAGATGAGCTCAATCATCATGAATTTAATTGATAAACATCTTCTCAATCACTAACATTTGTTGTTACTCTTGTTGATATATGGCACAGCACTAAACAAAGAAGAGGTTTGCAGTGTCTGTTCAGTATAATTTTAGGTGATAAACACTTTTAAGATTAACCATAAATTCTTTGCTAAATGTCTGAGAGAAAGAACAGAGCCACAATAGGTTATGTGTCAAGCACAAGAACCTATTAAAGATAAGAGCAGAGGTTTGGTAGGCTAAGCCTACTAAACTTTTGCTTTTATGATAAAAAGATGTTTATAAAACAAATAATAATGATGTCAAATTTGGAAAAAAATAAGTTAAGCATAACTTGAATATGGGATTAATATCAAAGTATTTAAATATGGAGTTAAATAAACATCAGGATAAGCTGAAGTTCCTTGCACATATATATATACACACACACATTTTAAAAAATCCAATCAGAAAGGACAGGAGTAAAAATCACAGAAGGCAATTAAGGCATGGGAGAAAGAGATTTTACCTTCCAAGGAAAAGCAATACTATAAGGATATAAAATTTTTAAGAGTATGAGAAGAGGTGTGGGATGTATGGAAGACATTAAAGATTAAAATACACAAAGAAGGTAAAACCGGATAATAAGTTTTCCACATTGTGAGTAGGCAAACCAAATGACCACTGTGGCCTCGCCCAGCTCCATAAAACTATAAAATTCTTAAAAACAGAATTTCTTAGTAACTATTTAATAAAATGGAAGAGGCTTTAAGTAATGCTTTTAGTCAGTGTCTTAATACTCTGAAGCTAAAATTCTCTTTTATTTTAATAATTCCTATAGAATTTCAAGGAATTTGTATATTTAAAAGAATGTGTTACAAAGTTTGCTTTCTCTAGAAATATATACCTGATTTTAAAAAATCTAAATAGTCAAGAAAAACAAAATAAATCTTTACTTATACCAGAACAAAAAATAAAATCCTATTTTCACTGCCAATTAAGATTACTGAACATTCAGAATTTCTAGAAATTAAAAATCTAGAATTCACTAAGAGAAGCCTGCTCCATAGAATTCTACATTCAAATATAATTTTGAATACTTTTTAATAAGCCATCCAATGACACCAAAGTTTCATACAGACAAAATTTGTTTGAAATTTCCAGGTAATGGGTCCACTCTTGAAAATGTATGAACAGATGCAAAAATTATTAACAAATAATAGTCAGTAGAACACACAAACTTCTTTTGATAAGCTGCCAGAAATGCACCAAAAATGCAAATTCATTCTTCTGATGTCATGGGTAAGGTCTAATAATGTTATAACTTTCATTTTTACAAATGCATGAGAGAGAGAGAGAGAAAGAGATATGCTTAGATTCTTTTTTGCTTAGGTACAGAGTAAGTGTCTTAAGAACCTGAATTAAGCTATGTTAATGAAATATTGTAACTTTATATCCCATTTTAAGACCTTTGCAAAACTTTAGTATGATTGGGAGGAACACTCTGGAGAGTGAGATCCTCTTTAACATGCAAAGGTCAAGTAAAGATATAATCCTAAGGAATCCCAAGGCAGAAATGGCAAGGAATTGTAAGAACATGGTTTTAGGTTATTTTATGCTGTCTGCTCTTCTGTAGATGTTAACCATGACTTAAACTGTTTGATCAAAGTGTGTTTTAAGTAAGAGGAGCATTGGAGAACATGGGAGGCACGTGGCTATTCATCAGCATATTTAGAGAGGAGATCTAACAAGCAAGAATAAAGAATTCAACATGAAATCCCACAAAGAGGTGGCTGGAAGAAAAAAGACCTCCTCTACAGTCTACATCTGGAATCTTCTCGATGCCACCCATGGCCAACTTTCAAGTTCCTGGTATGCTAGCTTGCAAATATATGGCTGAACTGCCTAATGTTTTCAGATAGACCATTCAACTTTTCTTTGCATCATTCATTTTGTTTTGAGTCACTTCAGGTTTTCAGTAATGCTATTCTTACTTTTCAATTATAAATTAGTACTAGTCTATCTTCATCAATAAAGTTTTCTCAGGGTTATGAGTTAAACCCATACTGTAACTGTACTTATGAGCTATATCTTTTCAATAACCAGATTTCAGAGTTTAGCATTAATAGGTATTGCAAAAATTTATAGGTATCCATTCTCCTGCTCTAATGTGTATACAACTCTAATACCCTAACAAAATTATATTAAACTTACACAAAGAAACTACAATACTTTCTCTACCAAAAGTAGGAATATAGAGAGTAGAAGGGTCCCAGCTTACACATCCAGTTCAAGAACTCTGCAAAAAAGTTTGAAGAGTGAGATACATTCTATGATACCATCGAATTTGTGTTCTCAACTGAAAATAAAGCTATAATTTTCTTGCATGATCAAGAAGTGAGAATAGAACATGTTAGAACATGTCTAGGTTTGAATCATCATATTCTAACTGTTTCCTTCATAATGCCAGGCAAATCTTATATATGATAAAGGGTTAAAAGTAGAATAACAGTTCTATTGAATTCTATATAAAATTTGCCCTAACTCTTCTATCTTACAGATACCATATCAGATCCAGTTTAGATTTTCTGTCATGATTCAATTAGAATAACAACACAATGCAGTAAGACCCATTTATACTGTGCAATTGAGGATCTTTTGTGCTTCTCATGTAAAACTGTTTCCCTGTGAGATAGAGAACAAAAAAGGGTGATCTCTCACCTCAAAATTCCCTTTGTCCCTCAAACTACTTTTACATAGTTTCCTGGTAACCAAAAGGCACAAGATACAAAAAAAAAGTGAAAATATTACCTAATTTCTCAAATCCTTGTGTTTAATATTAAGCAACAGAGACTCTATAATCTTACTTATACTTCCTACATTGATCAACCAGACAGTGATATAGTGGAAAAGGAGGTAAAATGTGTCTTCTTAATTTGTATTGTTTTTAGATTAACATTTAGAGCATGTAGCTACCATGGTAATAAACTAAAATAGTCAAAAGATGTGGTTAAGAGTTTCAGATAATTAATTCATGTCCCCAAACTATGGGTGCAGAATTTTAAAGATTTCTATTTATAGACTATAAGAGAAATATAACCTAGAAACACACAGGAGTACACTTTTATGTGAGTATAAATTCAGAAAGTACAATTATGAAAAATTAATGAAAGGAAAGTAAGTTTAAATGTGATGGTATCTTACCTCACAAGCAAAACAAAGTATTCAATCATTACTATTATTCCTCTAGAGAGAGAAGTTAAAATAGGAAGAATGACCTAGTGTTGGTAACCTCACACTGCATAAGCTGTCTACCTCTCAAAGACCAGCCCCTAGGCTCTTATAAAGGCAGAACAAGGTGATTCACATCAGCAGAACATATTGTATTGTCTTATTGCAGAAGATTATTACCTCTGGGGAAAAAAGAGTGGATGAGAAGTTCTTGGTTTTCATAAGAAAATTTAGGTTCTGACTTATCAATAAAAGGTGTTATAAAACCTGAGGTTACCACAAGCATAAGGGTATGCTTTCAAGTCACTTCAACTAAGTGTAATTTTTTATGGCTTCTTGCTGATTACCTGATTATACACAGTTCACAGTTTCAGAATGAAAAACCTAATGTTTTCAAGGCAAGACCACCATTTCAGGGTCCTAGTTGTTCAGTGTCAGGCAAAAACAGCTATTGTTACACATATTATGTGTATTATGATGCTATTATGATAGATAACTTTTATGCCTTCAAGTAATTCCACAGAACTTTTATCCCATTTTGAAATAGTTACTGTAATGCTTTTGAAATTAAGATTAAGTTGCTAGTAAACTTGATGTGAGGCAGTGGAGCAAGCAATAAAACAATCAAATCCAAAGACAAGGTAAGTCCCAGGCTCTCCACCAGAATCAATTAAAAAACAATTGTGCTTATTGATAGGTTTTTTTGAATAAAAATAAAAATTGGTCTCTTTCACTCTAAATCTAATTTAATTAGAGGAAGAGAGACCCTGAGCTATTACTACTGCTACAAACTATTCAAGACATGGAATGGGCTCTGCTGATATTGCTATGGTTTTTTTTTAATGCAGTTGGAATTCTAGAAAAACTGCCTTATACCTTGTAGTAGTTGATTATGGCACTCAGAAATTTTAACTTCTCTATATCTTCATTAGCAAACAAGACTAGAACATTTTCTAGAGACATCAAGAGAAAATTACAGCCATATTGGAAGTCAATACTCTCTCCAAAAAGAACTCACTTAGATCCCTTCTACAGATGAAGGACAGAACTGAGTTCATCCTCTCTTGGAATGGAAGGTTCTTGAAGCTCACTTTTTCTGACTGGAAAGTAGGCTATGTTCCAGGATTTAAAATGGAAATTTGATTTGGTCTTGGACATAATATAATAACAGATATTAGGAGAAAATTCCATTATGGTGATGGAAATACTTTATATTTTGACTACATCAAAGTCAGCATCCTGGGTGTAACACTGTACTATTGCCTTATAAGATGCCACCATTTGGGAAAATTTGGTACAGGGTCCATGGAATCTCTCCATATTTTTTCTATAGACTGAATCAATAATTATCTCAAAATTATAAACCCTATGCATCTAAATTACTCACTTAATCTCTCTCTGGAAGAAATTTACTTCAGAGTTGTCCCAAGTCTAAGTTTATCTGGGATAAAGCTCTGTCCTCAATTTTTGCTTGCATTTTGGTGCAGAGATTTCTCTTGCATATTGGCTCAGAAGTCAGGAATTCTAGTCTCATTTTTGCCAATAAATAAATGAGCTAAGCTGCATCACTTCATTTAATTGGGCCTCAGTTTCCTCATATAGAACAATAGATGAACTAGATAACTTTTAAGTTTACTTGTGGCTCTAAATTTCTACAATTCTACTTACACCGAACCTGACTATTTTTTGAAGCAAATTGTAGTCACTGACATGTTATCAGAAGTGAGTCCTTAAGTAGGATGTCTAACAACAAGGTCAATATCATAGAATCAGGCTTTTATCTATGGATCAGCAATGGAAAGCTTTGGAGTAGAAGGAAAGAGCACTTCAAGAATCCTTGAACAATTCAGTTTCCAGTAGTCAACTACATGTGGTTTTTCCCATACTGCCTAGGTGATCTTTATGTAAAAACCTAGGTGATCTTTAAAGCAACACTAATACTTTTTAATGTTTATATTAATATCACATCTTCATATACAAATTTTGAACAAGGATCTCCTGAGAGGGAGCCACATATTGGCTGTCTTTACCCTGCCCTGTCCTCCCCTAGAATATTTTTGATAATGGAAAGCTGATTGAACTAGTCATTCCCAAGTTTGATACAATATAAAATAAATTCAAACTCAGCTGTGAAAATTCATTCATGCAACGACTCTAATGTATTGCTATAAGTATCTGTTGAAAATTAAATAAACCAAAGGCCATGTGAAAAATATTACTGTATATTCTCTAGAAACCTTTTAAAAGAGATTGTCTTTACATTGTTCAGGGTCCTCTGCAAAATGATTCATGAAGATTCAGCACAGATAAGAATATAACCTCTTAGGAATTTAGATCCAAAAAAAAATTATTTCTCCTAAAGAATTTTTCATCTATTTTCATCATTAGAATTTATATACAATAATGGTTTCCTCATAGTCAGTGCATCCCAAAAGTTTAGATCTTAAAGCTCAAACTTAGTATTCTTAGATTAGTGGTATTAAACAGTTCTTAGCATGTGTTTAGAATATCTCAAGTCACTTTAAAGATTTCTGGGTCTACCCCAAGAGATTCTGATTAAGCAGTTCTATGATAAACTCCTTGGATCTGCCTTTTTCATGAATATAAATATCCAAAATAATTATCCAAAATATTTATTGACCCAAGGATCTCACATTGAGTAGTACTAGTTTAGATAGTGTTAGGTTGTCTCCCATTTAAAACACCTCAAATTTATCTCTTTTACAGTAATATCCTTAGTATGTCATTGTTTTATTACAGACCATCTTAATTATTTTCCATACTTAAGTGGAATAAAAATAATTTTTGAACTTCTTCAATAAATATAAAATATGTTGCAGGTAATTAATTTGCAACCAATGTGGAAAATGTGAGTAAACATCTTTGTATCCTAAGCAAAATAGGACTACTTAAACAAAATTGCAAAAACAAACAAAAAGGATGAATTTCACTGCATACAAATTAAGGATTTTTGTTTGACAAAGGACATCACAACAAAGTTAATAGACAAATGACAGAATGGGAGACTATATTGGCAATTTTGAGTTAAAGAATTACACAGGGATATGTTATACAAACAAACATACACTAGAATCTACTCAGAACTTACACAAATTAGAAGGAAAAATAGCAACGCTTATGGAAAAAATGGGCAAAGAAATTGAATAAGGGCATCCCTGGTTGCGCAGGGGTTAAGTCTCAGCACTATCAAGCCATGGCCAGCCACTGCTGCATGAGTTACACCCCTGCCAGGGAGCTAACCAACATGGCTTAGCACATCTCTCCTGTCTCACCCACTGCTCCTCTCAGCAGTGTATTTCAGTAGATCCACCTGTTCTGCTCCCCACTCTGGTAAATCCTCTCACTCCTGCACCTCTGGTTTACACCCCAGTTCTTGTATGCATAAATAAAATCTTTTTAAAAAAATTTTTAAAAATCAAAATATCACAAGCACTTAATAAGGCTTAGTTAGATTCACTGCCTATCAGAGAAATGCAAATTAAAACAAAAAAAAATCACCTTATATTTAATAACTGATAAACTTTAGGAGGCTAGACACTGGCAGGGACTGGAACAACATAGGAATGCAGCTAATCTGAGAGTAATCCAGCTATCAAAGAAGCTAGTCAGTCCTTCTCTTGCAATAAGACTTTCCAGGTTGTATAATTCAACCATTATCATGGTTCACCAAACCTCCAGAAGCCTAAATTAAGTCTTCGCTGTTTCTTTAAATCACCTGTTTTCTTGACTTGAAAGAAGATAGAAACACCTCATCCTCTTGTGGAAAGGAGTAAGGGTCACTGCACACCAAAAGTCCTCTGTAAAAGTTCTCCTTCAAAATCTAAACTTTGACCCTTTGATAACCTAATGTCACTGAAAGTGTTACTGCGAGTCAGTCCCACAGTCACCTCATGCTGTCTCCAACCATCTCCCTTGAAAATCCCACATCATGGACTCTCACCTCTGGGGAATATGGCATCTGTTGACTCACTGAGTCAATCAAATTTACCATTTTATTAACTATTGTAAGTGTTTAAGCAGCTTTAAGCAAGGACATAAAATCTAGTAAAAAGGATTTGTGTTACTTTCTATCTCAAAAGAAGGAAAATAGATTCATGCTACCAAAAGTGGGGTTTTACACCACATCTGGTGCTAGAATATCTTTAGAGTCCCTTCTAAATCAAAAGTACAAGATTAGAGATAGACTAGAATTCAGTTATCTAAACCCTATGTAAAAATGACTATCTAGCTTTAAAAGAAAGATAAAGCATATGATAATTTTTAAATCAATATATTCTTCTGACAGGATGGTTTAGAAATAATTATGCTTAAAATTTTAACTGTTTTTAAATAAAGCTTATGAACAAAGCATAATGATTGCACTATGGATTTACCCTTCAAAGTTGAAGGAAATGCAAGCTTTTGTGAAATATAGGGTATCTTTCTCCAAAAAAATGAGGTCCTTTTATCTTAACTGGGTCAATTTTCTATCTTCTCAGTATATTAGTTGAGGCTTCTAGAACAATATCTGAAAGTGTGGGCAAGACCACAGTTTTCAAAATCACCTGAATAATATTTAAAATATGCACATTTCGAAGTCCCACCTCAGATCTACGAAAGCAGAATGTCTGGGAAGAGAAATTGGAATTTTACAGGTTAAAAGCTCCCCAGTATTCATAAGCAACAAACCCACAGAGTACTTAAATGCTCAAATTAAAACAGGGAAAGCCACTGTTTTGGAATCTGCATTGTGAAAACCTCATTTTTAAATAGAATCTCTTCTCTAAATTTATAAACATCACATTCTACAGAAAATCAGCTTGGTTTAATGATTAAGGCTATGCACTGGAATTCAACAAATGTTTATTCCCTGTGTCACAATTTTCCCCCATGAATGATATCAGTAAATTACTTAAATTCACTGTGATAAATAGGATATACAGTAATTCCTTTTTCCTGCCTCAGAGGCATAGTGTGAGGTTAATTAAATAACAGCTGCAAAATACTTTTGGTTCCTTAGAGAAAGACAACATAGAAACATTATATTATATATGCAGCATTTCTTTCTGTCCTAAAAAATTAGGACTAATTGTTCTTGAGAACTCAGCCCATGGCCGAGAAAACAACCATGACATGGGCTTTCACAAGCTTTAAATTCACAAGGGCAAAATTCTGTCATAGTGGGTATCAGATCCAGCGAATGCTCTGCCTCTGTTCTTTGCACAAAAACCACTGCCATCTTGTGGAAAACAGTCATTGTCCTTATCTTGGCCTTCTATTTCATTTGTGTGAAATGGTGACAAGATAATTTGAGTTTTCTACTATCAAGGATTTGTGACTTATATAGTGTGAGTCATCCTGAGGCATGTTATCTGTGGCACGCGAGGGCTATGTGAGACCACCCTGAAGGTCAGGTAATACTAAGAGAAGAAAGAGCTTTATAAACAAGACATTTCCCTGGGGCTTTGAACTATACATACCCCTCAAATGGGACTTGCTACATAAACCTGCTTTTCTGTTCCATTTTATTCTGGAATTAGGGCTAGAAAAGAGGAAAACATTCTTCACTGGTGATCATTAAATCCAATGATGATTGCTCTGGAAAAAATGTCAGTCTGATATTGTTATTTGTATTCATTTCTTAGAAGAATAAGAGGGATTGTTTATACAAAATAAATGAAATAAGACCACCAAACAACATTTTTCGGTTTTGATAATTGTCATATTTTGACAAATATGGTGAAATTTAAAATCCATTCTACAAAAATAGGTTTCCACAGAAGGAAGATTCCATTCTAGCTTTTCTCATATCAGTTGAAAGGTTTAAAAGGATACCTAGAGAAAATGTAGCAAATGTCTTTCATTTATTCCAGACAAAACTTTGCCTTAAGATGTAATACTACATGGGAAAAAAACATTGTCTTTCTGGTCAGAAATATTGCCTTTTACTTCTATAAAACAGGCATTCCTGGAGAAACACATATGGGATTTTTTCATTTAATTTTTTTTTTTTTTTTTTTTTTTTTGGTGGGACCCTCGCTGGTGGCCAGGGAGCAAACCAGCGCTGCAGAGGCTGCGGGCAGCCTCGCAGCCCAGCTCAACCACTGCGCCACCAGGGGAGGCCCTACATTTTTTTAATTTTTATGGTTGAGTCAGCCTTAGGCAAAAAAAGAAAAATGTGAATAGATGAAACTTTTCTTAGATATACCCTCACCCTCATCTCCTCTCTTCTACACTTTTACTCCATCCCCACTTCAAATATCTTCCCTCAGCTGGGAGTATTCTCAAATATGTGCTGAGGCCCTCTTTTCTCCAAACATATAACCGAAATATAAATCAACATGCACTATTACCTTCGAGATTAATAAATCACTCCACTGAGAAATAGGAGCATTTTTAGAGAATTATCAGTCATTGCTTAATCCAAAACATAGAGTATCAAAAAAGATAGATTTTAGATAACTGAACAAGGAAGTGAAATTGATGTTTGTTGTTTTTTCTTTCTAGAACGCAAGATTTCATTATATGGACAGCTATCTGTTCAGTTTATTGGTTTTTAAAAGATCAAAAAACACTTTGGACAAATGAAATATCTTAAGTCCTTCAAGTAAAATAACATCTTTCTTACCCCAGCCTCAAATTTTAGTTCAGCACATTGTTGTATCCAAAGGAGGAAAAAAAACAGATGACCCAAAGTACCAAAGAATAATTTGTGAATTTACTATACTATCTCAAAGAGGTAACCAAAAAAAGGGACTTGGAATTCAACACATAATACTAAAAAACTTTTTCTATTATCTTTTTGAGATAGATTTTTCTCTAAACTCCCCAAAATTGAAGAAATCAATCCCCCAAATTTTCCACCTCCGTGTTTTGAAATGTACCCTAATCCTTTGTTCCCTTAATGACCTCCTGGGAAGCAGAAATTTTTACATTGCATGTCTACAAGTCAGTAAACTAGAAGCCCAGCAATCTTGAAATGATAGCAAAGAATTTCCCCTGAAGGGGAGAAAAAGAGGGTAATGACCATGAACATGCATCCTTCAATAATTTTGCCTTTTTAGCCTAATAGTAAGATCACATTATCCAAAAGAGGAGTAGTTTTTATTTGAGTACCATTTTATCTTAGTCAGGGTTTACCCATATTCAGCCCTTTGTAGGATAACAAGTATGCAAATAACTGGTGTGCTGTAAGATAACTGTTCACAAATAGCTATGCAGTGACTTCATGTGAACACTTGTTTTAGAACAATTTCCTATATTGTTCCTCTAACAAATCCCAACTTCTGCTTGAAGAGCCTTCTCTTTACTCACCTACTGATTTGGGTTCTCTGGCAGAGAGTGCAAGTTGCCTTCTCCCTCACCCATTATTTGCTTTTGCTTTTTTCTCCTAGCAGTAAAATTCTCAATTGCTAGCTGAAAACATAGCCTTCCACAAGAATCTGTTCTCATTTCTCATTTCCTTTTTAGTTAGATATGCCCACAAAACTAATTTTGGGGACCTCCCCTGTTGGCACAGGTGATTGAGTACAGCGCTGTGAAGCTGTCTGCAGTCTCTGCAGCATAGGTTCGAACCTGGCTGGCCAGGGAGATAACCACACGGCGTGGCAGACCTCTCCTGTCTTGCCCCCTGCTCCCCTCAGCAGTGTATTTTGGTCTGTCTGCCTGTTCTGTTCCCCGTTCTGTCTCTGGCAAATCCTCTCACCCTCCCGCACATCTGTCCTATACCCCAGTTCTTGTATGCATGAATAAATAAATCCTTTTTAAAAAAACACACAAAACTAATTTTGGGCCAATGATGTATGAGTTTAAAGGATGTGGTCACCTTCCCAATTGTGGTCTTCATATAATGCTTAGTGGCTTTAACATCTCTACTTCCCCCTTCCTGGAGTGAGGATTTGGTTGGGAACATTGCAGACCAAGCAGATGAAAAAACAGAGTAAACAGATAGAAGGAACCTAGAAACTTGGTACTTGTGGAACTCCCATACCACTCCTGCAATTTTATGACCAGAAGATTATTTATGAGAAAATTTTCCATCTCAGACTCAGTAACAACTCCCTCATTTCCAGTAGTAAACTGTTCAAACTTCTCTTGAGACCATGCTATCTCCTCATTCAATAAAAGTTGATTTTCTTATGTATAGAATGAAAGCTCAGGTCAGGCAGGATATCCTGTTAATACCTATATTCCAGTGTTCAGGATATTGTATGTTTGCAATAAATATTTGCTGGCTGGCTGCCTGGATAATGAACAAGTTAGACTATTATTGATCAGGTGCTCAGTTTGTATTCACTCAGATTCAGATATTCTTAGTCTTATCACTTTTTTTTTTTACATTTTGAAAACTGGTTTTATTTTTGTTTAGCAATTAGAAAAAGAAACATTCTTTTGCATGTTTCTGAAGGTAATATTTGGAAATTTTATATTGAAGTTAACTTTAATATTTTATAAAAGATTTTGAATTCTCTGTCGAAACTTAAATGTGAAAGTCATACTACCTTTATTGCTCAAAATTGTAAAGTTCCTTTTACTTTCCTCTTTATCTTCCCAATAATACATATGAAGTACTAGAAGTATCTTTTTGCAGTTTTATTTACTTTTATTGAGGTAACACTGATTTGCGGCCTTGTATGTTTTAGAAATACAGGTTCACACCTCTTCAAATATATGTGAGCACACCATATCTACCACAGAGTAATAACCAATAACACTCCAATATAGTCCATTGAATACCCTCCCTTTGCTCACACCCCACTCCCTCTCTGGTAACCTCATTTCTGCAGTCAGAATCCAAGGGAGGTTTTATGTTTTTGTTTTGTCTATTCCTATAGACATTGATTCTCTATATTCCACTATGAATGAAATAATCCAGTATTTGTCTATCTCCTTCTGTATATCATAATCCCCTCAAACTCCATCCATGTTGTTGCAAATGACAAGATTTCACCCTCTTTTTTTAAATAGCTGAATAGAATTCTATTGTGCATATAGACCACATCTTATTTATCCAATCATCCACTGATGGGCAATAATGTCCTTTCCATATCCTGATTGTTATAAAGTCTGGAAATGAACATAGGAGTGCCTATATATTTTTGAGTGTTTTTATTCTTTGGATAGATATCTAGAAGAGGAAATGCTGGATCACATAGTAGGTGTATTTTTAATCTTTTGAGGAAACTCCATATTGTTTTCCATAGAGGTTATACCAATCTACATTCCCTGCAATAGTCAAGGGGCCCTTTGTCTCTACACCCTTGCTCACACTTACTGTTTCTGTTCTTTCTGATATAGTCAGTCTCCCAGTGTAAGGTGATACCTCATTGTGATTTTAATTTGCATTTTCCTAAAAGTAAATGATGGTAAGCATATTTTAATAAGCCTGTTGTTGTCTTGATCTTTCTGACCACTGGCAACTATATTGCCTGCTGTAGCGTCACAGTTGCTGGTCTGCTCATGCTTTTTAATCTGCTTTTTTCTTTTTTGGTTTTTCTTTTTTTTTAAAGATTTATTTATTTATTTAGAGCCAGAGCAGGGAGCAGAGTAGGCAGAAGGACCAAAGTACACTGCTGAGGGGAGCAGCGGGCAGCAGGAGAGGTCTGCGCGCCATGTGGGACCCTCCTCCGGTGGCCTGGGAGTAGCCTGCGATCAAACTGGCGCTGCAGAGGCTGCAGGCAGCTTCGCAACCCAGAGCTCAACCGCTGCACCACCAGGGAGGCCCTCTTTTTGGTTTTTCTTAATCTTCAGTATCCAATGAGCTTTCTATTCTCTCTTTTCAGAGACATTGTTTAGTCAGTCATTATTTAGCCTGCCCAAAAAGAATCCAGACATAAAGAATAGTCATGAGGCGAAGTACCTGTGGGAGTATTTCCTCTATTCCTTCTCTATTTTCACCGTCCCTATGTGTGCACACACACACACACACACACACACACACACACACACACACCCTCTCCATGACCTTTCCCTGTCCTCCTTTCAAAATTTCTCCTTTCCACAACTACTATGGGACAAGGGTCAAATGCTTATGCTTATTTTGCAAAAGCAGCAGCTGGCACTCAAACTGCTGCTGTACTTGCAGAAAAATAATTTTCAATATTTGTTCTTTAACTCTTTCACAATCCACTTTAAGTGGCTTACTCTAACTATTAAACATTATCTTATCCTTCAAAGTTTTTATTTTAAGAACTAAAAAAATCAAAAATCCTATGTAGTGACTTTATTGTTTATAGTCTAAGTTTATGTTTATCTATCTTTAATATGCCACATTTCAACATACATTTCAATTATTTCACTCATCTAGATCTTGGAGTATGAAACCAAAGTCCCAGAAACACTCATTGAAAGGAGATATGAATAAATTATTTTGCTTTCTGTTTTAAACAGACAACCCATTTCAGATATGGCTTCTTTTATCTACAAATACACAAGTCTGTGGCTAAGCAGTGCTTATCTTTCCATTGAGGAACAGTTCTTCATTTTGCATTAATGCTAGTAGAGATCACTTTAATCATGACCCTATAATACTGGATCAGCAATGAAAATACCTTATGCTCCTCATATAGGAACACTAAGCAAACCATTCACGTATGTGCTCATTTTTTCCTTAGCTAGCCCACCTATTATCAACTCAACATTCTCATAACCCAGATATTTTACAACCTTTTATACAGTAATTTGTCAGACTTATAGCTTTCTTCTTCCATTGTCTGTTAGCTTAGTTCATTTACTACCTTTTACTAGACTTTACTCAATTCAATCCTTTCAACTTTCCCTGCTGAAATTTAGGTTTCATTGCTCAAATAGCCTCCAAACCTCATTTCAAGCAATAGTGCCAATACATTTGAAATTGATAGGCCTAAATCCAGGAAAATACATGAGAGGAGCTTGAAACATGACTTGATAAACTGTATTTGCCAAGAGCATTTATCAGGATGCCTGAAAAATAAACTATGGTTTTGACCATTTTTAATTTTTTTTAGTAAATATCTTAGATGTATGCTCTGTGATCAAGCATCTTTTCAGGGTGGGAATTAATAAATTATTTTCTATTTCATAAAAGAAAATAGGTATGCTAAGTGTTTTCATCATTTTTGCTTAAGGAAAATACAGATGATACATGTTTTCAGACAAAAATGTTCAGGCATATGACCCAACCACAGGTATAAAGAATCTGCTACTTTCACCCACAAAGATTCCGTAAAGTTGGTAAAGAAATAAAATAGGCCCATGTCATGGATGCTTTGTATTACAAGTCAGAGAGGGCAAGCTTTAGTGCAGAGAAATAGAACTCAAGGCTAGGAAAGTTAAAGGTAGTGAAATGGATGGTGGTTAAGGTTATTTTTTAAATGGTAAAATGGCCTATTTAACAAATAACCCATTTTGAACATATGCATTTTAATTATAAAATTATTAAATTTAATTATGCATTTTCATTTCAAAATTGAAGCCAACAAAGTAGGAAGACCAGGGAAGGGTAGTGCTGTTGGCCTTTCTAAATTGGGTATTTTTTTAGCAGCAGGCCTCTCACAGAAGTGGAAAGGAAGTGGACACCATGAGCTCTACAGAGACACCTATCCAGCAAACTACATGATGGGATAATCAGATTGAGGGCCAGCCTGAAACCAAACAAATGAATAATTGATAATTGATAAGAATATCAAATGAGTAAAGCAGCAGGTCAGAAAGGCACAAGCCACTAAATTAGAAAGACAATTCCTGAATGCCTAAATCTGCCTCATTTACTTTTTACCACAGCTTCCTGTCGTTTTGTTGAGAATTTTTAGAGTGTTTTTAATCCACTGGGTAAATTAAAGATATCTTCTTCACTGATCACCACTCCTCCTGCCTCAGGTATGCTGACATACATTAATCATTTTTGCTACTAAAATAAAGCTCAGGAAAATCACAGGAATTTAAAGTTACTTAGATGAGGTATAACAAAAAAGGAAACATCATAAAATTATTTAATGAATTTGCATACTCATTAATATGTATTTAATATATAATTGACTTGGTTACGCTGACAAAAACTGCCTATGCAACATAAACTACATACGTCCCTTAACATAAAAGAATTATATTTTCCTTTGTTTTAGTTGAAAGCGGTAAGAGTTTATTGATGTTATTACCGGTTATAATAAAAATGAGATTGTAACATCTACTAACCTTTCTACAGTGCGTGTGTGTGTGTGTGTGTGTGAATGTGAATGCCATGATGTGGTTTTTAATTGTTTTAAAGAAGAAACATTTATTTTGGGTTCCTTGTATTTCCTTGTTAGCAGAAGTCCTCTGAGAACTCTAAAATGACATTTGGGACCTTTGCTAATTATTTAGGTGAAATTACATAAATGTTTTCTCTTAAAATATCTATCTAAACTTGTTATTTATAGTTTCTAAACTCTTATAAAATACTTTTACTTTGCCACAAATATTTCTTTTAAAAATTCACTTGGCAGTCGACCCCATCTACCAACATGCTCATTATCAGCAGCATACGCAGGGCAGAAGTGTTCAACTGAAGTCTTGCCAAGAAGTACTTACACTCGGTGCACATTTATTGAGCACCTTCTCTGTACCCATCACACTCATGGGCAACTAGGATATGCATCTAACACCAATTTGACCACAATCTGAGAAGCAAATGCTTTTGTCATAATTTGTATGTATTGCATTTCCCCTCATTCATTTAATAGGTATATAATAATGTAGTCACAGAAGCCAGGAACTGTGCTAGTTAGTCAGAAATACAAATACATCACATAGCCTTTTGGGTGCTCATAGAATTGTTGAAGAGGGGAAATATGTAATGGGAAATCTCTGATAAGTGGTGCTTTAAGGGACATAGGTCAAAGGTAGAGCAATGGCACAGAGTAAAAATGATTAGCTATACCCAGGGAATCAAGAACATCCATACAAATGAGGCATGGGTGAGGCAATACTACTAGACAAGTGGGAAAGTGAGGCCTTGATTTTTTTTTCCATTCATATACATAGTAAGTTTTCTATCAATATGTCTCAATTTATACTAAAAGAATACCATCCTCAGACCACCCACCAAATGGCTTGTCTCTGGTCACAGTTATCACTTGGCATCTGCTGAGATGTGCAGCAAGGGTATTAATTACTGCTCACCATGTGATTAATGTGGCTGATAGTTCTTGATGAGGTCAGTGTGTTCTGTAGATCTTAGATTAATGATTCCAATTTGACAGACAGCAAGCCACTAAGTGGTTACCAGGTGGCAATAATATTGTTTTACCCTAGGCAGAATCGAAGAGAGTAATATAGCTAAGAAATCAACTTTTAGCAGGTTAATAACTTGAAAACGGTTTTCCCATACTTTTCCAAATAATCTTTTAAGGTTTTTATCATTTTTATTTTTATGAAACAAAATTTATGGGACCTCTCAGTGGACTCTAGCAAAAATCAAAGAAGTTATTTGAAGATAAAACAGAATTGATTTCACAAAACCATGATGAAGGAAGGACATCAGCTTTGGACACTAAAGAGCAATTGCATAACAAGTACCTAGCCCTTGATAAAAAGTGCCCCACAAATGTTAAGCTATTGAACTTTACTGCTTATATATTTAACCATTTAGAAAAATACATTTATTAGAAGATATTTAGCAGAAGATATTTCTTAAACTTCTGGAAAATTCTATTAGTGTATTGTCTTAAATAAAGCACCTACCTGAAAAGAAAGATGATAAAAAGAAACAGAAGTCAAGATAGAATAACCTGACAGAAGATTTAATGGAATAGAGTTATATTTCTGTTTCCTGAAGTGTAAAAATAGCAAAAATCCCAGCACACAACCTCCTCTTATATCTTCCCCAGATTGTGAGTTCATTGAGGAAGAAGTCATGCATCACTTATT
The DNA here is from genome assembly GCF_964194135.1 of Talpa europaea. Taxonomy (NCBI): domain Eukaryota; kingdom Metazoa; phylum Chordata; class Mammalia; order Eulipotyphla; family Talpidae; genus Talpa; species Talpa europaea. The sequence continues at coordinate 116,242,504 of NC_140073.1, read as the reverse complement.
CTTATATCCCAGCACTGAACATAGATAGGGTCCACTATAGGGGCTAAATAATTTTGTTTAGTCATTTACTAAGCAATGTTGGAACTCAGTCTATCCTAGATGTGATGTGTATATAGCTTCCCATATATGGAATTAATCTGGAAAGAGGCAGACAGTGTCCCTCACAGTCACAACATAAAAGGCCCTAATAAAACCAGAACTTGCAATCACTCTTATTAAAAGCCTTAATAATACTTTCTGAGAAAGGATGGCTATCATTGGGAAGGAATATTTTGTGTCACAAACTCATAGTATTCATTACTAATGAATGAAGCAATGGAGTATAACCACCATGAACATTACACATAGGAACTGCATATAGGGAGCTAATAGAGATTCGATAAAATTAGTTTAACTTTTTTATTGGGATAGAAGAGTAAAGTAACACTGAAGAAGTCGTGCAGAAAGGCTCTTTCCCTATCATTATAAGATTTTCACAGGTATCCAGTAAGCACTGTACTGACAAGAAAAACATTTAAAAAAATATTTTTAAGGTTTCTGAAAAAACAATGAATGCCAATGCATATTACAATGAAATTTACCATCAAAGAAAGACTTCAGTCCAAACTTCACCTGCTAAGATTTCAAGAAATCTACTCTTGTAGAAAAATTCCCATCGTAGTGGTACATATGTATAACTAACACTGACAAGTATTATGTTTTAGTCACCATTTCAGTGCTCTATTGAGTATCTAGCCCAAAGTCACTTACAAAATAGTTTTTATACCCAGTATGTACCTATAAAACCTATAATATATGGGGGCCTTCCCAGTGGCACAGCGGTTGAGCATTGGGTTGTGAAGCTGCCCGCGGCCTCTGCGGCGCCAGTTCGATCCCCGGCTGCTCCCCGGCCACCGGAGGAGGGTCCCACATGGCGCGCAGACCTCTTCTGCTGCCCGCTGCTCCCCTCAGCAGTGTACTTTGGTCCTTCTGCCTGCTCTGCTCCCTGCTCTGGCTCTGGTGAATTCTCTCACCCTCCCGCGCTTCTGACTATACCCAGTGCATGTATAAACAAAACAAACAAACAAATAAATAAATAAAAAACATGCCTTTATAAAAAAAAATAAAAATAATAAATGTCAAAAAAACTATAATATATGAAATAATTAATTTATTTTCATAATCAGTTTTAATATATTATGATTTAAAAAAAAAGGATCTCCAGGATGAGAAAACCAAATTATAACCTCATACTTATAAAAAAATAAAGGTTCAACTAATGACAATTAATTTGAGAAAAATGTTCAAAACAAATTAGGTGAGAGTTGGAAGTGGTTCACATTCTCAACAATATACCTGGATCGATTCTAAACCATGATGAATTTCACAATATAGTGCTATTTCCTCAAAACCAAGGTATTTTGTGCTTTTCATATATGAAAATGGCCCAAGAATCTTGTCTGTACAATTAGCCATAAAAGCAAAACTTGTTTTTAAATTCGCTTGGAAACATAAATCTGTTAAATTGCTGTTAATTCCAAATTTAATTTAGTTATATGTCATTTAAATATATGATACCAGATTATAGATTGCATCATTATTCCTTGTAACTAAAAAAGAATAAAATGCTTCCAATTATAACGGCAAAATGTCTTTGACTATAAGATACATCCCAATTTTAGAGATTTTAAAATGAGGAAACATCCATCTGAATCAATTAGTAATTTAGTAGTATTTAGAGGAATTATTACCAAAAGAGGCCAAGTAGTCTCTTTTTCTATGACGGAAACAATAAGAGTAAATTAATTATTTGAGTAAGCTACAATTTAGTAAGGATGTTCTTGTGACACTATAGATTATCAAGCACTGTGCCAAATTCAAGAAAAATTGTTGAATGTCCTAGAATGAAATAATTTTGATTTACAGGAGTCATACAATCAATAACTAAGTCTAAAAATTATTAACCTTGATATTAAAAAATATACCTTAGATATAATATTTCTGAAGGGAATATCTACTTCCAAAAAGTAACATTATATTAGGAAAATATTGGTTCTTTTTTAATTCATGAAGTACTAGTCTCAAATTGCTTATATTGGCATTCTGAATTTTTACAAAATGGATTTGTCTAATGAAAACATTCAACGATATGATCTTTTATATCCAATTCCCTTTCATGCTGTGCTCTAATGGGAAACTAGAAAATGTCATTTTAAAATTTTTTTTGACAAATAGTAGGTAAATCACAAAACATAAGATAATGCTTAAAATGAGAGAGCAGTTGGCAGCCAAATAGCCAAGAAAGAGTAATGATAACTACTAGTATGAAAACTAAAAGTGTTTCTAGAATTTCGAGAAGGCATGTCCAGATCTTTCAAAATGAGAATTAAAAACAGTAAGAAATGTCATGCAGCAATTTCATTTTATGTAGTATCATATAAGTAAATGTACCATTTGATTTAATAATGAAGATATGAAAAAGATAAACTGTTAACAAAATGTAGTCTGCAATCGCTTCCTTCAATAATGGTGTATACATTTTAAAAAGAGAAAGTCAATAGATGTAAGATTAAAAAACATTATTCATTTCTTTCTCATAGCAGAGTGACTCAGCCTGCTGTCACCAAACATGTTACCTCACTGTTCCCTGATGGAGTTCCTTTAATAGGATGAGATGAATGCAAGTGTTTAACTATTTTAACATATCAACAAAGGAAAATAAAAGCAGCTATTGAAACAAATGATCTGGCTTGCCACTAATTAAATATGTTTATGTTTTAGACAGAAAGGCACCAATGCCTAAAATTTTTATAGTGCCATAGAAATAGTTTACCAATTAAACAACAAATTAGGTCCAAAACCAAAAAAATCTCTCAAACCATTTGCTGATCCCTCAAAGACAGAAGGGCTTAACATCTGTCAGGGAGTCCATGTGTTTTGATTTTAAATGCAAACTGAATTTAAACCATGATTTCAAAAGCTGACCACACTTCCGAACTAAAGTTGATCCAAATGCATTAAGTCCAAATTTAATTTTTACACTGCCTTGGACATGTCTACAGAAATAGAAGGGGTCTCCAGAATCCAGAAAACCTCTGTCTGGGAAGCAAGACACCTTATTAGTCTACCGACTTTTCATCCTCTAAGGCACCCACAAACCAGTGAGAAATCACTTGGAAAAGTCACTTGGAAAAAGAGTATTAATCCTATAAATGAACCACTTCAAAATATCCATAGTTTTGGCCCTGACCTATGCTTAAGTCAAAACAGAGAATGAAATCCCCTTGGTTTCCCATTTTTAATTTGCTTTCCTTCCTCCCCCAGGCTATTTTTCTCTTTCATTGCCTGTGAGGTTAGTACCCCCAAAAAAGGATCTGATAGACTTTTCTCAATAGGCCAAGTATAGGCATGTTCTTACATTGGTAGGAGAAATAGAGGTCAATCAAAGATCTGTGAACCTCAGAAGGACTATTTCCTATGCTTAAAGAATGCAAGATTGTTGTAGGTTGAGAGCAGTGAGGGCCTTGAAGGTGAGGAGAATCTTCTCTTCTTACCTAAGTCCTTAGCCCTCCCCTATTTGAAAAAGAGATTAATATGTCCTAAGTTTCTGTCCTTTTCCTAATCAAAGCAAGCATTACTCTCTCTTTTATGACCTAAAAGAATGTAGTTTGAACTCACCCAGTACTAGGTTTATCAGTAAAAATGTTCTAAGAATCTCATCTTTACTCAGAGAGTAAAAATAATGTCACTCACTTCTTGTCTGACTTGTGCAGTCTCCTCCACTCTGTCCTTCATGCCCCAGGTCCTAAAATACAGAATATCTATTCCCGATTTTTGGAATTTACAGCCAAGTGAATTCTCCCCACGCATGTTATTAAATTCATGTTGTTCCTTTGCTAACCCATCTGATGCTGTTTTGATTACTCATGCAGTCCAAGAAGAATCCAGACAGATGATTGATTTTGCACCCCAAAAGCTCCCTTTTCTGAAATGCCTATTTTTTACTCAATATCCATTCACAGAGAACAACTGTATACATTTTTATAAGGACCTAACAACTTATTTGTTCTAATAAAACATACATTTCAAAAACGGATCCACAGGGAAGGATTAACAATATATCACTAACAGTGGAATTTCTGGGGATGCATTTGAGATCCCCTTTAGTGTAAATAAGTAAGCTTAGCCTTGTTTAAATATCTACATGAAGTTCAACTATATTTCATATTTCTCACACCACAATGATGTTTCCTTCCAGCTTTCATTCTGCCTCTTAAGAATTTTACCAGGATACATATAGGATTTTCCAGAATAAACAAAGAAGAAAATATTCACAATGTACAGTTTCAAGAAACTCACTGTATTCAATCCAAAAGAAGTTTTGAATTATAGAACAATTTCCAGCTCCAGTGAATACTTCTACGGTTTTGCAAGCAATTTTTACAGAATGTTTTCATTCTGTCTAATCAGTACAAACTAATGAGATGAAAATATCAGCCTCTCATCAAGCCTGATGTAAAATTTTTACTATCATAGCCTTTAAAATAAGGACTGTCACCTGAGGGCACCTAAGAACATGTGGCCAAAGGCAAAAAGGAGTTTATATGGTTTAGAATATTTTAAGTTCAGAACACTTATATTATCACTCAAAAAAATCTTATTAAAGCAGAAATAATATACCTCAATTAGTATCCACAATTCTGGATTTTCACTCTTCATTCTCCCCCTCAAAAAAATAAAAGGAGGGCCTCCCCCGTGGTGCAGTGGGTTGAGCACAGCGCTGTGAAGCTGTCGGCAGCCTCTGCAGCGCAGGTTTGATTCCCAGCTGGCAAGGGAGCAACCCACATGGCGAGGCAGCCCTCTCCTGTCTCTTCCTCTGCTCCCCTCAGCAGTGTATTCCGTCAGTCTGCCTGTTCTGTTCCCCACTCTTTTTCTGGTGAATCCTCTTACCCTCCGGTCTCCGGTGCCTCTGGCCTGTATCCCAGTTCTTGTGTGCATAAATAAATCTTTAAAAAATAAATAAATAAAAGGAGGAAGGGGGAAGGGAGGAGAGGATAGAGGTCCACGAAGTGATACCTTTCAGTTGTACAAAAAAAATCTCTATTTTGAATATCAAAACTGGCCAGCACAACACTTCAGTGATGAAGTTTATACCAGGTATGAGGCAACCAAGGTCTCTTCTTTGAAACGACCTTGCCACAAATTTAACCTCAAAGTCTTTAATATGGTGTTTCTCAGTCCTAGACACGCATTAGAATCACAGGAAGGATTTAAAACTATACTGATGCCTTGGAGCTGCCCCTCAGTTTTGATGGGATTGGCATAGGGTAAAGTCTGGGAATAGAGAGATTTAAAAGCTTTTCATGTGATTCGAATGTACAGGTACTCCCTCACCCAAGAACCGAAGACGACTACTCCAGACACCTGTCTGAGCTGATTGCTCTTGCCTTAGCCCCAACTTCACAGATGCTTCACCCCCTGGTGACTCCCCCACATTTACTGGGGGAAATGAGGACAATAGTAGATCCCACTTCTACATAGTAGTTCTCTGATGCATTAATCAACCCCTCCCCTCCCTGTATCGATGCTCCCTTTCTCCATCTCCTCTCCTTTCATCCGCTTTTCCTTTCTTGCTCCTGACTCATGCTGCAGTAGAAAAAGAGACCAGCAGCCTGACCAAGAAACGAACGCTGCCCCTGGATCGTCTTTCTTTGACTACAGAAAAGGACCAGAAACTGCCTTTCATTCATGCAGAGACAGCGTAGGAACGAGACTGCCATCTGGCGGCCTTTCTGGGCATCTCATCCTCTTGCTCCAAAAAGAAAACACAGGCTTAATTAATTACCCTGCAAAGGGTGTGGAGGAGGGGACCTGGATTCCCTTGTGACAGGCTGGATTGGAAGGGAAGGCAGAGTGAGCCCTCTGTGCCTCTGTGTAGGTTAAGCGCAACACAAGCTTGTTTTCAAAAATTCCTCTCACCTGTCTGTCTTCAAAGTTGCTCTTTAAGGGCTTTCAGGAAAAAGGTGAGATAAAAATGATATAAGACAGTTGTTTTACTTAGTTTATTTTACTGTGAACATCAAATTCAGTGGCTTTGGGCTTGAGAATCTACATATCTAACAAACTCCCAGGTGATGCTGCTAGTCCAGTTACTGTGCTTTGCGACGCACTGAACAAACTGTCAAAGATTAGGTCACTGTTAACAGTTGGTAATCTAATAAAACCATCCATCCCCTCAGCTGAGGAGACAGGACTGGTACAGTATCCATTGGTGCAACAGCGACCAAGGTGAATAAATGATTATCACTGTGGCATTGTTCCTTGTGTCAGTGGATTATCTATCATAAGGGCACCAAAAATGTCAGCAACTAAGTGGTCTGGATGAGAATTGAATCAACAACATTGCCTCTTCATAGTTTTACCTGTTATCCACTGGGGCCTTCCGAGAAAGGTTTTGAGAGATCTCTCCCCTAAATAGCAAATCATCCCAATCCATTTAAACAGGGAGCAGACCTGATTCGCAAACCAAAATGACAGCTACAATGGATTTCATTTCAGGCTGAGGGTTTTATAGACAGTGACTGAAGATCTATTAGTTTTCACTCCAATATCGCCATCTAGTGGAAGTTTGTTTTACATCGAACAGAGCAAAATGGAGACGCATCATTTGTTAATTGCATACAATCCAGAAGGGCAAGTCAACAAAAACGGTAAATTGAGGCTGTGTCAAAGACGTTTTTGCAATCATACATAATATGTTCTATGAAAATAGAGCAAAGTCATTACCTGAGGAACTTGCATACACAGATAAATGTGTGCAAATGGCTTTCCAGAGGTGTGTGTTAGGAACAGAGAGTAAAAGTGGGAGAATTATATCAAAATTTTATGCTCTTGTGCTGTATTTATATGCTAAAGTCTCAAACTTCTTAACAACTGGTCACTAATTATGTGAAAATAAGAAAAAAAAAAGCTGGTGGCGCATCGGGTTGAGCACAGCACTGTGAAGCTGTCCATAGCCTCTGCAGTGTGGGTTCAATTCCTGGCTGGCCAGGGAGAAACCCACATGGCGCAGCAGACCTCTCCTGTATTGCCCGCTGCTCCCTTCAGCAGTGTATTTCAGTCAGTTTGCCTGTTCTGCTCCTGGCTCTGACTCTGGTGAATCCTCTCACCTTCCCACGCCTCTGGCCTGTACCCCAGTTCTTGTATAAATAAATAAACACTAATATAAAAGCATTTACATAATCACATACCTTATAAACAGCTGAATAAATTAAATTCTCCATTCTGCAGTGGAACCCACAAAGAAACAGTGAGGCTAACTTGCTGCTGCTACTGCTGGCCAGCCCTGAGAAGGGATCTGAAAGAAAAAAAATCAAGATGTAAAAAACCTGCTTCCATGGTCCACAAAATTCATGTGTAAAACTCTTCTAGGTGAGCTGATAATTTAAGAGTGACCACCGACTGCCTAGTTTACACTCAGTGGAATATTAACATGAAGCTGTTTTATTCTTCTCTACTCACTGCTTCAATTGTGATTGGCCGACTGCCACTTTTCTGCTTCTGAATATCTCAGGCGAGTCCATTGATATCTTATCACTTTCACAATTCATAAAAATTATTAAATTTTACTTAGCTCAGGTTAGTGAAACTGATGACCTAGAGGGTTCTGACCTGATCCTTCTCCTCAGATTCCAGACTCTGGTGTTAGAAAGCCAACTGCTTGTACGGGCAGGGAGCCCCTCCCCTTGCCTTCTCACCAAGGTGTAGCTTCTTGTAGGGTAAGGTAAAAGTATCAGGCTTTTCTGCCCCCCCACCATTAGGATAGATGAGGGAACCCTGTGGTCCCGAATGCATGCCTGATGGCGGGCACCTGGAGTAGGGTGTGAGCATATGTAGATGGGATTCACCTGGGCTTTTAAGGGCTGCATCACGCAGATGCCAGCAGCAGAGAAGCAGAGAGAAGCACCAGAGAGCCCAGACAGAGTGAAGACAAGTGAGGCCTGCCAGCCTCCCAGCCCCCCAGCATCACTGCCTGCCGTGAACCTGATAAATCCCAATAAAAGCCTGCAAAAGCCACCAGGACTCCTCTCCAGGACTCCTCCATTCCCCCAGTCTGCTGAAATTATAAAACACCTGCTCCATGTCATTCCTGCCCCCTACACTTCTCTAGGTGGGGTTGCAGGAGAAGAAACAAGTTTTCTTTACCAAAATTCACTCTGTGGTAAAACTCTGTTAATGGCAATCACTTACCTAGATGACATCAGCTGCCAACAGATGTCTTCTGTGTGGCAGGTATATAAAGGCTGGTTTTCTCGAAAGGGATTCTTTGTATGCTCAGAAGACCAAAAGGGCCCCTGGTATGGTAGATGCAGCGGCAGTACAGTTTCCTGCCCCTAGTGGTAAGCCTGCAGGCTGGTAAAGCAGGCAGGCAAGGCAGGGGGTCTGGAGGCAAGCAGGCAAGCGAGCCTCCCAGCCTCCTCACGAATCTTTATGCTCTTTCTCTGGGTACTCTCCGCCTTCTCTCTGCCTCTTCTGTAGTCACTCAAACTCCGCGGCCATACTCTCATCTGAGAGAGGGCCCCCTTACGTACCTAGCCTCTAGGCTCAGGTGTGCCCACTTACACACGCCTGCACCCATACTCCAGGTGTCCACAATCAGGCACGGCATGCGCCACACCCACACTCCCAAGTGCCTTCTGCATCAACAAGATCAAGACAGTCACAGAGGCTAGAGGGCAAAAAACCTGATCAATTCCATTTACTCTACACTGCCCCTCTTCAATCCCCCCACTAGCCTCTTTATTAAGTTGGTGTCCTCCAAGCCAATTAACAGGACTCTTAGGTAGAAGTATTGTCAAGGTGACATAAGCTTGGTTACCTTTCCCCACATCCACTAAGCTGAAGGGAAACTATCTGCCTGGTACAGAGTATTCTCTGTTCCATAGTTGCCCTTGCCACCTTCCACTGGCTTCTCTCTGGCTCAGCTAGGAACTGCTGAAGGAGATGTCCAGCTGGGAAATAAAACGCTAACTCCCTTTCTCCACCAGTCTCATGGGCACTGAGTACAAATTCTCTCACCCCATGAAGACAGCATGCTGAGGATTTTCAGTGTCTTTCTCTTCCCGGTTGTCTCGCTCTAGTCTCCCTTCCCCATGCCCAAAACTACCGAGTTGTACTGTAAGGTAGGAAACAGAAAACTCAGCTTGATGACAGCAGGAGACCCCACAGCCCTTCACCTAGAGAGACCCAGGCAGATCATGTTACCAGGGTCCAGGATCTAGAGCACCTGGTGGAAGCTGGAACACAGGCAGGCCTGTCTGGATAGAATGGGAACTGGAACTGCATAGAAGGAACTACAATCACTAAGGCATAGTAAAAGGTGAGGAAATACCCTTCCTCACTTGCCTCTCAGCCTCTGGCTAATGTCTCCCTTGGCCCAAAGAAACTTGTAGGGTAAAGAAAATATCAGGCTTTTCTGCCCTTCCGCCATCAGGATAGATGATGGATCCTTGTCCTGAATGCATGCCTGATGGCAGGCACCTGGAATAGGGTGTGGGCATAGGTAGATGGGATTCAGCTGAGTTAAGACTGTGCTTTTAAGGGCGGTGTCACGGGGGGACGCTAGCAGCCCCAGCCAGCAGCAGCAGAACCTGAAGGAGAAGCCGAAGCAGAAGCAGAGAACGCCAGAGAGCCCAGATAAAGACTTGCTGGGGGCTGGGAGGCCTGCCAGCCTCCCAGCCCCCCCAGCCAGCACCCCTGCCTGCCATATGCCTGGTGAACCCCAAATAAAAAACCTGCAAAACTACTGAGGATTCTGACTCCTCCTTTACCCAGTCTGCATGGGATCAGAAAACCTGCACTGTATCCAGTCCTGACCTTACAATTGGCGTAGTCGGCAGGATCCATGCAGACGGGTATGGAGCCCTCCGAAGACCTGGAGGGACTAAGGAGAACAGACTGTTTGCCTGTGATGACGCTGGAGGTGCCATGGCGGCACAGAAGGTGGATACGGTCTGGAGCTGTGGGACGAGACCTCTCATGGAGGAGACGCCCGAGAGGACCAGGCAACGACACTGGAAAGGACCAGCTAACGAAACCGGAAAGGACTAGCCAGTGACACCGGAAAGGACCAGCCAATGACCCCTGAGGCAGCAGGCCGTTGCTGACGCAGGGAGAGGCCAATGGACTTGAACTGATGGACTGATGGACTGACATTCCCGCCAGAAGGTGGAGGACCTTGGCAGGTTATGTTTTTTTTTTTTTTTTTTGAGAATCTGGGGGTGGCCAGTGGGCCTTGATGGCCAAAAGCAGCCTGTGCATGCCCAGCAGCCAGGTGGAGGAGAAAAGCCAACTAAGGCGGCAAAAGCTGGTACTGATGCTAAGTTGAGAAGCCCTAAGCGGCTGTTAAGCAGCCTGGGTATGCTGAAGCCCTGTGAGTCTCGTAAAATCACCTGTGGGTGATGCCCTGCTCATTCTTGAGTGAGGGTGAGGAGCTGGGGAACCCGTCCTTGGAGGATGGGTGGGGAACATGGCTTGGGGTGGAGCCCAAGCCACATGTAGAGTTTGGATCCCAACCCATGTGCTTGTGCAGTGGGTTGGCCTGAGTGCAGGGGTCTGTGAGTCGCACGGGTGGCTGTGAAGGCCGAATGTTGGAACCACTGCAGACAGAAACCCTGAGGGTTGGCGATTACCCCCAACAGAATAAAATTGCCAATCCCAGAGCTAGTGCATCCTGGGGGTGGATGCTGTGTATGCCTTGTAGCCGAGACTACAGCCAGAGAAGGCCAGGAAGCCTGACGGCTCCTGGTGTGATATAGTAGATGCCGTGAGTGATTCCCCTCCCTCGTATGAGCAGTGCCTTCGGCAGCAGATTTGGTGGCTTATCTGCTGGTACCAATAATTGTCTTTTGCACTTGGTTGGTGCCCTGCCTGGACTTATTTGTGTTCTGTTGTATTTTGTTATATTTGATGTATTTGCTTTTGTGGGCCATGGCTGCATTGTTTGTTTGCTTAGAAAATTGTATATATATATGTATAGACTGTATGGCAGAAAACCCTGAGGGGGTGGACTGTAGGGTAAAGAAAATATCAGGCTTTTCTGCCCTTCCGCCATCAGGATAGATGATGGATCCTTGTCCTGAATGCATGCCTGATGGCAGGCACCTGGAATAGGGTGTGGGCATAGGTAGATGGGATTCAGCTGAGTTAAGACTGTGCTTTTAAGGGCGGCGTCACGGGGGGACGCTAGCAGCCCCAGCCAGCAGCAGCAGAACCTGAAGGAGAAGCCGAAGCAGAAGCAGAGAACGCCAGCTGAAGTACATTGTAGCAAAACAAAACCACACATTGAAATCACCTGGGAATCTAAATTATACCAATGCCTATTCCTACCCCTAGGCATTCTGGTTTATTTGGGATGGAGTACAACCTGGCTACTGTAATTTTTAAAAGCCATTTCTGTCTCCAGAATTTTAAGAGCTATGGATCCAAATAAAAGACACCACTGTGAATTGTTTTCGCTGGTGAAGAGACATCAGGAAAAGGGTAAGACTTGAGCTGGGTCCTGAGAGATGGTTAAAAGTCAAAATAACAAGAATTAAAAGGGGCTGACATTACTGACAAAAGATGCAACATAAGTTCAAAGCCAAAATTAAGATGACTAATAAAGAAACCAACTTAAAAGATTCTTGATGAAACTAGGGAAAAATCAGGTTTTATAGTGATTATCTGTTACATTCAGCACAGAAGTAAAAGCCAATTTTTTTTAACTTGACCCAGTGGACAACCATTGTAGATTTTTGAATAGAGGAGTGAAATGATAAAAGTGGCGTTTAAAGAAAAGTATTCCAACAAAAATACAGAAGATAGATTCAAATTGCAAGAGACTAGAGTCAATGAAGTCTGCTGAGAGGCCATTTCAGTAATCCTGGTATTTGACAAGGTCTTCACTAGGGCAGTAGCTGTCAGAATAGAAAGGAAGTGACAAATAGGGGGAAATATTTTAAAGAAAAGAGGGCCTTGGATCTTGGACATAGAAGCCAAAAAGAGGAAAGAATTCAAGGTAAGTCCAAACTTAACAGGAGACAGGAAGTAATAACTGCTATGTTTTCTCCACATGAGCCTTACCCCTTGACCTACCTTCAAATGGACAGAGAGGCATGAAAAAGGTTTTGCTCTATTTGGACTGTCCGAGAGGGATAAGAGAACAAAGACATTGAGTTTTTGCTTTAAATTTAATAATAATAAAAATAAAAATAAGCTGCTTTGCACATGTAACAGACTATTTTGAAGGAAAAGTATCAAAAACTTTCTCTGTCCTCCCTTCATGCAAGCTCTCCCTAGAAAGAAAGAAGACAAGTAAGTGGGAATAAGAGAGCTTACACAGTGACAGTAAAGACTTTGAACACTACCCCCATTGGGCAGTACCTCCTCTGCTTTCTCCAAGTTCCTGTATTATGGATCAAAGGAAGTAAAAAAAAAAAAAAAGTACAACTTTTCTTTATCCTTAAGGGTCCAAGGTTAAAATGGAAGAATTTTATATACTACAATGGCATCAGGGCTTGTGATGTCGCAGATCTTAGTGATAGTCCTATATCTCAACAGTCATGGAGGAGGAATAGAATTTGAGAATGCTGATGGCCCAAAACAGTGTGAGATACGGTGATGAAGCAGAAAGTGACATGGGAACCTCAGCTGCCACAGTGTAATGGTACCCAAAGGCATCTTAGCAAATGTAAGAACTGATTCTGACAAACAAGGTTGATGGCATGAGAATTATACATTATAGTCCATGGCAGTGCAGTGCAGATCAAGATTGAAACAGGGACTCCTGCCCATCAACACTGCACCCCTAGTAAACAGAGAACTACCAGGAAATATAAAACTGTATTATACATAATATTATAGATAATAAATATCTGTATATATAAACATATAAGTATTAAATATGAATGACTGAAGATATCTAAATTTGATTGAGTTTAATAATTAAGAAATCATTAAAATGACTGAGTTTTTTTAAGAAATGCTTGGGCTGCTTTATTACTATAAGAAGGAATGATGCCTGGGCCTCCCCAGTGGAGCAGCGGTTGAGCGCTGGGTTGTGAAGCTGCCCGCAGCCTCTGCAGCGCTGGTTCGATCCCCGGCTGCTCCCCGGCCACCAGAGGAGGGTCCCGCAAGGCGTGCAGACCTCTCCTGCCGCCCGCTGCTCCCCTCAGCAGTGTACTTCGGTCCTTCTGCCTGTTCTGCTCCCTGCTCTGGCTCTGGTGAACTCTTTCACCCTCCCGCACTTCTGACTGTACCCAGTGCTTGTATGTATAAATAAATAAATAAATCTTTAAAAAAAAAAAAAAAGGAATGATGCCTAAGGTAAAAATATAATTAAATTTTCAGTGTAACAAAATGTTACATTTATACATCTGAATTTTTACTCTTTGAAAATAATATTGACTTCATAAGCTTTAGCACTGATATGACAGGAAGAATGGTGACACCAAGATGATGAGTCTGCCTTAGCAGCATGTCAAGTTTAAGTAACAAGACAAGTGTTAGGAAATATTCTGTAGGCTGATAGAATATAAAACTAGACCCAAACTAAAAGACAATAGTAAGTCACATATTCATTCAGCAGTTATTATATTGGGGATGATAATTTAAGACAGGGTGAATGTACAAAGAAAAGCATACAGGCAAAAGCTCTGAACCTTTAAATTGTTTCTAGGGGCATGAAAGTGAGCTTGATATTTTAAATATGGGTGAAATTATTCAAGTATATAAAAGGAATGACATAAAATGTGCATATTTTTTTCCTGTGTCCATTTCATTATTAAAAAACTGAATGGATCATAAGAATTTAGTAAATCTGTATTTTAACTATTGATTAGACTGAACCAAATCTTCAGTAATGTGAATTGCTGAAATATATGAAACAGACTATAATATGAAGTTGAAAGAAACTTGCAGACTAAAGAGCAAAAACAAAACCAAACAAAACAAAATCCAAACAGTGGAAAACAAGAAAGAAACAACAGGAGATATAAAGGAATCCTAGAAGGTCCATATCCAAATACTAGGACTCTGTAAGAGGGGAGAAAAGAGAGAGAAGACAAGAAAAAAAATAGAGGAATATAAATTATCGAAAGAAAATAGTACAATTTCCCAGAGTACTTTCTGTAGTAAATAATATTTACATGTTTATTATATAAGATTAAAAAAATAAAAACTGAATCATTGATTCAGAAGAATAACCAAAGAAGCTACCCAAATTGAAAATAATATAGTGAAAGTAATAAAAATTTTAATGCCAGTACAGTATACAAAGCAAAAATCCAATTTGTCCACTTGCAAGGACAAATGAGAACAAATGGAGTCAAAGTAATAATTAATAAAGAGAAAAACGTTCTCCAGTGTTATTAAAAAAATCTGAGTCTGGGCCTCTCCTGGCGGCGCAGTGGTTGAGCGCTGGGTTGCGAGGCTGCCAGCAGCTTCTGCAGCGCCAGTTCGATCCCCGGCCATCGCGAGGGTCCCACCAAAAAAAAAAAAAAAACCAAAGATCTGAGTCTGAGTACAAAGTACCCATTCTTAGAAATCATCTGGAAAAAAATAATTTCAAGGGTGAATAGGAAAAGACCTATAAACATTCAGGAAGAATACATGAAACTGATATGTAAAAAAATAGCTAAACTCTTTCTCCTGTAATACACAGGCCACTTGAAGAGTAAAGTAATGTCTGTATGACTTTGAAGTGTTTGTGTTCTAAGGTTGTTTGTTTGCAATAACCACTGAAAGGTATCCTGAGGCATAAAAGAGCTATGAAAATAAATAATCCATTATTCTTCCCTTAAAAACGTGCAAAGATAAACTCCACCCAATGGAATGATCAATAAAATTTATTATTAAAATTTATTTAACAATAAGAAAAATGGAATACAAAGGTCGGTGGAAGAAACATTGATATTAAATATGCTGAATGAAATACAAATAAAAATATGATGATACGTTCAGTAAGTCCATCACTCCTAACAAGAGATTCAAAGTGATATTATTTTTATTCATTTTGATGAAGACATATTCTAGAATCTTTTTGAAAAAGCGAAATAGAACTAATAGAAAAGTGTATCAGGTAAATTTTACTGTGTAACAAACCACACAAAAGCTTACTGGGCTAAAACACCAACATTTATTTAGCTCATGATTCTATGGGTAAGCAGTTTGGATGGTGGTCAGCTGGCCAGTTCTGTTCTCAACTGGTCACACTAATGCAACTGAGATCTGCTTCTTCTTTTTTAAAAGATTTATTTATTTATACAAGAACTGGGATACAGGCCAGAGGCGCGGGAGGGTGTGAGGATTCACCAGAGTCAGAGGGGGGAGCAGAAGAGGCAGACAGACTGAAAACACTGCTGAGGGGAGCAGCAGGCAAGACAGAGAGGTCTGCCACACCATGTGGGTGTCTCCCTGGCTGACTGGGAACAGAACCTGTGCTGCAGAGGCTGCAGATAGCTTCACAGCACTGAGCTCAACCCTCTGCACCACTGGGGAGGCCCTGAGATCAGCTTCTAAGTGAGCTGGAAACTAGTTTAGGAAGGTCTCTGCTGGGAGAGATCATCTTTACTCCAAGTCATCACACATGTTCCAGCATTACAGCCTGTGGGTTTTATATGTTAATGGGGGAAGTTCCCAAGAGATTACATGGAAACATGCAAGTCCTCTTGAAATCCAGATCTGGAACATGATCATATTTATATTATATTTTGTTAGAGAAAGCAAATTACAACATCAGCATAGACCCAAGGGATGTGCAAAATTACATTGGAAAGGGATGCAGAGATGGGAGAGAAATAGTTGTGGACAATTTTACAACTTGCCACAGCTTGAGCTCTGGTCATAATTATTCACATCCCTCTCACGGGCAAGATATACTCACTCCTCTACTCAAAGTTCAGAATCTTGAGATCTACATTTATTCTGAATTCAGTCCCTCTTTTTTTTTTTCCATTTTTTATATATTTTTATATTTTATTTTATACAGTTTTTACATCATTTTTCATTTTTGCACAATGTATGCATTTTCATCTGGGTTATAGTCCCCATACAATTCCCATCCCCCTTGTTTTGATCCTACTCCCTCCTGCCTCCCCCCACCACATAGTGTGTCTCTGGCTTATAGTTGCTTGTTGATTTTGATTTTTACTTTATTAGGATTGGATTTTTTTCCTGGTCCCTTATTTAGGTTTTCTAACTTCCTGCTATGAGTGACAGCATCTGGTATTTTTCTTTTTCTTTCTGGCTTATTTCACTGAGCATGATCCCTTCCAGCTTCATCCCTGATGCTGCAAATTGCATGAGTTTATCTTTGTTGATTGTTGAGTAATATTCCATCACTTCTAATCAGGGAAATGCAAATCAAAACTACAATGAGATATCATCTTACACGAGTGAGAATGGCACATATATTAAAAAAAAAAAAAAAACCTAGCAAATGTTGGCAAGGATGTGGAGAAAAAGGAACTCTCCTGCACTGCTGGTGGGAGTACAAACTGGTCCAACCACTATGAAAGCTGTGTGGCAATTCTTCAACCTGCTAAAGATGGAGCTTCCATATGATCCAGCAATTCCACTAATAGGTATTTACCTAAAGCACACAGAAACATTAATTCAAAGGGCACCTGCACCCCTATGTTTATAGCAGCACTATTTACAATAGCTAAGCTATGGAAACAACCCAAATACCCAAAAAATAGATGACTGGATCAAGAAGATGTGGTACATATTCACAACGAATTCAGTCCCTCTTGACCCAGAGAATTCCTGAACTTAAAAGACAAGTTACCTGACAACATTACACCCAATCTACAATAAGTGAAACATGGCAGGGTCACAACAGACATTCCCATTCTAAAAAGAGAAGGATCAAACTTACGTTCCATAGAAATTATGAAATCCAGCCGAGCAAATGTTCCAAGGTCCCCCACTCAGAGGTAGGAAATGTTACTTCATTAAGGCCCAGTTCTGATCCCTGGTAGTTGCTGCTCAATAATTGTTCTTGATGACCTTTGTCTTTACTCTCTAGAATAAAGTCCTATGTTTTTGAATACTGATATGTCACCATGAGTACAATTCTGCTTGATGGCATGTGTCCCTGTTGCTTTTCTGTCAACATAATTGACAGCCATACAATCCCCAGAAGAGCTGTCCTGCTTAATACATGAAAAATTTCAATGGAGCCATTGAAGTTCACCCTAAATTGTTGACTCAATGAATCTGAGTTAAACAAATGTTGTTTTAAATCACTGAAATTTAAATTGGTTTGTTACACAGAGATAAATAGCTAACAAATACATAATGTTTTGTCATTGTTTTTTTTTTACGTATACCTAAACTTACGGTGCTTATAAAGAGAGAAAATAAAGTCAACAGGGACCTAAAAACAAGGTAACAAAAAATCAAGCATGTCACTTATTAACTAATTTAACAAATTAGTAAAATCCCTCAGGTAAAAGCCAAGTACTCTCATTTAATGTAAAACAAATTTTCAAACACACCTAAAGTGACATGATAGAGAATTGTCCAAAATAAAAGAATGTTATATAACTAAAGACTCAAAACTTCAATACTCCATCCTAAGAAAGGATAAATCAATAACAAGTACATAAGTGTTATGAATCATTACTACTGAATGTCATCAAAATATATACACATTAATATAAATGCAAGAAACATGACAGAACAAATCAATATTTGTAAATTATTAAACTCAAATTAGTAAGATTTATTTGTCAGGATTTTATACCTTTATTTTTTTTAAAGTGAAAATATATAATCTTGCACATCTATTTAGCATGTCTAAAATTTGAGCACATCATATATAATAAAGAAAAATTCAGAAATAAAGAATTTTGGGGACTGATTTTCTGAGTCCCTTAAGAGAAGGGACTTAAATCAGGAGTCCACGCATTGGTTTCAGAAAGTCCATGGACCTTGTGACATTGCATTATATGTACAAATTTAAATGAAAAATTAAAACCTCTGTAACACAAAACTGGTATATTTAAAGAAAAAAATATTACAATCGCTAAGATAAGAAAACAACCTAAGTATCCATCAGTGGATGAATAAAGAAGATGTGGTATATATCTACAATAGAATACTAATCAGCTATAAAAAATAGACAGGATCTTGTCATTTGCAACAATATGGATGAAACTTAAGAGTATTAGGCTCAGAGAATGACAAATGCTGTATGATTTCACTTGTATGTAGAATGTAAAGAAACAAAGTAAATGAACAAATCAAACAAAACAAAAACAAATTTTTAGATATAGAGAAGAGATTGGTAGTACCAGAGGAGAAAGAATGGGTAGTTAGGTAAAGTGAATGGTGGATGGAAATCAGACTTTTGGTGCTGGTCATGGTACAGTGCATACAAATGTGATTAAAAATGCTGTATTATATCTGAAACTTAAATAATGTTATAAACTGCTGTTAGTCAATAAAAATTTGTTTTTAAAAATAAGTATTAAATTTAAATGAAAGCATTTTTGTCATTTATATTTAGCATGTATATTATAATGTGTAGATGATTTATTGTTCTTTCTGTATAAAATTTAGCAATTAAAATTTTTCCTTGCAAGTGACAGAACAATTAATTCAAAATGACTTAAGCAAAAATGAATTAAATGGTAATGAAACTGAAAATACTAGGGATAAGTTTATCTTGGTGAAGAAAAACAAATGGTATCACCAAGACCTGGCATATTCAACACTTTCCTGGTGCATTTGCAGCAGGCTCCTCCCTTCCAAAATCAGAGAGCTTGAACAACTCCAGAAACTGACAGAATTTCAGCTTCTTATTTGATAGTGACTATCTCCCTCTATCCCAAAAGTCTCTAGAACCTCTCAGGAATCTCACTGGCCTTGATGTATCACCTGGCATCCCTCAACTAATTAATGAGGACAGGGAAAAGTGGGACTCTGATTGACCAGACTTGACATATCTCACCCCTGACCTACCTCCCAGTCCCATTTATTGGAGGTAGTGATGAGTGGATCTCAAGATTGAAAATGGGAATTGTTCCTAAAATATCTGAATGGATGCTAGAAAAGAGTAGATGTTGCTGGCAATATTGCACATGCAGTCTACTGAGTATAGGAATTTCACATATATGTGTTTAATGTCTATTTATTCTGCTGCTTCTTTATGAAATGGACTATTAAAATTGACAGAAATTGCACTGATCATATTCCTTTCCTTTTTCCTCATAACTCTCTATTTTTAAAATTAATAAAAATTCCACACTAACTATACCCAGTAGTTCCAGATAATTAGGATGCAAGGAAGGAAACTATATTTGCATTATCTATAGTTGAAATAATATGTTGAAAATAAGATTCAAACAAATGTCCAAATTTTAGCTATTTAACTAAATCTTGAAGTCTTTTGATGTTTATTTTATACATTATACAAACATTTTGGTAAAATCAAATAAGTCTAATTCATTGTTCATATTCCTGGAAGATACTAAAATCTAAAAATAACTGAATCCTCTACTTGCAAAGGTATTCTTTTATTTATAGCTAAAGTTACAATGTTTAAAACTTCAGTAGAGATAATTAATGGGAGGTAAAGGAACTTTAAAAAATAAGTTCAATAAATGTGAAATGTCATATAAAATAAAGGCACAATAGGAAAGTAAAAAAAGAAACTAGCACACTGAGCAAAGACAAGGGACCAAGAAGTGTTCAAAGAATGTATAAGAGCCTAACCTCTCTGACCTCAGCATGGCAGAGAAGAAAATAAAACTTACTTAACATTTCTTGGGCTTCAGAATGTATTGTACATTGAAGGAACACAAGATAAATTATTTAGACTGTTTCAACCAAGATTGGCTCAACCCCAGCCTGTCATAAACAGGGTTTAAAAAGCTTGATACCGCATAAATAATTTATAGTTTCTAAACCAGAAAAGTTCTAAATTTGAAACACTGCATTGAATAGAAGACTCTGAATCAACCACAGGGCACTTATCTCCCTTCAGGAGCTGACTGATACTTTATAAAAAGGTCACAATCATAAATAAAAGCACAATATTTCATCCCTTATTTTCTAGTTTCAGAAATGTAAATCAAACACAGGATATTTAAGGGATATGTCATATCCATTTTTTAAGTAAACAAGAACAACAAAAATGCTATCGCTATGCTTTTATATTTATTATGTAAACCGCATGCCAAATTACCAAATCCTTTTTCTTTTTATAGGAGGATCAGGTTAATTCCATATTTACCTAAGTTCCATATCAAAAAAGATACCTGCGAATACTGTGCCTCAAAATGAAAGAATTATAAACCCTTGGGGAGAAATCTGAGCACAGAATATATCTACGTTTTTATAAGAATTTTTTTTCTTTTACATTTCTTAGCCACAACAAATTTGACATAATTTTAATGACTTGCCTTTATCAAGTGTATCCAAGGCATTCAATTAGATTTATGTAGAAATCTCTATCTTTTCACATTCATATTTTATTGGTTTAGAAAATAATTTATTTAGATTACATGATGAAAATAACAACTATAACTAAAAAACAGGTTCAGGAATAAAGAGATTTCATCTTCACAAAACATATATCAGGACACCTGATGAGAATTGACCTCATTGTCATAGTCATGGCATTTCACGAGTATTAGTCAAAATATTTTGCAAGGGAAACAGAGAGTACTGGTTAATCTGTCAAGCCTCTTAAGGGAAGTTCAGAGAAGTAAACTTCCACAGTACAATAAGGAAAACAGCTACTATCTGTGGAGTATTTGTTGTGGACCTTGGCACTATGTTAAATGTTTTACTGACCATTTGTGTGATTTAAGTATATCAGCGGGCAGTCAATACGTTGACAGGTTCGGAGTGGTAAAGAAAAGGAGAGCCAGGTTGAATTTCTCAAAGGGAGGGAAAATGTGTTGCGCCCTGGGCAGTCCTCACAGACCCAAAGTGGGGGTCCGTGAAGCTGTGCCCACTGTAGGGAGAGATGTCCCTTTTACAGGGTGAAGAGAGGTTAGGCAGGTAAACTGGACTGGCAGGGGGGAAACAGGTTTAGGCGGAGCAAAGTTGTTTTTCCTGGAGCTGAGTTGTTTTTCTCCTGTGTATGGCTTCAGTTTCGGTTTGATGGTATCAGTGGTATGGGTGTCAGGGCCATCTTGTCTTTTTCTATGTGGGCTTCCTCATTCCTGGCCCCTGCATCGACTTTTCATATGTGTTCCCTGATGGAAGACAAGAATAGAAAAACTGCAAAGGAGACCTCACAAGACTAAAACCTGACTCACACAAGGAAGTGGAGGGTCAAGGGGAATAACATGACCATTAACCCAGCTGTAGAGGTCATGACCCTTAGGCACCAGTACCTTATCATGAGGCAGGAGACCCAAGCAGGATCAAATGCTATAGGGAGTGGAGCACAGTCCTAAGGGTAAAGATATGGAGATTGAGCCCACCCTGGACTCTCTGGTCCCTTTCTAGTTTTGCCTCTTACCCAACAATGGCAACAAACAGGCCAATCCATGGAGAAGTGACCCCTCCCAAAGAGAAAAGGACTGTATCAATGCAGTCTCTGCACAGGTTCGGGTCAGCACTCCCACTGCCCACCTGTGACTATGCAGGTGCTTCCTTTTACCAACTCTCTCCCTCTGCAGGGCAGCAGCCTCCTGCCTGCCCGTGACCTGTATCATATCGGGACTTCTCACTGACCTCCCTCAGGGGAGGCCCCTCTCCTGAAGGCCACCTGCCTGCAACCATGCAGGCCTTTCTTAGCAAAACCTGTCCCTTTCCTTTTCCCTAATAAACCTGCTCTTTAAATATAACTAATGTCTCTGTCTCATGGAGAAACTCACCTGGGAAACTCGCCACATGCCGCTGAACCGGGAGTTCTGGTGAAATCTTTCCCAGAGTGAACCCGAGGACCCCACAACTCCACAAAATGATATCATTCCCCATGATAATGTCCCCAACACACAAACAGATGAACAGAATAAATTTTAAGTGATCAATGTAAACTTTCTAGAGTTCCTTTGCATTGAAAACCCTGCATAATTCAGCCCCAAATGATCCAACCAATCTTATCTTCCATTAATTTCCCTTCTGAACCTGCTACTCTAGTGAGAAAATCTAGCCAAGAGCCCCACACTTGTGCTATGCCCTAGAGCAAAATGGCTAAGAGGACTTGAAATCATACTGCCCGGGGGTAACTCCATTCTCTACTCTTACTAGCAAAGTGGCCATGACTAAGTTGTTTAGTCTTTCTAAGAGTTTCCTTATCTGTTAGAAATAAAGTGGGGGTGGGCCTCCCTGGTGGTTGAGCACAGCACTGTGAAGCTGTCCGCAGCTCCACAGCTCGGCTTAATTCCCAGCCGGTCAGGGAGATAACTCTTCTGTCTCGCCCACTGCTCCTCTCAGCAGTGTTTTTAGGTCCATATGCCTGTTATGCTCCCCGCTCTGTCTCTGGTGAATTCTCTCACCCTCCTCCGCCTCTGGCCTGTACCTCAGTTCTTGTATAAATAAATAATTCTTTAAAAAAAAAAAAGAAAGAAAGTGGGGATAATATTGTACAATGAAGAAAACACAATACATATCTCATAAATGAGATACTGCCTATAAGGTACCAATTTAGCACAAGTAAGTGGTCAATAAATGTTACCTATTTTTATTTTATAATAGTATTAATCATAAAGAAGTTTGAGAACTGAAGGACATTTTATTCTAATGCCTTCTGACACCTAAAATAGGTTGCTTTTTAGTGATTACCTAGTGCGTCTTTTCTTTCATGCTAACAGAATACAAGTTCCTAGAAGTATTTCTTTTTTTTTTGTCTTCCTCTTGCTTATAGTTCTTTATTTTTTTAAATTTTAATATGTTTTATTTTATATAACTCTTCATTTTTGCACAATGTATGCATTTTCACTTTGGTTATATTCCCCATACAATTCCCACCACCCCTTATTTTGACACTAATCCCTCCTCTCCTACTCACCCCCCATACCCCCCATGTGTCTCCGGTTTATAGTTGCTTGTTGGTTTTGATTTTTTCTTTATTATAATTAACCCAGAAGTATTTCTAACCTCCCCCAGAATAATTTGTAGGACTTCCCCAGTGTTTTGTTTTTTAATGACAAAACAAAATTATCCATTAGGATTTTGGGGTCTGATATGAGGCACCAATTTCTGCCTAGTTTGGTAAACAATACTGAAAAAGAGTCAATAGCAATAAAGTATTTCTATATGCTTAACACTGGTGTTTCATATGGACTATACTGTTCAGTCTCCAGAAAGCAATGAAGCTAGCATTACCATTATTATCCTTTTTTCATGTGGAGGAAATGAAGTTTAAAATACTTTAGTAATTTACCAAAAGTCACACAGCTAGTGAGTGGAAGAGTCAGGATTTGAACTCAGTCTGATGCCAGAACCATTTAACAAGACTAGTGCTCTAACCCCTGAGCTCTGCAGCCAAGAACCACAATTAAGGCTCTGTACTATGTTGCCAGGATTCTACACTGCTGAAGATCAAAAATAGCAAAGACTCACAAGGTGTGAACAGAGACATCCTGTAACTAGATTGAAGTTTGCATGTCCTACTGTTCCAGATCCCTTCTGTCCCTACTCTAAGTGTTCTTATTATAGCATGTTGGTGATTCTGTGATGTCTTGGGATGACAGAAGATCTGTGAATCTTGGGAAGTAATGGAAATTTGGACTTGTACAATCTTCGTGCAAGTTGTTCTCTCTGGGAAAGATCTATTTTAGAACAATGCCTGATTTGCATGGCTTAAGGGATACTGAGAATTTTAAAATTTCTAAATAGCCTGCCAGCAAATGTCATATTAATGTAGGTCCCATTGTTATGGTATTGGGGTTAGGAATAGAGAATGTGAATTAATTAACTAAAATTATTAAGTTGTAGTTATAATCATTATTGAGGTTATTATTATTACTGCTATTATGTATACCACCACAATGGGGTCTTTATTCAGGCTAACTCTTTCCCACTCTCAATCCATGACATTTCTGATCATTTAAATAAGTCAATCAAAATACAATCAGTCCTATCCCAGGCAGCTGCTCCTGACCATACCAGCTAAGCCCTGGATGTGAATTCTTTTTTTTTTTTTTTTTAATTTTCTAGAGGCATGTCTTATTTATTTATTTAATTTTTTTTAATTATTTGTTTGTTTGGTTGGTTTATACATGCACTGGGTACAGTCAGAAGCGCGGGAGGGTGAGAGAATTCACCAGAGCCAGAGCGGGGAGCAGAGCAGGCAGAAGGACCGAAGTACACTGCTGAGGGGAGCAGCGGGCGGCAGGAGAGGTCTACGCGCCATGTGGGACCCTCCTCCGGTGGCCGGGGAGCAGCCGGGGATCGAACCGGCTGCAGAGGCTGCAGGCAGCTTCGCAACCCAGCGCTCAACCGCTGCGCCACCGGGGAGGTCCTGGATGTGAATTCTTACAGCAGTTATTGTCCCGATCTCTTTTCCATGTTTTTATGTGCACTAAAGTTATCTCTATTTATGCAGAGATTATAAATTATGTGAAAACTTTACTTGTCTTCTATGGCTAATATCTTCCTGTGACAGAAATCAATCAAAATACATTCATTTTCTACTTAAAAGAAACATAACTATAGCACTGAGAAATCACCTGGCCTTAGGATTTTTCTTACCACTATGACCCACATACCACTACCAAAGAGGAGGAAAAGGTCATAATGGTGGTGATAAAATAGATGAGGAATGGGGCTGAGCTTGTTCATTAAAGGATTTAGGATTTCACAGGGAGGTCCTCAGGGAAAAAATTTCAGTCACCCCAGTCCTAACACAAACAAGCAATCCCAAAACAGTTACACAGAAGGAACTAAGCTTTGACTATTCTTTCATTTACTAATGCTTAAGACCCGTTGACACAGTGTGGATTAGGAAGTACATGGCCTGCCTATGAGGTAGCGATGATAGCACTCAGATTACTGAAGAGATATTCCTTTAAAAATGAGATATCCAAGAAAAAAAAATGCATCAGAAGCAAATGTTTGATAACTTGCCCTCAGAAACATCTTTATTCTACCTTCATATTTGATTGATAGCTGGACTAAACATAGAATTCTAAGAAATGTCTCATCTCTATTTATTTTTGTTCCATTTTCCAGAAATTTCTCAATACTTCTAATACATTGACTTCTTCAAAATTTTCTATTCCAACATCCCCCTGCCAAGGGCTTTTTATATTCTAAACTTATTTTTATCTATAGCATCCTTTTATTGTTTAGGAGATGCATTATCTCCTGTGGTATGCATTACTAATACTACATAATATGATTCTTCCTACCTGTTGAAAATAGCATGGTCATAGCCATACTTGGATCAAAGAATTTGAGGGAAAAATATCTGTGTCATTTCTAGACAGAAGCATTTAAACACAGTGTTCAAATTGCCAGACTTTCTTCCTTATTACGGTGATAGTAGAATCACGTATTGATATGAAGATCAAAACTGCTTGAAATACCAACTCAAGGGCCTCCCTGGTGGCGCAGGGGTTAAGCACCACACTATGAAGCAATCTGCAACCTCTGCAGCAAGAGTTCCATCCCAGGCCAGACAGGGAGCAACCCACATGGCACAGCAGACCTCTCCTTTCTCACCCACTGCTCCCCTCAGCAATGTACTTCATTCAGTCTGCCTGTTCTGTTCCCCACTCTGTCTCTGGTGAATCCTCTCACCCCCCGCATCTCCGGCCTGTACCCCAGCTCTTGTATGCATAAATAAATAAATCTTTAAAAAAAATAAAAAGAAATACCAACTCAAAACAAGGATAACAGCAACCCAGTAGAGTCTCCTGGGCTGAAGCAAACTTGCATCAGCAAACAACGACAAAAAAATTAATTTTATTTAAGCACCCATATTTGGGGATTGTTTATTATCACAGTATAAATGATGCTATCCTGACTGATTCAATCACTGGTGATACAGTGGGGCACACTGTAATAAAAAACATCAATATGTAACATTGGCTTAATAACTTAATAGCAGGTGGTAAAGAAACTATAAAATATGAGGAGTAGGAAAGATGGCTATGCATGCTATGTAGCTGCAAAATATTTGGTACAACTATAAACTAGGAGACAGACTGTGATATCAATGACCTTACAGTGCCAACAGTAGGGGTAGGAGAAACAGAATTGAATTCTGTAACAGATTTCTAGTGGTAGTGTTTGAGAAGATATTATAGAGAATTGATGAGACCAGAAAAGAACTGCATATCCTTCAAGGAAGAATGAAAAAAGGTGAAAGAATATGGGTCCAAACATTTGAGGACATGTTAGCTTAGAAGAGGTAACTAAAGTTCAAACACACAGTAAAATACAAAATTGAGAAATTTTTCAAATATGGGAAGTTCATGAAACTTAGTCTTGAGCAAATATCCAACTAAGGACATAGTTTCCATAGCTATGATCAACATCTTAGAATCATTTAAATGTTTTCAGATTACCCACCAAATTCTTTCAATTGGATAAAAAGCATTAAGATATACTCAATTTTGAGCTCTACATTTCCTCAGAGATGAACATTCCAATTTCCTGCCTAGGGAGTATAAGCCTGTATAGAAGCAATCTCAACTGAGTGAAGGAAGAGAGATAATAAATGGATAAATAATAAATAAATAAATGAAGCTAGGTCAATTTGATAGAATATTTTTAAAAAATGAATACTAATGTCTAGCTCACACCACATCCAAAAATCTATTACAAATAAATTTTAGATTAAAATGTGAAAGGCAAGCTAAAAATCTTCAACATCAAAACATAGAAAAATTTCTTCATGAATTTAGGGCTAACAAAGATTTCTTGAACATAACTTGAAAAGTGATAACCATAAGGAAAAAACTGTAACTTTAATTATATGTATATATAACACTATAGGTTAGCAGCAGTTAAGCAGGTATACTAGTTCCTGGCTTACAGGGCCAACATCAATTAAAACAGGGCCTAGCAAAAAGTAGTGTTATGAAAATATGTTTTAAATAAGTAAATAACAGCTTATCCCTCTACTATGAATACTTTGATTAAACAGATAAATTGAGGATAAGAAATTCACAGTAAAGATCTTTTACTTTCTATATTTTATTAGTGTTTCTTTACTACTTTATGTCATAACAAATCCAATTCAGTAAGATTCCCTACCAAATACATACTCTTCATTTATATCATTTGAGTAAATGTTTACTAAACTGCTTTAGCATTCTGCTCTGAAGCTCTTATTTGAGAAATGGGTCTTAGCTCTAAGACATGCATCTGCTTCATGTCCTTGAGTTTTTTTAGAACAAAAGCCTTTTTCCAGCTTCATCACAATGGAGTGTCCTGTTGAAATAATTGTTGCTGCCAGTCATCTCTGCATGGAACCTTGAGGCAACACTCACCTTATTTGTGAGGCACCACCTACCAGGACCTTCAAAGTGCTCAGAAAAGTCCATGATAAATAATAAAACACAAAAACAGAACAGGCCAAAACTAGTTAACTAGCTCTCAACAGTTTACATTTCCCACTGATCTGAAAGGAAAAGGAATTTAAAAAGCATCTTCCAGTATATGCTAACACCACACTATTACAGAAACTTCATTAAAAAAATTGATATGCATTATTAAGTTTCACAAAAATTGATGACAGATAGTTTATAGATGCAGTGTTTGCTTTTTCCAAATCACAGCAAATTTATTACTCAATATCCAGTGCCATGTCATAGCACCACCAGGAGCTCCCACTTCCCTCCCCACCTGGCCCCAAGGGTACATGAGAAATGGAAAAAAAAAAAATAAAAATAAACCTAGATCTCTTCTCTGCCTTTGGAAGAAAGGGCTTTGACCTTGGAAGCCCCTTCCACAGGTCCCAGAAGGCAGGAGAGCCGACCCCTCTGTGCCCAGAGAGCGAGGCTTGAGGCTCCAATGACAGAACAAGCAGGTAGGAGCAGGAGCAGAGGCCCCTGTGTCGGGGAAGAGGTAGGAGGGAGGGGCACTGGCTGAGGACTCCAGGAGTCTGGTTATCCCTGGGATGCACACATTCGCTTTGGAGCATTAGAATTTGGAATTACTCTAAAATAGCTCATGTCCAGATGGTATTCGCTAGTTGTTTGTAATTATTTTCATTTTCCTAATATTTTGTTTATTCTACCTATATGCTTTGGATTGAATTGTGCCCCTCCCCCACTTTACAGGCTGAATGGCCAATGTGATGATATTTGGAGATGGGGTCTTGGTAAGGCATTAGGTTTATGACACTCTGTCTTTCTACAGATCACCACGTTCAGTAGCATACCATCTGGTCTCTCTCCAACCCTTCTGTCCTAGAGCCCAGATCCTGCTGCAGGCTCTAAGAATACAATCTCCTCTTTTTATCACCTACTACATTCCACAGGACATAGAGACGCTATGGAAAGTCAGATACTGGGAGTTGGAGTAGAGAGGACTCCAGAACACCTTCATGATTTATTCTGAACTAAGTTTTTTCCTAACCCTTGGAACCTCACAAGGTCTGACCCATCCTCCCAGACACCTTATATCTAGGTATGAGTTTTTCTTTCAGAATTTCCTTTGCCCTCACCTATAATCTGGATTCTTTCAAATTAGCATCTTATACTGACCATGGCTGTAAATGACCTGATCTCTTTCATGGCCAGGATATGTTTTTTTGCACAAAACTCCTGAACCTCCATAAAAATGAGGGAGGAGGCTGGTACCTATTTCAGGGTCCTCAAACTTTCCCTGATACCCAAAACTTGACCAGGTCATCTGAAAATCTCCAGGGTAAATTCCCCATAAGAGTCTATGAAAGCCCTACCTCTGTCTCAGCTAAATCCATTCACATAAATATTTCCATACTATTGTTTTATTATTTGTTACAAGAATTTTGTGAAGTGAGATTAATAGTATTCCACTTTGTAAAAAAAAAAAAAAAAGGAACTCAAGTCTACATGTCAAGTTTACTTATATACACACATACACACACACACATATATGTGGAGAGAGAATAAATATTTCTAGAACCACTTTACTAGAAGAGTTTAAAATTATACAGAATTTTATTTTTATGTCTTTTGTGTTTGTGTGCAAGAAAGTCTGGTTATAGTAAAGATTTAAAAAGACTGTATTTGTGTTCAATGTTATTTGAAGAGAACTAACCTTGTGAAATCAGAAAAAGCATCTCACAAATTGTAACTTATACTTTTAGAACAGTATCTTGTAAACTTTTTTAAATGTATCTAACATCTTTCAATTAAAAATTCTATTTAAAGAAACAGAATTTTAAAAATAATTTGAAAACACTCTTTGAATATAAGAGTTCATTCTACACTTTTATGTTCAAAATTTGAGCCTCATGGGATTTTATTTTTAGAGAATGTCAAACTTTAAGACCTGACTATAGAGGTGCACCCAGAGCAGTGGCAGTTTTACACCTGTGTAACCAGATTCTCTTGAGGATGAAGAATCTGCAGTCATTCATTAAACAGAGGGTGTCTTGAGCACAGAGTTTTTGACCCCAGGTTTTATCAATTAATTCTATATCAACATAAAACTTCAGTCTGTATTTCTTCTTTGGCAGTATCACTCTAATGCACAGTTAGCTAAGGATGTCAGGGAGCTAAAATACTACTTGAAATAAAATAGAAAATTGAGATCACTGGCTTCTTCTCTTTCACAAACACATACTTCTCCTTAAAAACAGTGATACAGAAGAAAAAATACCAATATTTACATGAAAAAATGTTCAGTATCATTAATCATTACAGAAATGCAAATTAAAACTACAACAGAATGGCCAAAACAAAAGACTAATATTTCTATCTATAGTAATTGGCAGAAAAAAGAAAGATTAAAATACTAACAAGGATGTTAAACAGTAAGAAGGAGTAAGTCACTAACATACAAAAAAGCATGTATGAATCGCAAAATACTATGCTAAGTGAAAAGACCTCAAACAAAAAGAACACATACTCTATGAATGCACTTATTTGACTTTCTAGAAAAGGCAAATTCAGAGCCATGCATGGCCTGAGTGAACTGAGAAAGGATATGAAGAAAATTTCTACAATGATGAAAAGTTTTGTATCTCAATAGTTACATAGTTATCACATAGATCAAAACTTAGTGAAATACACTCAAGATGTGAGTATTTAATAATATGTATTAAATATTACAAAGACAATCAAAGGTTAATGTATTATTTCCAAAATAATACATCAATGTTTTAAACAAGGGGCCATTTGCAATAAGAAACTTGTATCTACTTCAGTCTTGCTAATCAGTGTTCTAAGCACAATATAGCTAGTTCTATAGAACCTCAATCTCTTTTTTAAAGATAGTTCCAACCTAATTTTGACATCGCTCTTGAAAAACTGTTTAATTCTTAACCATGCAACAGTTAGGACTTTAATCTGGTCTTCATACCAGGCCATTGTGAAAGTTAATTATTTTTAAAAAGTTGAAAATTTCAAATGTAAAGCATTGAGAAGAAAAGAAATAACTCCAAAAGGCAACTACTATCAACATTTTGACTTCTTTTCATTTTTACCATGCATTTTAAAACAGCCATTTGCAATTTCATTTGGTCACTTGATATACATATATATAGCTTGCATGGAATAAAATTTATTCATAAACAACTTAAAAATAACATTATTTCCATAAAGTAAGCATATTATTTTTTAACCTTCCATTATTTTCTTATTTATTATTATAGTATAAAACTTTAAATATCTCTAGATTATGATAATGAACATCTTAGAAGTATAAATTTAAACTATAACAGCCATTCTTGCTAATTAAAAATATAAATTATTTTCCTGAGACTAAAATTGGTATGATCACAGAATTGGCATATCACTGCCCATATAGACTCTTAAATTCTCAGATTTAATATCTGATGTTTCCCTTACAGGCAAAGTTGAAATGAAGCATTAAGGAAATTATCCAAATTTATGGGAGAAAACAATTATATAGATTTTTATTGTAATTATCCACACTTGCTATCTGTTTCAATTCTAATACAGACTGATTTAGCATGATCATGACATTAAGTAGGTTATTGTGAGCAATTTGAAATTTTAAATTGATATATTTAAGTTGAATAAATATCATGGAAGAGCTGAAGATAAAGGTAGGAAGTTGGAAGATTGGTCAAAATTTCAAAGGCCTAATCCATAGCCAAAGTGAAGAAATAAAAGCTTAAGCAGTGATATAACTTAAGAGTTGCAGGGGAGAGAATGAAAGGGAAATGAAGGAAGAGGAAGAGAATATTTTCAACATAATTATAGAAACAACATAATATCTGGCCCAATTTCTCAGGGAAATTTTAATGTAATCACTGTAATACACCCCACCATTACCCGAGGCTATATAACATGTGCCTTGAATACCAGACCACGCAAATGCCCAAAGGAACTTTTCTTCCAGACTTTCTATTTCTGCCTAACATGCCCCATTTCTAATAGATCAAACATTTATTTATGAAAATTCATACACTAGAGAAACTATGATAAAATCTAGATTCTTTATCCAAAGCATGTCGATCAGTAATAGTTCATTTAAATCAACTAATTGCCATTGGGCAGATGAAGGGTCACCACTAACCTGCATGGGTCAAAAGTGGCAAGTCCCAGGTCAGAAGAGACTTATAACAACCTAAGATGAAGAAATCCAAAAGGAGGAGGAAAAGGAGACCAGTTGAGGAAAAGTGTCTGCATACACAAGCACATGCATATGTGTCAGAAAGAGAGAGATAGAGGGGAAAACCCCATGTCTGTCTGTGCCTGCAGCAAAGCAAATGAATATAAAACGAGGAGCTGGAGGTGAAAGACAAACGTCCTGTTTTCCACAGGGGTAGTTCTGAATCATACTTACAGAAATGATTAATTTTGTTCATCTTTCATGAATATTCTGGAGAGAAGTCTTAAGTTAAAATTTTCATAGGGTATTATTTTAATGATCAGAGATCTTTGTGAAAACTAGAAAAGCACCAGGGTAATCAATAAAATGAATAAAGGAATATTACATATGGAAAAGATGCTTATTCTTGTTAAGTTCTCTATAACAGAAACTGGAAACTACAGTGTGAATTTGTCCTTGGCATTACAATAAATTATAGCTCATCTCTTCCTAAGAGAACTGTATTCCTGTCTACTGTGCTCAGTGGGGGTAAGCTGGAAAAAGCTTATCAGATTATGCAGCATTACTAAGTGCACACTGCTCTCATCTGAATGCTTTTCAATAAGAACCTCATATCTTTGCCATATATAAATCATCTTATATAAAAGAGATTTTTGAATACAAAGTCAATAAAGTATTTTTTTCTGGGGATCTTACTGCAATCCTTATTTGATTATGAAACCCAAGCTCGTTCACTATAGTCTATATGGAAAAAGTAGGTTGTGTTTCTATAATATAAATGATACAAGTACAAAATTATGATCTTTCTGCTAAACTACCAAATATCAAATATAGTACACTCTAAGTTGGAAAAACAAACCATAGTATACTTGTTTACCTATTCCAATTTATAGTTTAATTACAAACATAATGTCTAGCTTAGTTTCCAAGAGTGACGGAGAAGATAAAGTTTTAGAATATGTATGAGTAAGTACAGGGGAAACGCTGTTGGGGAGAGAAAGGAAGAGGGAATAGACAGTGAATGATGGGCAACAAAAGTGTTTCCTAATATCCAAGTTGGTGGTTGGGAAATGTCCATAAGTATTTAGGAATTGACATAGTCAAATTGTAGCATAAGTTCAAAATCAAGCTCTAGGATTAATTTACTCTGAGGTCTCTGGAAAATTATTTCATGTCATTGAATCTCAATATCCTTGGCTGAAAAAATAAAGTAATATCATGGTTGTATCTTGTCATATCTAAGGAGGTTATTATTTACTGATAAGTTCAGAATACTATGTATATGATACCATTGTGGTCTCCACTTATTTACTATACTTTTAAGTACTGGCTAAAATTTAAGTAGAAATATTAAATTAAATAGATTTATGTCTCCACAGATTTTTGAAAAGCACTGAGTTGATTAATAGTTACTTTCGAGTCCTACCATGTGCCAAACAAGCATAATACAGGGGACAAGTTGTAAGTAAGTGAATAAACAAGTGGTAGGATAGTCAGTAATTAGAGAAGAAGGGAGAGTGGGAGTTAGGTAGTTGCTTAGTTGGATAAACAAATCACAAAACAGGGAGAGAATGAGTACTGTACTCATTAGAATAGAACTCCCAGGGCCTCCCCGGTGGCGCAACGGTTGAGCACTGGGTTGCAAAGCTGCCCGCAGCCTCTGCAGCGCTGGTTCGATCCCCGGCTGCTCCCAGGCCACCTGAGGAGGGTCCCACATGGCGCGCAGACCTCTCCTGCCGCCTGCTGCTCCCCTTCAGCAGTGTACTTCGGTCCTTCTGCCTGCTTTGCTCGCCACTCTGGCTCTGGTAAATTCTCTCACCCTCCCGCG
Organism: Talpa europaea; assembly: GCF_964194135.1. Classification (NCBI taxonomy): domain Eukaryota; kingdom Metazoa; phylum Chordata; class Mammalia; order Eulipotyphla; family Talpidae; genus Talpa; species Talpa europaea. Next base: position 116,209,011 of record NC_140073.1, on the reverse strand, counting down.
CTTCTTCTGACTGTACCCAGTGCTTGTATGTATGTATGTATAAATCAATCAATCAATCAATCAATAAATCTTAAAAAAAAAAAGAATAGAACTCCTAAAGCAAGTATAGCAATGATAAAATATCATATAGCATGATTTTAGGTAATATAAAAGGAATAAATTTAATTTTATTTTTATGGAATATATATTAAAGTTTTATATATGAATAATGTATATAAACCATTAAAATTAATAGTATATATTTTACATAAATATGTACTTACACGTGTAACTGCCATATCATATTTATAATTTCAGGGGTATTATTAATTACGACAAATTGACATAAATGAATTAAAGTCAATTTAAAAAAATAAGATTGTTTGGTGTAGAAAGCAAAAATCATGAAAATGACATGGAAAAATATAAGACCCTAAGCAATATTTCTACTACTTTGCCGCCACTCTTTTTTTTTTTTTTAATATTTATTTGTTTATACAAGCACTGGGTACGGTACAGTCAGAAGCGCGGGAGGGTGAGAGGATCCACCAGAGCCAGAGCGGGAGCAGAGCAGGCAGAAGGACCGAAGTACACTGCTGAGGGGAGCAGCGGGCGGCAGGAGAGGTCTGCGCACCATGCGGGACCCTCCTTTGGTGGCCGGGGAGCAGCCGGGAATCGAACCGGCGCCGCAGAGGCTGCGGGCAGCTTCGCAACCCAGCGCGCAACCGCTGCGCCACCGGGGAGGTCCAGCCGCCACTCTTTTTAACTCATGGTCCCTCCAAGGATTCTATTATTTTTCTATTATTTTTAAACAAATTTTAAACAAATTTTAAACAAAAGGAGAACAACTCATCACAAATCAAGAGATTAAAAATAGACATACACACCCTTAGCCAGTGTTCTCCCAACACATGGACTATCAAACGATTATCAAAGTATAGACAACAGACAACTCTAAGGGCTTCAGGGGGGAAATGCTACTAGAATCAAAGATGTAATTAAGAATCAATCACCATTTAGTGAACACCTAACTTTTTCTATGCTTTGTATTACATTTATTTCTAATGCTTTGTACTTTCATTTATTTCTAATCTTTCTAGCAACGCTGAAAGATAGGGTTTGCCTATAGGTTTTGCCTATAGGAACTAAGACTGACTGACAGGCAGATTTTAAGTTTTCTCAAGATAACATTGAGGACACAGGAGTAAATGAATTGAGGTTTTATCACAGCACTATTATAATAAATTCAAGTATCTACTGGCTAATAAAGTTTTTTACTTTAAATCAAATGTTTATAAAGAATAAGATTTCTTTCTAAAATTTCTATCTACAAAATAAAGCAAACCTAGCAGGGGATACAGGGAAATGAGAGTTACAGGCAAGTGTGATTGTAAGATAGTACATTCCACTATAAGTAATATTCTCCCCAGAGATATCTGAGAGGAAAACAGGAGGCCAGAGGAGTCAGGCACTGAGATTAGCTAAGTGGGAAAATCAAAGTTCCTGCTTTTTCTTTTAGGCTGTCTACATTGGCAAACATCCATTCACCAGGGCACCCCCGGCTCAAAATGACTCCTGGGAACAGTGTTTTGGATTTCAGGCTGCTTGTCTATTTTATCTAACCTTTTCAAATTTCTTGGAATGAATGTACTGAATCTAGTCAAAACAGTACTTGAAGTGTAATGCAAATAGAATTACTGAAATTCTAGTGTATAATACAAGAACTGAATAATACCAGCTGATCTTAACATTAATAAAAGTTGGTATAAGAGAAAAGAAGAATGTGAAAGTGCTTAAATATTTCTTCAGATTAATTTTAGACCTTGTTAGAAAATAATAAGCTTATGCATTGATTTTATGTGTGTTCAAAAAAAATTCAGGAAAACCTCCATGAGAAGATAAATGGAGTGTGTAGCATTCAAATAACCAGAGGAAGTTTTTCTGAAAGGTTTAATTAAAACACAATTAATGCACAAAAGGTTGAGAAATAAGAAGAAAAATAGGGAAAAAGAAAATAGAAACATAAGATAAGATGACATTTATAAGTCCAAGGTGAATGGACTCAATTTCTTAGAAAAAGAGAAAGCCTACAAGGGAGGCCCATGTGAACAGGTACTAAGTCCCCACCATCATTTAGACAACATCAACTGACAGACATGTAAATGAACCAACCTGCAGACAATTCCAGCATCTAGCTGTGAGTCTTCTACGCAGCGTAAGCAGACACAAGCCATGCCCACTGAGTCCTATGCAAACTCCTGACCAACAGAACCCACTTATATAGTAAGGGGTTTATAATGCCTCTATGTTTGGGATGGGGGGAGCATATGATGTAGTAATGAAACAGAGCACATATATAAAAAGAGAGAGAATGCCAAGGTTACAGCAAATGGATCAACATATAAACTACTAGAGAAGCCTGATAAACGATATATAGGATTGCTTTTTACTATTCTTTGCAGCTCTCTGCAGATTTTAATTTATATCAAAATTTAAAGTTACTGCAGGAAAGACACAGAGAATGAATAATTGAGACAAGAGCAACAAAAAGAAAAGAAATAGCAGGCACAGATAATAGAATGAAAAGATGAAGCATATGACTGAAAATAATTTTTTAATGTAGAAAATGCATATGCAGGAGGATAACATAAGCAGGATAAATCAAAGCAATCCACTTTACATAATAGAGTATAATAGCAGAGCACTAAAAACTAAAAATGAAAAAAAAATCATAAAAGCAGCCAGAAAGAAAAAAGATTATATAAAGAAGAATGACAATTACACCAATAGGAGTTCCTAAATAGTAACAATGAAAGATGGCAGGTAATGAAGCCTATCTTCAAAATGCTTAGCTTGACTTTTGTATGCAGTTTAAGAATAAGGAAGACATTCAACATACCCTTAGTAAAAGATATTCTAAAAGATGCACTTCAAGAAGAAAAATGTCTCTAGAAGAAGGTATGAGAAGGAATGGTGGGCAAAGTGCTAAGTTTGTAGGAAACTGTGGTGGACATAGTGAAGCAGCATGAAAGCCATTTTCAATGAAGGGCTGGTTTGGTTGCTCCAACAGTGAAGAGCCATCAGCAGAGAGCACTCACCTGTAAGACCCTGCAGGGAGTGCCCCATGAAAAGAAGAACCTTACTCAATGTCACAGAGCAGCCTATATCTGAGAAATGGTCAAGGCAGGGAAAAAAAGACCCCATCATTTGGGCCAAACTTAGGTCAATTCCAGCAGGCCATTTAACTCCCAGGGGGTTTAGCCAAGGCTGTAATGAGTCCTATATTTCAGCTCACATTTTCCCTCTAATTGTTCTTGCCTCCCTTTCCTTTGGAAGGTGTTCACCCTCTTTGGATACTCCCTAATAAACATCCTTCTCTCTAAGCAAAGAAAAATGAAAGGAAGCAAGGAAGAAAAGGTGGGAGCAGGAGGAAGGGGAAAAAATGAAGAAGGAAAAGGAAGAGGAAAAAAAGGGAGGCAAGGGGAAAAAAGAAAGGAGAGAGCTCAAATGAATAGAAAGGGAAGGAAGAAAATAGGAATCATAAATTATTCAGAAATAAGTGAAAAATAAAAGCATTGTATGTCAAAAGTCATGGGATGTCATCCAAAGGAATAATATTTGAGGAAGAAACTTAGTCTCGACTATACTTGTTGGAAACAAAAAAGGTAAAAAATTAATGAATTAAAATTAAAACTCTTAAAAGCTAATGGCAATGAATAATAAGAACACATTCCAACACAAGTAAAAGAAATGAATTAATAAATATAAAAAACAGTAAACAGTTTGTAATAATAATTTCATCATTATATAAGTCAATATAATATTTTTGGAAAAGGTGTATAAAATAAAATTTTAAAATATGTGTAACTGTAACCAAAATAAAGGAGCAAAATAATTAGTAAATATTGTCATGTATACAAAGGAAATATAAATACAGATATAGAAATTATATTTTAAATTGTAATAATTATAAAATAGTAAGATAACAATAGTTCATCAATAAAACACTGTATCTCATCAACAATCACTTTGAGCACCTGTTTGAGTAATATTGGATGAACACACATTACTAAAATTATTCCAACTAATTGAAGACCTTCCAACTAAGTCAATAATCATAGAATAAACTGTAAAAGTGGTCAATTTCTATATACCTCTTAAGAAGGAAGAGAGCTGAGTTTTCCATAAAAATTACTCTACACTCTACCCCAAATATGACAGAATAGGCTGTTCTAAGAAACATCTCCTCTAAATACAATATAGTAACACTAAAATTTGCTTGCAGAAAATATCAACAGTTCAACACAGGCAACAGGGACCAAAACACTCAAGTCTTGCTCATGACTCGCTGGTAGGGCAGAGCATCTAACCAGATGCTGACAAGGTGGAAGCCGTATGAGTCAGCCCAGCAAGACAGGACCAGACAAAGTGAAGATCACAGAACTTGCACGGGGCATTTTATTCCCTGAACAAGAAATACAGACTTTGCATATGAGCACTAGAACAACTGAACTCAGTTATGGAAATTCTCACCACCATCAGTGCAGGCAACCCGAGTCCCCACCCCCTCTCTGTGGGGAGAGTTGAGAGAGAGACTGACTGCCCGCCCACAGTCATTTTGCACCATGAAGGACCCTGGCCCCTTGCCGATACTTGATTTGTGTGTTACTTCAACATATTCTATAGGCATACTTCCCTCTGAATATCTTCTCGAATGATTTTTACCCTACCAACATCCTTTATACCCTCTTTTCCCTTCCCTCTCCTGCCTATTAACTTCAGAAGCCTCGTGGTATTTACTAATGTCCACTAGTTTTGTAAGTATTTTACTTTATCAAATCATCTGATATGTAAATTCCCCAATTTGTAGTTATTGTTCTGACTTTACAACATATAATTCTTTCAAATTCCCTCCATTTTGCTGAAAATGACTGCATTTCATCTTTCTTTAAGGCTGAATAGTATTCTATATTTGGATATACTCATATCTTCTTGATCTAAGCATCTACTGAGGGGCAAATTAATTCTTGGTCTATAAGTTGTACTTCCAACTACAGAATACAAGAACATCAATTTGATATTTTTCTTTTTTGGAACTATTTCACAATGTTGCCTAATGAATTATAGTTACTAAATAACCATAATAGCAATCTAACATTTCATAAAACAGATGCAAAAAGGGTTCAGCTTTCTAAGGTCAGTTGATTTTAATTGTATGAGTCTGGGTATATTATATAACCTCCTATATATTCTTACCAGCTATATACTTAAATCTTATGAATTTGGGTAAATTATTCAATTTTCCATACATTCATTTGTTTTCTTCTGTAAAGTATGAGTAATAATAACAATAATACCTTCAACTGATTTGAAAATCAAATGAGGTCACGTGTCAAAATCCTTTGTGGAATTTGTATTCATTACAGGTGAAGTGATAGGCAACCACCAAAATAAAGAAATTTCATGAAATATAGATTATAACCTTTCTAAAATGCAGTATTTATGCTTCTCCCCATAATACCAAATGAAAGAAAGTCATCTTGATTTTTTTGCTGTCACTACTCGTTAAAGTTTTTAAGTATTAAATATAATGCACATTATTTAATGTTCTTTCTAAATTAAATCTGCTATGCTTAAGGGATGTTAGGAGAATTTACCAACCTTTCTTAAATTACACTTACTCAATAGTGTACCAAATTATAACACAAGAGGTCAGTATTTCTTTAAAATATTCCTCTGCCAGATGAGTCATACAACTCATCGAGGTAGGACAATGAAACATCTTCAAAAACGTGTCAAGATAAAAGTATTTTGCATTCATGTCAACTATAACTCATTGCCATTAGAGGAAAAAAATCACAGTGCTACGTTTCTGGAAACAAATGAATAATTCCAAAAACAAGAAGGTGTGGCTTAACACAGAGAGAGAGATGAAATTTCTGCCAACCTGGGTAGAAAATGCAAATATGTAGTTCTATTTCCAGCTATTCAAGCTGTCTTCATATTAGAAGTAGGTTAAGGAAGATATTGCTGTTTCAGCAGCAGCAGCGATTAGTAGGTGCAAAAGAAACAACATCAAGTGTTATTTCACCACCTAATCAGGTCCATTTGGGAAATATCAAGTAAACTAAGCTGTTGTTTCCATGGAAACAGGCAGCCAGCATATCTCTAAAGAACTTTCCACTCCATGTTTAGAGTAATGACTTACATTAACTTTAGTTTAATATATAAAAATGCCAGAGATATATAGCCCAGTGCTCCTTTTTATGGTGGCTATAGCGGCATTTTGTTCATGGGTCAAATCACAGAGCAATTGGAATAACCTCTCTAATGGGTTAGAAAAGTAAAACATATAACACTAAGGGATGGCCTGAAACTACTAATTGCTGAAATTATTCTAAATGTAGGTCAAAAGGCAGAGTAGATCAGCCTCCTCAAGGTGACACAATATTATTAACATCTATCCAGTGCTCACCATGGCAGATTATCTTATTTACTCATTAATCTTCTCACCAAGACTATAAGGAAAGTACTGGTACTGAGGCACTCATTAAATAAATAGCAAGGGTGAAAGCTGGAACCAAAATTAAACCCAGAAGTTCTAACTCCAGAGCCTGGACACCTAACCAGTGCATGATATACTGCTTTTCACAAGACTACATTCTATCTAAGCTAACATTCAGGCAGTTTGGATTTCAATCCTCTACTGACACTACTGCAAGGCTTGGAAAATTGTGTCATTTCTGCACCTCAGGGTCCATACCAGCCATGGCCACCAACCACTCAATACATGGCCTTCATAAACTAATGAATTGGGCCAGGCAATGTACAAGGCCTTTCTTTGTCTCAGTAATTCATGACAATATTGTGAAAGTAGCTATCAAATTGCAACAATTGTAGGATCTTGTATTTTTGGACACCTGCCTTCTGTCATCACTAATAGCAGCAATGAAAATCTGTTTTTTTATTTTACCCAAAGGCATATGAGAAATCACTAGTTTGCTTGTCTAATAAATTTATATCTCCTATCTACTCCATATCTGCAAACCAGCTTTCGTAAATAGGGTTATGTATGACTACTGTATGTCTATAATCAAATGGGGATTGAGAGATAATCACAGTAAGAAGGTAAAAAGAGCACCAACTATAAAAGTTCTGGGCAGTAAATATGAATTTCACTTACCATACTTTTACAACTCTGATTTTAGCTGGCTCAAATCCAGGACTTAAACAATATGATAGTTCTGAGGAGCTTTCTAATTCAACAAAAGTCACTGCGTGCTTTAAAGATTTTCTGACTGCAATTCCTAACGTTTTCATTAAAATTTCCAGAAATTTAATGCAAAACCCTGAGATCCTATTAGATAATCTTACAATCATATTAAGAAGCCTGTAGATATTCCATTAGAATATCAATTCAGCATTCAATTATACTGTTTCACATTCATCATGAGTATTAAAATTGTCTCTTAAAAGCATAATTTCAAATTGGCCATTTTTACAAATTGAAGGAAATACTTTCTACTTTAAAGTCCTGTGAGATTTTAAACATGAAGTCAATTTATTTCTGCTGTATTACTGTTCTGGCTGATGTTGCTAGAGGTTTATTTGAAACACACACATGCACACTTTCCAAATATTGAAAAAATAGAGCCCAACTAAGTATTAAAACTCCTAAATTTCAGATTTAAAATACCTGTTAGAGGTTAAAAAAATCTAGAGTAGTTTTTAAATAAAATTTTAAAATCTTTTTTATTTAGTATTCTGTTTATAAAATAAGACTATAATTTTGGGAGACTTTGTGATTCTGATTCATTAATTAACTTTGACCTTTACCCCCATAATTTAACTGCTATAGAGACAACCATAAATATTGGAAAATAAGTTTCATTAGAGTGGAAAAATCCTTCCCTTCTGTCTTCTTAATAAATCACTTCTTGTTGTCTGGTACATATAAAGATCAGGAACTCAATAAAAATCATTTCTTTTTTTTTCAAAGATTTATTTTTATTTATTTATGCATACAAGAACTGGGGTGTAGGCCAGAGGTGCAGGGGGTGAGAGGATTCAGCAAAGACAGAGTGGGGGGCAGAACAAGCAAATCTACTCAGATACACTGCTGAGGGGAGCAGCAGGCAGACAGAAGAGGTCTGCTGCTCCATGTGGGTTAGCTGCCTGGCCAGGGATGGAACTCATGTTGCAGTGGCTGGTGAGAGCTGCAACAGCTTGATAGTTTGATAGCTTGATAGCACTGAGACTTTAACCCCTGCACCACCAGGGAAGCCCTAAAAATCATTTCTGTCTGAAAGTTCTAAGGACTTAATAGACTTTCAGATGCTGTGCAATACTGATAGAAATGTTGCCACTCTGCTTATGCTGTATTTTCTTATTTGGAAATACATAAGTTTGTAAGATATCTGTAACATAAGAACTGACAGAACTTTGTTTCATTACTATTATAATCTTCTGATAATCCTACAAATGTTAGGGAACAGTCAATGTAATCTTAATTATCTTAAATACTCACTTACATATCAATGTCTATTTTTGAAGAGTAATACAGAATGAAAATAAACTTTCACAGAATTCCTCTTTGAATTCCACTTAACTATAATAGTTCTCAAAAGGCACATTAGATCAGAACCAAAAAGCTTTTTCCAGAGTCATAAGCTTAAATCTGAAAACAGGATTCCAGACAGTAATAGCATAATGAGCAAATGAGTTCTATTTGTGCCAAAATTAATTGAAAAACTGTTTGGATTGATTCATAGTTTGATTTAAGATACATTTAAAATTTTAAAAAGGAAAACTTTAAGCAAAAGTACTCAACTTTAATAAACTTCAAAAGCCATTCTGGATTTTATTATCTTATTCTCATTTTGTAGATTATGCTATATGTTTTCTTAAGTTGTCATGTTCAAAAGCAAAAAAGGAAACTAACATTTATTATATTCCAACAAAGTACCTGTAGAAACTTTGAATTATCTTATTGAACCCTCATAACTTTTCAAGAAGGAATACATTATTTTCCAGAGATTTCATATAAGGGTTTTCAGATGAAAATAATGGTGATGGTGCTAAGCTATTTATCAGTGTGCCTAAAAAAGACTGACCTGGGAACAACAATTTTTCCATAGTGTAATTCCAAGGTCTTTATGTGGAAAAATGCCTGAACTGAGTGATTAGCTTGGATTTTAGAAGCGTAGTACTCATCTACAAGTCCTTGTCATTCCAATAAATATGTACTGAGGGCCCACAGAAGACTTGGGTAGAAACTGGAGCTAAAAGTAACAGGCAGTCCCTGTCCTTAAGGGACTTAGAAAATTGACACACATAGAGAGTTTTGCAATAACTTAGATTTCTGTAAACATCTGATCCCAGGTATATTTTCTTTCAAAGCCAAGTGCCTTCTTGTATAGATAACTAGATGATAGCCCAGCAGTACTTTTGGCTTTTAATGACATCTTTTTATAGATCTCTTACATACCAATATAAACCAGCCTCTCCTCGAGTAGGGTGCATTTCTTCAATGGTTGAAGCTGTGCTTGAACCTCTTCCCAATTACAGGATAGCAAGGTCCAGTTAAATGAAACCTAAGTTTTCCAAACTAACTGCAAGCAAATCTATGCTGCTGGTGGTACTACACACAACTTGGAGATTATATGTATTAGTGACTCCATTATACCAGTTGAGGGATACCAGAATAAATTTGCTTCCAGTTCCTAAAGAGCTCCTTCATCTGCTCTTAAGGCCTGCAAGTGCAATCATAGTCATTCTTTCACTAGTCTAGAACAGAGAAGACAAATAATAGGTAGATGTGTGCATACTTTTACCCCTGTGCCACTGAAACATTCAGTTCTAGCAATCGCAACAATCTTTCCTGATGAGTGTGGACACTAGGGGGTACTTCCTAAAACAGTATCACAATTCAACTGCTGAAGGAAGCTCAGCACCATATCTCTAGTCTAGAGACTGTTTCTAGGTGTCACTTCCTCACTCTTCCAGGATGGAAAAGTCCTCTTAAAATGCAAATATGCAAATCTAAAAATAAATTGTCATAATAGATTAAAAATGAAGTCAGTGTGGCCAGTTACAGAAAAAGGACTCCTAATCTCAGACTAACACACACAATAAGCAGAGATCTGAAATATATTCCCCCACCAAATCTACTGCCTCCCTTAGGCAACTGGCTCTCCAATCTGACCTAAACACTAACATTTCAGGAGCTTGATGTGAGAATTAGACTGTGGCAGCTTTTGGGAGGTGGGGGGAAAGATCAACACTAGAACAAATTCTAGAGAGAGCCATGGGAGTTAGCACAAGGAGCAGCAGGCCCCACTAGTGGAAAGCAAAGAGAGCAATCTCATTTGCCATGGAAACTAGGCAATGCACAGTGTTAGTGCCTCTGGCTCTAATCCCACTCCCACTCCACCATGCTTTGTAGGCAAGGAAACATTTAATCCCTCAATATAAAAAATTAAAATGTAAATTTTCCCTCTTTGAGACTAAAATTTTGACTAGAAAATCATGAAATTTTAGCATAACTTCATTCCCACTAATAAAAAGCTCTACAAAAAGATAAGCAAATTAAACATAAGAACTTCAGAAAGTAAAAATCTCATTGCTTATTTCATCCCCTCTTCTAATCTCTTCCAAATTCCCTGCTTCAGCAGCACTGCCCTTCTTTCTATTCTGAGAACATAGCAGACACCCTCCTGCTTTGGGACCTTTGAACAAGTTGTTCTTCTGTAAGGAAGTTTTTTCTCCAACTATCTGCCTGGCCCACTGCCTCAAAGGCAGTTTTTTCTCCAACTATCTGCCTGACCCACTGTCTCACCACCTTCATGACTTGGCTCAAATCTGTCACCTTCTCAAGAATCCTGACAACTATTTAACATTATAATTTGCCAATTGTTTCCCACCTGTCATCCACAACCTCCCTTATCCTGGCTATTTTTTTCATAGTATTTATCATGTTATATTAAATCATAAGGATTATTAACTGCTGTGCAGGTAATTGTTGACAGAGAAGGTCTGGTGTTGTTCTTTCTTTCTTTATTTTTTTAATAGAGGCATGTTTTATTTATTTATTTGTTTGTTTTGTTTATACAAGCACTGGGTACAGTCAGAAGCGCGGGAGGGTGAGAGAATTCACCAGAGCCAGAGCGGGGAGCAGAGCAGGCAGAAGGACCGAAGTACACTGCTGAGGGGAGCAGCAGGCAGCAGAAGAGGTCTGTGCGCCATGTGGGACCCTCCTCCGGTGGCCTGGGAGCAGCCGGGGATCAAACCGACGCCGCAGAGGCCACGGGCAGCTTCGCATGGTGTTGTTCTTTAAAAGAGGTAGGGGGGTGGCCCTAAGTCTGAGCTGGGAACTTGAATTTTGGGATGTTACCTATTTACAAACTGATAAGATTAATTTGTATGCTTGGGACAATGATTTTTATTTGCCTAGACTATTTGTAAAAACTGTGTGATTTATGGTGAACACCTTCTTTCCTTCTAGGAGTCTGGAATTTTGGTCATTGTGGCTGATTGTAAAAGTAGAGAATGCCTAGGGACTGGCCCCTAGTAAAAAATAATCTCTGGACTCTGAATCTCAAGTGGTTTCTGGTACAAACAATGACATTGCACACATGTTGCTGCATTTCATTGCTGGAGGAAGCAGCAAACTCTGTGGCATGACCACTGCCCTCCATAAAAATACCTGGGGGAGAAAACTTTGGAGGATAATAGTACTTGGACTCCTCTGCCTGGTGCCTGATGTGTCAGTTCCCGCTGTAGATCCTGATACATATCCACACAATGGTCAGATACATATCCACAAATGTCTCTGAATCTTGTTTATCTCTCTACCAAATCACCAAACGTGAATGACTGTGTAAACTGCAAATATTTATGTTCAAAGAGATCATAACAAAGATCAATAGACCTAAGTGTTGGTTCTTTGAGAAGATGAACAAAATTGGCCAATTGCTATTTAGACTAACAAAGAAAAGAAAAGAAAAGAAAAGAAAAGAAAAGAAGAGAAGAGAAGAGAAGAGAAGAGAAGAGAAGAGAAGAGAAGAGAAGAGAAGAGAAGAGAAGAGAAGAGAAGAGAAGAGAAGAGAAGAGACGAGACGAGACGAGACAAGAAAAGAAAAGAGAAAAGAAACATGAATAAAAAGAATTAGAAATGAAAGTGGAGCTATTACCACAGATGCCATAAAACTACAAAGAAATGTAAGAGATTACTAAGAGCAACTATGTGCCAAAATTTTAAAATCTTGAAATGGGAAAACTTCTAGAGTAATATAGTCAATAAAAGAAAATGTCTAAAACAATGTAGTTTACTAAGCCAGGAAGAAACCAAAGAGTAAACTAAACTGATCATAATCACAACGTCCCCAAAACCAAAAGGCCAGGGCAGACAGCTTTACAAGTGAATTCTATCCAACCATTAAAGAACTTACAAACATCTTGCTTAAAATATTTCTAAGGACCTCCCTGGTGGTACAAGGGGTTAAACACAGCACTGTGAAGCAATCTGCAGCCTCTGCAGCACGAGTTCGATCCCCAGCCAGCCAGGGAGCAACCCACATGGTGAGTCTCTCCTGTCTTGCCCGCTGCTCCCCTTAGCAGTGTATTTCAGTCAGTCTGCCTGTTCTGCTCTCCAGTCTGTCTCTGGTGAATCCTCTCAACCCCCACACTTCTGGCCTGTACCCCAGTTCTTGTATGCATAAATAAATAAAATCTTTATATATATATATATATATATATATTTCTAAAACTTCAAGAAGAGAGTATGTTCTCTAATACATTTTTCAATGCTTAATACCGAAACCAGACACATGAGGAAGACCACTGTCTTAGGGTACTTCCCAACACAGCATTATAGTACATGTTATTCATAGGAGCAACAATATTCTAGAACCCGCTCCTTAGTTTCACCTATTTACCAGCCCTGATGACAAAAAAAGTAATTATTTATATGTAAACCAGTAATTTTACATGACTTAAATGTCATCAATATATCAGACAGGTAGATTTAATTATTAATGTAACTATCTTAGTATTTTGTTGAGATGGAGATAAAGTAATAAAATAAAAAATACATAATTCATAAAAATGTACTTTCCACATTCACCTAGTTCTTTCTTTTTTTCAAATAAAAATTTAGTTTTATTTACTTATGCATACAAGAACTGGGGAGTAAGCCAGAGGTGCAGGGGGTGAGAGGATTCAGCAGAGACAGAGTGGGGAGCAGAACAGGCCGATGTTCTAAAACACACTGCTGAGGGGAACAGCGGTTGAGACAGGAGAGGTCTGCTGTGCTATGTGGGCTAGCTCCCTGGCTGGGGATTGACCTCATGCTCCAGTGGCTTGCAATAGCTTGATAGCTGAGACTTTAACCCCAGTGCCACTAAGGACGCCCCACCTAGTTCATTTCAATGAGATCACTAACTTTATTTTTATAGTATTTTCAAATAATTTGTATTCTATTGAAAGGAACACCAAGTTAGATAACCTTCCCTAACTCATTGTAGATCTAAGATAAATTTTTTGACAACTTCAATTTGGAGAAATTTCGTTTTGCTATCCCAGTAGCAACTGGTATCATTAAAAGTCTTAGAGGAATGTTTGGATTCAGAAATGTCCATAAATTTTCCATATTATGTTCAAACATTATAATTATTCATATAATGTAACTTAATCATTACAAAAACATTATAAAATGATTAATGTCAATTTATAACATATCTCAGCTTTTGCCACCATTAAAATAACAAGTATTGTTTTTCTTTGTTTTTTTATTTTATTTTATATATTTTTTACATCATTTTTCATTTTTGCACACTGTATGCATTTTCATCCTGGTTATAGTCCCCATACAATTCCCACCCCCCCTTAATTTGACCCTAAGCCCTTCTCCCCTCCCCCGCCCCATAATGCATCTCTGGTTTACAGTTGCTTGTTGATTTTGATTTTGATTTTATTATAATTAGTCTTTTTCCTGGTCCCTTATTTAGGTTTTCTAGATTCCTACTATGAGTGAGACCATCTGGTATTTTTCTTTTCTTTCTGGCTTATTTTGCTGAGCGTGATCCCTTCCAGCTCCATCCATGTTGCCACAAATGGCATGAGTTTATTTTTTTTGATTGCTGAGTAATATTCCATTGTGTGTATGTACCACATCTTCTTGAACCAGTCATCTATTTTTGGGCATTTGGGTTGTTTCCATAGCTTAGGTATTGTAAATAGTGCTGCTACAAACATAGGGGTGCAGGTGCCCTTTTGAATTAATGATTCTGTGTCCTTTGGGTAAATAACTAGCAGTGGAATTGCTGGATCATATGGAAGCTCCATCTTTAGCAGACTGAGGAATCTTCACACAGCTTTCCACAGTGGTTGGACCAGACTGCACTCCCACCAACAGTGCAGGAGAGTTCCTTTGTGTCTGCATCCTCACCAACATTTGTTGTTGCTAGTTTTTTTAATATGTGCCATTCTCATTGGTGTAAGATGGTATCTCATTGTAGTTTTGATTTGCAGTTCCCTGATTACAAGTGATGTTGAACATTTTTTCATATGCCTGTTGGCCATTTGCATATCTTCTTTGGAAATATTCCTTTTTAGCACTTCTGCCCATTTTTTGACTGGATTATTTACTTCGTTTTTGTTGAGTCTTATCAGCTCTTTGTAGATTTCTGTGATCAGTCCTTTATCATTAGTGTTGTGTACAAAAATTTTCTCCTAATCGGTGGGGTTTCTCTTTGTTTTGGTTACAGTCTTTTTTGCTGTACAGAAGCTCTTTAATTTCATGTAGTCCCAACTGTTTATCTTTTCCTTCACTATCATTGCTTTGGGTGATGAGTCTTTAAAGATGTTGCTGAGGTGTATTTCATGTAGTGTTTCGCCTATATTTCCTTCTATATATTTTATGGTTTCAGGTCTTATGTCTAATTCTTTAATCCATTTTGAGTTGGTTTTTGTGCATGGTGTAAGGTAGTAGTCGAGCTATCTTTTGCATGTAGCAACCCAGTTTTCCCAGCACCATCTATTGAACAAACTTTCTTTGCTCCATTGGATATTCTTTGCTCCTTTTTCAAAGATTAGTTGACACCAAATCTGCAGGTTTATTTCTGGATTTTCTATTCAGTTCCATTGGTCCATGTGTCTGTTCTTGTTCCAATATCATGCAGTTTTGATTATTATGGCTTTGTAGTATAGTTTGAAGACATCCCCTGCTCATGGATTGGAAGAAGTAACATTATCAAAATGGCCATCCTACCGAAAGCAATTTACAGATTCAGTGCTATTCCAATAAAAATTTCAATGACATTCTTCAAAGAAACAGAACAAATATTGATGAAATTCATATGGAGCCACCAACAACCCCAAATAGCCAAAGCTCTCCTGAAAAAAAAAAAGATGGGAATGGAGGCATCACACTCCCAGATTTCAAATTATACTACAGAGAATTGTTTTTAGTCTTCATACACTGTATTTACATATAGAAAAAACTTAAAATAACATTATTTAATATTACAAAGTATTCTTCAGTCACCAAGTAAAACTATGGCAACTTTGTGCTAATTCCTAACTACCCCTAGAATTATTAATTAGAACATGAAGAGAAGTAAGAAAATGGATGCATATAAAATTCCATTATATCCACACTATGTGACAGGATTTTTCAGTTAATCAATGTGTTTTTCCTGACTCCAGTACTTACATTGCTTAAAGACTCCTTGCATTCCAAGAGTATCCATGGCCAAGGTCAGTAGTGCCATAATCCATGAACCTTCATCAGGGCATAATCCATAAACTTCATCAGCTTTTGTTTAAAGGACATCAGGCAAGATATGAGGCAAAGAAGCTTTTCTCTGCATCCTGAACAG
This sequence comes from Talpa europaea, assembly GCF_964194135.1. Lineage (NCBI taxonomy): Eukaryota > Metazoa > Chordata > Mammalia > Eulipotyphla > Talpidae > Talpa > Talpa europaea. The sequence goes on along the minus strand of NC_140073.1, from coordinate 116,193,154 downwards.
TGTTAGTCAAAAATGTGGATGTTTAAGGTCTCAGGTTATACTCTTTCAGGATGGAGTGCTGAATCTCAAGTGTCAGTGACACACACAAGCACTTTAATGAATTTATTCTGGAATATGTGGAGTCCTATATGTGGATCTCAAATGAAAGCTTCTTTGGCAGCACTAACCATTGTTAGCTACACAAATATTAGCTACAAATGTCAGAAACATGAGAGTGAAACTCTCAATGTCTGCATATGATTATTTGGCTACAAAATACAATTGTATTGGTGGAAGACCATGGAAACTAATTATTTCCATAACCTGTAGGGTTGTAAATACATGTTTTGAAAAGCATTACATAAACACTAATAAAAATTAACAAAATATAGAGAAAAATGTAATTCACAAAATCAGTAAAGACAACAAACCGTCCTTAAATACATGTAAATAAAATGAAAAGTTATATAAACAATACTATAAAACATGACTAAGTAGGATAGAAAGGAACTAGAAAGAATGGAGAGATAAACCATGTTCTTAAACAATATATCAGATTGTTCTATTTTCCAAGTTGGTTATGTTAGAGCTCTGTTCCCAGATTCCTCTTCTCTTTATGGTTCTGAGTTAAAATTGTGTGCCTAGGATTGTGAGAAATAATTATTCTTGCTTTAAGCCACTAACTTTTGGGTGGCTTATTTCACAGTAATAGGTGACTAAAACAGAGAATTAAACATACTGTGGAAATGATAGTAGTATTCTTTCCCACTCAGCCCCTCTGCATCTTGATAAAAGCATTGGTTATCTGTATGATCAATCAATGATAACCACTAATAATTTTTGGAAAACCATAATGAGAGGACTTGTCCTTCATCAAACATTGAAACATTTTTAAACTTCAACAATCAGAAGTATAATAATAGTTATTGGGCCTCCCCTGGTGGCTCAGCAGTTGAGTGCTGAGCTGAGATGCTGCCCACAGCCTCTGCAGCACCAGTTCGATCCCCAGCTGCTGGCAAGGGTCCCACATGGTGCGACAGACCTCTCCTGCCATGCCCGCTGCTCTCCTCAGCAGTGTATTTCATCAGTCTGCCTGTTCTGTTCCCTGCTCTGGCTCTGGTGAATTCTCTCACCCTCCTGCACTTCTGACTGTACCCAGTGCTTGTATAAATAAATAAATAAATAATAGTTATCATTTACTGAATGTTTACAGTGTATTGTGCATTATTAAAAGTATTGCCATGACAAATAAATCATGCTATTATTTGTCATGCTTCCACATCAAAGTGTGAAAGTAATTTTCTAAGCCTTCATATTAGTATGTATAGGGCATCAATGCTAAAACAGAATATTAGGAAAGATACTCAATAAAGCTACAAATATGTTAGTAGTTCAAGTCAGGCTCAGAGTTCATTAAGACAAATTACATATATATCAATAAGAACATTGGGTCTGAATAATCACCAGAACTGAAGAGCCTATAGGTTTCTGAAATGTCTCCTAAAGGATCTAGGCCAACCTTGATTCTCACGCAAGGGGGAAAAAAATCAGGAGAAAAGAATGAATACTCATAATTCCAAACACTCTCTTTTTGTTCTGTACAACACATAGCAGGGAGAGAATCACTGGGGAGGGTAAAGTATGGTATCTGCTTAGCACACAAACTTAGCTTTGGGAGGAAAACCCATACCTTGTGGCAAAGGGTAGATCTCATTCATTCATAAATTAGAGCTGAAAATATTTTTGACATCAAAGAAATACACTGATTTCACAGATGAAGGAACTGATACTCAAAGGTAATATGATTTCCTCAGGATAATATATTTTTGTCAGAATTGTTCCCTAGACCCCAACTCCCACTCTATGCCAGAGTGAATTGTTCCCTTTTTACACTTTCCACATCAAACCTACTAAAAAAGCACTCTCTATAGCCCCACCCATTTCCCTTTTATGTACTGCCAGCAACTTAATGAAGGACAAGAGCAAAGGCAGTGTCTGTCTTGTTCACCCTGTGTTTCAGCACCCAGCACTACAGCGCTCCATAGAACACACTCTAGGAGCATTGATCAAGAAAAGGAAACGAAATACATGTTAGTCAACATGTAAATACATGCTATTTATAAAATCAATTTTACTGATTATGCCAATTATCTGTCAACACACAAGTACTGACTTCTATCTATGTTAATAAGCTGTAGGGCAAAAAAAAATTATTTGAAACTAAAGTTTTATTTTCCCCGCATAATTATGTTTTTACATTCGTAATTCAGATAGTCATCAAACAGGAAGCACTGCCTTTCATTTATCACCAAGAGGGCAAGATGTTTACCTATAATTAATGATTAGAATGCTCTTGAGGTGGGTAGCCTATACTTTGCCTGAAGTGCCATTTCATCCGTGGGAATGCAACTCCCTGTTCATGAAGCCACAATAAAACCATATGCTTCTTTATTTAAAGACACCTGTTCACAAAAGGCAATGCCAGGTTAAAATTAAAACTCAAAAGAGTTCAGAATGTACAACTAATGAAAGAGTGCTTTAGCAGCATGGGTTTTAAAACACCCTAAATAAAGCCTTCAGATTGTTCAAAATATGTACTGTGTCACTCTATTTTCTTCTTTAAATAATTCTTAAGAATTAGTTGTAGCAGCTCTCCTGCCCACCAGTGACTATGCAAGTGCCTCTCTTTTCCTTTCTCCTTTTCCTAATAAATCTGTCCTTTGAAAATGTAAAAAAAAAAAAAAAGAATTAATTGTATACTGCTCATGTTTCCAGAAATTATTCCTTCCTTATCACCCCATTACCATTATAGTATAGAATCCTAGATATTCCCTAAACCTTCTCAGCATTCCTAGCACAACAGCATCTATTCCTTCTTTGCTTTCTGTTTTACAGGTATTATTGCTCTCCATTGTCTGATGTCTTGACATCCATTGTCTAATATATTTTGTCAGGATTTTTGTTTGTTTTGGCAAAGAAAAAGTTATGAATCAGTTTTTTTTTTTAAGCTTGATGCGGCTGTAGATATGATTCTGACTTTTTTTTTTTTTTTTGCAACACACAAGCTTTGATGGGGATAAGAAAGAAAAGAGACCTGAGGTACATAAGATGCTTGAGGAAAAGTGGACATTAGAGAAGGAGGGGGTGGAAACAAAGAGCAGGAAGGCATCTTATACTAATCTACCTTACAATTTTTTCAGCAGATGGTTAGGAAGAGATTTTTTTTAAAAATCTAGGTACTAAAGTTGTCTATATTTATCTTTCTGATTAGTATTTAAACAAAACAATTCCTTATTTCTGTGACTGCCTAACCTGTGCTACACAAATAAAAAGCATACAAAAAGCCATTTTCTTTATGACTGGTACTCTATAAATTTTCCCAATGACTATTTTTGCAGGTCCCTGCAAGATTTCCATTCTGCAACATGGAGAAAAAGCTATCAGCATCCACAAAAGACTCAACCTGTAGATATCCCTGTGTTCTGCATTACAACCCCACCAGCTACTTTTATCATCCTACTCTGTCTACCTCAAGTCACAGAGCATATAATATTTATCCTACTGACCAAAATCAAACTCTGAAACATGATTATCAGTCTAAGCTAGACAGTCATTTACATTCCGTTTTCTTGAAGAATAAAGTACATACGTGGATGAGTTTGGGCAAATCTAGCAATTTCAAAAGTAAAGTCTATCAGTGCAATGGGCAGAGTGGACACTTCCTTAGATTTTTAACAAATTGAGTGCAATTTCCCAAATAATAAGACACATAGTATTATTTTTCATGTCCAGCAATCTTTCCTTTATAAAGATAATAGAAATCTGGCCTAAGTGTACTAGCAGGCTAGATAGAAAAGCTTTATTGATTCATTCCAATGAAGATATGTGAGATTCTCTATTGCCTGCCCATGGTAAAAATTAAACAGTCCTTATCTCTTTATTTGAATAAAAAAACTAGATTTCCATCATCTGATTGTTAATCCATGCAAATCTCACAGATGTTATTTGAATGAACAGGAAACTGTCATTGTGGCTCCATTTAAACAGCATGTTGCTTGGACTTTTATGCATGACAGAGCAGGTCTAAAATGTGGCAGGTGTGGATACGCCAGATGACACACTGAGTCAGATTGCTCAGGAGATGAGTCTGATGACACAAGTCATTAAGAGGGAGGAAAAAAACCCAAATAATAAATGTGTTCTCCTTAAAGCACAGCTTCAGCCACTGACTTAGAAGAGAAAAAATAAGGTCATGCTTAAGAACTGGATGACAGAGTTCACTATGAAGCAGTATAATAACGAGCTCTAATCTGCCCTTCACCTAAGGAGAAACAGCAGTGCTTAAGATACCATTTATATATGAAGCAAATTTATATGTAACTTCTTTCTAAAGAGTAAATGCTACTGCCATATCTCCTAGATACGAGAATACTAGATACGAGAATACTAGAATTTAAGTTCATGTCCAGAACTAAAATGTATAAGAGTCATTAATTCTTCCTCATATTTTTATTCATACTCAGCTGATCCTCTACCCACAAGACTGACCCAAGAAATTCCTCAAACAATATAACCAGAGCATGAAGCAAAAAAAAAACCCACCTTGATGCTTATAAATTTAGTTTGTTCTTAAAGGTATAAGGTGTTTGGCAACATAAATCCTTAATTACAGTGGTCCCTCCAAATTTGGTTTAGCCCAAAAGGAAGATTTGTCTAATTTCTTGCTTAGTATTTTAGTCCCCCATAGTGCTGTCTTATTTGAGAAGAACTAGAAATTTGATCACCATTTCAAACTGCTCAGTTATGGGGAGATGAAGCCATGTTCCCTCTACTCTCAGTTGCAACATAGAATCTAGCATGGAATAATGTGATAACCTAGATGCCTCTCTAGCTTTGCATATTGGTACTGCTTGAATCCTCACCTATCTACCATCTTCTAGACTGGACTACCACTGAGGCAAAGTTTATTCTAGGCATCAGATTGCTAACTACCTAGAGCAAAGGTTTTTAACCTCTAGACTCAAAGAACTGAATGACTCATGGATGAATGTGAGACAATCCAAGAATCCATAACATTAAATTTATGAACATACAATGTTGGGTGCATATAATTTCATCTTCATCAGTTTCAAAGGATCATAGAACAAAAGAAGATTAAGATCCATTATTCAGGAGAGAGTTCATTTTTCTATACTAGTCACTTTTAATTTTGGTTTCTTTCTTCTCCCTGCTGACAAGTACCACTGAAATCTCAAAAGCACAATAAATGAGTTGGGCAGAATTATAACAGCTTCAGCTTAGGTTTTTACAGGTCAACTACATCATTCCAAATTGTCCTCTTCACTCCAATTTCTTCTTCACATTTTCCACTTGCAGTAAAGGAAAATTAGCAATTGCTATTACTTAATGACACAATATTCTAAAACAGTTCCCTAGTGGATGTTTAATTAATTTTCACCAATTAAAACATTTGCTTCCAAATTGCACAGGATGCCAGTGGAGGGTATCTATTTCTAAAAATGTTCTCTGACACGATTTTTGTTTCTTTTCCTTTACTTTGTTGTTTTGACTAAGTTACCCTAACAACATAAAGAGGGAAAATATCTCAACTTCATGTAGTTCACACTGAAGAATTTATACATGTTAATTAGCTCCTTTGTTTGAACAGTCATACAATATAGCATTTGTGTCTTCAATGCAAGCTCTTCTGTCAATTCACAGTTCATGATTTCTCTCAGTTCTTACTGATTTTCTTTTTTGAAACTTTTTATTATGGTAAAATATACATAACAAGATGTACTGTCTGACCCTTTTTCATTCACAAGTACAAGAAAATACTATTTTTTTATTTCATTCACCTCAAGTAAAAAATGTGTTGATTTATTTTTTCAGATATTTTCTTCAACCCATGTCCTGTTCTATCCGACTTTTGCCTAAAATGAAAGATAGCTCACTGCTTGGTTGATTTTGCAGAGAAATTTCCAGAAAAGAAGAAAGATTCTTTTCCTTAGATGCTTCTAAATTCTTTTTTTTCCCGTAAGTTTTGTATTCTTTTTATACACAGGTAGTCTTGCTATCCACAGGCTCTACCAGTAAGAGCAAGCAGTAAAAAGAAAATAGATTACACTTCCTGTTAGAATAAAAGTGAAGCCAAGGTCCAAAATTCCTTAGAGTAACACTTTTCTTTTTTATTATATAATAAATATAGGCAATGCATTAAAAAAAAGAAGGTATGTTACTCAAAATTCTAATTAATAAGCATTGTCTTTTCATTTACTAAAATGAGAATAAATTAAATTTCAAACATAACTTTCCGCAAAGAAATTGCCTTTCAGGTGAGTTATTTTTCATGGAAAACAAAAACCACAAAGGTTAGGGATATGAAAGTATGTTTACCAGAATTTATTTTGCCCTGTTTTTTGTTTTTGATTTTTCAAAATTATCAATAAACATACATATATATTCCTACAGGAGATTATAGTCAACATTTCAGTATGAAAATTGGCAGTACAAAAAAATGGGGATTTGTGTGTAAAAGAAGGTAAACAGTGGTGTAGAATGCAGTCTATGGAGTTAGCTTTAGAAGTAAAGGTTTGTTTTTTTAAAAAAGATTTATCTATTTATACAAGCACTGGGTATAGTCAGAAGAGCGGGAGGGTGAGAGAATTCATCAGAGCCAGAGCAGGGAACAGAACAGGCAGACTGACGAAGCACACTGCTGAGGGGAGCAGCAGGCGCGGCAGGAGAGGTCTGCGCGCCATGTGGGACCCTCGCCGGTGGCCAAACTGGTGCTGCAGAGGCTGCAGGCAGCTTTGCAGCCCAGCGTTCAACCGCTGTGCCATCAGGGGAGGCCCTAGAAGTAAAGGTTTTTAAAAACAAAAGCCAACATCAAAACGGCATCAGAGCAGCTGATACACTTTTCCCTTCATCCCAATATTCTGCCAAAAAAGTCCTCATCCTTCATAAGCTCTGCAAAGAAGTAAGAGGCTACCTCTCCATATTCCATTTCTAGTTATGGAGTTGTAAAAAGGATCATAAGTGTCTTTCATATTGGGCAGGTAGCATAAATAACAGAAACTCTATATTCAATAACAGGGAGTGGTAGAGACAGTGCTAAATTGAAGAACCCACACCGAAACGCCTTCAAATTTAAGGAAAAAAAATTAAAAACTACATTGACCAAACAAAACACATCAATAGAGTAAACTCAGCTTGGGCTCCATCACTTCGCTCCCTAATATATCTTCACATGCCATGATCCTAGCTTCTGATATAGTTCTCATGCTTGGGTGATGATAAATGAGGCTACTGTTTTGGCCTGTCATGCCTTCCGTATCTCCTGAATACCTCAAAAATTTATCATGTTACTTCTACTTTTAGTAAACACATCTTTTTCTTTGATCTAAGGTTTTTCTCTAGACAAATGAGGGTCATTGCAGTTCCACAGCATTTATCCTGTTTCTCTTGGTCTTAAAGCAAACTGAGGACTGTTTTTGTGATTCTCTCCCAGTTTTAGGTTTCAATAGTCAAAGGCTTTTCACAATGTATGTGTACATCAAATCACCACCATGTATACTTTAAGTACCTTACAATTTTGTCAGTTACAAACTCAATAATGTTGAAAATTAATTAAAACGTAACTTTAAAAAACTGGTCCATATATACCTAGATGTTGCTGTTGCCTTTTTTAACTCATTTTTCTACTTTAACTCTAGTAGAAAATATAAAGATGACATAATAGTGTGATAAGGGCAGGCTTATATAGTAAGATTAACCTCATGTTCAGAAGATTCCCCAAGCATTTCATAAAAGCACCTGGGGATTAGTCTCTAGCAGGAAACTGAATGGGGAAGCTGAATGTTACAGGGAATGATAGGAATAATCTGGTCCTGGGGCTGAAAGAGGACAAGGGGAGAAAGGGGTATAGCAGCTGCCTTGGTGGCATATAGGATTATTCTCCCTCCTCCCACATCTATTCAATCTTTTCCTCCTGTTCCCATAGAATCTACATTAAAAGACAGTAAACAAATGAGAGGTGGATCAGACAATTTTGAGAAATTGAGAGGAAAGGAAAGACACAAGAGTGAGAAGATCTTAGGCAACAGTAGAGAGAAGTAAGACAGAGGCCAGTGGCCAGGGTACTATGTCTGTGTGGCTATTCTGATGAATGGGAGAAGCAGGTCAGTTTGGGCCAAAATCTGGAATTGCCATTGTCAATCAAGGAAATTATCCATGGTCTCTCACCCATGTTCATCTTGGACACTCTATAAAGATCAGAGCAGAAATGTGAACAAAGCACATTTCCACTAAAATGTCCACTATTTTAGCAGTGATTTTATCCTAGTTTTTGCTTGATAGAAAAGTTTCGGTTGTCATACAATTCAAAACACAAACAACTGAGAATAATATTTGAAATATTAATTTGGTTTCAAACATGAGAGAGAGAGAGAGAGTGTACATGTTTAGTTTGGCTGGTTTGTATTACTGAAGTCAGCAAAGAACTCTGTATTGAAGGAAGGAAGGAAGGAAGGAAGGAAGGAAGGAAGGAAGGAAGGAAGGAAGGAAGGAAGGAAGGAAGGAAGGAAGGAAGGAAGGAAGGAAGGAAGGAAGGAAGGAAGGAAGGAAGGAAGGGAAAGAAAGGAAGGAAGGAAGGAAGGAAGGAAGGAAGGAAGGAAGGAAGGAAGGAAGGAAGGGAAAGAAAGAAAGAAAGAGAGAGAGAGAGAGAGAGAGAGAGAAAGAAAGAAAGAAAGAAAGAGAGAAAGAAAGAGAGAAAGAAAGAGAGAAAGAAAGAGAGAAAGAAAGAAAGAAAGAAAGAAAGAAAGAAAGAAAGAAAGAAAGAAAGAAAGAAGAAAGAAAGAAAGAAAGAAAGAAAGAAAGAAAGAAAGAAAGAAAGAAGGAAGGAAGGAAGGAAGAAGGAAGGAAGGAAGGAAGGAAGGAAGGAAGGAAGGAAGGAAAGGAAGGAAGGAAGGAAGGAAGGAAGGAAGGAAGGAAGGAAGGAAGGAAGGAAGGAAGGAAGGAAGGAAGAGAAGGAAGGAGAAGGAAGGAAAGGAAGGAAAGGAAGGAAGAAGAGAAAGAAAAGAAAGAACAGATTTTCTCCACTATCTGAAAGTAGAATGTTCCTATTTGGTCAATTATTTTGGGGATCTGGGGTTGCTGAAAAATTTTTTCCATATAAATTATTGGTGGGGGCCTCCCTGGTGGCGCAGGGGTTAAGACACAACCTATGAAGCTATCCGTAGCCACTGCAGCAGGAGTTTGATCCCTGTGCAGGGAGCTACCCACATAGAGCAGCAGACCTCTCCTGACTCGTCGCTGCTCCCCTCAGCAGTGTATTTCAGTCAATCTGCCTGTTCTGTTCCCTATACTCTGTCTCTGGTGAATCCTCTCACCCCCCACATCTCTGGCCTGTACCCCAATTCTTGTATGCATAAATAAATCAATCTTCAAAATAAATAAATAAATAATTGCATTATCAGACCTAACCTACCAAAATACACCATAAGAACCTACCAAAGTACACCATAAGAACATCGTACTTTCAGATAGCAAGGGAAACATAATGAAATTAACTGAAAAGCAAAAATTCTGTTAAACAATGAACAAATGAATGCAGAAAAATGAAGAGAAAGAAATGAGTGTATAGTATTCATATTTTTGTAAAACTAACCAACACATTAATTGGAACCTGTGACCTTCACAACTTCAACAGGAAAAAAGGAAGTCAACATCTACTTAACAATTTTGCTTGGAAGCCTCTCAGAAATTTTTAACTTGGTTGGTACAAATGGTTGATGCCAATTAAAACTGTGCAATATTCTTACAGATTAAAATATACTCAGCAACTACATCATCTTGGAAAAAATAAAATTAAAAGTTGGTCATTTTTTAGTATTTCAAAACATCTTAAGGAGGCCTAACTAAATATTCATATTTTAAATATCATAAACATTTTCTAAATTACTGTCTTGAGGCATTGAGAATAAAGACCCAGAAATTTCTCTATTATCAAAACATAAAACATGCTTAATAATTTACTACATAAAATTTTTACAAGTTTGAGAATTTCAAAAAATTATTAAGGCTATTTCTTGCTGCTGTACTTACTATGTTGGCCTTTTGAATTGCTACAAATTCAAGACACTGGAAACACGATCCAGAAACAACACTCTAATTTAGGCAATAAAATTTTGCCATTAAGTGGCTATGTAAATAAAACAAAGGACAAAGTATATGAAAAATAGGTCATTCACATCACATATGACAATAAATACGCAAAGGTAGCATAATTCATAATTCTTAAGTATATGAAGCTCTGTACTCAGACCATCTACAAGTTTAATCTGTCACTCTCTAGCCATGTGAATTTGACCAAGTTACTGATCTCTTTATATTTTAGTTTCATCTGCAAAGTAAAGATGATCAGATAGCCTAGCTTATAAGGATGCTGTTAGGAATAAAGAAGACAATCTATTTAAGGGATTTGGCAAATAATTGCCATGACATATGCATTCAAGTATTGGCCATTATTTTTGTCATCAGAGAATAGTCAACTTCGAAAGACCTCCATATTTGTATTTGCACTCTTTTTTAATCCAATGACAGTCAACACTTTTTTTCTAATAACGTCTTCTACCATGTGATATCTATTTACTCTGTATTGAAAATAGTCTTTATTTTGTAATACTTAATCTACACTTTTTTTTTCTCTCTCCCTTTTTTTTTTCTATTGGGAATTTATCCTAGGACTTCATTCTTCTAACCTGAATCAGACTTGGTTCATCCATGATGGTGAGGAAATTTTCATGGCCAGTCACTTAAAAAAATAAATAAAACATGAACTAATAAACTGTTAAATAGTAGCCATGGAGTCCTGGAAAGAAAACTAGTCCAGTCAAGAAGACTGAGTTGTGCCATACTAAGGCCTCAGTCAAATATCTTAACCTGGCTGAGAATCAAATTTCTCATCTGTAAATCATAAGAATAACATGACTTGTTGAAATTATAATGTGGGGAAAATATAACACCCCCAAATTACAGTTTTATTAATTTTGAAACAACTTTCTCCTCTCAGTTTCTATGACAATACAGATCCTGACCTTGCAAAGCCTGCCCTGCAAAGATCCCTTGATCTCATCCAAGTGTAAGAAAAGCAAGATATTCTATGGGTAAGTGCTGAAACAGGATCCTCTCGTGTTCAATATTATCATCATTATGAGATAGTGCTAGGAGGGGAAAGCCAGTTGAGACAGAGAAGAGGGTATAATCTGTAAGGGGGTCCAAGTATTTCCCCTCCATTTGACCTACACAGGGAGAAACAAAGGAATTATAAATTAAATCTAGGGGATCAGTTCTCTCTTCACTGCCCCTGAAAAAACAAAATCAAGAAAGACCAAAGAAAGAAATAAGATAAAGAAGTTGGGGAGTGGAAAACAGAAGGAAACTCAGCACAAAATCTACCCAGATCTTGGATATGGGGAAATAATAATGAAGCATGAGAAGGTGCAGTGGTTGAAGATTTCTTGTGTCTTATTTTTACTGTCCTAAGCCTGGTCCCAAGTGATTCAAAGGGCACTTGAGATTTTGGCATTGAGAATTTGGCCCTAACTTGCTCAATAAAAAAGAATAAAGCTTTGAAGTCACACAAAATCTGGAATTGGGCACCCCCCTTCTTCTTCCTTTCAACACACACACAGAATATAAATTTCCACATACACTTCCTGTGATCATCTTTAACTCTTTTGATCTAAATGTAGAGTAGGATTCTGGGGGCAGTTTCATGACTTGGTACTTTAAGGGTGGGGCAACCTGTTCTAATAGCATTTGGATCTTCAAGAAGACCCTTGGGTTGTTTTATGTGTTTTGTTTTTACCTCTATAATCAATAATCTCTCTCTGGTTATTTGGAGTGCAATTAGAATCTCCAGAGGATAGTCTCAACTAGAACTGTTGCTTCATTTGGAGCATTAAGCATGTCTATAAAGACTGCTAAATTTCAGGCCACACTAGTGGCCTAGGGGTTAAGTCTCAGCACTATGACCACCATGTCCTCACTTCAATCCCCAGCCAGAAAGCTAACCCACACATGGCACAGCAGACCTCTCTTGTCTTGCCTGCTGCTTCCCTTATCAGTATATTTCAGTAAATTTGTCTGTTCTGCTCCCCACTCCATCTCTGGTGATCCTCTCCTCCCCCGGCACCTCTGGCCTACACCCTGGCAGTTCTTCTACACACACACACACACACACACACACACACACACACACACACAAAATGTTCTGTGGGATTCCTGCATTCCCAATACTTATTTTGAGTAACTCTGGGGAATTAATTGGGAAGAACAGGGAGTACTCATTTGGATCAGTAATGGTATTAAATATTCACTATTACTTGCTGTCATGGTTGATGCAATTTGAGAAAGTGTCCCAAAATAATAAATGGTGCCATTTAAAATTTAATTAGTTAATACATAACATTTTGACTTTTATATGTCTTAAGACTCAGTTTGATGTCAACAGGGCAGAGTTAGCCATAGGCAATTTTATGAACATGTTAAAACTTTGCTTTGTCTGCCTCTAAACATCATGTACTCTATACTTTGTCTCTTTGTGAAGACCTTCAGCATTCAAATTCTCCTTAATATCTCCCGGTGGACTGCATTCTACCATGGTGACAACCTCTGATGGGCCCACCCCAAGTAGGGCATCATTACCTACATCCTCAGTTCACACTCATTTCTAATTTGTCATATAATTCTACTCTTACTAGATTCTTTCATTAGTTTAAAAATTATTTATTACCAGGAAGGTTAAACCTTTTAAGCACCATTATTCATTGGTTCTAGTTTAATACTAAACTCTAATATATTAAAAACAAATTCATAAGATCCACAGTATTTTTCCACAAGATCCTCTGACACCATGAAAGGATACCTTAAACTTCTCCCTTTCACCAGCATAAGCATATGGAATATTTTCTGGATAGAAATAAAGGATCATAGAAACATCACATTACCTCCTGCATTTTACTTCTCTTTTGATAAACATTTGGTGATTCAGCTTTTGTTTTAGGACACTCTGTCCATAGTTAGCAAGTGGACTCAATTACTGGTACTATCTCTACCTTTGAGAAAGAGAAGACTAACTTGGATGCCCAGACTTGGGTCTTATGGTAATTCTAAGGGATTATCAGAAAACAGCTTTCTATGTCTAACTCATCTGGGAAGAAAACTGGAAAAAGATTCAGGATCTAAGCCCTAGTTAGGCTAAATGAGTGCACTAGACCAGGAGCGTTTTCATTACTGTGTATATCTCTTGAGAATCTAAGTAAAGCAATAGTGGACTAGAAAGTATGTGGGTCCAATCAAAGCAAATAAGGTTTTTATGTGAATTACATAGTCTTTATCCTGAACAATAATTTATACTGTTCTGCAATTGTTTCTTGCTCCTTTCTTATTTTATTGTTTCCACACACAGTACCTAAGTAAGAAATTAGTATCTCTTTGTTATCTCCAGTTTGCATGCTTTAAAAACAAAGAAATAAAAAAAAAATTCTCTTCTTGCAACCAGAATTGACCATTGGAAATTATATCCATTGGAAAGCCAAAGGTTTCAAATAATCTTGACAAAGTAAATTCATATATGTCAAGACATTTAGACCTCAGTGGAGCCCTCAGCCTGTGCTTTTTCCTATTGGACACCACAGGCACAAAATCTGTAAATACTTACATAAACTATAGATAAAAAAGAGCAATTTAAATCTAAAATTAAGAAAAAGAAAGGAAATAATGAAGATCAGAACAGAAATTAATGTCAGAGAGAACATGAAATACAACAGAGAAAATCAGTGAAACCAAAACCTACTTCTTCATAAGGAACAACAAAATTGACAAACCTATCTTTGGCTAGATCAATAAAGAAAAAAAGAAACTCGGATTACTACAATTATAAATAAAAGAGAATATGGGTCTCCCCTGGTGGCGCAGCGGTTGAGCGCTGGGCTGCGAGGCTGCCCGCAGCCTCTGCAGCGTCGGTTCATTTCCCGGCCACCGGCGAGGGTCCCACCAAAAAAAAAAAAGGAGAAATAAAAGAGAATATATTTCAATGACCTCACAGAAATAGAAAGTAGTATAAAGGAACACTATGAACAATTGTATGCCATAAATGAGATAATTTAGATTAAAGTTTTAGAAAGATACAAATTACCAAACTGATGTAAAAATAGACAATCTGAATATAGCCATATATCTTAAATGCAATGGAATCTTTCTGACCTTTGTCTGAAGTCCTACCACCTTAGATGTGTAAAAAGTCACTCTTTTTGCAATTTTGCCATCTTATCTGTCCTCCCACAGCAAGGTACTGCCACTGAATGGAACCCAAGTTGCCCTACTTTCAGACTTACCCACTTCTGTGCTTTTAGCTTTTTCTCTTTTACTATATGAACCTCATAACCCCTTCACTACAGAATATTCCCCTGCAGAGGTGCCTCCCTTCAGAAAACAAGAGTCAGGAGAGTTGTAGGACAAGTGATTTCTGTTTCCAGGCCATCGTTAACCTTCTTGAGGGTGAGGTCTAGCAACAAGCTTGAAGAAGGGGAATTAGATGTAGGGAAACAAACTCAGCACATTATCATTTTCAACATTCATAAGACAAGAATCTCTTTTGTTAAGGAGAAGGCAAGAACATTTGCTCAGTGATTTTCCCAACACAGAGTCCTTATTTTGTAATTCTGGGAGTCAACTGCTGCAAGCCAGTCACCGCTATGATATCCTGTCTCTCAGGACGTTATGCAATACGGATGCTAGATTTTTAAAAAATCAGGAGGGACACCTAATAAAAGACACTATGTGTCAAATCAGGTTTTTCACAGAAGCTCTCAACTAGAATGAAAAAAATACTTTCACCAAAGCTCTCAACTAGATAGAATAAATTTGAAAGGAGAAAACAATTTCTTCAAATTCAGATTCCTCATATTATGGTCTCTGCTTGATAATAGTTCCTATTTATTGCCCAAACACACAATGTGAAAAATTTTCTTTATTTTTTATCTGTAAATGTTTTAATATATTGAACTGACTTTTAAGCCATTCAGCAGCACTTTTCCTAGCACAACTTTGACTGTACATACAAACTTTTTTAGTATTCAAACAAGTGTTAACTCATGTATTGACTGGATATATAGGACTCTTAACATACTACCAAGTGATAATAATATTAATTCAATCTACCCATAAACTCTAAGCAGTGAAATCCCCATTATTATTTTTTTCAGAATATTTTAATTCTACTTAATCCAAGGATTTTGGAACACACGCTGACAGACGGGGCAATATTGTAGAGACCTTCCCTCTTCATCATTTAGTCTGGCCATTTTCCTTCACTGAATTGCTTATTCAAATGTCCATAATTTTCACCAAATTGCTTATTCAAAAGAATTAGAAAGCCAAGACCTTTCTATTATATTATTATTGCTATAAGCAAGGTAAGCTCTTTCTTCTTGGGACACACTTTTTCCTCACTGATGTTCCTATACATTTGGTTTCCACTACAAATTTTTTGTTTTCACAAGAATTGAGCTTTTGGAAGCCAAATCAGGAATCTCAGGAGACCATAGCTTCCCTTGGTGCAATATCTCTCTCCTGAGGAACAGATAAACAAAACCAACCATTTGCATGAGGGGAAGGAAAAGGAAATCCCCAAGAGGAAGAAAAAAAACAAAAGGTAGCTATTTCAAAAACATTATTCTGTGTACATTACCAAGTTCAGCATTTTACATATTCTAATGTTTATTCTATTGTTTAATGTTGAAAATGCTTTTACCTATCTTCACCTCGGAGTGAAGAAAACTCAGGCCTGGTAAGATTGGGTTACCTAACTGCTTCAAAGCAGCCTCTGAGATCACCCCTAGTCTTCATCACCTTGGATCATTCCTTCCCCTTTTGTATAAGATGACACATAATTTGATTCTAACAAAAGAAATAAGCCAAAAAGTGAGATGTCATTTTTGAGATTAGGCTGTGCTCCCCCTCACCTTTTCCCACTTGTTTACTCTGATGGAAGCTAGCTGCCATATTGTGAGCTGTGCTGGGGAAGGGTCTACATCAATTTCTTTTTTTTTTTTTTTAAGAGGCATGTATTATTTACTTATTTATTTGTTTGTTTGTTTGTTTATACATGCACTGGGTACAGTCAGAAGCGCGGGAGGGTGAGAGAATTCACGAGAGCCAGAGCGGGGAGCAGAGCAGGCAGAAGGACTGAAGTACACTGCTGAGGGGAGCAGCGGGCGGCAGGAGAGGTCTGCACGCCATGTGGGACCCTCCTCCGGTGGCCAGGGAGCAACCGGGTATCGAACTGGCGCCACAGAGGCCATGGGCAGCTTCGCAACCCAGCGCTCAACTGCTGCGCCACCGGGGAGGCCCTCTACATCAATTTCAAGTACAAATGTCTACATCCAACAGGAAGCAAGAACCTCAGGTCAGCCAAGCATGTGAATAAGCCTAGAAGCAGATCCTTTACCAGTGGCCTTAGAGATGACTGAAATCCTGGTTAATACCTTGGTTGCTGCCTTATGAGAGAGACTCAGAGAACATAGCCAAGGTGCACCTGATTCTTGACTTACAGAAAATGTGAGATAATAAATGTAGCCTTAAGTACTAAGTTTCACAGTAATTTGTTACGTACCAATAACTAATATAGCTAGTAAATTTAAATTTAGATGATCTAGCTGTAAATAGCAAGTTTCAGCCATGCTTTACTGCTCCGTAGGACTTAGGGGTGGTTCCCTCAGTTTCCCTCACAGAGGCCGACATTTGCAGCCAGGCCCTCCTACTTTCCAGTGACTCTAGAAATGCTGAGAGTCTAGTACACAGAACATACCGTAATCAACCCCTTCTTTTGTACTAAAGTGGGATTCCTTATCCTCTTGCTGACCACAGGTCTATAATTCTTGTTGGATTATAACTCAGAAATATCCATTCTTGTTCCCATTTCATTTATTTCTGTTAACTTTTTCCTTTTTCACTACTTCCATACTCCTTTTTGCTCTTCTTTACTCTTAGATCACGTTTTCCTCTTCATCACATTTTCACCCCTGTAAACTGTTTTCTTTTTTCTTTTTCTTTTTAAAGATTTATTTACCCATACAAGAGCTGGGGTGTAGGCCAGAGATGCAGGGGGTGAGAGGATTCACCAGAGACAGAGTGGGGAACAGAACAGGCAGACTGACGAAATACACTGCTGAGGGGAGCAGAGGAAGAGACAGGAGAGGGCTGCCTCACCATGAGGGTTGCTCCCTGGCCAGGGATCGAACTCATGCTGCCGAGGCTACAGATTTCTTCATAGTGCAGTGCTTTAACCCCTTGCACCACCAGGGAGGCCTCGAATCCTGTAAACCGTTTTCAACTGAGTCTGCTTTCACTTGCAGAAAAAGTTCTTTGTGCCTCCTGGAAATGTTAACATTTGTCTGAAAAGAACAGATTTCTGGAAACATCATCAGAAAGAAAAACACAGGTGGAAGATGGGCTTGAGGGGTAGTACAAGAGAGTCCTCTTTTCTTTTTTTAATCTGTTATTTTCTTTTTATTTATATATTTTTTACATTGTTGTTCATTTTTAAACAATGTTTGCTCCCCCCCTCAGGTGTAGTCCCCATAGAATTTCCCTCACCAATGCACCTGTGCACCATCACCTCAGTCTCCTATGCTCCTCCCTCCCTACTTCTGATCCTTCTCCCTCCTCCTCCCCTGCAGGATGTCTCTGATTTATAATTGTCTGCTTGTTTTTGTTTTGTTTTGTTGTGTTTTGTATTGTTAATATTTTGCCCCTGATGTCGTATTTGGTTCCCCTATATTCCTCCTATAAGTGAAACCATCAGATATTTTTGGGTTTTTGATTTTGTTTCCACTCACCTCCATATCAAAACATCCCCTGTGGCAGTTAAAAGCTGTTAGCCAGTCCATTTAAAGTGTTTTCATAGAAACTGTCAGAAAGAGTTCCAATGGTACTTTTAAGGTATTACTTGCGGGTTACATAAGCACTGGCAGTTCATTAGAACATTCAAAATATAATATGAATTGAGTCACACTTAATAGTAGTCAAAGTTTTAGTTTTTTAGTGTGACTAACAGGCTCATCTATTTTTAGGGACCCTGAACAAAAATGTATCTAAAAGAAAATCAATTGAGAATATCTTTGTTCCTTCCAGTAATCTATTCCTAGTTTAAAAATATAACTACTTTTGGATTAACTACATTTTTAAGTATGGCTGTAACAGGGCTAATCATATTACAAATATGATATGGGAAGCACGGTACTTCATTATTAGATTTAAAATAATCTTACCTTCCTCAAGAGTCCTACTGGGCTGGGCCTCCCCGGTGGCGCAGCGGTTGAGCGCTGGGTTGTGAAGCTGCCCGCAGCCTCTGCAGCGCCAGTTCGATCCCTGAGAGTCCCACATGGTGGCAGCTCCCCACAGCAGTGTACCTCGTCAGTCTTCCTGCTCTGCTCTCCTCTCTGACTCTGATGAATTCTCTCACTCTCCTGCGCTTCTGACTGTACCCAGTGCTTGTATAAATAAGTAAATAAATCTTTGAAAAATAAATAAATAAAAATACATGATAAAAAAAAAAAGAGTCCTATTGGGTTGTGTGGAAGAAAAAAAAACAAACCCAAAACTGTTAAGGCACTCCTTTAAACATAAATGGATATCGATTTATAATAACCTTTCTCTATATTTCATAACTCAACAGGCATGAGAGTTGGAACAGCTCTTCCTGGTGCTCTGCAAACATTTAACGTCACCTGCCTCTCCTCATTCCAACCACCTTCTTCTACAACATGCCAGTATTAGTTTTTCTTGGCTTAATGATACCCTTAACCACCCTTTCATAAGTCCAAATACATTTTGTGGTGAGTACTGGCTTCCTCCTCCTCCCTCCACACCCCTCAAAATAAAACCTTAAATAATACTCAGGTATTTAGGTAAACCTGCCTCATCTCCTCTTCAAGGAGAAGAGATTCATAAGAAACCTTACATTTGTACAGTGTTCCTGTGTCCTCTGGTCACTAACACAAAGGTCACTACTCAGCTGGCCTTCACAGCTAAAGTCAACAGTTAGTGCCATTCATGGGCTGCTCCACACAGAGAAAGTCAGTCCTTGTTGGTACAAGATTAAATAAAAATTAGTCTCAAATGTGACAATTCAGTATGTCTTTGTTGCACAATTGATTTGTCTATTAGTCTCTGGTAAAAAGAAGGAAATATTTCTATTGATCTTATGTAAAAAATTATATTGCTCTGACAGTGAGGAGACTCAGTAAAAATATTTGTTTCTCAATTCTTAGATATCGGTGAGAATGAGATCCCAAAGGCAGAGTCTACTAACTTGAAGACTTGAAGAACTACTTCACCAGATAAAGAAAAAACTCTCTTATGCATCTGCACAAAAAGTAGAACATTAAAATACCAAAATTATTCTGAGGGCCTCCCTGGTGAAATAGGAGGTTGAGCGCCGCACTGTGGAGTTGTCCGCAGCCTCTGCAGTACTGGTTCGATTCCGGCTGGCCGGCGAGAATCCCACATGGCGCAGCAGACCTCTCCTGTCTCGCCCGCTGCTCCCCTCAGCAGTGTACTTCAGTCAATCTGACTGTTCTGTTCTGTTCCCCCCTGTCTCCAGTGAATTCTCTCACCCTCCTGCACATCTGGCCTGTACCCCAGTTCTTGTATAAATAAATAAATCAATCTTAAAAAAAAAAACCAAAATTATTCTGAATAAATTATCCCGTTCAAATTTTCCACATTGTATTAAGCCCACTGTAATCAATTTTTATTTCACTGAGCCTTGGGACAAACATTTTTTTGATGAAGTATGTCTCCTTTTGGACAGAAAAGAATCCTTTGAAACTACTGCCTTCATTCACTAGTATAGTCTGAATATATCTTAAGGAATGTTATCTTGGAAGAATGCACTCAAGACTTTGTTCTTTGAAATACTTACAGTTCAGAGTACCTAGTACATTCTTTTCCACAGGATCCTGAGACTATTTTTGTTAGTGTCGTTATTATTTTTGTTGAAGGCATTAGCCTATCGCCTAAACTACAGTCTCAGGCTAGCTTCAGAGGGAAGTAGAAATCTGTTTAATAATGAGGCTGAAATGCTGTGGTCAATTTACTACAGTATCAAGTACAATAATAAAATACTTAAAGTTTAAAATTTTTCATAAGCTGCTTTATAAGGTTTTGATGAACACTTTTCTTAAAATAAATTCTTGTGGATAGTGAGGGCACTAACAAATTTCAAGTCTCTTCCCTTAAAATCTACAATCTCTGAAATGTTTACATGAACTTAACCTAGGGAAGGCAGAAATCTCTTTGATCTGACAATTCTTCTCATGTAATCCTTACAACAGTGCCAAGCTAATTAAGAACAGAACATAGCAAACAAACCTAATTATTTCTACACTCTCTAGTTCAATGACCTTTTATGGCAGATATAGAAGTGCACTTTTCAGATGTCTAGATTCCTCTTCAAGAAAGGATTTATGGTCTACAGCTATTAACTCTTTCAGGCAGGCCTCAACTTCTAAACTTAGGTCATGACCTTTTTGGGGTGGCCCCTGCAGTGACCAACCAAGATATGCTACAGAGTCCTAGACTTTCACCCAATGTGACTCTTCTAGCAGCAATACTGATTCCGGACTTTTCATTTTGAGCTTTCAGATGCTTTGTCAGAGTTGCATCATAGTGTGTTGATTCTCCCTGTCAATCTTGCTTCCTGTTTTTCCTTTCACAGATATTACTCTGCGAAAAACCTCATACTCCTATCTCCATTTCAGTGGCTACTTCTCAAAGGATATAACTGGCACAGCAATACCAGCAATAACTAAAAAAATCGAGTATAAGTTGGAATTTCAAGACTGGATCCCCCACTGCCTAACTCAGAAAAAGAGCACATCCCAGATGGACATGGGGCACCAGAGGATAATGTAATTGCTAAAACTTTTCGCTGGTAGAAAACACTGGAATAGGGAGAGTTTATTGATCAGTGAGGTACTTTCTTGGAATTTAGGAATAAACATTCTGGGAAGGAGCTGAGGGAGTGAACCAAATTCACAGCCAGGGCTACTCCTAGACACCTGGAGAAAGTGATGATTCATGCTGAGGAAAATGGAAATGCCTGGGCCTCCCTGATGGCACAGGCAGTTGAGCACAGCGCTATCAAGCTGTCCACAGCCTCTGCAGTGACGGTTCAATCCCCGTCGGCATCGGAGCATCCCACTTGGTGCAGCAGACCTCTCCTGTCTCGCCCGCTGCTCCCCTCAGCAGTGTATTTCAGTCAGTCTGACTGTTCTGTTCCCCACTTTGTCTCTGGAGAATCCTCTCACCCTCCCGCACATCTGGCCTGTACCCCAGCTCTTGTATAAATAAATCTTAAAAAAAAGAAAGAAAGAAAGAAAATGGAAATGCCTAAATGCAATCGCTGACCCTGGAGAAGTAAATAAAAAGCCCAGGGAAGTAGATATGCTAAAGTGAACATATTATGTGAGGTCAGGAAACCTACCAGAAAACTATTTTCCACAGGAGGGCCCCAAGGACATATCATTCACCAAAAGCAACAGGAATGTGCTAGTAAGTGGGACACCAACATCATGAAAATACCCAGTGCTGATTCCTCTGGACGTATCAGGGATAAGAACAGGAAGCGCTGCCATGGAACTTGGTTCATTGGTAGCAGTGAGGCTAGGATGATGAGGCATGAAGCAAGGCAACACTTAACCCTCAGATGTTAGGCAGTCACAACTGACCAAAAAGTTGGAGCAACAACCAAAATAAAGTTGTAAAGATGGCTAATACAACATAGCGTCCCTACGGGTAAACCACGAGAGCAGTCAATGAGATTTTTGTTTAAAATATATAATTGAGGGCCTCCCCTGGTGGCACAGCAGTTGAGTGCAGGGCTGCAAAACTGCCCGCAGCCTCTGCAGCGCGGTTTGATACCGAGCAGCTGGCGAGGGTCCCGCCTGGCGCCACAGACCCCTCCTGCGGTGCCCGCTGCTCCCCTCAGCAGTGTATTTCATCACTTTGCTTGTTCTGTTCCTCGCTCTGGCTCTGGTGAATCCTCTCACCCTCCCGCACTTCTGACTGTACCCAGTGCTAATATAAATAAATAAATAAATCTTTAAAATATATAATTGAGGGGCCTCCCTGGTGGCTCAGGGGATTAAGCACCACACTATGAAGCAATCCAAAGCCTCTGCAGCACAAGTTCGATCCCAGCCATCCAGGGAGCAACCCACATGGCACAGCAGACCTCTCCTGACTCGCCCACTTCTCCCCTCAGCAGTGTACAACCAAAATACACTGTTCTGTTCCCCACTCTGTCTCTGGTGAATCCTCTCACTCCCCACATCTCTGGCCTGTACCCAAGCTCTTGTATGCATAAATAATTTAAAAATATATATATATAGTTGAAAGTAAGAATGGATGAGCAGAGGCCGAGGGCGGGTATTATAATAAAAAGTTAGAATCTCTTGCTCATTTCCTAGACATGTACCAGATTTCCAAAGATTGAGAGAAGACTTAGCTGGATTTTAGGAAAAAATATCCTGCCACACCATGTCAAGTATACGTTGTAATGACTGCCCCAGGCTTTCCCCAGTGGGACCCACTTGCACTGATTTGAAATACTGTTCTCGGCAAGGGGAATACCCACATATTTTTAAAATATTTTATTTTATATAATTCTTACATCATTTTTCATTTTTGCACAATGTATACATTTTCATTTTGGTTATTTTCCCCATACAATTGCACCCCCCCTTATTTTGACCCTAATCCTCCCTCGTCCCCCATAGTATGTCTCTGTTTTATAGTTGCGTGTTGATTTTGATTTTAACTTTGTATTAATTAGTCTTTTTCCTGGTCCCTTATCTAGGTTTACTAAATTCCTGCTATGAGTGAGACCATCTGGTATTTTTCTTTTTCTTTCTGACTTATTTCGCTGAGCATGATCCCTTCCAGCTCCATCCATGTTGCCACAAATGGCATGAGTTTATCTTTTTTGAATGCTGAGTAATATTCCATGGTGTATATGTACCACATCTTCTTGATCCAGTCATCTATTTTTGGGCATTTGGGCTGTTTCCAAAGCTTAGCTATTGTAAACAGTGCTGCTATAAACATAGGGATGCAGGTGCCCTTTGGAATTAATGTTTCTGTGTCATTTGCTAATGCCCACATATTTTGAGGATTGTTGACTACAAAGTCAGAGTAGACACCGATACCCAAATATTGGAAGCAATCTCATGGCTCTCCTATTCAAATGGAGGCATATGGGGACCAGGAAATAAGTGGAGTTATTGTTGGAGTCTTCTTTACTATGGGTCCAATGATATACAAATCAAATTAGTGACCATTTACTCAGCTGAGTGTACAATCAAGATTGACACACTTCACAGGGTAATTTCCATATATTATCTTTGGCCTGTGGAGAGTAAGAACTGTCATAGAAAGGGAAGATGAGATAGAGGCCCTTGAAACTGTATTTTCTGGCCAAGAGATAAAATCTGAAACAATATCACAATGCCAAGGAGATAATGATTAATAACACTCTTAAGGATATAAAAAACTAATGGTTCACATCAGGTCTCCATTTACTTTAACAACCTGGCCCCTGCAGAAACCAGATGAATTAGTGGGATGAGTACAGACTATTACAAGTTCAACTAGGCAGCAGCACCAATTGTAGCTGCTATACCAGGTGCAGCTACATGGTATGTGACCACTGATTTAGAGAGTGCATTATTTCCTACTCCATTTAAGTAAGACAATTAGAAATAGTTCGTGTCCACATGAAATAAAAAGACAACAAACACACTGACACTTTGAACCCAGGGCCATGTTAACTCTCTTTTCTCTGTCATAACACAGTTCAAAGAGATCTGAATCAACTGGAAATCCTGTAGAGGATCATATTAATGGCCTTATGCTGATCAAATAGGTCGAGCAAGAAGTGTTAGGAATGCTGGAGGTTTGTGCTCCAGAGAAAGAGAAAAATGAACCCTATAACCAATCAAAGACCACTACTCTCATTAAATATTTTAAGGCCCCAGTGTTCAGGGGGGTTAGAGAATATCCCCTTCAGAGCAAAAGATGAATGTCTGCCTCTTGCTTCCCCTATAATAATGGAGAAAGCATAATGCCTCGTAGGCTACTTTGGATTCTGTAAGCAACATACTCCATACCTCGGATAAATTTCCCGGCCCATATAGCAGATGACATAAAACGCTCCCAGCTTTTCTATCTGGCAAAAGAAAGTTCTGCAGCAGGTCTGAACTGGTACAGTCTTGGATATGGTAGGTACTATGGGGTAGAATTGTTAATTTTGGAGGAAAAAATGTAGTATGGAGATTATGGAAATGTTAGTAGGAGAATTACATTCAGGCCCCTGGGGTTCTGGATCAAGATTGCATGTCTTTTGGGCCTCCCCGGTGGTGCAGCGGTCGAGCGCTGGGTTGCAAAGCTGCCTGCGGCCTCTGCAGCGCCAGTTCGATCCCCGGCTGCTCCCGGCCACTACAGGAGGGTCCCACATGGGGCGCAGACCTCTCCTGCCGCCCGCTGCTCCCCTCAGCAGTGTACTTCAGTCCTTCTGCCTGCTCTGCTCCCTGCTCTGGCTCTGGTGAATTCTCTCACCCTCCCCCGCTTCTGACTGTACCCACTGCATGTATAAACAAAACAAACAAACAAACAAATAAATAAACAAAACATGCCTCTATAAAAAAAAAAAAGAAACAATGTGGCTAATAGATACTCACTCCTTCTTCTGGTATCAACACTTAACCTCCATGGCTCTTCCTACTTTAATAGAGTCTAAATTACCCAGAGAATGGAAAACAGTTGTTGGGTGTAATAAAATAAAATAAAAAAAAAGATTGCATGTCTTTTGAAAATTAGTTCTTGGCATGCTTCTGGTAAAGAGAAAACACTTGACCATAGGACACTAAATGACACAAAATGAAATGTATCTTGCTGAACCCACATCACAAATTTTGGACACGTCGAGTCACTTCATAAGATGAATGTACCATGTTTGGGAAGAAGCACAAAGATAACTGGAGAGCACAGGCAATCCACACTAGCAGACAATGCACACCTTGATGTCATCCATCACATTTTCATCAAGATCCCTCTCTCAGTCATATTGATGGCCAGGTGGGGTAAGAGTAAGGTCTTGAACAAGCTGAAGGAAGAAATAAAAATAGTCAAGCTCAGTTTATAGCTGGGTTAGCAAAGTATGTGAATGAAAGCTGAAATTGGTCAGCGGCTCCATTAGTCTCACTCAAGGAGACCCTTGAAGACAGGGAAGAGGGTCAATATTCCTGAGAGGCAGATCTTTAGGTGGTACACTTGATCAACTGTTTTGTGTGAAAGGATAAGTAGCCTGAGTGAAAATGTAAATAGGCAATGGCAAATAGCCTGCTAGCTGGTCAGAGATCTAAAAAGAAAGAGATTCAGAAGGTCAAAGAGAGGGAAGTCATAAAGAGTAATTATGTGGCCACAAATGTTGATATGGGCAAAAAATGGGAAGATCTTTATGTCACATATCAATGTCCATCAGAAATCATACAAATGGAAGAAGTATTTATTAAACAAGTAGTTAAAATCACTAGCTAGGGCCTCCCTGGTGGCACAAGGGGTTAAGCACCACACTATGAAGCAATCTGCAGACTCTGCAGCACGGAGTGCGATCCTCGGCCAGCCAGGGAGCAACCCACATGGCAAAGCAGCTGCTCCCCTCAGCAGTGAATTTCAGTCAGTCTGCCTGTTATGCCCCCCGCTCTGTCTCTGGTGAATCCTCTCACCCCCTCTACCCCCACCACACATCTCTGGCCTGTACCCTTGTTCTTGTATGCATAAATAAATAAATCTTTTAAAAAAATTTACTCAGCTAGTTAAAGTCAGCTTGTCTTTGTTAGTTGCCTCCCTCCCCCAGTGTTGGCACAGTGGACACATGGCCACTGAGAGAAATGGTGGCATGCTAATGGCAGCATGGTAGCAAAAATGGAATCTGTGCATGGGTCCATGAACGTGTAGTCTGCTTACCATAGCTGATCTACCTACAGGCTCATCCGGAAGTTCAACCTGTCAGCAAAAGAAACCAATGTTAGCTCTTAATAAATTACCTTTCTTTTAGGAGATCAAATAGCCACTTGATGGCAAGTTCACTACACTGGGACCTTTGCATTCTGAAAGGGGTAGCCGTCCATTGTATGGGGAGAGATTACTAATTTGGGGTATGTATTTGCATTTCATATCCAATCTTCATCCAACACCACTATCTGGTCTTTTATACAATGTCTGACTACAGGAATGAGATACAATACAATAAAGCATCTATCCAGGAAAATCACTTTGCAGCAAAAGTGGTATAGGAGAGCACCCATGACCATGAATTTTACTGGTTGTATCACATATTGCATTTCCCAGAAGTTGGTGGTCAATGGAAAAGCCTGCTGAGGGTGAAGTTCCGGCACCTTCTAGGAGACAACATTCTACAAAGATGAGGTATTGATCGCCAGGATGCAGGTAACCTTGGTATGGCTGAGTCCCCAACAAGAAAAATATATGATCCAGGACACGAGATTAAAGTCGGCACAGTCCCACTTACCATCATTCTCAGTTACTCTCTGGGGACCTAATATTGCCCATTTCCCATTCTGCTTTCTGGAATTAGAGGTTCTAGTCCCCAAAGGTTATAATTCTTGCTGTAGCCACTAAATTTCATCTACTATCTAGGCATTTTGGCCTTTCTGAATTCAGAAACAAGTAGGCAAAAAGAGGGGTTGGTGCTTTGGCAGGGGAAGTTAATGCAGATCAGGAGGAGGTAGGTTTGATATTACACAATGGAGGCAAATAAGAATATGATTCAATTGGGTACATGACTATAAATGGACAGAGCAGCAACACCTGCTTGTCATGGATATTACTAGCAGGTGTTCAAATTTCTCAGCAATTAAGTTTTCCACATCACTCATTGAATCACTAATACCTTTAGGGATAGAAAAGTGTTTGCACACAGTCCCCGGGAGGAGTACAGCTACATTTCTGCAATCCACAGTTCAGCTGGACTATCACCTTTTTCAAGGTCCAAATAAGGTCTGGCAGGTCTGGGAGGCCTGGGAAGAGCCTTTTAAATACAGTTTCTCCCAACTTGCCAAGAGGGAGGGAGGGGTAGTTTCAAGGAGTTCTGAATGGGAGAGAGGGATGGAGCAAGGTATGCATATTTAAAAGGGACCCCTCCCATCCAGAAAGAAAAAAATCCTTAAAAATCCTTCATTTACTGCTAAGTGAAACTCTCCCCCTTTCTGAGACTGCCCACTGCCTCATTCCAGTGCTTTGTGAAATCCTTTTCTCAAGAGACACCAAGAACCCTCTAGTGCTGCAGTCCTTAACAGTACCAGCAGAGGTAGTAGATGAGAGGTAAGGGAATTTTGAATGAATAGTGAAGAAGTGAGTCAATGAATTCAGTTGTGGCTCAAGTCCATCTACAAAGATGGGGGATGTAGTTGTCTCATAAGTTGTCTTCAGGAAGAGGTCAACTGGGACCCTGGAGGAACTGTATATGTATATGTTTATGTTTATGTATATGTATAGCATTTCTTTTTTTTAAGATTTATTTTATTTATTTATGCATGCAAGAGCTGTGGTGTAGGCCAGAGATGTGGGGGACGGGGTGAGAGGATTCACCAGAGACAGAGTGGGGAACAGAACTGACAGACTGACTGAAATGAACTGCTGAGGGGAGCAGCCCGCAAGACAGGAGAGGTCTGCTGTGCCATGTGGGTCAGCTCCCTGGCCAGGGATTGAACTCGTGCTGCAGTGGCTGCAGATAGCTTCAGAGTGAGACTTAACCCCCTGCGCCACCTGGGAGGCCCTGTAGTTCCCTAAAACTGTAATAGAGGAATGTTCGGAAAAGCCAGGTCTGGTTTATAAAAGATTAGGGTACATAAAGATACAGTTGATCTAGGAAAAGACAGTTCCCAAATAATAACAAGTAGTTGAACTCGTAGATTTTGTTATTTTTGAAAAGTAAAGCTTAGGAAAAAAACCACTTTGATTGATTACCTCTTATCTCTGTACAGACTGCTATTTCCAAATCGGTCAGGAAATTTTAACCTCACGATGTTTTGCCAGCTGGCACCTCAACCTAAAATATATTCATCATCTTCTCCACAGCGTTAGCTTCCCCTCATTATTTCACTCAGGTTACGGTCCAATATTCTTCCATCCTCCGGGGCTTGAAATCTTGAAACTTAGAAGACACTGATTTGGTAACACTTTCACTCATATAAACGTCCGTGGTGTAACTACTGCAAAATGCCTGAAAGGTGTGTCCATTTTTCTTAATATATCCAACGAAATGTGACTACTAAGGTCTACATTTTGTCAACTGCAAAGGAAGAGAAATTAACTAAATTTTGCCAAACTCTAATCACTGGGAGGTTTCAGGCGACTCTCTGTCACGTACTTCCTGGCGCTAACCCCGAAGAACTACAATTCCCATTGTACCTTGCGGGATTTCAAGCGAGGTACTATCGCTTATGTCATTTCCGCTCTCTCCGCTGGTGGTTCATGGGCTTTGTAGTTTGTACCAGCTTTTGTCTCCGTCCTTTGGAAAGAGATCTTTCGAGATAGATCGACTGAATCTGATATTACGAAATGGTACTAAAAATAAATTAATAGAGTAGCATATCAAAGCCAATCTAGCACTAGGGGTTTATATATTTCACGGTCCGTCTTCCTCCCGCCGGTGCCCGGGAAGGGGAAGTGACGTGCTTCCGGTGTAATGGCGGCGCGGTGGAGCTCCAGGTAATTACCGAACTCCGTAGACTGGCCGCAGGCGGCGGGCCAGAGTGGGAGTCGGGGGGTTGCCGGGCCGGGTGGGAAGTGAAAGGGGAATGGTAGTGGGTGCGGGCTCGCTGGTGTGATCGTGGGCGGCGTTGGGGTGCGTGTGGCTCTCCGGCGATGAGCTCTCACGCAGGACATCCTGACAGGCCGTAGAGCCGAGCTAGTGCAGAGGGTCGCGTGTGAACTCCTCCAAGCGTGGGCGGTCGGACGTAGCTGCCTAATGATGTGCCTGAGGTTGTCTTTCGGCGTCGTCTTTCTTGCTGGAATGTACACCAGGGCTAGTCCTTTCCTTTCTTGTGCGGCTTGTTTCCCGCACGGATTCTTTGCGTTTCTCGAGCCCCCACCCCCTTTCAAGTGCCGGGGTCCCAGCAGTGGGGGTGAAATTAATAAACTTTCGTTAAGTTAAATATAGTGCAAGTTCGACTTTCATGCCCCGATCCGGCGTAATATCCCTATTACGTTAGACGTTTCTTTTTTATTTCTTTGTCTCGTAAATACAGATACTTCCTGGCATGTTCTTTCTCATTGTGTGTGTTCTTTCTCTGTTATCCTTTACCCATCGTAACTTCAGCTACCTCCAATATGGTGATAACTCCCAAATTTGGGTCTCCAGTCTCATTAGATGTATCTCTTGGAGGAAGTTACCTAACTCCTGTGGTTTCAGCATCCACATTTGAAAAAAGTGGAAAATACGTAATACCATTTACCTCAGTGTGTTGTTTTGAGGATAAGAAAAGTAATGCATTTAAGCATTGTTCACAGTGCCTGGTATACCGTGTTAATGAATTGTTCCTGCTAGGGTATGAGTAGTTGATTAATTCTCTCTAATAGAGAGATGGGCAGTCTCCATGAAAGTGGCATGCACACTTATGTAAAGTGGCAACCTTTAGGAAAAAAGAAATGGACTTAGTCTTTTTTCCTAATGGTTGACCACTTTACTTTAGTGTGCATGCCACTTTCATGGAGACTGCCCATCTCATTTGGCTAGGCTCTGAGACTAATACCTGGCCCAGTTTTTCTTGAAATTTGTTCTGAATTCACAGTATTGGTATCTCCAAGAAACTTGTTAGCAAGTAAATTACTGGCCCTCACCCCCATCCTGTTGAATTAAAAATAGGAATGAGACCCCCAACCACCCACCTCCAATCCTTTCTTTTTCCCAGACCAACACATGAAACTCATTTATGTTAGTTTGTGAATCATACTCTAGCCCATCTCCAAGGGTTCATCCCTACCTGCACCCCCAGAGTCAGGTTTGCTGCCTTCCTTGCTAAGTATTTGATTCATGGTCAGCCAGTATTTCCGTATTACTATGTTGTCACACCCTTCCCCACTTTGGAGAGTTTATTTAGCTCCATTCACCTCTGAAATTCTGTGACTTCTAGACTACTTACCTGTCTTTCTTAAATGGCCTTTCTTAGCTGTTTTTCTATCTGAATTGTTAGAAGTTAACTCTCCTTCCTAATGATTGTATATTGTGAAATGATCCATTGTACCAGAGATCACCTATAAGTAAATAGAGGTACACTGTGTTTTTAATGCCTGTGCCGTAAATTGAATAGTATTTTTTGTTTATTGCCTGCTATATTTAGATTGATTTTTTTTTTTTGTAAAGATTTACTTATTTATGCATACAAGAACTGGGGTACAGGCCAGAGGTGCGGAGTTGGGGGGGGGTGAGAGGATTCACCAGAGACAGAGTGGAGAACACACAACAGGCGGACTGACTGAAATACACTGCTGAGGGGAGGGAACAGTGGGCAGACAGGAGAGGTCTGTTGTGTGGTGTGGGCAGCTCCCTGAGGAGCTTCACACTGCTGTGTTTAACCCCTTGCACCACCAGGGAGGCCCCTAGATTGAATTTTGTATCACCTGGTTTATCCCTAACTTGATATAAGTCATGACTGACCTAGAGCTAGTTTTAACAAAAAACACAAGGCATTGTAGCTGATCCCACTGAAGAATTTGAAAACTCCCCTGTTGCATTTCTCTGTTCTGTCTGAGACTGCTAGCATGGGAGGCTGGTGAAACAGAAAGGCCCCTGGGATATGGGTTTCAGCAGACTTACAGATTTACTAAATCTGTGACATAAATATATTATCTCAATATGTATATTTTCCATGTAGATACTGGAAGAAACAGCACAACAGGAAAGGAAGAAATGGATTAAAGTAAGTTTTCCTATGTGTAGCCAAGCCAGTAGTTCTTTTCCAATTAACAGATACCTAAAAGATAGTAGGGGTTGCCTTTACTTGGAGACATAAGAACTGGATTATAGAATAGGTTACATAATGGGGTGGAGACATCCATTGGAGACCAGTATTTAACATATCCTTGAGCCTAACCCATAAATGAGACAGGCTAGTAAGAGTTCAGCACTTCTACCTGAAAGTTTATTCTCTTTGAGTTTTTCCTTGAATTTGTTTATCAGAACAGCTTTATTCTGGACCTCAGAATAAAGTGGCACAGCGGTTGAGTGCTATGCTGTGAAGCTGCCTGCAGCCTCTGCAGCACCAGTTTGATCTCCGGCCGCTGGCGAGGGTCCCACATGGCAGACCTCTCCTGCTGCACCCGCTGCTCCCCTCAGCAGTGTATTTCATCAGTCTGCCTGTTATGTTCCCTGCTCTGGCTCTAGTGAATTCTCTCACCCTCCACGTTTCTGACTGTACCCAGTTCTTGTATAAATAAATAAATAAATCTTAAAAAAAAAAAAAAGAACAGCTTTATTCTAAAATTGATTACAGGAGCTTCTGTAGTGAAATACAGTGTCCAGGGGCTGCTTCATAAAATTCCCTTTTGAAGCCAATACATCCTGGTTTTCTTTAAAGCAATGTGGTACATGAATAACTCTAATTAACTAATCAGAAATACTTTCAAAGCTGTACTTTGAGAATTGGAAGAATATATCCAATCCATATACTTTATTAGGAAGCTGAGAAACAGATTTTTGGAGAGGGGAAGCAAAGTGGTATGAAGGCATGTGGCATACTCATTAAACTTGTGTATGTAAGTTGAAACAACTGCGATTTCAGGGTCAGATTTCATTTTGCTGTGCCTATTAGAGAATGATATTTTTCTCAGTGGAAAGGTTTATTTACACTGCCCTCCATATTAAATTAACATTGGGTGAAGACAGAGGGTGGCACCTGATAATGCTGTCTTTATGCAATTGATGACTAGCAACTTAGTGACTACTAAAAGTAGGGGCTTGATCGGCTAAGTCTGCTCTGATATTCCTTGGTAAGGAAATTATCAAAATATTATTTTAAGGAACTGTATGAAAGAAGAAATAGGAGAGAGCATCCAAAGTCTACACACACCCTTTTAAATTTAATTTTAAGAATTGTAATCTATTAAATGTAGGTACTGTACTAGGTTCCAGATATATATAAGGAGTGACCAAAACTTCAAAAGATTCAGTGTTTAAACAAAGTCATTTATGCATTAGCTTCCATTTCGTTCCTTTTCACTTATTGTAGCCACTCTCTACTACTCGACTTGGAATCTTCCAAATTATTTTATAATGACCTTTCTCTCTTGCCCAGATAATGACCCTTTTCAGCCCTTTTCTACATTTTCCTCAAGATTCATCTTTAAGCCACTTCTTTCTGTATACCCAGACCCACTCACTTGAGCTTCCTCTTACCTAGTACTATTGCGTTCATAGTACATTGCTACAGCCCTTAGGCTTTTCTTTACATGAAGGTGAGAACTTTCATCTCCCAGACCTCAGTGCTTTCTGTGCAACTTAGAGTATAGATCACCCCACTCTACACAAACACTGCTTTTAACACTGTTAATTTGTTACCAAATAATAGGGGGTAACGAAGTAAAAGAATATGAGCACACTGCTGTTTCTTTTAACCCTACACTTTCTCATTTTCTCTGTCAGTACGTCTTTGAACCACTTTTTAATATAATTATAAATTATGACTCTAACGTCACTTTTTTAAATTGTCTTCCTATGTGTCCTGTAAAAAATTTTCAACTTTTATAACCTCACAAAGGAGATTCTACTGCACAAATAAAAATTTTAACACAAAATGAAGGAATAAGTATTCAGAGCATGATTCGAAACATTACAGCTATTTCTTTACCAAAAAGTTGGTATTTAGTATAGCTGTGAGGATTGTGATGTAGCTTTGAGGTGTAGGTTTGATATTTGGATTTTGTTTATTATTCACCTGAAAATGGGCATAAATTTGGCTTAATTGCTAGACCAGGAAGACCCATAATGATAATATTTGCTCATTGAATGAAATTCTGAGCTGTGAACCAAGGGATACTTGGGTAAACTAAGGCTAGTGGAGATGAACTTAGAAGACTGTAAATTTAAATGATTGAATGTGTGATAGCAGCAGATATACCCTAGAGTTGTTTTTATTCAGTAAATAGAGCTACTCTGCTATCACCTTTTCTATTAAAGAAACAGTATATGAAGACAGATTGTTGATGCAGTAGGCAGAGACAAAATTTCCTTTTTAAAATTTAAAAAAATGGAGATTTGGAAAACAGAATACATTTGAATTTGTCCTAGTGGAATGTGCTTTTAATTTGAAGGCCTGGTTTTCTCTGTGAGCAGCTTTGCAGATTTTCAAAGGATTCTTTTGCCTTTGGAACACAGTAGAACCTGTCAGTGACATACATATGTAATTTCTGTTTTTATTTTTAAAGGCCAGTTGGAAAAGTTCTCATAGCCTAGAGATAAAACCCTGTTAGCGAGGTCAAAAATGAACATAAGATGATCTCATTATGGGATTTTCCCTATAGGATACTTTTCCCAACCTCCCATGTACAATGGTGGAGAGTATTGAGGACCTTCTGGGTTGGGAATACAGTCATGAACAAATCAAATAGACAAAAATCACGAGCAAAGATAACTGTAAGAGACCAACCTGGGTCCTATGCTCAAACTCTGTATCAGGAGAACATATAATATGAGGTGACCGCTAGGGAGTCAGCAGGATTGACAACCTAAAAATAATTGGCTCCTCAAATGTCGGGGTGTTGTAATTATACGAGGTGTGGGAGGAAAGTGAGTGGGTGCAGGATGTGAAGGAAGTGATAGGCTTTGGATTTTCAAGTCCAAGATGGTTCCAGGCAGTCTAGGTGTCCTGAGTCAGGTGTTCAGCTCTCTGCCAGGAGTGTCTCCTCCAGCCTGTCAACAAATGTTTCTTTTAATGTTACTGTTAACCTCCAAGGAACAAAGAATTTTTGTTGGGAGTGTAACACGATCAATTTTCCAATTTTCAGGGAATGAAGTTGGAGAGAAATGCATTAGTTGCCAAAGGTTAACTATAGAAGATGGGGTTGGGGGTATAAAGAACAAAGGGTGCTTAGAGTTCATTTCCCCGTAGTCCTAATTTTTAGTGTAGGGGAGTTTTTGCCATAAATTGGAGGGGATTTGACTACAAAACCTTGTGATAGTAAATGTGAGAGGAGTGGACAGAGGAAGTAAGAAAGGAGTAACCCAGATGAGCAGGGTATCCCTCTAAGTCATGAAGTAAGAACCTCAGCAAGGGGGTCTAGCAGTACCAAATTTTAGAGCAATGTCAGATAATAGAAGGAAGTGGCCCCTGGATCGCACAATGAGAGTGTATACTTACTATGTAATCTTGATAAGTACTCTGGAATAGTGGGAGTGGAGGAAGAGGGATTAATAGGAGTTTAGGAATTGGAGGCATGAGGTGTAGACATATCTGTCAAAAAAAGTCTTGACTGTGTAGGGGAGGAGTGGAGCTAACGAGGAACGAGGCTGGGTCTTGAATCCTGTTTGGGGTTTTCCTGGGGATACCATTACTTACTCTCAATTGCATTCTTTCATTGAGAATGCATTTAAACTAGTTATTTTCAATTTTGTTTAAAGTTACCATTTTTTCCATTTGGCAACTAAGGTCTTTGGCTTTTAACTGTTAGGTGTGGAGTTTGCCAAGCCCGCTGTTCCTATATAGAATACAAAATAGCATACTTAAGGG
Organism: Talpa europaea; assembly: GCF_964194135.1. Classification (NCBI taxonomy): domain Eukaryota; kingdom Metazoa; phylum Chordata; class Mammalia; order Eulipotyphla; family Talpidae; genus Talpa; species Talpa europaea. The sequence continues at coordinate 116,158,301 of NC_140073.1, read as the reverse complement.
AATCCTTTTAGTTGACTTCCTTTTAACAATTTGTGGTGTATATTTTGGTGAGTTCCTCTAAAGTGGGTTGAGGATACCAGTGGGACAGTAGTAAAAGTGTTCTGAAATAGTGAAAAAAGCAGTACATTTCAGCCATTAGTCAAATATTTTCTCATTTTCTGAACTTCTGAGATAATTGCAGAATTTACATTTTCATAGTTTTCAGTTTACAGTCTAAAGTGCTTTCTACAAATGTTAAATATTTTGCTGTCTGGTGCTTGCTGAAACTAGTAGAAAATCTTCATAATTTTTAAATTGCATTTCCTTGTTGTAAAATATTTTCCTTACCCAGGAGAACAGGTGTATTTTTGCTGAGTTGCTTATTTGTGACAAGGAGAAAGAAGTTTAATAATTTATCATAAAATCTACATAGTGGTGCTAAGAAGAGCTGGGAGAGCTATAAACTCGAGATAAATTGCTCTCATAGCAGGAATTTCCAATTAGTCCAAGTATCAAGCATGCACATGTTGAACTCAGAATTTCCCTGTGGACATATTCTGTATAAATCTGGATGATGATAGTACTTTATGCATTTTTTTTCTTGGAACTGTATTAGCATTCTACGTTACAACATTGTCAGTTTTACACTTACATTTGGGACATGGAAAGGTAACAGATTGTACTCGATGATCAGAAAATTATTTGGTGATTATGGTTAAAGGGTACAAAGGAAAAAAATGACTCTAACCAGAAAGAATACTCGTTAATACAGTAATTTGAAATAAAATACATAGGGAATTTTTTTTAAGGTCTTGAAAGATTGAGAAGAGAAACCAGATCTAAAAAAAATTTTTTAAGGTCTTGGAAGATTGAGAAGAGAAACCAGATCTAAGACCTAGGGAGGGTAGCAAAAGAGGATGCTAAGTCTTGTCAAATGACGTGTTCATATTCTACCTGGAGAAAGGGAATTCCAGGTATGCAAAAGGGAATTCCAGGTATGCAAAATAAATGATGAAATCCTTAAAATTATTATTATTCATGTTTTAAAATGAGTAGTACTTCACATTAACATCAAAACCTTTGCTATCTGAAACTTTGAAAGAATGGATCAGCTTAAGATATGAACATTTTCTGGATAATAGAGACTACCTGTTTCCATTTTGTAATTTATCAATCTATTAACTTCTAAAACAGCAAAAATAGTTAATACCTGAATCTCTCAGGAACTCATGGTTATGTGCTGTGAATCTATTTGTGTAGATTTAATAACTAAGTTGCAGAGCTACTGTATAGTTCTATAGACAATCCTCCCTTTGACTGGTTTTAAATGTGATGGCTAGCCTCCCCCTCACCAGTGCTCATCAGTAACTTTTGAAACACTCATCACCATATTTTTTAATGACTTTTGTCTTAATGGAATATATATTATATGTTGAGAAAAATACTCTCTAAAAAAGTGTGGATATTACTGATACTAGAATTTAGAATATATTTGTTATTATCAACTTGGCCACTGTATTTAGGTAACAGGTTATTTTTAAATGAGTATTATTTTAAGTTCATACTAAGATAAGTTTCATTGGTTAGAAAATATGTATCTATAAGGATTTAAATAATACTGAGAGTCCACATCTTACTCTATTCTTATTCTTCTAACCAGAAAACCATGATGTGGATACAGTGATAATTGCTAGCAAGTTAACGATCTTACTGGATTTTTATTTTGTCCCTGTGCAGCAATAAGGCATTCAGCCCACCTCTGTTTAAAAGAAAGACTGGATAGAGGATATTAGATACTAGTCAATTGAATTAGTGCTGAATTCAAGTTTACATGGGTTTTACTATAAAAACACATTGTGTTTTGAATTAGGGCAAATTGTTCAACTCCAGATCTAAACACAGTCCACACATTATATTTGTTAAGTCTAATTCTCTTTTATTCTGTAGCAATTATCTTTGCTTTCTTTTTTTTTTTTTTTGATTCTCCATGCTATTGAATTGTTGAGAAAAGAAGTCATTTGTCTTCTATGCGAAAGCCCACCAACAGAACACCAGTGATATTCTCAAAAGTCATAGCTATATTTATTAATTTGCATTAGCAAGGTAGTATAGGGAATCATGGTGTCTTAGGATTGAAAGTTCTTAGGGAGTTTGTAAGACTAGAGATAGTCATTGATAGTCTTGGTAGGGCTGGGCAAAATTTGTAGAGCTTTGCTGGAATAGTAAATAGTGGTATCTTTAGAACACAAGTCCACACAGATAACAATTCCTTAATTTGGAATAAATGTGTCAGAATTTGGAACAAATGTGTCAGAATTAACTAGAAATAAGAATTTGTGATTAGCTAGTCCCTGATGTACATCATGATTTAGCTGACATCATTTTTCTGTTTTGAAACAGGAACCCATTTTACACATTCTGATTTAGTTGTTAATTCTTCCTTTGTAGCTGCCAGGAAGGCCATTTTTTCATTTGATTCATACCCCATTATCTTCTGGAGATGTGATTTAATCCATATCTCTACTGTTGTTCAGTGGGTCATGATCATGTGTCAAGTTTGTAATGGTAATAGTATCTCTACTGCCAAGCTTTCTAGTTGCTTATTTTAAATACAATTTTTTTTAAGATTTTTTTTTTTCATACAAGGACTGGGGTACAGGCCAGAGGCACGGGAGAGTGAGAGGATTCACCAGAGACAGAGTAGGGAGCAGAACAGGCAGATGACCGAAAACACTGCTGAGGGGAGCAGCGGGCGTGGCAGGAGAGGTCTGCGCACCATTTGGGAATCAAACCGGCACTACGGCCAGGAATCAAACCGGCACTGCGGACAGCTTCACAGCACTGAGTTCAACCCTCTGTGCCACTGGGGAGGCCCTTGTCGTTTATTTTAAAAGACTTTTTGGTATTATGGCAGCCCCACAGCACAATTTAAGACTGGGAGGTCACACATTGGTGATAATAGTATAGAAAAACTCTAGGATGAGAATTATTTTAGTACCCCTTACTTCCCATAGTCTCAGTTTTCCTTAGAAAAATGACCAAAAAATTTTCCCGTAAATGTGGCCATCAGTTATTTTACTTTGCCAGTATCTGAAGAATTATTTGATACCATTTCTAAAGATTGTCAGGGACAAGAATCTTGAGAGTACCATGACTAAAAGTCCAAATGTCTGTACAATCATTTAGAATTTGTGTTATCCAGGATAACCACTAGCTATTCATATTTAAGTGTAAACCTAATCAAAATTCATTTTCTCAATTACACCATGCACTTTTAAGGTGTTTAAGAGCCAACCATGGCCAGTGGCTGTTTTATTGACCTAGTGGTAATTGACAGTGCAGAATATGAATCTTTCATCAATGCAGCAAGTTCTTTTTGTACAATGGTGATTTTGAAGCAATAATCAGCAGAGAAGAAAAATAACCAAGAGGATAAAGGACATAAGTATGCAAAGAAATACATGACAATTATCCCATTCTCTGGTTCTCTTCCCCTGGAATTCACCTGAAGACATGTTAGTTTATTTAACTGAAGTTGCAGATATATAAGTGGAGCTATGCTTTAGAGTGAAATTGCATTTCAAAGATAGATATTTGTAAATAATCTCATATATATTGCTTTTACATGCTATTTTAGCAGAAGCAATTCTTGACTTAGACGTTGGTATCCATCCCCATCTACATTAAAGAATAGCAGCTTTACAGCGCTTTTTAGTGTCAAATTGTATATGTGATCTAATGAAGAATTAATTAGTGCCATTTTTGAAGATTGTCAGGGACAAGAACCTTAAGAATACCATGACTAAAGGTCCAAATGTCTGTATATAATTGTTTAGAATTTGTGTTGTCCAGTATAACCAGTCCAGTATAATTCACTGTGTATCCTTAGGTCATGTTTCTAGTTTTTAAGTCTACAACTAACTGATATTCTTGCTTAGGATATTAAAATAAATTATCTGACCTTCGGGGGTTTTATCAAAAAGAAATCATTGGCTTAGATAACTTGAAACATCCTTTCTCACAAATTAAAAAAAATCCTAGTCATATTCAGTTATTTTGATTATTTCCCTATAGTCTCTGCCTCTTTTAATCTTTTATTCTACTTCACTTTATTTATGTGATTTTATTACCACACACCATACCATAAGCCATAAACCATTTGGATATATAATTTTAATACACTATAAACTGTTTAGATAGGTAATTTCCATGAACCATAAGTCATTTAGATGTTTAGTTTCAGTAAAATACTTGAACGACAGTTCTATGTGAACATAACTATCAATTCAGCATTTTGAAAAACTAAAATTTATTTAACAGTTGGATATTGAAGGACATTTTAGCATTTAATGTCGATGACTAGGTTTATTCTGAGCCAAATACATAGTTCTCATATGTGCATATATCTGAAGTATTGTGCTTTTGCTAGATTGCAGTAAGACTTAATTATTTTAGTTCTCACTTTATAGTTCCATGTGGAGTATATTTATTCTGAGTGATCATTATTACAAGAACATTGGATATATCATTCTTAACTTAGATAGAAACATTGGATATTTTATATTCAGTTTATATAATTTATCTTACATATTGTTCCCTCTGGTTATTTGTTTTTTATAATTTCACAATACTATTTTAAGGAAGGTATAGATCTCCCTTACTGAGAATATTATGAATAAATTATCTGATATCAGTTATTAAATTAACTTTCAGTCTTTAGAATAAAAATCTAGCTTATGGTGCTTATTAAACTTGTAATTTGTTCTCATTCTACTATAGTGTTCTCTTATAGTGTTCTTTGTGCATTGTTATATAGAACTATTTAAGTTTTTTTAAATTTTTAATTACTAATTCTATCTGGGCCTAATTATTAAGAAATACAAGGTAATCAAATGTCCATTGTGCAGAACTAAGATTTATTTCAGACATTTTTATCATTGTTAACAAAACTTTCTTTGGTGTATTTTATAGGTGACGTTTACTAACGGAAAAAGTAAATTGTCAAGGAATTCATACCATTTAGTAGTTGTTATTTGGATCTGATTAAAGAGTCTGATTTCTCAGATCATCTGGCAACAGAAAATGAAAAGTAGTGTGGCACAGATAAAAGTAAGTGTTTGAAACTTATAATAAAAAACAAACTTGAACTCAGTTGCCCAGCCTTTAAACACAAATGATTAATGTAATTAGGACATTAGATTCAGACAGTAGACAACATACAGATACCTAACATACAATTTCAAATGTAGATACTTTGCCAGATGGGAATAGTGTACAAGATGGCAATTGAGAGACCTTAAAAGGTGAGGCTTCAATGCCTCAGCGAATCAAAAAAATGCATGTGAGTGGGCTCAAGCTAAAGAAAAATAAATTACAAGCCTGGCAGAAAATTCTACCTTTCTGCTCACAGGGTTTGCTTTACTGAATAAATGTAAAATAAAATATGGGTATCTCCTTTCTTAGTTGTCATAGTTCCTACATGTCTTTCTACAAGTGAGCCTATTGTTGCATATTTCATATGTATAAGTAAACAGTCTTTATCCTGTGCTGTTTTTTATGCATTGTACTAATACATTTTTTCAATAAATATCCACTGAAGTTTTACTATTCACAATGACTGTTCTAAGCACTTTATGCAAAATGGTGACCAAAACTGCTAGAATGCTTTTGTGGATTTTGCATTTTAGTAGTAGAAGACAAATCAAATTTTAATATATATGTAATTATTGATATATTGTATGTTAGAGTGTTAAAAACTCATCTTATGCTGCAGGAGAAAATAAATAGGACACGGAAGATCAGTAGCATTAGGGGATTGCAGTTTTTAAGAGGATGTACCCATTGAAAAGGTAGCCATTTCAGCAAACATGTGAAGGAAATAAGAGGTTAGTAAGTGTGCTAGGCAAAGGGAACAGCAAATTCAAAGGCAGGAATCTAATGTGACTGAAGCAGGTTATGAGAAAGAGAGAATAGTAGGACATGACATCTGGGAAGTAACAGGAATCAGTAATTTAATCTGCTTTCAAAACTTCCTCTGCCTGTGAGTGTACTTAGCTGTAAAAAACCATTCCACTTCTTTTTGTTTTCAATCTGTATAGTCCTTGGATCTGTTTGCAAGCACATCACTTCCTATTTCAGAGTTAGTAAAGGGAGAAGGTGTATTTTTATTTGATTACATCTCTAAGTACTTCTCCATTCCATTCCTCCATTAGCTCTGTACCCCTAAACTTCCTTTAACAAGAACCAGTCAACTTAAGATCCTTAACTTAGGTAGCAGGTACAAAGCCAAACTGAATTGATATGCTTAGAGACTGTGAGACTTAGAGGCTCTGCTGTCATCTTTTCTGATTTTTTTAAGTATAAAAAGATACTCTCCAGCCTTTCTGCTAGCTAAACATATAGCCTATACTTGAATATATCCTTTGGTAGGCACTCACTGTCTCGATGGCTAACCCCCTCTGTCAGTAGATACCTTTTCTTTGAAACTTGTTCTCATTGCTTGAGTGCTTCTCCATTAATTGTGAGCTAGTACATGGCAGATTCTAATAGGAGATGGGTACATAAAAAGAATGAACACCTCTAGTTGGAACTAACTCTTGACTGAGGATTGTGAGATAAGAGCACTCAGATTTGAACTAATCCCTTCTATACCGAGGAAGAAGCGTTAGCCCTTCTCAGAACCTCTCCTTAATCTATGCTTTACGATGTTTCCCTCCTGTGGTCCTTTTGGATCTTTAGCCCCTGAGCCTTGCTGTGGTTATCTTCAGTCAGCATGCCCTTCACACTTTGTGGCTCTGCCCTCTCAGCCAGATCTTAGATTAATTTAACTCCCTCTGCATCCTATTAGCTACAAAATGTCCGCTAACAGTTGGACCCATTCTTACCTCAGTGAAATTCAAATCTTCTCTTGATATTCTGAGGTCTCTATCTATAAGGAAGTGTACATCTATCTGTTCATTAGGCTTCAGCTGAGGACCCCTTGTTTTTCCGTGAAACCTCACTGTATCTTCCTTAGCTAGCTGGAAGCCAGCCCCCTGCCTCTTCCAGCCCCTCCTCTCCCTCGCTCTTGAAGACTTGTTCCAAGACTTGAAGGCTTGGATGCTCCAAGCCTCTGGACTCAGGCGCCCTGCTCCACTCACCAACTATACTACTCTCTCTACACTGTTAGGTAGTACAAGTGATTGCATGGCGTACCATATTTGTTTTGCTTAATAAACAGTTTAGGTAATTTTTACTGTATATTATCTTCAACTATTATATAGCTCTGATTTATAATCTAAAAAGGAAAATAAGGAATTCAGAATATTATTTGGATGACACCTCAAAAAGATTTTTCACTTAGTGAAATCCTGTTCATCTCTCAAAGCCTAATTCACATCCCTCTTTACCCTCTGTCATCCCTCAGTATTCCATATCACAATGATTGTTCCCTACTCAGGATCTCCTGTTAGCACTCACTCTGTGTGCCAGTCATTTGTTAACTTGATCATATTTACGAAATCTTGATTCACGACTTCAATATTTTTGGTTTCTCCCCCTTGCTCATAACAGATGTTGCGGAGATGTGTTAAAAATCATTAACACAGAATTGAGGCCTTCTCCCTAATGTAATCAAAATAATTGCTATGCCTTGTAAAAGAAAAAGCAGACAATAGTTTTATTATTCTCTCTTTTTCTTCCTCCTCCTCCTCTTCATTATCTTTCTCTGAAGTACATAATCTATTTCACTACAAAAATCTCGATAACCATCTCTCCTACAAGATCCTAAATTACTTGAGCATTTTTCCTTTTTTACTCCCCAGAGTGTCTACACAGGAAGGGCTATGTCTTTTAATATTGATGAGCAATTACTGTATTTGATGCTGCTGTGAATGGCATGACTCTTGTGTTCCATATCTGCCTTAGGATCTTGTGGTCAAATTTTATGGATATGTGATACATATTGAACAATTCTACATCAATGTGTTACTTAGTGAAACAATTTTTAAATTATGTTATACACCTCAGAAACAGGATTTTCATTCGATGTGAAGTAAACTATGACTACTGTAAATAATTTTAATTACATGTTTATTTACCTACATAGATTATTTTAGTTAGTGTATATTGTCAAAAAATTTAATAGATGAGACTGTTGGTAATTTACTTGCAATGATATTAGACTCAAGCTGCTACTAATTAGTTTCAAAAGAGGAGGAAGTTAGAGCTTGTTTTTAATTTTATGCAGTATAATTTCCTATTTTTAAATTATCTTCTCATTTAGGAGGCAAGCATACAAGTATGCAGAACGAATTACTCATTATTTGATCTATTTTTCATAGATTTCAAGACTAAGGACTTTTAAAAACATCATTTTTCCTTCCTTGTACTTAGATTAATTAAAATATTTTAATTCTTAAAAAAAATTTCTCCATATGAATGTTGACCAGTGGTATAAAATTGTTTTCATATATATATATGTATATTTACATATATAAATTATTTTGGCCTTTTAAATGTATTTGGATTTTTGAATTAACATGTCCTCAAACTGATTGGTTCCTATCTCTTTGTCATGTACCTATCTTTTTAATCTCATGTTACATTGAAGTTACTTATTTATATCTTTTTTCTCCCAAGTGTTTGCATGGGAGCTGTATCTTAGCAGTTACGTTTTTAAAATCCTTAGAGCCTAACATGGTGCCATGCATATCAGACACTCAAATGTTTGCTGAAAATAGAATGAATTTCACATTTATTAGTGTCAGTTTCTTGGAGCTATTTTATTCAGATTCAATGATCTGGACTAAAGTTGTAATTTTTATAAGCCAAAGGAGCTAAGAGTTAAGTGCAGTATTATTGACATCAAAAAATTGAGAATTCTCTTCTATCTTGATTTCTTTTTTTTTTTTTTTTTAGTTAATAAACACTATGTTGTCCATCACGTCTATAGGTATCTTCCATAGACATTTACCTTGGATGTCCTGAAAATTTTCTTTTGTATTACATACATTGTGGATAACATAAGTTATTCTTATAATTAAAAAAAAAGGTTTTGAGGGCCTCCTTGGTGGTGCAGCGTTTGAGCACCGAGTTGCAAAACTGCCTGCAGCCTCTCCAGCGCCGGTTCAATCCCTGGCTGCTCCCCAGCCACCGGAGGAGGGTCACACATGGTGTGCAGACCTCTCCTGCCACTCGCTGCTCCCCTCAGCAGTGTGCTTTGGTCCTTCTGCCTGCTCTGCTCCCCGCTCTGGCTCTGGTGAATTCTCTTATCCTCCCGCGCTTCTGACTGTACCCAGTGCTTGTATAAATAAATAAATAAAAATAAATCTTTAAAAAAAAAAAGTTTGAAAACTTTCTAATAAATACACTTTTGATTTTCCAAAATAGATACTTCATTGTCTGTATGTTTTTAACATAATCTGAAGTGCCCACTCCCCTTCTTTTTTTTCCCTTTGAAAGCATTCTTCTGGTCATGACAGAAGGGAAAACTACAATTCATATCAGAGGACTTCCTCTCCAGAAGACAGGTAAACAGTTTCATGTATTCCAAATGCAATTTAAATTTTTAAAATAAGTTTAAGAAATAAGTTTGCTCTTAGTTTGCTAATTTTAGGGTGAACAACCTCTTTTGAATGATTTATAAACATTACTTGAGTGTTGTTGAGGACACATGATCTTTGAATGACTGTTCAAGAGAATATTTTATATCTTAAATACTAAATAGTTTAAGTTTATAAAATGGAAAATAAGTTTCAATCATATTATTTTGAAGTTCTTTTGCTATTACTACTATCTTTATGTAGCTCTTTGTAGTTTTCAACATATTTTTCTATGTATTATATCTATGAATTGTGTTTAGATTAAAAATCTAGAAATGTTACCATTAATGTTCTTTATGCATTCATATTGGGACTTCAGTTATTTCACTTAATAAGCTATGACCATTAAATAACAAAGGGAAAAGTGCCCTTTTAACTTTATTTCTTTGGTATAATATCTTCCATACTCCATATATATTTTGTTGTTGTTACATTCTGCTCTCCCTTATTTAATGGACATCCAGTTAATGACCATGGTTTGCAACTACTTACTACCTTTCATCAGTTTCATACTCCCTATATATATATAAAAAAGTCTCTGTATTCACATACTTTACATGTGTGCATAAATTAATTGTAAATATGTATATAAAGTGTAAAATGTGGATTATGTAGCTATTATAATATGTGTGAATATAATTTGTCTAAAGATTCTCTGATTTTATTGACTTTTAAAGCTAAGATCTTATGCTGTATATTCTTGTTTGCTGATAATTTCAGTCCGTTCTCACTGCTAGTCAATAATGCAATTTTAAGAATAACAACTGATGAATATAATCTTTGGGGGTGGAGTTAAAATGGTCATTGAGGTCAGCCAATGATTTTGGTCTTGTTCAGTGCTTTGATAAAATGAACCAACTAAATGAAAGAAGTCATTTGCAAGGTAGCATTTTTCATGCTAACTGTAATTGATATACAAATATAACTTATTGCTGAGGACAGAGTGAATCATGATAAATAAGTTTAGTTAAGTAAAAGCTAGTTGTTTTTGCACATGCTGAAAGGTTCCTTTTAAATTCTTAGTGAGTGAATGAATGGCCATGAACAAAATGAGCTATTTTTTAAAAAACTGGCAAGACAATGATCAGTCATAGAGTTACTTTAGCCTTATCAACACATGACTTCCCTAAGTATTTATAGCATAATTGTTCTCAGCTTATAACTTTGGCTTTCTTATTTATGCATTAGATATGCAGAACAAGAAAGATCCCCTCGGGACAGAGATTACCTTGATTACAGCAGGTCAGACTATGAGCATTCCAGAAGAGGACGTTCTTACGACAATAGCATGGAGTCACGGTTAGTACTGAAATTTTTAATTATAGAAAAAATATATTTGTATCTTTTCTTCATGCTTTATAATAAAAACTATACTAATAAAGCAGCTAACATTAAATGAATATTCTAAATGCTGGGCTTTCTTAGAAGGATTTTCTGATATGGACTCAATGCAACTTAACTCCTTATTGCAGTAAATATATGGAGTAAATGCTATGATATCTGCTTTACAGCTGAAGAAACTGAGACTTAAAGATGTTAAGTCATTTATGTTTTAGAAGTTTATCAGTGCCAGTCCAGTCTGTCTGACCAGAGTTCTATCGATTATACCATACAACCTGAGGACTTGGCATATATGAGTTTTTGAGAGAATCTGTGAAAGAAAGTAGTTTATGTATGACATAATATATATTATTCTTACTTGAATCTTGGAGACTTTGATTACTATCTTATTAGTCATCCAATTTCAAAAACTTACCTTCCATGTGTCATTGTTCACTAAGTTCTTTATCCTTCTTGATGTCTCTCTCATATTATCCCTTCCATAACTCCTGAGACTTACCCCCCAAAAAAATTTTCGTAAGATTCCTCTGCAGTTTGGAGCTAAGTGCATAATATGATATCTGCAGCCAAAACGTCCTTCTCATTACTTTCTTTCTAATTACATAAAATGTAAGATTAAATTAATCTGAAAACCATACTCATCTGCTCTCAGCTATGGACACCTTAATGAGAACAATTACTACCACCATAATTGGAAAGCTAGGCATTATACCTACATTATCTAATACTGTCAAAACTCTTAGAATCTACACACTACTTTTTCCCAATTTACATATATGAAAATAGGTTTGACATGACTAAATAACTTAACCTAAGGATGTAGTTACCTATCTAGTAGATGATGAAATGAGAATTTGAGCTCAATTCGCACTCCAAAACCCATGTTTTTGTCCTTAACCTCTGATTGTATTACATGAGTTTAACTTTTTGTGTTTGATTCAGTGTATGAACATAAAGTCTCATTTAATGTACTTAGTCACACTGTAACTTAATAGGCTAACGGTCTATGTATTATACAGACTGTAAAGACTAACAACAGTCTGAAAGCACTTGAAGAAAAATGTTTCTGTTTAGATTCAAAGAAGACTATTACTTCTGCACTCTAAAGGAACTGTAGTATTTATTACAGTTGTAAGGACAGGATTTTATCAGCCAGCTAGATTTCTCTCACCAGGTGTTCCTCAGAAGAATCACAACCAACATCAATAAATCCTTACTCTCTTGGAACATATTACTGTAAGAGTAAGCAACTCAGTTGCAAATCAGTGCCTGGATTACAGAGTACCTGCCTTATGACTAATTGGTATTTCTATTTGAAACCACATTTTCTCCCTCTGTTCATTCTGTCTTTTATCTACACTAGCATTCATTTAAGGTCTCTTTTCTAAACTGCTTCTCCACTGATGTCTAGGTGGTGACTGTTTTTTCCTCTCTGTATGTGTTGCCCTCTAGATTTAGTCAAAGTCTATCCATTGGTTTCCTGTTAGCGCATTGATCATATGAAACTTTCCTTTCTCACTGTAATTATACAACTTACGGTTGCGCCAAGCATGAGCAGAATGATCTGAGTTTCCAAGGCAGTATTTAAAGGAACAAACTCCTTTCTTAGAAAGATAGCAAAAAGCAAGGATTTACTCATTGTTATTAGTTGTTAATAGGTTCAGAGAGCAATACCTTCGTTTTAAAAGTATTCACTTAAGAAAGGATACGCCTGTGTTAGTAAGGAAGCGTTACTGTGACTAGAAAATGCTTGTTTTTTTTTTCACATTGTCTTAGCTAGAAACTTGATATTCTGAGGTTTCTGATAAAAATACCCACTTTACTAAGTAACAACTTCAAGTATTATATTTTTAATAAGTCTTATTCCTAAGAAATAAACTCTGGTTTTTCCTTTGTACAATTCAACATGTGTGTGTGTGTGTGTGTGTGTGTGTGTGTGTATCATGGGCCATTTTATCTTTTTTAAAACACTTTTTATGTTACTGTTCCACTCAGAAATTATTAATGACTCCCCATTTCAAAGTCTGCTTAACTCATCCTTCCAGATATTATTTTGCATCATACTTTGTATGAATCAGGAAATTTCCTGACTATTCATTCTGGTCCGAACACTCCTTGGTTTTTTAGTAGTTACCCTCTTCTAGTTGCAGAATACCACCCTCCCTCCTTTCAGTTTTCCTCTCCCCCACTCAGACCCAGCATAAACCCTATCTACCCTTGAAGACCTAGATTTAGTTCCTCACCTTTCAAACCACTTTTCCTTATCTGAATTTGTAGGACCTATGCTCTCACTCATTTAGTATGCCGTTCACTTAAAAATGTGTGTTTTCTCCATTTTTTAAAAATTAATATTACAGAAGTAGGGATCGAGAAAAACGCAGAGAAAGAGATGTGGATCGGAAGAGGTCCCGTAGAACACCATCTCCTGGGAGAAGAAGCCCAGAATCATCAGTAACCCAGAGTTCCTCTGCTCAGGATGAACCTACTATAAAGAAGAAGAAAGATGAGCTGGATCCTCTCCTTACACGTACTGGTGGAGCCTATATTCCTCCTGCAAAGCTCAGGATGATGCAAGAACAGATTACAGATAAAAACAGGTATGTCAGTTTTACTTAGTATATAAGGCAGTATATATGGGAAAAAAAAAAAAATCACCTGTGGTCTGATTAAATTTGGCTGTCAAGAATTTACATTATTCCAGGACTCCCTGGTGGCGCAGGCTGTTGAGCGCCACACTGTGAAGCTGTCCGCAGCCTCTGCAGGTTATCCTGGCCAACTGGTGAGAAACCCACATGGTGCGGCAAACCTCTCCTGTCTCACCCGCTGCTCCCCTCAGCAGTGTATTTCGTCCGTCTGCCTGTTCTGTACCCCTCTCTGTCTCTGGTGAATCCTCTCACCCTCCTGCACATCTGGCCTATACCCCGGTTCTTGTATGAATAAATAAATCTTTGAAAAAAACAAAAAGAATTTATATTATTCCATGAAGATGGACTAGTTTACCACTTCAGAACAGAGATTCTTAACCTATAGACCTTCAAGAGGTCATTCATGGATAGAATTCAGGCAATCCATTATATCTTTATTTTGACTCATCTCTAATTAAAATTTATCATTTTTGTTGGGGGAGGAGTGTAGGCAGCAGACCACAATATTGACAGAATATTTGTTGCAAATGTAATATTTGTGTATATGCGTGTAAATAAAAATTATTTTGACCTACTATCATTTGTTATTGTGTTAAAGAGCACATAGAATACTATATCAAATTTTATTCTTTTCATATTTTGATATAATTGTAATCCTTCATAATCCTCTGTATTTGTGTTTAGTATTCCAGGAATTCCATTAGTTTCACCAGACTTACAGAGAGGCGTCTGGAAGGACTGAGGGACTACTACTTAAATATAAAGTTGTTTGTTAAAATACTTAGAGTGATCTTTCAGCTCCATAGTAGCATATCATTTTACCTTTTCCTGTAATTATCATCATTTTTTATAGTTTAAGACATTTAATTTTTTTATATGTCATGCTTCTATAAGAAAAACAGTATTTTTCTTTTTATGTTTATGATTTGGGTATTTTATATTGTAATTCAAGTAACTCTTACCTCTACTTTAAAATGTTCCTTTAAAGACAAGTTTTAATAAATGAAGTGTTATAAAACAAGCATGTACTGACAGAAAAAGTCTTGCAAATTGCAGTACACGTGGATATAAATTTACATGTAATGTTATGATGCAGCAATCTGTATATAAGCATCATGTGTACAAAAAATATTTTAAACTTATTTTTAAAACTTTTAGAATATCATTTGTATATTTATATAATTTTTTTTTGCACTTTGGGGTCATTTTGTAAAAAATGTTAAAAATAAAGGAACATGGTATTTTTCTTGTAATTGGTCTATTTTTCTCTTGTAATTTTTTTTAAAAGATTTATTTATTTATTTATACAAGCACTGGGTACAGTCAGAAGCGCGGGAGGGTGAGAGAATTCACCAGAGCCAGAGCGGGGAGTAGAACAGACAGACCGATGAAATACACTGCTGAGGGGAGCAGCGGGCGTGGCAGGAGAGGTCTGTCACGCCATGTGGGACCCCCGAGGGGAGGCCCATTGTAATTGTTTTTTCTTTATTAAAATCATTTTGTTTTGTTTGTTTTTTTTTCAGCTTAGCATACCAGAGGATGAGCTGGGAGGCCCTAAAGAAGTCAATCAATGGTCTTATCAACAAGGTCAACATTTCTAATATAGGTATTATTATTCAAGAACTTCTTCAAGAAAATATAGTTAGAGGAAGGTAAGCATTAGTTATTTATGTTATTTCATAGCAGTTTATCAAAGGAACATAATATAAATATGAACATTAGTCATTGCTTTATTGTGCTAATTCATTTTAAGGGTAGTTGAGAATATTTATTTAAAATGAAATTCTTACGAAAATGTAAGCCACTAACATAACTTGTGCCTCACTGTTAGAAGCTGTATGGAGTTTTTGCATTTTGAAGAAGATTTGATGTCATTTAGTGACTTTTGCAGGCATTGTTTATTGAATAGTTCCAATAATAAACAGATATTTAAATTAAGTTTAGTTAAATGGGTATATACATATGTTACCTCAAACCAGTTTAACGTCTAATAAAAAAGTGAGAATGTGAAAGATGTGAGAAAGATAAGCAATAACTTTTAGAAAAGTGGAAGAGAAATACAGCATCTTCTGTTTATTTTTAAGTTGGCAATATTTATTTTAAAGGAATGGGAAATGAAAGTATCATATTCTACTTATCATTTTAAAATCTTTTTTTAAAAAAGATTTATTTATTTTTGCATACAAGAATTGGGTTACTGACCAGAGGTGCGGGGGTTGAGAGGATTCACCAGAGACAGAGTGGGGAACAAAACAGGCAGATTGACCGAAGTACACTGCTGAGGGGAGCAGTGGGAGAGTCAGGAGAGGTCTGCTGCGCCATGTGGGTTGCTCCCTGGCTGGGGATTGAATGCGTGCTTCAGTGACTGCGGATAGCTTCATAGGTTGCGTCTTAACCTATGAAGACACAGGGAGGCCCCATTTTAAAATCTTAAGGCTGTTTTTCTGTGTCATTTGCAAATGACTTGATTATCATCTCAGAAATCATTGGAAAATAAATTAAGGGATGGCATGTTATGAGGGGGATAGAAAATTGACCAAAAGGCAGCCAGTGTCCTCAAAGGTAGACATTCCTTACCCATTTATTTAGAGAAGTTAGATGTTTTTCATAAAACCTTAATGAGCTGGATTCTCTTTTCTCATTTTCTACACCAGTGATTCAGTTGTCATACCTAAACCTGATAACTATTAAGACATTATTTTTCAGCCTCCTGGAAGTCCAATAATTATTTGTCTTTATATTGCTAAAAGTGACTCTCCAGTTAATCCACTTATTACCATCTCTCCCTTTGCAAATGCATATTAAAAAATGACCATTTCAAAATCAGTTACAAAGAGAATTTTTTTACTGTCCTTCATAGTTTTAGCATTATTCTTGCAATGTTTTGATTGTGTCTTTATATTGCTCATAGGAATATTCCATAGCTTCATTTTCATTTCACTGGAAATAGGTTTAAAAGTGAAAACCACCCAAATGTGTTTTTAATCTCAGAATTAATTTTATATAATTGATGGAGTCAGAGAAATTTTATTTTAGCTAGTTTAGTACTTTTAAAGTAGGCCTTTTTTCCTTCACATTTTTATAAATGTTAAATTTATTTCTAAGATGTTTAAAAAAATCTCAAACTCATATTTTGATATAATAAACAAAAAGGAATTATATTTAGAGAAAAGATGTAGTAAAATCTAATTACAAAAGCATAGGTGAAGTTTTGCCTTTTCAAAAGTAGTTTTTATTAATTAGTAAGACAAATTCTTCCCTAGATAACTGGTATAAATTAATGTCTGATTTAGCTTTTGTGATTATTATACCAACTAGTAATATTGCTACATTTTAAGTGTTTTTTTTTCTTCTAATTAAGTTGTTAATTATTGTTGACTCCCTTTTTTTTTTACTTTATTAAAACAGGGGCCTCTTGTCCAGATCTGTTTTGCAAGCACAAAGTGCTTCTCCAATCTTCACCCATGTATATGCAGCATTGGTTGCTATTATCAATTCAAAATTTCCACAAATCGGAGAACTGATCCTCAAGAGGTTAATTCTTAATTTTCGAAAAGGCTATCGACGAAATGATAAGGTATATAGGATGGGCTTGTAAGTAGATTACTGCAAAGGATCCAACTAACAACCAGTATCAACAATAAAAAGCAATGTTGATTTCTACATAGGGAGTCTTTTTAGAAAATGTATTTATGAGAACATCTTTTCATCTATTAAGTATACCTAGCCACTAATCAGCCACAAAAATAATAATTAAAATAATTAACCAAAAATGCTGCTCTTTCACATATTAGTTTTTATCCTATAACTTATAATGTGAAAATTATCCTTTCATGTTACAAATTTTAAAAAGGTATGTAACTTGTAGATTCTGTAAGTAAGTGAAAATTGGTTTTAGTTTATAGATTAACTTTGTCTCAATTTTCACATTTTAGCAACTTTGTCTGACTGCTTCGAAATTTGTGGCACATCTTATTAACCAAAATGTGGTAAGTAATCGTCAAAGCTTGGTGTGTTCATGTTAGATGTGTACACAGGTTTGATGCCACTTCAGAGTGTCATCTCTATTTTTGTTTCGATTTATAGTGCTTTGTACACCTTGGAAAAAGTATATTGGATGATACTTAGTTTTAAAAGTACAGTAAATACATTGAATATCCTTTAGTGTAAAGAAGCAGAATAAGAGTTTTATCAAATTGATCTAATTCTTAATACTGTACACAATTACTTAAAAACAAAGTATTCCCTTCAAAGAAGGTGATCTAATCACTTTCATAAAACAGTAAGTTTGTATTGATTAGTCTTTTTCCTGGTCGCTTATTTAGGTTTTCTAAATTCCTGCTATCAATGCAAAGTAAAAATCAAAATCAACAAGCAACTATAAACCAAAGACACACTGGGGGGGTGGAGCAGGGGGACAGAGGGATGGGGAAAGGAAGGACTAGAGTCAAAATAAGGGGAGGGGGTGCAATTGTATGGGGAATATAACCAAAATGAAAATGCATACATTGTGCAAAGATGAAAAAATATGTAAGAATTATATAAAATAAAATATTTATATTAAAAAAAAAAAACAGTAAGTTTGATATCTCCCTCCACTCCTTTCCCCGGGTTCTGGTCATGAGACTCTAGTAATATGTGATACTGTTTTTAAAATCCCTTTTCTCTGCAACTACATAACTTTTACATATGTATATGTATAGGGGTGTATGTGTGTGTTAATGGTCATATATTCTTAGTATCAGCTTATTAAATGTAGAAGATTAAAATTTTAATCAGTTTTAAATGTAAATAATTTTGCCATTTTATTCACTTTTTGTGTTTAATTTGTATTCATCTATTTTAAATTTTGACTCAACTTCTATTTAAATTTGAATACAGTAAAATTGCTTTTGTTCATACTGAAGTTTTCTTCATACATGTCTATAGGATTATGTCTAAATATATATGTGTGTGAAGAAGGATTTTAAGGTTACACAGTCTTCTTTCTTTAATATTAAATAATATTTTTATTATTTCCTACTTGAAATACTAAACCTTTTAACCTGATTAGCTACTTAAGACCATGGAACTTCACATTTCTATAACAACACGGAGAATATGTTTCAGTTTTTGAATCTGTTTTGCACTTACATTGGAGATATTTTTGGCATTGCCACAAAACAGTTAAAATTATAGATATTTTAGATCTTCCCAACTGTGGTACAGAGCAGTAGTTTCTTAACTCTAATATTAGACTCCATAATTGTGATTATGGAGAAAGGTATTATAAAAAGAATCATATTACTATTCTTTATATTGTGACTATTAAAATAGCTCAAGGTAAAAAGTTAATACATAAGTTTTAAACTTATTTTCTGAGGTTAAATAAGCCATTTTCTGTAGATAATGTATATTATATTCCATATATAATAAATTTAGAGGAGGATTTCTTCTGGAGATAACTCTGATAGTTGTATTTTAATGAATTAGATTTGGGGAGCAATCAGTTATTTGAACAGTTACATCCTTTATTTGAAGTATTGCTATGGATATTATGAAATATTCATCATATGCACAATATTGTCAGTGCAAAAAAACAGATTTACTGATTTTTATTATCACTATTAATATTAGGTTAATATAAGTATAAAGCATTTTCTCTGTATTATATATGTGTTCATTCTATTTAAGGCACATGAAGTTCTATGTTTAGAGATGCTCACTTTGCTTCTGGAAAGACCAACAGATGATAGTGTTGAAGTGGCTATTGGTTTTCTCAAGGAATGTGGCCTCAAATTAACACAGGTGTCACCAAGAGGAATCAATGGTAAGTATAGATCTTTGCTTTGATGGATGCTTTTATGAGAGTAATATAATATTTATTGCTTATTTTATTGTCTTTCTGTTTATATTTAGCTATATTTGAACGCCTTCGAAACATTCTTCATGAATCTGAAATTGACAAAAGAGTTCAATATATGATTGAAGTGATGTTTGCTGTCCGGAAGGATGGCTTTAAGGACCACCCAGTTATCCTAGAAGGACTTGACTTAGTGGAAGAAGATGATCAGTTCACCCATATGCTCCCTCTGGAGGATGACTATAATCCAGAAGATGTTCTTAGTAAGTCAGGGGGTTGAGGTTGGGAAGTTGGGAATAATAAATGTAAATATAGAAAATAAACATTAACTCTCAACTTATTTTTTAAGATGTTTTCAAGATGGATCCTAATTTTATGGAGAACGAAGAGAAGTACAAAGCTATTAAGAAGGGTATGTAGAATTTTATGGACTTACTTATTTTGGATAAGTAAGGCAATTTATATCATTACATAATACTGACAAAGAGGTATAGATTACTGAGCTGAACCTTACTGAGATGTTCTCTTCACTGTTTACTCAAATATTTTTTTAGAAGTCTCATGCTTCCTAATAGTCGTTTATTACAGTGACCTTAATTTAACTTCACTGCCACTTAAGAATTACTGTTTCAGGGCCTCCTCTGGTGGCGCAGCAGTTGAGCGCTGGGTTGCGAGGCTGCCGGCAGCCTCTGCAGCGCCAGTTTAATCCCCGGCCACCGGCGAGGGTCCCACAAAAAAAAAAAAAAAAAAAAAAGAATTACTGTTTCAAATGCCATCCAATTGAATATTCTTTTTAAGTGCTATCCTTTATTACTTCTTGAAGGCAAGTTCATGTTTTTCTAATAACATCAATCACCATGCTACCTATAGTATTGGTGCTTAATAAATTGATTAGTTGGTTTATCTTTTGTGTATCACTAATATATTATGAGCACTAACTTTGTACAGACTTTAGTTTGTATTCTTTCTTTGCTATTTTGCTAGTTAAGTGATCTAATGTAAAGCTAAATGCTATATGGCTGTGTAAAGATAAGTAAAATATGATGCTTTGTATTGCCATAGAGCAAATACTGACATAGTTACACTATTTTTTTTCATATTTGTTTTCTTCTAAAGTTCATATTCCTAGTTACTTAGAATAATCATACTATAGTTATAATTTTATTTATTGCCCTTGAGTTGTGATTTTACCTAAGAAGTACTTTATTGTTTGGAAAGCCTCTGAAGAGAAAGCCGACTTAGAACTCTATCATTATCTGTATTCAGTGTTTTAGTCATACTAGATGTGGAAACTTGTTCTGTTCTATATCCTAAAAATCTGCTAGAGTAAATAGGTTTCTCTCCTTAGATGTAGATTTCCTAGGGCATTTCATTGCAACAGATTCCTTCTGCTATTACAATTTACTTTCCAGACATGGAGAACTTCTTAGACACATTTTCTTCTGTCCTTGTGAACTTTTCCTACATTTTCCCCTGAAAGATAGTAATGGTTTTGTGGAATTCTCATTATACCTAGCATGATTCTTTTTTTTTTTTAACTTGACAATTCCCCATTCATTTCTTTAGAGTCACAACAGTAGGTCAGTTCCAGGAAAGTAACACTTTCCTTTATTACAACACTTCTTAAAATTCTCTGGTTTCAAGATCTCTTAAAAATTGTTGAGGACTCCAGAGAGCTTTTGTTTATGTGTGTTATATCTGTTGACATTTACTTTATCAGAAATTAAAACTGAGCATACAAAAATAGCAAATCTTTTCAAAATAGCAGTAAACCTAGTATATAACATGTTTTGTTTTTATGAAAATAGTTACAAAATGGGTATTTAATAAGAATGATGCTTTATTTATTTTGTATAGCTTAATGTCTGACTTAAAAGGAAACAGTTGAATTCTCTTACTTGATTTCAATCTGTTCTAATAGGTTATTTTGATATAAGTATGACATGAAGAAAATTTAGCCTCACATAGACATGTACTTGAAAAAGGGAGGGGTATTTTAATAGTCTTTTCAGATAATTGTGTATGTTCCTCCCTAACACTGCCAATATTTAATAGATTGTAGTTTCTTAAAGATGAATTACAATGTGAAACCTAAAACAGCATCATGAAATTTCTTTCCATTCAAAATCCCTTTGAATGAATCTTTTTTTACCCATGCTTTATTTCCAAACACTTGGAAAATACTAATTTATTAAGTTAAATACATCCTCTAAGTGTTAACACATTAACATTATCAAAATTAAATAATGGGATGTCAAGAAATCACTTTTATTAATATTACCACTTGTCAGAAATATCTGAATAATGAACGTTATCACACTCACAAGAATACAGAATTCTAATTTTCTCTTTAAATTTACTTGGTAGCAAATATTGTTATTTTCCTTAAAATGACAATCTCACTTTTTTTATATTTGAGAAAAATGTATGCCAAATACCTAACAACTATAGTTTGTCAGCCGTGCTTTCAAGTAAAACTGAAAATAGCTAATTCATCTTGCAATTCAGACAGTTACACAAATGCTTTTCCTTGATATAACCATCAACACTGTACATCTGTCTGTAACAGAAGTGCTATATATGAACTTTCTGTTTCATTCAGATTATTATAAAAGCCTGTACTCAACATCTCAGATTTAATAAAATTAATAATTTCCTACTTCATGATAGGCATTCTTAAGTAAAACTGGCTTTTTTTCAGTGTAGGTGTGGCAGTAAAAAAGCATCAGGACTGCCATTGCAAGTGAGTGCCTTGATTAGTGCTCAGGTTGCAGCAGTTTTTTAACCCCATCACCTTTGGACCATCATTGCAAATGTCAGCATGGTAAAGGCAGATCTTGTTGTGGTATTATTATGGAAATAGTTTTGACCTCACAGAGCACCTGACAGGTTTCTGTGATCCCTTGAGGGAGTCACAGAAAACCACTGCTTTATTCAGTTAATAGAATTCAATTGCCATAGCTGAAGAAATTTCAATGAGTAGATTCTAAAGTGTGGAGATAAGAAGAAATGATGTAAAGAAACGGATCGTTTGACCTTCATTCTGTCATGAAATGTTTTAGAGCTGGCATAAAAAAATAACCACAGCAGGAAGTAGGCACAGCTTTAGTAATTAGCACCTTAGAGTGACCCAGGTGTACTTGTGTTTTAGGTTTTATAGCATTTGGGAAAACAGCAGGAGTTCCTTTCTTCCTACTATTGAATACTAAAGAGTTTCCTCTTTTAAAAGTCTGTCAAACCCATGTTATGCAATAGTAAACTAAACACTTCAGATAATTTAAGTCATATTTGTTAAGATGTATTTTTTGAGGTTTGTGTGTCAAGTAGGACTAAATGATAACTATTTTTCTAAATGATTTGTTTCTCATAGTAACTCGGTTAGCATTAAATATTATATGTGGCTCCAGATTTATACTACTTAATTAACTGTAAAGAAAGTAGAATTTACCCCAAAATGACAGCTTTATGTTAAAGTTCTTTGATTATAATAGAAATATAAAAGCAAAGTTTTGGCCAAGTTTATAAAATATTTTATGAGGCTAATTAATATAGCACACACCCTTTGGCAAAATATAATTTAATTTTTGTCATTTGTTTAATATAAACATGATGAGGTAATTTCTTATTGGCATCACCATTTTCATGTATTTCTAAAAGCGAGTTGATGTTTTGCAACCATACCAGGCTGGGTAGGTTCACATCGTTTCAGGCAGCTTGAAAGAGAACCTTGGAGCCCTTGGCATCATCCCCACAGGTTAGGGGAGACAAGCCAGCAGGGAGACAGCAACTTAGGCCCTGCTGCGAATCCCTATAAGTTCTTTCTTCTCAGCCAATCTCTGATGCTCTCCACTACACTCTGCCTTTAGGTCTTCTGCTATCCCCTCCCTTTTCGCTCTAATGCTGCCTTTATATGCTCAGTGTCTTGGCTCAGATGTGCCTTCTTACACATGCCCACACCATACTCCAGGGTCCCCCACCAGGCATGAGTATAACCCACAGGTGTGGATCATAGATGCTAATGGCTGGAGGGCGGAAAAAACCTGATAACCTCCATTTACCCTAGAGTTGGATTTTAAGAGGTGATAATTCAATGAAGAACTCAATTTTCATTGAATGGAAAGTTTTTAGATTGATTATAATGTTCTGCTTAATAGGTATACATTTAATAAAAATATTCTATTTGTTTGACGTGAAACCTAAATATGCATTTATTTCTTTTTCCTTGTCTTTCAAAGAACCGTCTTAACTTCAATTCTTATTTTCTCTAACTAGTCTTAGCTTCTTATAATAGACTATCTTCTGATGTCACACTCCATTATGCTAGTTTCATTCCTAATCAATTTTTGCAGTGTTCTTGCTCTTTTGGAAAACCTTCATCTACATTTTCTTTCTCATCCTTTCCTCATTTTATGGCCTGAATGATATGTCTGGTAGAAGGGTGATATGTGTGACTCAGTAGTCACATCAGTTCAGTGCTCGCAGACCACCTAGATAGTAACATGAGAACTGTATGATCATCTTTGTTGGTTGACTGACTGTTAACACCACTATGGATTTTAGTGAACTGACAATTCTCCGAATGAAAAATACTATTTACCTCACTCATTAATTTTTATCCTAAATTTACTTTGTTCTTAAAGAAATTCTTGATGAAGGAGATAGTGACTCAAATACAGATCAAGATGCTGGAAGTAGTGAAGAGGAGGAGGAAGAAGAAGAGGAAGAGGGAGAAGAAGATGAAGAAGGTAAAGGTGCTGCTTATTTAAATAGTAGTATAATTAAGTTAATTTTAATAGAATTCTCTGAGTCGGTGGTTCTCTGTTGGGAGGGTCCTTACTGTCATCTAGTGGATGAAGACTTGGGGTAACTTCCCCCTCAACAAAATAGTCTCTAGCCCAAAATGTCAGTATTGTGTAAATTGTGAAACCCTATGATAAAAATATTTAACAGGAAATTCATTTTTTTGTCATCAGCATATTTTAATTTGACATTTTATGCCTTTGATTTTAAACTATTAAAAAGGTACATTCATGTTGAGTGCCTGTGATTTATATAACCCCAGCATGAATGTGACAGATGAGAATGACTAGAGATATTTGCTGTTCACTTTGGCAAAATAGAGTGAGGAGGCCAAAAACTATATTTGCACAGAAGCAGGCATGATGTTCTTCCTCTTCAGCTTTGATTATATTTTCACAGGAAAATAAACTTAGAACTTTATTTTGGTTAAATCCCAGTTAAAACATCAAAATGAACTTGTATTAACCATCATTATTTACTTGCATTACATTTTTGAAAACAGTAAATCTTACCTTTTTAGGGCACGTGTATTATAGTTCTATCTTAGGGTATAATTATTCTTCTATAATATTTTATAAAAATAAGTTTAATCTTTTCCAGTATATTTCTTAAAACATCACTATTCATGTACTACATATTACTTTAAAAATTCACTATTTAATATGTAAACTGTTCAAGTAAAAACTATTAAATATATATTGGGGAAGTTCCTATAAATTAGATAAAATTTTGACAAATACACATACTTCTATTGGACCTGTCCTACCTATCATGACTATACAATATTTAATTTCTTCCCATAAATTGTGCTCCTTCCAAATGATCACAATACTATTTATAACTCAGATATCATATTTTACCAAAGAATAGCATGACTGTATAGCCGTTCATAATGTCTCAGGTGACATGGAAACAAATACGGTTATCTTGGTTTGGTTCTGGACTTTGAGTTAACAAAACTTATTAAAATACTCTAAGATATGACAAAGACTTAAAATTGTTACTTTGAATTCTACAAATAATACTTATGCTGTAGATAGGAGTATTGAATTCAGGTTCTGAATAGATTTATGAGAAAGATATATTATACAGAGTTACCTTTTCAGTTTTTCACTTTTATTTTATATTTTCATAATTTGTTATGTTTAACTTCTTTCAGGTCAAAAAGTAACTATTCATGACAAAACAGAAATTAATCTAGTCTCATTTCGTCGTACAATTTATCTTGCAATTCAGTCAAGGTAAGATACTGGCTCAACTGATCCTTATTTTTGATATGAGATAGGCAAGGAAATGGGATTTTTAGAATGTGATGACAGAAAGCTAGATACCATTTCAGGGAATTCAAACTATCTGGTTGTGTACACCTGTTCCAAGCCCAATCTCCTAAGTCCCCACTCTTGGTTCTCTGCTTCAAGAGCAAATTGTCTTGGGCCTCCCCGGTGGCGCAGCGGTTGAGCGCTGGGTTGTGAAGCTGCCCGCGGCCTCTGCGGCGCCGGTTCGATCCCCGGCTGCTCCCCGGCCACCGGAGGAGGGTCCCACATGGCACGCAGACCTCTCCTGCCGCCCGCTGCTCCCCTCAGCAGTGTGCTTCGGTTCTTCTGCCTGCTCTGCTCCCCGCTCTGGCTCTGGTGAATTCTCTCACCCTCCTGTGCTTCTGACTGTACCCAGTGCTTGTATAAATAAATAAAAATAAATTTAAAAAAAAGCTTTAAAAAGAAAAAAAAGCAAATTGTCTTAACATATATGGAAAGTCTAATTTTGTTACATAATTAAATGCTCCCCCCTACCCCCACTGTGTCATTTCTTAGAGTTAAACATCACTAAGAGAAGCCTGGAAGTGATAATATCACAGACCTAAGACAGTACTTAATGATGTTGTGGAAATTTAATATTTTGGGTTTTTTTTTTCCTAATTTGTTCTGGCCTAAGCAGAGAAACACTCTTACAATAACTTTTAGACACTGATTTGTTCTGCAGGTGGAGATGAATATAAATGGAAACAAATTAGATTTATAAAGGTTTTGAGGTTCCTTTGAAGTAAAGTTAAGTAAGAACTGCTATGATGTCATGAAAAAAAAACCTATTCCCTTTGAAGGCTGTGAGTTTGGTTTTGAAAGGAAATGTATGAAAATACTAAATAATTCATCTGTCGTTTTGTATGGAAATCAACCTATTGATTTAGGAGACAATGTTTACATTTTATACTGAAGGAGAATGTTTTCTCAGTTTTGTTATTAGGTTTTGTATATTTCCATTTAGTATGATGTAACAGTAATAATGATTCATAAGTAGGAGTCATCTTGTTTTCAGTCTGTCTGAAAACTTTTTGGCTTAGATTCAGCTTCAAAAAGAGGAATATCAAACAGCAAAATGTTGGTTAGATATTTTATTGGTTTAGTCTTAACTATTTCTTTGCTTTTCACATGAAAGGAAAAGCTATTTAATTTTCCATGGCAGGTTAAAGGGAAAGATGAGAAATGTTATAGTTACAGATTTGACCTTTCATTTGACCTTTTTTAGTAATCAGATTCATTGCTTTATTTTTTTTTTCAAAGATTTATTCATACATACAAGAGCTGGGGTACAGGCCAGAGATGCAAGGGGTGAGAGGATTCATAGAGACAGAGTGGGGGACAGAACAGGCAGATTGACCAAAGTACACTGCTGAGGGGAGCAGTGGGCGAGTCAGGAGAGGTCTGCTGCGCCATGTGGGTTTGCTCCCTGGCCATCTGGGGATCGAACTTGTGCTGCAGAGGCCACGGACTGCTTCATAGTGCTGTGCCCAACCTCTTGCGCCACCAGGGAGGCCACAGATTCATTGTTTTAAATTGTTAACAAGGGGATTAGGAGGGGGGGGATTGGGGTCAAAATAAGGGGGTTGCAATTGTATGGGGAATATAAAAATAAAATTTATTTAAAAATAAATAAATATCCATCAAGAAAAAAAAAAAACAAAAAAAATAAATAAATTGTTATCAACATTAACTTTGAATCATTGCCGAGGAGCTCTTTGCATAATTATTTAAAAGAAACTTTTTTAGTCATCATAACCTTAATAATCTGTGAATCACTCAAAAGAATTGAAAAATTAAAGCTTTAAACAAGTGACAGCCTCTATTATATAACTGTTGTCATATGTGTTGGTATTTGTTAAATGTTCTCAGTCCCTCAGTGCATGGTAAAAATAATTTATATAGCAAAGATTATTGTACTTAAGAGCTTATACAAATGTTAGGAAAGAAACACAGACCTTGATAGGCTTAACATGTTTGGGAGATTCAAATAATTTGATAATAAAACATAAATGTTAGTTGGCAAATATTCTAGATAAATAAGTGCTGTTACTTGTTAGTAAAATAACTAAAGTGGTTTACTTTTTAAAACAAAAATGCTCAGTATTAAAAATAACTTCAGTGAGATACGCATAAACATTGGTGGGAATTAAAATTGAAAGACTGTGGAAAGCCTTTTGATAAAATGAATCAAGAGCTTGGATTCTTTCCATTTGACCCTTTTTCGTTATGTTTCTTAAAGAAACTCATATTGGGCCAACTTATGTTGGTGCTGGTTGAGCATAGTGCTGTGAGGCTGTCCAAGGGTTCAATCCTCCAGCTGGCCAGGGAGATGCCCATGTGGCACGACAGACCTCTCCTGTCTCGCCTGCTGCTCCCCTCAGCAGTGTTTTCAGTCTGTCTGCCTGTTCTGCTCCCTGCTCTGTCTCTGGTGGGTTCTCACACCCTCCCGCACATCTGGCCTGTACCCCAGTAATCGTATAAATGGGTAGATCTTTAAAAAAAAAAAAGAAACTCATTGACAGAATTACGATCTTTTTGGATAACACAATAAACAAGTTGTCCAATTTATGCCACCATTGAAAATTAGGTTAATGGAGCAAGTGAATTGATACTATGTTATGTTGAAAAATACAAATGCATAGACTATATAGTACTGTTGCATTTGTATTAACTATGTAAATAACTAGGCAGATTCTGAAATAATACTTTAACATATCAGCAGTGGTTATCTTGAAAGAAGGCTGGATTTCAGATATTTAGTGTCTATTACTTTCAGTTTTATATTTTACAAAAATCTTAGGTTTATAGTATACCAAGCTAGATGTAAAGAATGGAATATAATCATCAAATCAGAAGGTGACATTTTATAAAAAGCATTTCACTTTGGAAATCTTGTCAACAAAACTAAGTTTGAACATTCTACAAAATGTACAAATATGTTAGCATAATTCCTGCATCAAGTTTGCATTACATTTGATAATTCTCATAGGTGAAGTATATTGAAGATTTTATTTTTTTAAAGATTTATTTATTTATTTATACAAGCACTGGGTACATTCAGAAGTGCAGGAGGGTGAGAGAATTCACCAGAGCCAGAGGAGGGAACGGAACAGGCAGACTGACGAAATATACTGCTGAGGGGAGCAGCGGGCGCGCGGCAGAAGAGGTCTGTCCCGCCATGTAGGACCCTTGCCGGCAGCCGGGGATTGAACCAGCACTGCAGAGGCTACGGGCAACTTTGCAGCCCAGCCAGCGCTCAACTGCTGTGCCACCAGAGGAGGCCCTTGAAGATATTTTTAATGCAGTTTTGTTTACTATTTTTATACTTAGGTTTTATAAAATGTGGAAGTCCTCTGTTTGGGTGTGAACCAGGATAATTTGTAAAAGTGGTAATTAAGCACTAGATTTCTTGATGGGGTCTTGGAACAACTCTTATCTCTTCCTGAATTGGATCAGAGAGAAGTTGAAATATTTAGGAGTGTGTAAATATTTAGCAGTGCGTTAATACGAAATTACAGAAAAACATTTAAAACAATTATTAATCTACAGTGTTTATATGTAAGACTCCTACAGTTTAAACTATGCTGTACACTTACACTTAACTCTTGTGATCATTTTATCTTTGCAGTTTAGATTTTGAAGAATGTGCTCACAAATTGCTGAAAATGGAGTTTCCTGAAAGCCAAACAGTAAGTTAATGCTTCTTTTTCTATTATGAAATGCATATTGGTAATAAAAATGATTGACAGTCAGTACTATTTTATAAATTGAAATAATGATTTGGTGCTAAGTATTCATTTTTAAAGTATAGATTTTGTAAAATTTAAAAATAACCCAGAACTTGAGAGCCTTAGGCTGCTTCATATATGCTCCTTACTCTAGTGAGTTGTTTGAATGGAATGTGAGAAGAGGAGGACGTCTCTCTGAACCAATTTACATAAATTTCTGAATAGTTACCTATAAATCAAATTGTGAATTAAATGCAAAAGAAAATTTGTTTGTGAATGAGTTACTTGATCTATGTACTTTATCCACTGAAACATTTTTTGTGGTACAAATTACAGAAGTCGGCATATGTGTTTTATATGCTTTAATTGTATATAGAAGAATCTGTCAGATTTTTTCATTCATTCATTATTTGAACAAAAAGGTGTATCCATCACATACTCAATGTCAGGCGCTCTGCAAGCTGTCAGGGATTCCACAATCCATAAAGTACATATTATCCCCCTCTTAGCCCATGGAATTCATAGTTTTATAACTCAGTATGTTTTACTATTCTAAGTATCATAGAACTTTACTGCCAAGGAAAATAAAGATTGAATTGATTAGATTATTTTTGGATTGGGGAAGAGTGTGTGTGTGTGTGTCCCTTCTTTTTTTTTTTTTTCCTAGTTGTTTTCTTGTGCACATTGCTCCCTGCCCATCTGGATATAGATCCTTGAAACCAAGGCCAAGGCGTTCAGTGTTGTTTTTCACACCTTGCTAATTTACAGGTGTTAGACCCAGCACAGGTACAGCTCTGATAAGCTGTTTGGTTTGTAGCTCTTCTAAAATACCTTAACTATCTGAGCTGAGTTCCCAGTACATTAAGTCTTTTGTCTTAAGACTTTATAAATATGATCTACAGATGTTGCCCTAGCCAGTTGCCAATCTTTGTAAATAAAGTTTTATTGCAATACAGCCATCTCATTCACTGTTTTATTGTGTGTTGTTGCTTTTGCCTTATAGCAGCAAAGCTGAGTAGCTGGAACAGGCCTCTGAAACCTAAGATATATACTTTCTCCTTTTACAGAGTTGGCCAGCCTTTGTTTTACAATATAGATTTGTTCTTAATTATACACCATGGTATATAATTTTGAGAAGTTATTCTTTTCAAATTAAAAAACTATTTTGCCCTCTTCCCATCAGTTACCTATGTATTAATAATAGTATACCAATTTAAATTCTGGGTGCACTTGATATGTCATCATTGAAAGAAAATAAGCAAATTAGCCATTAAAATTATAATTGAAACTGAAATTACTATGTGATCTTGCCACATTATTTGAGAAATATAATTAAGTAATTATAAATTTTATTGGTATTAATTCAGAAGATAGGTGTTCTAGAACTAACCTTAACATATTTTAATAATATGTTTTGGAAGACTGTCTTAGTGCATTTACATTCATGCACTCAAAAGACTTTCCTAAAATTGCTATAATATTTAATTAAAATGTTAAAATATTTAATCATTATAAGCCACAGGGAATAACTCTTGTAATTGCATTAAATCTTGGGAAGAAAGTAATTTGTTTTGCAATAGTGCTGACTTTATTAGCAATGCTGTCAGTATATTACCCTGTTACATTGTTTAAAACCTGATTAACTGTTATGTTATTGTAAAATAACATATTGGTAGAAAAAGTTGAAATGCATTTTAATGTATCATATTACTGTAAGATGAAAGAATTCAGCAAAGCCTCATTTTAAGATTTTAATACTATATTAAATTTTGACAAAGTACATCTTTTCAGAATTTATGCACTCATAAACATTTTATTTGAGGTAACTTGTGACTAGTCTTTTTTTTTTTTAAGATTTATTTATTTATGGATGCAAGAACTGGGGTACAGGCCAAAGGTGTTGGGGGTGAGAGGACTCACCAGAGACAGAGTGGGGAACAGAACAGGCAGATTGACTAAAATACACTGCTGATGGGAGCAGCGGGAGAGTCAGGAGAAGTCTACTGTGCCATGCAGGTAGCTCCCTGGCCGGGGATCGAACTCGTGCTGCAGTCGCTGCGGATAGCTTCATAGGTTGCTTCTTAACCACTTGCGCCACCAGGGAGGACCAACTTGTGACTAATCTTTAAAAAAGCAGTAATCTAGCAACATTATGCTATCTCAGAATAACCCTATTTTGTGAAGGCCTTTAAGCAGATTGTTTTATCCGTAGATTACCAACTTGTAGAAGAGCACTGTGCAGTAGAACTTTCTACAATGGTGGGAAGATGTTCTACACTCTTCATTATAGTAACACTAACTACCTGTAGCTTTTGACTGTGACTTTAAGAACTAAAATTTTAACTTTATGTGATTTTAAGTAATTTAAATTTAAATCCCTGCATGTGACTGGTAGCTACCATGCTGGACAGCACAGCTCTGGAATGTCTGTCCTCCAGAGTTCCCTTTTTCCCCTTGCCCATAGATATGTGCAATAAATATTTATTGGCTAGACTTTTGAAAATATTTTCAGCGTTTACTTCAGTTGCATGTAGTGTTATTTGATGTGACAAAATGTCAGAATTGTTAATTGAAAATGTAAAGATAAAATTAAATAAAGTCAGCTGAAAAGGGT
This sequence comes from Talpa europaea, assembly GCF_964194135.1. Lineage (NCBI taxonomy): Eukaryota > Metazoa > Chordata > Mammalia > Eulipotyphla > Talpidae > Talpa > Talpa europaea. Next base: position 116,126,473 of record NC_140073.1, on the reverse strand, counting down.
ATACATATTTTCATAAACTTTCTGTTTCTAGAAGTATATATATTGCAGTTACTATATCTAGAAAATTATTTTAAACATTCCAATGAGAAATGCTTTGTGGAAAAATGTATTTAGTCATTTCTATAGCAGTGGTCAGTGAAGGAAGTTATGCCCGACTTCATTTTGCCTGCAGTGATTTGCCCATGTTGCCTGAGTTTATTAATATGTGAAATTGCTGTAATCAGTACATGTTTTATTAGGTTTATTTCAGGAGTTAATAATTAATATTTGTTAATTATACATTATTTGTATTAATGGTGTTTTCTGATTTTGGATTTATTCATGCATTTATTCAACGGAATTTTCAGAGAAATGTTTTTAAGGCATGTAAATACCTGATCCGACAATATGTTATTTTAATGGTTATAAAATGATTCCATCTATTTGTACAAATCCATCTATAGTCAGAACTTAGCCATAATTTTTGACGGTAGAAAATTCAGCCACAGAGGTGTTATTTCTTCCTTCATTTAAATAGATAAATTCCTTTATCAACCAGAAGGTAAACAATGTATCTGTTCCTCTTTATGCTTCCTTAAAGATTGATGGTCTGCCTTTTCCACACAAACTAAATATATTCCGTAGTATTTGTTTTTTTTTTTTTTTTTTTGTGGAACCCTTGCAGGCGGCCGGGGAATGAACCGGCGCTGCAGAGGCTGCGGGCAGCCTCGCAGCCCAGCACTCAACTGCTGCGCCACCAGGGGAGGCCCAGTATTTGAATTTAAATGTTTGGGAGGTATATAGCTAAATTCTTAGATGTTCTATCAGTGAGTCTACATTTAAAAGAATTCAGCATAGAATTATTTTAGAGTAGAGCATATTCCATCTCTTATTGATGTATATGTTTCAGATACTAGGTTTTCTTAAAGTGTTTCATACTTGTATGAATTTAGACTTTATAATCAATTTTATTAGTATAAATGACTATGGAAAACTGTCAGCCAGACTGAAGGCTTTAAAATACTATGAACTTAATGTAGATTGAATTTTTTATCTATCTTAACTAAAATTCACAAAATTTTGGAAGTTTGACCTTTTTAAAGCCTGTTGAAAAAAATGCTGTCTCTGTCATATTGGTAAAATATTATACAGCTTGGATTTATTATGTTTGAATCATTAATTAATGTAATTTTTTTTCCAAACAGAAAGAACTCTGTAACATGATACTTGATTGCTGTGCTCAACAAAGGACATACGAGAAATTTTTTGGCTTATTAGCTGGGGTGAGTTCCACCCTCCTTTTTTCTGTCAGAATTTAATGGAATCAGTCAGGGAATTCTTAAAATGAATATTATCCATTAATGTTTTCACTTATGGTCTGCTCTAATATATCTTTGCTAGAAGCAACTTGTTCTCTCTTCCTTAGGTTTCCCAATTTCAGACTCCACAGCTCCCTCCATGTATGCTTCATTTTCTTAGTGCCTTAACTTTGCATATCATTCTTCTACAACTTTTTGAAATTCTACTTGCTATGTAACAATTTCCCAAAGAATACAATTAGATACTGTCTTTTCAAAATCCCAGGGAGATCGGGACAATAACTTTTTTGAGCATCTAATCATATAGCACAAAAAGATTTAGTAATGTGATATACAAAATATTTATTATCTTGAGTCAGTAAATTTAGGCGGATTTCGTATGTTCATATGGTATTGACATTCATTTTTTTTATTAGCGATTTTGCATGCTAAAGAAAGAATACATGGAATCCTTTGAAAGTATATTCAAAGAACAGTATGATACCATCCATCGCTTGGAAACAAACAAGTTAAGAAATGTTGCTAAGATGTTTGCTCACCTTTTATATACTGATTCACTTCCATGGAGTGTAAGTAGATGGGTCAGTATTTATACTTCCTTCCAGATCCCCTGTTTTCAAAGTACTGTTAAGTGTAACATAACCATACTTTTCCTATATAGGAAAGATACTTTAAAATAAATGTATAGCAGGCTTTCACTGCAACAGTTGTCTTTGTAGTTAAGGTCATACAACATGGGATCAAAAAAACTTAAATGACATACAATTGTATGAAATACTATCTTGGTTGATGTTAACCATCTGAATATCACAGTGCTTTTAAAAGTGAGGCCAGAAATGTTTTCAGGAAAAATATTATAGATTTTCATCTTCTCTTTCTACACACATTTAGTACACACTCATATCTGCATACAGTAGTAACTTGTGGCACATGAATCTCTGAGTTAAAAGATACCAAATTAGGTGAACAATAAGGAGACTTTTCTGCAGTCATGGTTAGAACAAGGAAAGATATTCTTAGTGGGGAAAATACACAATGGGCTAGAATTTGAAATATCCTGGCAACTGATTGTATAACAATTGTTCATTAAGTAACTTCTTTTTTAGTCACCTACTGTGTGCCTAGTCACTGAGACTATCAAAATATATCCAAATATCTATATCTACTTTTAAGAAATATACCTTATAGAGACGAGATAAGATATACACATAGCAATAATACAAAATAGAAAGTGTGGTCAATAATAAGAAAAGCAGAGTTACCAAAGGAATTTTTTTTAAAAAGAAAGAAATTATATTTAGGAGGAAAGAGAGAAGAGGACCAAATTGTAGAATATCACAACCAAATGGTAGAACGAAGTAACATCAATTGAGATTATTAACATTGACTAGATTTTTGTAATAATTTTAAGTACCAAGTTTCTCCAGCTGCTTTTTAGGTAATTAAGCTAACTCAGAAAGCTAATCGTAACAATTTTTTGCTTACTTTTCTCCCTCTCGTGGAAGATAAAATCAAAGTTTTAAATAATCAAAGCAAATGAGCTTCTGGAATATATAACCAATAAAAACCAGAGGTAACTTTGTATTGCTCTAAAACATCTTTCCATGAGCTTCCGTATTTAAGCTTCAGTCTTGGTGTTCAGGATAAGCCATCACCCTTTCTGTCTTTACCCTTATCATGTATTATATGTGCTATCCAAAACTATAGCCTAATGTGGTAAGAAGCATTTTGCCCCAAACTGTCATATACCTACATTTTGATGAGTGAGATTTTAGGAGCTAGTTATATTTGCTTCAGCATTATATGGTCAAGGCAATATCCTCCCTGCTATAAAAAGCACATACTCAAGAAAGGGAATTCTAATTCTCTAGCACCTTAATATTTTCAAAATTAGCATAGAGAACTGATCTTTAACTTTGCCAAGAAATAATACATATTAGTATAAGGGGAGATATTCACAGATAATTCTAGCTGGTAATGAAGGAAAATCATGATTTCAGGAGACACTTGAAATTATAAAAATTGGTCACTTTGTCCTGTCTTATGAACACCAAAATAAAATTGTCCTTTTTTAATTTTAATTTTCAGGTTCTTGAATGTATAAAGCTGAGTGAAGAAACCACTACATCATCCAGTAGAATTTTTGTTAAAATATTTTTTCAAGAACTGTGTGAATATATGGGTCTTCCTAAACTCAATGCAAGATTAAAGGATGAGTAAGTTTATCATTAAGCACAAGCCCTCAAGGATTTTTACTACCTTTGGCAGATAAAAGTTCACCTTTGGTTTTGAAAACAAGCATTAAACCCCTGGGACTTACTTCATCCACTAATCATTACTCTGAACCTCATGTTTTGTGGTACAGGATAATGCCCAACTTTTTAATACTAGTTCTAGTAGAGAAAACAGTTAATTCCATTTAAAATCTATTAGAACACAGAATTATTTTTGCATGCTTACTAGAGTCTTCCCTGTCCCAGCTTTCTTATTTCCTTACTTACTCACATTGTCCATTGCCATCTACATTTGCTTCTACTTCATTTTCGCTATTAAAGTCATCATTTCAAATTTCTCAGTGACCCTACTATGCCAATCTAGTAATTCCTCTCTGTCCTCACGTCTCTTGATTTCTCCGCCTCCCTTACAGTTGACCATTGCTCACTTTGGCTCCTCACTTCTGATTCTCTTCCTTTTTTACTCTCTCTTCCCAGCCTGCCTTTCCAGAGTTCACCAAAGATCTATGGGTTCTACCTGCTCTCTCTGAGCTATTCACCCACTTCTCTTAGCTTCACATACTTACTCATGTAGTCCTCGTTGACTGTAAAAGGCTCCTCTACTCCCTCTCCAGCAAGTTGCACTCTGTCCACACAGACATTGCCCAGCTTATGAAGCAGGTTGGCCTCATTCATGCTTTCTTACCTCTGTTTCCAGAGCTGGGAATCCCTGTTCTTGTGCTGTCTAGTAAATGTTTATTCTTAGATTATACCCTTTTAACAGTTTTTCTTAACCCTGCTGATTACAGTCGTTTAGTGTGGCACTGAACACCTCATGTCCAAAACCACATTATAGTATTAATATTTTACCATTTGTCCCCTTCCCTAGAATTAGTAATGACGTACACTCCTCAACCTTGGTTTCCCTCTTTTGTTGACTCTTTCCTCCCCACCTTCCCTGGGGCCTTGCACAGTGCTGTGTACACATGCATGTATGTATGCATAGCAGAGGAGATGTGTTTTTACTTTTCTGTACATTATTCTTATATAGCAAGATTTATATCTTTATCTGCATTGTATATGATCTCTCTTCTATATGTACATAAAAAAGCTTTTAAAAAAACCCTCTGCTGTATAATAAGAGAAATCTAGTGTAATAAATTGTGACTGGACCCTAATTTCAATCAGATAGCATGTAGCATAACCTAATAAAAGACAATATTTCTTATTTGCTGGTATTTCATGTACTAACTTAATATATTTAAAAATCTGAAAAATGACTATAAGGATTTTGCCTTTTTATCTTCAAGCAATAAGTTCGCTCTTGTTCTTTTATTTTTTTTTTTCATTTTTAGAACCCTCCAGCCTTTCTTTGAAGGATTATTACCCCGAGATAATCCAAGAAACACTCGATTTGCCATCAATTTCTTTACATCTATAGGACTTGGAGGTTTAACGTAAGGATTATTTTTAGAGCTTTATTTTTAACTTGCCACATTTTCTCACAATAGCTTTTGAAGTAAAAATCTAACAAATTTTATTTTTAATTAGGGATGAGTTGCGTGAGCATCTCAAAAATACACCAAAGGTCATCGTGGCACAGAAACCAGAGGTGGAGTCAAATAAATCTTCCCCTTCTTCATCCTCTTCTGCATCCTCCTCTTCAGAGTCTGATTCTTCTGCCTCTGATTCAGACAGTAGTGACAGCAGTTCAGAGTCTTCCAGTGAGGAGAGCGATTCTTCATCTAGCAGTAGTCAGAGTTCTGCCTCAGGTATTGAATCTCATTTTTCACACTCCTTCCTAACAAGTACATTGCTAGTGATGTTAACAATAATTTGATTACTTACTTGTTTTAGAATTCAGCTGTTTAAAATCCACAATTTTTAATGTAAGTGATCATCTATCACTGTTGCAATCTTTAATGTATTTCATTTAATAGTGCTAAGATTACCTTTATAGAAATGAAGATGTTGCATAGGCAGATATTCATGAGTGATGACTGAAATTGCCATTCATAATTATCTATAATCTAGTTTAAAAGATGTTGCCTCACTTTGTGTGTGTTTGTGTGTGTGTGTGTAAATTTAGTTGAAACCTTTTGTTTTCAGTTTTTTGTTTTGTTAGTCATTTACATAACTAATTTTGAGAGTACAACCTCAAACCTCCATTTGTGTACATACTTCACTCACCCTCCCCCCAAACCCTATTGCTCATTTCCTGTCCTCTCATGAAGTTGAGTACCATTTTATATATTACTGGCCATTTGGATATTTTCTTTTTAAGTAGTTTTCAATTTTTTACTAATGTTTTTATTAAGTTTTCTGTTGATTTCTAAGTGCTCTTTATGTATTCTGGATATTTATATTTTGTTGCATGTGTGCTTTACAAATAACTATTGTCATTCCTTTTTTTTTTTTTTTTTCCCCCTGATCCCTTCGGCTAAAGGATTGCTGGTTATATTCCTCTTCTCAATGAAACAGCCCTTAATTTCACTAATTTTCATTATCTCCTGTGTGTTTTCTGTACTAATCCCATTATAGTGTCTGTAGCCCTGTGAGGCTGCTAGAGTTTGGCTGCTCTCTTTTTAGCAGCAGCAACCCTGAATCATATGTCACAGGGAGAAAGTGACTGCAGCGTATCAGCTTACTTCTCTATTGTTTTGTCTTGTCTGGAATCTTGGCCCCTCTGTCCTTCGGTTTGTTTTTGTTTTTGTTTTTTGCCAATTTACTGATGCTTTTTTAATCTGTTTTGAACTAATATTTAACTTATAGGAAAGTTGCAAAAACAGTACAGAGATGGTCTCACTCATAGCAGGACTCTAGAACACTTAAATAAGGGACCAGGAAAAAGAATAACTATAAGAAAGAAAATATCAAAATCAACAAACTATAAACCAGAGACACTCTATGGGGGTTGGGGGCGGGGAAAGGAGGGTTTGGGGTCAAAATAAGGGGGTTGTAATTATATGGGGAATATAAAAATAAAATTTAAATTAAAAGAAAAACAGTACAGAGAATTCCCATGTACCCCCCCCACCCAACTTTCCCTAATGTTAGCAGCTTACATAACCATAATTAAATGTTCACAACCAGGAAATTTACATTGAAATACTACTATTGACCAAACAGCAGATCTTATTTGAATGTTGCCAGTCTTCCACTAATAGCTGCTAAATGATGGCTCTTCTAATTGTTTATTTCTACATTTAATAAATAAATTTCTTCCCCCTCCCTGTTTATTAATTCAACTATGTATTTATGTCAGTCGGTGCTATAGGGAAGGATTTTTTAAAAATACACCTTTTTTTTTAAAATGGTCCCCAGGTTTATCTTTGTTTTCTTCCATCATAATATCCTAGAGCTAGTCTAATTGTCCACAATGCATATCATTTCTTGCTTTTTTAAAATGCGTATTTTGGAGAGATAGCACCTCCCCTGCATTTGGAAAACTAGTCTTTGCTTTCTTGGTCCCTGACTTGTTACACTTCAAAGTGTTTACACTCTATGTGACTTCCAGAATTGGGAGACTCTCCGGTATTTTTTTCTATTACTAGAGTAAAATTCCATTTGGTCAGGCTTCCTGTGAAGTCTGAGTTCTTGAATTGAAATATACTAACATTGTTCATTTAACATTTACCTCTTTTAATTCTAAAGAATTTGTTATTTCATGGTATCTGTTTTGAGAACAGATGATAACACAGCATGAATTGCTGCAGTAAGGAAGCTTGCTGATTCAAAATTAATTTGCCTCAACATATAATTTCAGAGAAAACTTCAGTTTTATTAATAAAATATTAAATAGCATTAAAATAGTATGAACTGTCCACAATTAGAAAATTGTAAATTACAAAGTACACACTAAAGAGAAAGGAGAGTGCATGTTATTATATATCTCTGTCTATAGAGTCTGCAAAGCTCTGAAAAATGGTATAGAGTAGGGTCAGAGAGGTGTTGATTTAGCACAGAGCCAGATGGTTTCTGCTTGGGGAGCTACAGCTCAGCTAGCGGCTTGATAGAAACCAGAGAAATAAGTCCTTAGTGGCAAACCAACTGACTCTGCCAAGACTAGGCATTTGGCAGAAGTAAAAATAGAGGTAGGATGAGGGTAGGTAGTTTTCTACCACATTTTTTCTTTTTTCTCTATATACAAGAATTTGTCAAAAAATTTCAATCATCTCAGAACCTTGTTTTATATGCCCAAACTAACACAGATAAAGTGTTAAATTTGTTTTATAGCTTAAAATGTGAGTTATTTCACTGAATTTAATATGTATATTTCTGATTATATCAGTAAAATTGATTTTTTTCCAAGATATTTTTAAAAGAGTTTTCTCAGAACCTCAGCCTTCATGGCTCTCATAAAGCCTTTGGTTATAAAGCTGTCTTCATCTCACTTTGTTCTGTTTTATCCCAATCTTTTACACCCCAGACTTTGTCCTCTCAGCTCTCTTCTTCCAGGAGTTATTGGTAGGACTATGATGAAAACTGTTCTTTATGTTAGGGACCCCAATCAGTTTGCTCATTTCTGGTCCTGAGGAGATGATAAGCCAGTTCTTTCCAGTTAGACCATGTTTTGATCCAGTTGGCCCTTCTCAAACCTAACCCCATCTTCCCAGGATGAAATGACACGGTGACAGAGTTCGCTTAAGACATGACAGGGGGGCCTCCCCGGTGGCACAGCAGTTGAGCACTGGGTTGCGAAGCTGCCCGCAGCCTCTGCGGTACCAGTTCGATCCCCGGCTGCTCCCCGGCCACCGGAGGAGGGTCCCACATGGTGCGCAGACCTCTCCTGCCGCCCGCTGCTCCCCTCAGCAGTGTACTTCGGTCCTTCTGCCTGCTCTGCTCCCCGCTCTGGCTCTGGTGAATTCTCTCACCCTCCCACACTTCTCACTGTACCCAGTGCGTGTATAAATAAATAAATAAATCTTTAAAAAAAAAAAAAAAAAGACATGACAGGGTTTGGACAATTGAGAACCAGCCACCATTCATGTGGTTGACTTGTAACCTCACTTCTAGCACTTGTTTTAGTTTTGTTTTTAAGATTGTTTTGGGAGAAATGCGCTCACAGAAACCTTTCCATAGCTATATTTAAAGCTCCACGGGTGGTGTCATCCAGAGGTTTTTGCATGACAAGGTTGACTTGGGAATAATTCACTACTGACATCCCCCTCTGAATTCTTCTATACAATGGAAGTTGTTCACAAATAATGTTCTACACCAGATTTTTAAACATTTAGTATTTGTTTTTTAAATGTAGCTTCTCTTACTGGTATGGTTAATATTTCTCTGATGTCACTGGAGAACAAAACCCTTATTTTTGTAGAATGAGATATTTGAAAAATACATATTCATACTATAAGCAAACTCAGTCATTCTACTTTCCTCACCTTTAGGAAATGATGTTGCTGGTGTATGTGATCATTGTATTTTGGCTATGTACCAGATATGACATATTTCATATGACATAATCCATACAGACTGTAATTTCTGTTTTTGGATAAAATTTAAAAATGGGACTTTAGAATTTTAGTCATTTCCCAAAAAAATGTTTTATAAATTTGCTATAATTCATTCAAAGTTTCTCTTTACTATAGTAAGACTAAGGATCAAAACAGTACATTTGTAATGTTGACATTATATATTCTTAATGTGTATTACTTTCACATCTTGTAAAATATTCTGTCATCAGACTTTTTTATTGATTCAATTTGGCTTTTCATCAAATTTATCTGTATTAGTAAACCAACAGTATATTAGTAAATGTAATTGTTGAATTACGATATTAAGAATAAATACTAACTTTATTTCAATTTACACATCTAGATAAAGATACAAGAAGAAAGAGACAAGGGAAGATCAGAAATAAAGAGGTAGATAAATTGATCAGGAAATCAGAAACAAATGACAGGAAACATGAAGAAAGAAGACCAGGGCCAAGGCAACAGGAAACAAGGACTGACAGGGAAAGAAAGCCAGAAAAACACAGAGAGAAAAATTCACGAGATCCAAATTGGAGAGATTCCATAACAAAACACACTTCAGACAGAGAATTTTCTTCTGAACGAAATAGTTACAATAGAGCTGTGAATGACAGAGACCAAGAAATGCACATAGATTTGGAATATAGGTATAGTGATCCCAAAAAGAAGAGGGGTGAGAGAAGAAGTTCTTTTTCAGAAAATGACCACAGACATCGAAATAAGGACAGTGAAAAATTCAGAAGAAAAGATAGATCAAAATCAAGAGAAAAGGATAGAAAATACTCAGATTCTAGGAGTGATGAAGATAGATATCAGAATGGTGCCGAGAGGCGATGGGAAAAATCTGGCAGATACTTTGAACAATCCAGAGAATCAAAGAAAAATCAGGACCGACGAAGAGAAAAATCTCCAACAAAACAGAAAAAATAATCCTACAAAATTATAGAAACTGAACATGCCTTATATTCAGTTGAAACAAGTTATTTTTTACATTGATTAATGAACTTTATAGAGAATTCTTGTATAAAGTACTGGTTTGTATTGTACATTTAAAAAATGTTTTCATTTTAACATGTTTTATAATTGATACATCTCAGTGCCCTCCTTCCACTTAAAATTATTTGAAGAGAAAAGTTTCACCAGAGAGGGATATAATTCTTGCTTATATTTTGGTAATAAAATGATCAAATGCTCATTGAATCAGTGATTTTTTCGACAAAATATTTTTTCTGATAATTATGTTTCCCGTTGTTGAAACTATTATAATGAATTGCTAGTAGCTTTTTGTTTGTTAACAGAAGACCAAAGTAGATGAAACATTTCAGTTTAACATTTTTGCTTTGTCCATGAGATGCTATAAATCTTTTTTGTAAGTTACCCTATTTTAAAGTAGAATTATTTCAAGTTTCATACTATGTCTTGAATAAAGATGTGTAAATTTTTTCACAGATGTTTTGGTGAAGTCAGGTGTATGTTAATCTTTAAACATATCTATAGCTATCTGATTTATAATTAGGATTTCTCTCATTGATAACATTTCTTCCCCCTGCACTGTTGGAATGTTTACTTGAAATTTCTTTGTGATTACTGCTTTCCTCCGCCTTGAATTTAAATTACTGCTGATAGTTAATAATATATTTACTTTTTAATTGGATTAACTGGTCACTGGAAAGAAAAACAAATGGTCATGAGAAATGTGAACAGCTTAACTGTGAAATATTCCAGTTTTTATGGGAATTTTAAGGGTTTCCTTCATTGTAACTTTCACCATTAATATGTGACCATAATATTTACTACTTTTGAAATAAAATGTTGCCTCTGAAATTTTAGGTTTGCTCACAGACATTTAACCCTACTTACTAAATAACCACTTGTGCTTGTTTACTTTAAAAAGACATAAAGTCCATGTCTAGGTTTGAGAATGATGAGCCCAGCATTTTAATATTTGACTTTCAAGCATTCAAATGTTTTTTTTTTTTTTCCCCAAAGATTATTTATTTATTTATACAGACACTGGGTACAGTCAGAAGTCAGAAGCGTGGGAGGGTGTGAGAATTCTCCAGAGCCAGAGGGGAGAGCAGAGCAGGCAGACTGACAAAATACACTGCTGAGGGGAGCAGCGGGCGGCAGGAGAGGTCTGCGCGCCATGTGGGACCCTCACCCGGTGGGCGGGGATTGAACCGGGGCTGCAGAGGCTGTGGGCAGCTTCGCAACCCAGCTCTCAACCCTGTGCCACCGGGGAGGCCCTCAAATGTTTTCTAATACCATTTCTATTACCATGTCTACTTACATTACTAACATGAGTAGCAATAGAACCCATGTAAATGAAATATCCTCTGCCCCCCACACACACACAAATATAATCAAATATTAGAAAAATTATTTTTCTGTTTTCTCCTACTGTGTTGGTTAGAAGATGGTAAGTACCATTAGAAGGGACTATCCTGGAAAAATGTATCTCACAGAACTGTGAAGCTCCACAAATTGAATTTGAGGAGTGCTGAGACTGTGAGCCTTAGAGAAAATAAATAGGAGTTGAATTTTTAACTGTTCTAGTATGAAGGAAAAAACAGTGAACTAGAAATTTTAGTTTATTTTCTTCACTTTGCCCTTAGGTCATCATTTTATTTCCTAAATGTAATAATGGAAAGCCATTTATTTTTGAGTGTTTAAGACCTTGAAGAGCTATTGGATTGCTTTTTAAAGAGTAACTAATATTTATTGAGCTTCTGTTATGTATCCGGGTCTGTTATAAGAACTAGACATAGAACAATGACCTAAAAGTCTCAACAACTTAGGAGGCTGATGTTGCGAGGGACGGTGGTGAAACACAATAAACAAATGTGTAATATATCTAGTAGCCATAAGTGCTATGAAGAAGAGCAGCGAAAGAAGGGTGTGTATGATATTGGCAGTGGGAGGAAGGGTGAGGTGGTGGTAATTTTACAAAAGAAGGTCAGAGAAGGTCTCTGGTAAGGCTTTGTTTGCCCAGATAATTGAGAGAAGGGAGGGCTTAAGCCATGTAGATTGCCGTGGAAAGAACCCAGTCAGAAAGAACTGCTGAGACAAAGATGTTTATTTATAGTAAATTTTGCCTGGAAACTTTTGTTAAGTTTCTTGTTCTACTTAATTTAGGGAATTTTTTTTTTTTTATTCTCAGCATTTTAATTACTCTTACAAAAGTAGTTAACTGAAAACCTAGCTACTTTCAAGCAGAACTATTTGAGTGTAAGAGTCATTTCAGGACACTGGTGAACAGGAGCGAGAGTGCAGACTGGACCATTCTGTCTTCCATTTATACCCACCCTCATGTTCCTTTTTAAATGTCCTCAAAAACCTTTGAGTGCATTGCCTATCTCCAGTTAAAACATACATTTCTTACTTTAGTCCTGTCTATGCATTTCTTGTTTTTTGCAGATAGCAGTGAGAATTAGTCTCCTTAACACTACTACCCACCCTCCCCCCACCTAATGCCTTTGTAGGGTCAGGGTCGGGTGATAAATGAGTTCAACGTAGTCCAGCTTTACATAGGTAGAAGAAAGTCCCACCCAAAAGTCCCATAGGCATATGCGTGTGTGTATCTACACTGCAGAAAAGAGCAAATCTTTGGGACTGCAGTGGATGTACTTGTTTGTAGGAAAAAAACTCAGATTCATACAGAGTATTACTGTTTAATATGAATACTATTTGGCTAACTCCACGTTTAAGTCTAGGCTTTTTGTCAAACACCACTTGCTGTCTCTTGACCTCTGGGTCTCAATTTTCTCATCTGTAAACTGGTTCAAACATGAATGATCTCAGTGCCATGCTAAGAGGGCCTGAACAAAGAGCTCAGTGTGCTATTATTACTGTTTTGTTGTTAACAACACGAAAGCTGACCGTAGTACCAGTAGACCAGAAATTAAAACTCAAATATTGACAGAAATCAGGTAGATACCAGATTAGACAAACGGAATTAGAAAATGGATTGTAGTCATTCAAAAGCAGCAACAGTTGTCAACTCCAAGCGATTGTGCCTATGGAAAAGAAGTCTTATGATTGACAAATTTGCCTGAGAATTTCAAGAGATTAAAGAATCAATTTTCATTCAGCTTCTTTTTGTAAATGTTGACAATTTTTTAAAATTTGAAAGTTCAGATTGGTCTCTATAAGCTTTTGAGTAGCTCATTTACAAAATCTTTCATCTTACTTGAAAATCCTTACTTGCCTAACCTCAGGAATCCCCTGTAGCTACATTTGCTCTAAAACTTTTAGTTCTGCATTTTGTTGGCCTACTCCCTTCCCATGATATCATATCCAAAATGCATTTTTCTTCAAATCTACATCTTTTCTAACTTCCATGACCTAGATTTTCAAAGCTCTTCCTTTAACCTCCCCAAATCATCAAATCTTTGTAGAAACCTTTGACATATCTTCCTGCCCAAACTGCTACCACCGTAGCTTCTTTTTAATTTGGCTAGATTTCAGCCATAGCTTATTTATCATCTACGATGTACCAGGTATGAATTTAGTTGCTGAGAATCGCAAAGAGCAAACAAACAGGGAACCAATTTTTAACTGAGCCTAAATTCTTTAAAACATAAAAAATAAAAAAATAAAGTTTAAAACATATACTTTGAAAAATGTTAGGTATTCAGAAAAACTAAAAACAGTGCCCTGACCACCTGTATCTACTTAGATTCAGATTAAAGCACTGTTTTCATCCTCCCTTATGCATTGAAGGCAAATGACCAGTGTATAGAAGATATGTAAATTCCCAGCCTGTCACTCTAGTTTAAAGTTCAAGTTCAACCTATCTGTCTTAATGTTTGCTCTGGAGCTGCCTTCCTTTAAGCACTGCTTTGTGAGAGGCACTAATTTTTACAACAGCATCTGTGAATTTAGAGACTCCCTAATTGTATGTCTTGCATCCTGATGTCTACACAGCTAAGATCCGGCAGTCAGGACTCCATCGGCAGAGTATTTTTGTTATTTTTCTTAAGCTTGGCCTGCCACATGAACCTCGCTGTAGCTGGCTGTTTACTGCTTTGAGAAGACTGCTCTTTGTCATCTCTGCATTTCACCTTCCCTCCAACTCTCCACTGGAAATGACCTTTTCAGTTTATCCAAATCGTTCAAGATGCAACACACAAGCACCTTGCTCCTAGCTCCACCTAACCACCTAGCTCCACCTAATGTGGAAGCTGCTCTGATGTAGAGCCCAAAGTTACCTTTCCTTCTATCGCACTTACTATAAATCAAAGTGCAGGCACACATGGTAAAGGCCATGAAATTAGCACTTACATATTATACAGTAAGATCATTTTTATTATCTTATTCCCCTAAGTAGAGTGTATGTTCATCAGGGACAGGTGTTTTGTCTTAAGCACTGCCTTTCTGTCTGCACCAGCTGCTGCAGACAAAGACTTCTTAACCTCTCTGTTGACATTTGGGATCCGTTAATTTGTTGTAGGGCTATCCTGTACATTTCTAATAGTTTAAGCTTATTTGTCTTCCTGGCCTTTCTTACTAGATGCCAGTTTGATCAATTCTACAGTCCTGGCTGTGAAAAATGTCACTAGACATTACCATATATGCAGTGTAGGCAAAATCATCCCTAGTCACCCCTGCCATAGATTCAACACATAAGAAATATTCTTTAGTGGATCACAACTATACCAGTTGTTCTGGGAACTTTGCTATGTCCACTCATGCAAAGCTGTGTCTACTACTTGCCTCATGCATTTGTGAGGGCAAGATTTGTTTTAAATGAGAAACTCATTTAGTAGAGTGGTAGACAATATTACAACTAATTTAATCTGGCAAAATATTCTGATGTTCTAGGCAAGACACATTCTGGTTATTATTTTAAGAGGCAGTTCATCCTGAAAATGGAGCATAATTAGCCTTTTAATATAATTGTCCCATGTCGGCTCTGGTTCTCAGTATAGCTGTTTATTATAATAAAATTTAGGAATGGAAAATCAACCACCTATAACTGTTGAATTACTTTTAATTCTGCATTAGAGAATTGAATTATCCAATATCCAAACACCTGAATTTTTTGATCATTCATTTTACTAATAGTCAAATGGCTGTTAAACTGAGTTAGCCAGTCATTTAATCAGTAATTTCATTCATTACAAGACTTCAAAGATTGGACAATGGGATTAAATCTGTCATGAGTTAACTTCTACCTGGAAAAAAATCCTAGATAACAGTGTCTCTGGTATGAATTAGGAGCCCATATGAGTCAATACTTTATATGGCTCCTATTTTGTTTAATCAGAGATCTTCCCTCATTCATTAGATAGATAGATAGATAGATAGATAGATAGATAGATAGATAGATAGATAGATAGATACTTATACAATTGAAGCCACTATGGGGGCTTTACTGAGCAATTACTGGGTTTATTTATTAATTATGAGGTAACATTAGTTTACAGCTTTGTATTTTAGAGGTATAGAATCTCCTCCTTCAGGTACTGTTCCTATACCATATCTACCACCAGAGAGCTCGAAGAAATAATCTTTCTCTCACCTTAAGGAACTAGAAAAAGAGCAAAACCAAAGCCAGTAGAAGGAAAGAAATAATAAAATGAGAACAGAAATAAATGAAAGTAGAGAGTCCTTTCCCTGTAGTTTTTCAAATTGGAACTTGAAGCACAGCCCTGTATAAGACCACACAGAGCAATTAAGGTGTTTATTGAAA
Source organism: Talpa europaea (assembly GCF_964194135.1). Classification (NCBI taxonomy): domain Eukaryota; kingdom Metazoa; phylum Chordata; class Mammalia; order Eulipotyphla; family Talpidae; genus Talpa; species Talpa europaea. The sequence continues at coordinate 116,110,788 of NC_140073.1, read as the reverse complement.
CTAGTGCATCCAATGTCCTGCAGAAAAAGCTGACACATAGTAGAGAGGATGAGTGTAGCTCAAAAGGAAGCAGAAACCAGTGGAAGGAGAGCCCTAACAAGTGTGTTTGAGTCTCTAAATTGTGGCTGATGCTAAACTTCCCAGTTACACGAGCTCTTTTTTGCTTTCATTTGGACCCCTTCCACTAAAATCATCTGTATTAATTAAGGATGTGATTCCTGTTGATGAACAGGACAATCCAGGTAGTAAATACTGCTTTACAGCACTTTTACATGCAACCTTCCTTTTGCCTATAAATGAAAATAAATATAGACCCAATAAAAATGGTCTGTGAAAATATATAACAAAGGATCTTTGGGTGGTTCTTAGCACATTTAAATGAGTGATTTCAAATTAGGTTAATTTTATTATTAATGATTTTTAACGAGATTTTTTTAAATGTTTATTTATTTATTTATTTATTTATTTATTTATTTATTTATTTATTTATACGAGCACTGGGTACAGTCAGAAGCGCTGGAGGGTGAGACAATTCACCAGAGCCAGAGCGAGGAACAGAACAGGCAGAGTGATGAAATACACTGCTGACACATTTAAATTAGGTTAATTTTATTATTAATGATTTTTAACGAGATTTTTTTAAATGTTTATTTATTTATTTATTTATTTATTTATTTATTTATTTATTTATTTATACGAGCACTGGGTACAGTCAGAAGCGCTGGAGGGTGAGACAATTCACCAGAGCCAGAGCGAGGAACAGAACAGGCAGAGTGATGAAATACACTGCTGAGGGGAGCAGTGGGCGCAGCAGGAGATGTCTGTCGTGCCATGTGAGACCCTCGCTAGTGGCCGGGGATCGAACTGGCACTGCAGAGGCTGCGGGCAGCTTCGCAGCCCAGCGCTCAACCGCTGCGCCACCAGGGGAGGCCCAATGAGATTAATTTTAAGTGTAGTTAATCTTACTATTGATGCTTAATGTTTTATTAAAAACAGCCTCACATATCCTCTTCTTGAGCTATGAAATATATTGCATAGATGCAACAATTCAATTCACAAACAAAAATTGGTTTCATATTACCGGTGAAAAGAACTAACTACAGCTGTTTGGGGAGCTTTAATACCTCTTTTAAGCCACAAAGATACTTGAGCACATTACCTTAAAAACCAATACTGTCTCCTGATTATTTTACAATATTGAAATACTGAACAGTAGGAAGACCATGAGCATTTTAAACCTTTTTACACAATATAAATGCAATCTGAAAATCCTCAAAATACAGGAAAGAAATGTGAATGGTAAATATTGCCACCATTTGAGAATGATTTAATTCATGTCTATAATATTTTTGTCTGAAAGAGAAAATGAAACTGTTATGGGTATTTATCAAAACAGGGAAAACTGGGTTTATGGTTAATGAAAGATGCTGAGCCAATGTTGACGTATGAGGAGGGAGTGGGAGATGCTGGAGAGGAACACTCCGTGAACTGAATAAAACAGGAAATATCAATTGCTGTAGACATTTTTCGGAGGTCAGAAGTTCAAGATTATATTCCTTTGTGTCTCTGGCTCAAATTTAAAATCTCACATATACTCAAATGATCATTTGAGGAATGAATGAACAAATAGTGATTTATTTTGTCTTTTTCCTAGTCAGAAAGATTTGATATCCTTTGGGATTCTTGGGGTTTTATGAAAATTTTAAAAATCCTATAGACCCTGTGATTTCAGTTTCTTCTACAAATGCAATAAGACATAAGCTCAGGAAAAGTGGTATCCATCTCTTTGCAATGCAGTGTTTGCCAATAAATTTCATGTTCTTAACCTTATAAAATTTGTGGTAATCAGAGTAAGAGAACCATACATAATCAGTTCAGCTGACTGTAGCAATGTGGGCTATACCCCTATCTCTTTGATACTCCTGATGCATAATACTGATCAAAGGTGTAAAATGAAGACATCTCTAATGAATGATAACATGTTTCCACAATAGGAAAAACTACCTGAGTACATGCCATTTTGATAGAGGCTCAATTGCACCATCTTTAAACACCTCCTGGAAGCATTGGAAACAATGCCACTATATCTCCATTATAGTTTCCACTGGTCCCAAGTATTTTAAACTTGGAATGGATAAAAAAAATATATGTGATGGAACTTTTAAAAATTGTTTTCCTTTTAAAATATTAATGGGTAGGGGCCTCTCTGGTGGCACAGTGGGTTGAGCGCCGCGCTGCGAAGCTGTCCACAGCCTCTGTGGTGTGGGTTTGATTCCTGGCTGGCCAGGGAGCAACCCACAAGGTGAGGCAGACCTCTCCTGTCTCGCCTGCTGCTCCCCTCAGCAGTTTCTTCAGTCTGTCTGCCTGTTCTGCTCCCTGCTCTGTCTCTGGTGAATTTTCTCACCCTCCCATGCCTCTGACCTGTACCCCAGTTCTTGTATAAATAAATAAATCTTTAAAAATGTGTATATTAACAGGTATGTTTCTTTTACCACTCATCACTTTCTATTGCCCAGAGCACCCTTTTCAGCTTTTAAATCATCAGTTGACCTATTGTCCTCAACAGTAGTTACTCCAGTAGTGCCAGAGAGCAGAGATGTACAGGTTTGGCCATTGAATTTCAAAAGGTATAGTTCAAGAATAAGGAAGAGATATTTGAAGAATTAGTCTTTTAGCACAGTTTTATAAATGTTGTCACAAAGATTAAGATTCTCTAGGGCCTCCCCTGGTGGCACAGCGGTTGAGTGCTGGGTTGCATGGCTGCCCACAGCCTCTGCAGCGCTGGTTCGATCCCCGGCCACCGGCGAGGGTCCCACAAAACAAAACAAAACAAAACAAAAAATTTTCTCTAAACTTCAAGAGAACCGAGGATCTTCCATATAAATTTGAAATTTTCAGAGTTAAGGAATGCCATACCCTGCTGTGCCCTTTCGGATTTCCTGAGAAGGTGACAAACCCCACAGATTTCTTTATGCACCACAGCGACTGCAAAGCACATTGGACATGTCCAAATAATGAATAGACAAACAACTTTTAGGAAGTCTTAGAGATTCCTTGCAAAACTCAATTAGGAGAGGGAATTACCCAGAGATTTTGTCTATGAATATGATGCTAAGAACCTTTAGATTTGTGGTGTTGGAGCTCATAAATAGGAGAAGGCACAATAACAGCTGCAGTGTAAAACTTAAAACTAGAAGCTGGATAAGAACTCAGACATCGCAGGATTAGCAAGCGTAGAAAGTAATGATAACTGAAGTATCACAAGATGGATCCATGAAAATCAAGCATGAGAAACACAATCAAGGCAGGAAAACCATGACTGGGGCCTCCCAGTGGCGCAAGGGTTAAAGGCAGCACTTTCAAGCTATCGCCAGCCACTGTGGCATGAGTTGGAACCCCTGCTGTCCAGGAAGGTGCAGCACACCTCTCCTGCCTCATCCGCTGCTCCCCTCAGCAGTGCATTTCAGTAGATCCACCTGTTCTGCTCCCCACTCTGTCTCTGATGAATCTTCTCACCACCCCCCACCACACCTCTGACTTACACCCCAGTTCTTGTATACATAAATAAACCTTAAAAAAAAAGAAAGAAAACTATGACTTAGCTGAGTTACCCAAAATTAACTATTTTAACTCTTCTGCCAGTAAAGAAAGAATAGAGTTCAAAACAGTCATTGTATGAAAATAGAGTTGCATCTCTTGTATTGAGAATGATGATGTTGTAGATATAATGCAAAGTCAGATCATAAAGAGCACTTTAAATTGCTGAGGAGTGCTATTGAAAGACTTCAAAGCAAATAACTGGATCATCTCTATGATTTAGAAATTATCTCTCAGCAGTGTGCAGAATAGTTTGGAAAACAAAATTGAGGGGAAAGCCTAGGGCATAGCATAAGATGGTGGAGAGGCATTGGGAAGGAGAGGAGAGAAACAGTTTAGCAGAGACTTTTTAAGGCAAGGTTCACTTAAATTAGACATAATCTCTATGATAGTATATGAAACTTCTTTTATATTGGAAATAACCTTATCAAAAAAATTGAGGGCCCCTGAGATTAAACCCCAGTTAATATCAAGAGAGTCTTGCCTAGAGACAGCAAAAGTACAAACTAATCTGGAGAACTTAATATTGTATAGAAGGATTTAAATGAAAGAGAGAGAGTCTTATGATGTTTAAATTCTTACGCTGGCCTTCTGTGTCAACTAAGACCACAGAATATAGAAAGCTAAAGGAAAGCATTGCTCCTATCCTAACAAAATAGCAAATTCACAGTTTCGTTTGTTTCTTTGGGGCACAAAAGAGATTTGCACGTGCAAAAAATCTAATGATTTTTTGTGGAGAAGAGCTCCACAGATGGCCCATCCTCGGGAAACAGCTGGAGGAGTAGGAAATTGCTACAAAAGTTGGTAAGAAGAAAATGGTTGAGCTTTTTATACATTTTTTAAGGCTGGGTAAAAGCTGGTATGATAATTCAGAAACCCTAAGAAACCCTAAGAACCCCATAAACAATTTGCTCTCACTTGTCAAATCTTTTCCACATGCCTTCATAGAGTCATCAGTAATAAGACTGGGGAAAGGACAAGGAAGTGGAGAGATTTAGTTCCTACCTCATCCCCAGAATAAGAATAAAATGAGATAGGAAGTAGAACTGAGGGAACCGTACAAGCACTGTGGCTCTTTGTATTGGGAATGGGGTGACAGAAAAGTTGAATGAGGCATCCCTGCTTCCCTAAGGCACAGGTATGCTGGGTCTGCCAATGCTTGAGAATAAAGGAGAATTTCAGGAAACTTCCAAGTATTTCAAGCCTCACAGGCCCTAGGTAGCAGCCCCCTGAGGGTAAGGGAAGCTTTGGACAACTGATAGCTAATCCTTTGAAGAACAGGTACATGAAATATTACTGAAGGTTAAAGACAGGGAAGGAAGAGTTAGACAAATCCTCCAAATAGTCGTATCTCAAGCAATGCTAAATGTCAAAGGGAAGGTTCTAATCACACCTTCAAGTCCTTTGAAATCTATTGTGAACTGAATCTAACTAAGGCACTGATATTAAATGATGATGGGTGGATGATGATAAAATACATGTAATTGGAGTTGTAAGGAAAGAGCAGAGAAAAATGGAACTCTCAAATTCTAAATGTATGAAAATCACTCATCCACATATTTGAGAAACTTGGCAAACTCTCAAGGCAAATACAAAAAATATACACAGGCACATCACAATAAAACTGTTAAAAGAATCAGAAGTGAAGTCTTGAAAGCAGTCAGAAAATAAATAGCATGCCTCTAGGTAAATAAGAGCAAGCATGTTAAAAACAGAAAAAAAAAAATGCACACTGAAGACTACAGAAAAGTAATTTTTAAGTGCTGAAAGATGAAACTGCAATCTAATACTCTATAGCCAGCAAAAAGTATCTTTAAAAATTAAGATTTTTTAAAGACATTTGTACCTGAGAAGGGCAGGAAAAATATCTATCTTTGTCAGACCTGCAATAAAAGATATACTAAGAAAATTTCTTAAGACAGTTAAAATATACCTGCTAGAAAAAATATCAGCTAAAAAATTATCAGGTAGAAATATGTGTGTATATCATCAGGGCCTCCCTGGTGATGCAGGCGGTTGAGCGCAGCACTGTGAAGCTGTCCGCAGCCTCTGCAGCACCAGTTTGATCTCCACTGGCCTCAGAGCAACCCACATGGCGAGCAGACCTCTCATGTCTGGCCTGCTGCTCCCCTCAGCAGTGTATTTGTCAGTCTGCCTGTTCTGTTCCCCACTCAGATGAATCCTCTCACCCTCCTACACATCTGGCCTGTACCCCAGTTCTTGTATGAATAAAATAAATCTTTGAAAAAAAAAAAGAAATATGTATATCATCAGATTTCATTTTAAAATTACTGATTGCTGGGGCCTCCCTGGTGGCGCAAGTGTTAAGTTGCAGCACTATGAAGCTATCAGCAGCCAATGAGGTTTTTTTCCTTAATTTTTAATCCCACTTTCTTTAACTAATTTTGCAAACTGTAATCTTGTAGTAAGTTTAATTCAGGACTTCAAAAATGTCTTTTTCTTTTCTCTTTAGGATTTAATTATTCAATTAGTTATTTAAAACGTTTTGAAGTGTAAGCAAATTCTTTACCTAAAAATCTTCTTACCAGTGCTTCTCTTACCAATGGGCCATATTCTAACCCTTGCTTCCTATAAACACATTAAGTCAAAAATTAAATCAATCTTCCTTGCTGCAGACTCCTTGAAGCATGTTTAAATCTCAACAGTCTTATTACAATTTTACCAGTCCCAGATCTCTAATTAATTTGTCATTAAATATAATTAAGAAACGGAAATAGTTCTGTTTAAGAACCCACACAAGTTCCAGAGTAATTAAAAACCTTCCTTAATTTATTGGAAACTTGATATTATATTTTTGCTCACTAGCCAAAAAAAAAGCAAGAAACAACATAACCCAAAGGCGACTTCCCACTTCCACATTTAATATTTATCTGGAAATAAAAGGCAAGATCCCAGGTAGTAGGATCATCAGACATTTATCGTGTTGAGAAACCATGTGCTTCTCTTTTTTATGTGTGTTTACCATTATATTTTTATTGTAAATTTAATAGTTTCATGAAGGAAAATTTGAAAGTGTCAGAAAAATGGGAAAATACAAATTCCCATAGTCTCATGGCCTAAATGCAACTGCAGTTAACACTATGGAGTATTTCATGTTCATTATTAAATATTGACAACATAGAAAATGAGTATTTCTGTTTTAAGGCATAAAATAACAATGATAAAGAAGGTGGCAGGTAGCTACCACCAATCTTTAGAAATAAAACTAAAATTACCAATAATTTTGAAGTCCTGTATACCTGAATGATACAGGGCTTCACTCCATCACACAAGTAGTGTTATCCTAAGTTTAAGTTGTTATCATTCCTATGATTTTATTTATGGATTTAGTACACATGACCCCTTCTCCTCCCCTGTCATTCTATTGCATCTCTTAATTCTTAATTCTTTTTTTTTTTTTTGGACTTTTTTTTAAAAAGTCCGAAAGGAGGGTTTCCCCTCCTTTCCCTGCCTCCCCCAAAGTGTGTCTCTGGTTCATAGTTGTTTGTTGATTTTGATTTTTTTCTTTCTTATAGTTATTCTTTTTCCTGGTCCCTTATTTAGGTTTTCTAGATTCCTGCTATGAGTGAGACCATCTGGTATTTTTCTTTTTCTTTCTGGCTTATTTCGCTAAGCATGATCCCTTCCAGCTCCACCCATGTTGCTGCAAATTGCATGAGTTTATCTTTTTTGATTGCTGAGTAATATTCCATGGTGTATATGTACCACATCTTCTTGATCCAGTCATCTATTTTTGGGCATTTGGGTTGTTTCCAAAGCTTAGCTATTGTAAATTGTGTTGCTATAAACATAGGGGTACAAGTGCTTTTTGGACTTGATGTTTCTGTGTCCTTTGGGTACATACCTAGGTGCATCTCTTTATTCTTTTTTTTTTTTATAGAGGCATGTTTTATTTATTTCTTTGTTTGTTTGTTTGTTTATACATGCACTGGGTATAGTCAGGAGCGCGGGAGGGTGAGAGAATTCACCAGAGCCAGAGCAGGGAGCAGAACAGGCAGAAGGACTGAAGTACACTGCTGAGGGGAGCAGCGGGCGGCAGGAGAGGTCTGCGCGCCATGTGGGACCCTCCTCCGGTGGCCGGGGAGCAGCCGGGGATCGAACAGGTGCCGCAGAGGCCGTGGGCATCTTCGCAACCCAGCGCTCAACCGCTGCGCCACCGGGGAGGCCCGCATCTCTTTATTCTTATTCTCCCTTACCACTTTGACAATTTTTGGCCTCATCTTGGATACTTTACATTTTCCTTCTGATTTTTCCCAATGCCCTCTTTACCTTTGTCTAATATTCTGTTAAATCTGTGCACTGAGTTTTTTTTTAAATATATTTATTTATGCATACAAGAGCTGGGGTGCAGACCAGAGATGCATGGGGTGAGAGGATTCACCAGAGACAGAGACAGAGACAGAGTGGGATTCACCAGAGACAGAGTGGGGAGCAGAACAGGCAGATGTACTGAAATACTCATCTGAGGGGAGCAGTGGGTGAGACAGGAGAGGTCTGCTGTGCCATGTGAGTAACTCCCTGGCCTGGGATTGAACTCATGCTGCAGTGGCTGCTGATAGCTTCATAGAGCTGTGTCTCAACCCCTTGTGCCACCAGGGAGGCCCCTGTGCACTGAGTTATTATTTTCCACTACTTGATCTTTTATTTCTAGAAGTTTTCTTTATTTCCCTCAAGTCTATTTTAACAGACTCTCACTCTGTTCTTTTTACAATTCTCTATTTTATTTCTTTGAATAAAGTTGTTTTCTATTTTGTGCCTACCTTAAATATTTAAAACTTTTGCAGGTCTGATTTTACTATCTGTTGTTTCTTACAGCCTTATTTTCTTGGGTGTTATTTTTATTTTTTCATATGTGAGCTAATAATTTTTACTTATGCTCATTTTGGAGGCTGAGTTATAAGTGTATTTCCACAGAGAGGGTTTGTATTTGAGTCAGTCAGAATCTCGGGTATACTATCAACTGGGACCACTTTTGAATTTTAGTTTAAGTTTGTAGGCCACACAGGTAGTCCAAATTTCAGGTCCCAAAACTGTCACTGAAAGGGAACTGTTAATCAAATGAAATCTTTCCTGTTTCCTGCTAAAAGAGTCATAGGTCTGGTGCAGTAAATAATGCAAAGTAAGTGTAAACAACAAGTTTTACCTCTCTAAAGCCTATATAGATGAGATTACCTAAAGGAAGTTACATTTTAAAAAGTCTAGACAGCTGCCAGGCTGATTGATCTCCCAGGGTATCCTTGAATACCTGTCTTTTGTCACAAACTTTTGTGCTTACTGGCCGATGTTATCAATGTAAGATGGTTATGTTATGGAGCAGCCCCGATACATAAAAGAAATCCTTTATCCCTAGACTGGTGCTCAGACCTTACCGGACTACCCAGGTCTGGGACCTCATGCATGAGTAATGAAGCTTTCCTGACCTCACCATTCCTGAAGTACCGCTTGCTTATTCGTCCCTTGTCTGGGTAAAAGGCTAGAATTTATTTCTACAACATCACAAGGGCAAACTTATAAAATTCTCAGGGAAGGTATTTTATCCCCTGGCTACCATCGAGTGTGCTACCTTCGTGATTCCTTCTGTTGCACAAATTTATGCTACAGTCTTATATTAAATATATAGTTCGGATATCCCCGGTGGCACAAGGGGTTAAGACACAACATACGAAGCAATCCCCAGCTGCTGCAGTGCTAGTTCTATCCTCAGGCTGGCCAGGAAGCAGCCCACATGGTGCAGCAGACCTTTCCTGACTCACCCGCTGCTCCCCTCAGCAGTTTATTTCAGTAGATCTGCCTGTTCTGTTCCCCACTCTGTCTCTGGTGAATCTTCTCACCCCCTACACCTCTGGCCTGTACCCCAGCTCTTGTATGCATAAATAAATAAATTTTTAAAAATATATAGTTCTTTGGTGGGGGGGAGGGTGGAGCAGTTTTATGTGGGGTCTACATTTGGATTCTCTGTCTTCTACAAATCCTAGGATTTTTCTTCTGACCTTTGTGTTTACTATATTGTAAGCTTACTAAGGACAACACTAGGTAGGAAAAAAAGTTTCCTGATTTGTAGAATATGCCAGTTTCTGTATTGTAAATATGGAAATGACTGATTACAAACTAGTAACATGGCATTGTTGAACCTAAAATCAGAAAGAGATGCATACAATCAATGCCTGGAGCTGGCGGGCAGCAGCCCCCTCACATCACTGCTTACATGGTTGTGAAAAGCAAAGCCCAGTTCACCAGTTGCTCATTTCCACCTCAGAGTGAAAGAGCAATTGCATACCTCCCTGGGTTTCCCCTTTGACTTTGTTTTAGACTTCTGTATAGCTCTACCAACTTGGCGATATGTTTTATTTTATTTTTTTTTAATTTTAATTTTTTAATTTTTATATTCCCCAAACAATTGCAACCCCTTTATTTTGACCCCAATCCCTCCCCCCTGCCCCCCTCCCCTCATAAAGTGTCTCTGGTTCATAGTTGTTTGTTGATTATGATTTTCACTTTCTTACAGATATTCATTTTCCTGGTCCCTTATTTAAGTTTTCTAGATTCCCACTATGAGTGAGACCATCCGATATTTTTCTTTTTCTTTTTGGCTTATTTCGCTGAGCATGATCCCTTCCAGCGCCATCCATGTTGCTGCAAATTGCATGTGTTTACCTTTTTTGAATGCTGAGTAATATTCCATGGTATATGTGTACCACATCTTCTTGATCCAGTCATCTATTTTTGGGCATTTGGGTTGTTTCCAAAGCTTAGCTATTGTACACAGTGCTGCTATAAACATAGGGGTGCAGGTGCTCTTTGGAGTTGATGTTTCTGTGTCCTTTGGGTAAATACCTCGGAGTGGAATTGCTGGATCATATGGGAGCTCTATGTTTAGTAGGTCAAGAAATCTCCACACAGCTCTCCATAGTGGTTGGACCAGTTTGCATTCCCACCAGCAGTGCAGGAGAGTTCCTTTTTCTCCACAACCTCGCCAACATTTGTTGTTGCTAGTTTTTAAAAGGAGAGGTTTTATTTGTTTGCTTTTCATTGCCCAGAATTTCACTAAAGGGCTGTAGAGACTACCTAGTTATCCTTACTGCCCTTAAAACAAGTTCTTATCTTTGTTTTCTCCTTCTCTTTTGAAAATATAAAGTTTTTTTTATTTTTTTAGCTGTAAAGATTATACATGTTAATGATAGAAAATTTGAGAAATATACAAAAGAGAAGAATATTATCATCATCCACAAGTTTATAACCAAAAACTAAATACTGTTGAAAAGGAACTGCTAAGCAAATAAATCATTCCTGCTAAAGAATCTTAGGCCTGGTGCAGTAAATAATCCAATGCAATTGTAAATAACAAGTTCACTTACTTGATAAACCTTTCCTTAGAGAGCTTTCCATCTAAGTTTTAGCTTATCTAAACAAGGTAACATTTTAACAAGGTTGTACAGCCTGCCAAGCTGATTCATCTCTCAAAGGACATACCCGAATGTCCATCTTTCCCCCTTTGTCTAGGAGTTTTATAGCAAATAGTTGTGCTTGCTAACCAATGTTATCAATGTAAGACGGTTGTGTATAAAAGAAACATTTTGTCCCTAAACAGGTGCTCAGACCTTAGGGGACTACCCATGTATGAGACTTCATGCATGAGTCATAAAGCTTCTTCTGACCTCACCGTTCCTGAAGTATCGCTTGTTCTTCCCTTGCCTGGGTAAAAGGCTAGAATTTATTTCTGCAACACTGATAACATCTGGGTGCTTGTCTTTCTCATCTTTATATAGTGTGTGCATGTGATTATCTGTGTTTTTATCTAGTTTCCATCATGCTATACCTACCATTTGAGCATTTTTATTTCCTTATAATATTTAATTATTAGTTATGTCATTAAATATTTCTCTACAACCCATTTTTATGACTGCATAGTGTTCTCTCACATGAATGAACCATAATGGTTGATCTATAACAGGGTGGTCTCCAGGAAAGGGGGAGGTTCCAGGTTTCCTGCCCCACCCAAAGGAGGGTGGAGCTGAGCAGAGAGAGAAGAAGCTGCAGAGGAGACTGAGAAGGAAAGAAGCAGTGTGGAGAGCCAGAAGGAGACCTGGAAGAGGCACATGGAGTGGAAAGACGTGAAGAAAAGTGCGCTTGCCTTTTGGTCGTGGACTGGGTGACACAGATGTGGGTGAGAGACCTGTGGGGAGGTGACAATGGCGGTTTTTGTCTTGATTTTGATTTTGCTCTTTTCCTTTCAGACTTGCCTGGTGGTTTCTGATCCTTTTCTGTGGGTCCCCACTGGAAGATGCTTTAGACTTGGGGCAGGATTTGGGGCCTTGCTCTGGGTCAATCCTGCTGGGGTGGACTTTTATCCACGAGGGGACGGGTAACTTTGGGTGTTTGATTTAGAAACTATATTCTTTGCCTTTCCTGTATTGTTTCCTAATTGTATTAAAGTTCCTTCCCATTAAGGTCTCATGTTTTGTGTTGATGCGGTGGATGGCAGAACCTATTTAAAGCAGGCAGGTTTAGGGGGCCTAGGGTGCCCCTCTCCCTGTAAAAGATTATTTATATTGCCTCTAAGTCTTTACCAGTATAAGTATTGTTGTAATGAGCATAAAAGTTGTACTCCGGGTCAGTTTCCTGAGACATTGAATTTTTCCCTTAACCATCTTGGAATTGAGACAATGTTCCTCTATAATGTTAGACTATTTCTTTTTTCTTATGACTGCCTTGTTTAGTTGTAGCTCATCCTGCAGCAACTCGCCTTTTCCTACTGTATCTCCAGTTCTTCATCATTAATAATTATTTACCTTTTTGCTTTTTTAGGGAAATGTGTGAACATTTAAGAAGCAGCCTCATAATGGGATTTACTGGTAAATACATTTTTAAAAAAGGCCAAAGGAGAAATTTGTCAAGTCTTTTTTCCATTTCTACCTATACTAAAATCAATTTTTCACCTGGATTTTGATGACTTTATTAATTATTATATGGCCATCTTGTAAACTATGAAAAGTATTGTTTTCCAACAAATCAAGTTATTGCTGGTCCACTGTGGACATCTTTGGCAATGGCATACGGACAGAGAAAGGGGAACTCAATGAATCCAGTATTTGCAATGAAATTGAGTCATCAGTTTATGAGAAATTTCAGTGGAGGTCAGTCTTTGCTCTGCTAGCTAAGTACTCTCCATTTGCCCTCATGCTCTGTGACTTGTGTTGACTGTATTTCTTTTGGGTGAATCATCTATCAGGAAAGAACAGAGAAAGAGAAGTGAAGAAATGACTTCAGATTCTCTCACCCTGGGACAGAATAAAATAGCAGAATATGAACTTGAGGTAGGCAGAGTAAATAATGCAACTTAAGAGATTTGTAGTCAGAAAGAGAACATTTAAGATTATTTTTAATAATGTAATATTTAATAATGTTAGATTGTTTTAATAATTTTAATAATAATGTAATAATGTAAGATTATTTTTAATAATGAACTATAGAATAGCTCATCTTAAAATTAAGTCATCTCAAAAAGTCAAGTTGTAAAATTAAGTTACTTTACATCTCCAATAGAAATGGTTGACAGGCCCTCCCCGGTGGCGCAGTGGTTGAGCGCTGGGTTGCGAAGCTGCCTGCAGCCTGTGCAGCGCTGGTTTGATTCCCGGCTGCTCCGCAGTCCTCTTTTGCCTCCAGCTGCTCCCCTCAGCAGTGTACTTTGGTCCTTCTGCCTGCTCTGCTCCCTGCTCTGGCTCTGGTGAATTCTCTCACCCTCCCACACTTATGACTGTACCCAGTGCTTGTATAAACAAATAAATAAATCTTTTTTTAAAAAAATAAATAAAAAGGAAAGTTTAAAAAAAAAAGAAAAAGAAATGGTTGACAATCTCATATTAAATGAAGTTATTTATTTGTTTATTTATTTTTAAATCAGAGATGCTGTAACAGGAGGAAGTAACTTCTATCTTATTAAAAAAAAAAAGATTTATCTATTCATGCATGCAAGAGCTGGGGTACAGGCCAGAGGTGTAGGGGGTGAGAGGATTCACCAGAGACAGAGCGGGGAACAGAACAGGCAGACTGACCGAAACACACTGCTGAGGGGAACAGTGGGTGAGACAGGAAATGTTTGCCGTGCTGTGTGAGTATCTTGCCGGCGGGCCGGGATTGAACCGATGCTGCAGAGGCTGTGGACAGCTTCACAGCACTGCGCTCAATCGCCTGCGCCACCAGGGAGGCCCTAGAAGAAATCTTTTACTGTCCTCTTCTTTCTGATTCCACAGTATCAAACTATCAGTCATATCACAGTCTCACGTACTCATGTATTCAGATACATAGTAACATTTATATAACTATATAGATATATACATTTCAATTTGATTAATGCAAGTTCACTCTACCCAGAAGCAAAAAAACTTTTGTTAAAATCATTTACTTTAGTAAGGGCCTAATATAACACTTCAGTAGATGACAAGAACATAAAGTTTTCTTAGATAATTTAGAAAATGGGCATGATGAAGCCTACTTCACAATTTATCTCCAAAATTAAATATGATAATTTATGTAAAGTACTTAGTACACTACTCCCATGTGAATGGTCACATTCAATTCAATTCATCTAGCATCCAATGAGTACTTACTTACGAAGTAATGGTTTGGTAAATTGGAAGAGTATAGGCACATATTTTTTGTATGTATTAATTTATTTTTAATACAAATTGTTTATATTTAAGGTATACAACTTGGTAATCTGATATACATATACAAGGCAAAATTATTACTACAACAAAGCTAATTAAAATATTATCTCTTCCCATAGTTACTCTTCCCATAGTACCTGGAGAACACCTGGAATTTACTCTTAGCGAATTTTCAATATTAAATACAGTATTTTTAACTATAATCACCACACTGTGCATTAGAGAGCGACACTTATTCATTTATATAACTGCAACTTTGTACTTTTTGATCAGCATCTTGCCATTTTCTCCACCTCCCTATCCCTGATATATACTGCTCTATTCTCTGCCTCTATTTATTTGAATTTTTCAAATTCTACATATTAGTAAGATGATGAATTTTTTTTCTTTCCGTATCTTGTTTGTTTCACTTCACATAATGTCTTCCAGAGTTGTTGCAAATGACTCTTTTTAAAGGTTGAATAATATTTCATCATATGTACACATATAATATATGTACACACACATATATATCATTTCATAACTTCTTTATCCAGTCATCTGATGGGCATTAGTTTGTTTTAATATCTTGAAATGAACATGGGAGTGCAGACATCTCTTTGAAGTATTAATTCCATTTCCTTTGGGTATATGCCCAGAAGAGAGACTGCTGGATCATATGGGCACTTGAAAATTTAGTTGGTTTACTTTTTAAAAACCTTCATAACTTTTCCTAATATCTTTACCCATGTATATTCTCATCAACAGTGTGCAAAGACTCCCTTTTCTCCACATCTTCCCCAACACTTGTTATAGTATTTATATAGTAGTATGGCATAGATCATACATGACCCTACCCTCATTAAATTTAAAATCTAGTGGCGAAACAAATTCCACACACTTTAAACATGTACATAACAATATTAGACAGTATATATTCAAGACATAATATAGATAGGAAAAGCTTTGATTTCAAAAAAGGAAAGATTTATGTGAGTGAAAGTGGGCAGATCTCTTGAAGGAAATGGCACTTTTAACTATTACTTTTTTTTTAAAGATTTATTTATTTATGCATACAAGAACTGGGGTACAGGCCAGAGGTGTGGGGGTGAGAGGATTCACCAGAGACAGGGTGGGGAACAGAACAGGCACAGTGATTGAAATACACTGCTGAGGGGAACAGGGGGCAAGTCAGGAAAGGTCTGCTGTGCCATGTGGGCAGCTCCCTGGCCAGGGATCCACTTGTGCTTCAGTGGCTGTGGGCAGCTTCATAGTGCTGTGTCTTAATCCCTTGTGCCACCAGGGAAGCCCCACTTTTAACTATTACTCTTATAGTAGAGTAGTAAGAGCTCAGGTTTGAATTCTGGTTCTTCCACTTCTGTGTGATCTAGGACAAATTACTTAACCTTCCTATCCCTGTTTCCCCATGTAAAGCATGTGAGTACTTAACCCTGGATTGTCTGGTATGTTAAATGCAATGATGCATTAGAGAGGTAAGTGCAGTTTTTGACCCCTGGTGAGGGCTTTCTAAATGTGGTGGTAAAAATGTTGTAAATGAAGACAAGAATAAGAATAAAAATAGAAGCTGTACAAGGATCAATTTTTAATATACCCTATTTTATAATTTATATACTCAATGTGGTTTTTAAAAAAGTAGAGAGGAGCTTAATAACAATTGGAGATTATAGTGATCATTTTATTTGCCTTTTTTGATTGACATTTTTATAAAATACCATGGATTTTTCAGGCTATTTAAATTATTAAATTTAAGTAAATTTCAGAGCTAAAAGACTCATGAATCATTTTTAATTCTTGTGGGTATACAAAATTTTAAAAACTATCTGTTCTGAAATGTTCATTTTAAAATCAATTTATTCATTAATATTTATTAGTATTTTTTATTTTGTTCCATTCCCTTTAGATATAGTTCTACTCTGTATAGTTTTATCTTTTATAAATTTTATAAATTTATATTTATTTGTTTTCATAATAACAAGCATACAATTGACTATAAAACATAAAAACCTTCAACAGTGAAGTTAATATACCTACAAGATAAACATTATTGAATTAGAGGCATTTATATCTCTGACATAATCCAGAGACTAACATGTTGAATAATAATAACCTGCTTTGGTTATATATTAAATTATTGAAAATCCAAATGGTAATGGTTATTATAAGACTTGATTATTCATTATTTTCCTTTCATTTTTATATTTTTCACTCATTTGACAAAAACATTATTAGCATTTCCATTAAATCTGACTTGTACCAATAAAGAAGTATTTTTTATTTTTATTTTATTTTATTTTATATAATTCTTATATCATTTTTCATTTTTGCACAATGTATGCATTTTCATTTTGGTTATATTCCCCATGCAATTGCACCTCCCCTTATTTTGACCCTAATCCTTCCTCTCACCGCCCTCACCCCATAGTGTGTCTCTGGTTTATAATTGCTTGTTGATTTTGATTTTTACTTTGCATTAATTAGTATAAAGAAGTATTTTTTGAAAAATTACTTCATCGTGAGAACTCAGACTGCTTTCTTTTAAAAAAAATCAATTGTCTTTTCTTTTAAAATTTGGGTAATATCAGCATTTACTCTTCAATTAAAAAATATCCTACTTTGGAAACTGAGAAGCAATTGATTAATTACAAATTCATAAATTGTACTGGAATAAAGGGAATTCATCCAGAAGATGTCAGTCAATGACTCAAGATTAAGACATGGTATGGATAAATGAAAATGAAGAGAAATGAGACATCCATAGGCAGGGCTTGAGCTGAGGGCTAAAGATGACTCTTCAGGACAATGTACAGTATGAGCAAGACACATGGAGCCTTCTTGGTGAGCAGAGTGAGCACTGGCCCCTGAGTCAGTCATAGCTGGACCTGTAGATATCCCTGTTAGAGGAATTCACAGTGGAGATCTGCCCTTTTGCTGTAGTAGTTGAGATATTCTTAGATAGCCTCATCACTATGTTGACTTTTAGGCTGTGATTGTTCCCTGATCTAGGGTGAGATATTGACACTCCTGGAAGAAAATCTCTAATATCAGGGTGGGTGTGTGGGTATCAGAGAGTCCTTTATGTCCAAGGAGTCTAGGTTCATATGGATTAAGTATTGTTTACTTCAGTTCTTTATTATCCTCTGGGAATCATCTGTCTCTGAAGCAGTTTCTTTTTGGTGATAGTTTTGTCCTTGAGTTTGGCATTGACAATTATTTCTAAAATCCTGGCTCTAAGATATTCCTTGGTAATCCATTAGACACACAAGGAAAACATTACTCTTTCAGGTCACTGGACTATATTTATTGAATTTCTGTTTTAAGGTATTAAATGCTTAATCAGTCAACCTTTATTGAGCACACATTGAGTATCCAGCACTATATTAGATGCTGTAGGTAGGCAAAAAAGATTTACTAAATGAGGTTCATGCCCAGTCTAATTTTGATAGAGAGAAAATAAATCTAAAAGGAATAGAGACCTTGAAATAAAACATAAAAATGGAAAAATTAATATATGTACCGCAGTCTATCATTTACCACTCATGACATACATTTAATGAATATTTATCACATATATATGATATGTAAGACCATCTGCTAGTGCTATGATGTTGTAAATTTTGAATATAGTATAGTCTGCCCTTAGACCACTTGTAATGCAGAAAGAGTTGTGACGAATAGACAGGTAATTATAATGTGATATGCCAAGTAACTGGTGCAAATCTAAGACTTGTGTCATGAAGAAAAGCACTGTTAGAATAGATGATATTTGTGTTGCACCTTAAAAAATGAAGAAAGGGACTCCCAGGTGGCGCAGGCATTTGATCACAGTGCTGTGAAGCTGTCCGCAGCCTCTGCAGTGCAGGTTTGATCCCCACTGGCCGTGGAGCAACACACATGGCACAGCAGACCTCTCCTGTCTCCCCGCTTACTCCCCTCAGCAGTATATTTCAGTCAGTCTGCTGGTTCTGTTCCCCACTCTGTCTCTGGTGAATCCTCTCACACTCCCGCACATCTGGCCTACAACCTGGTTCTTGTATAAATAAAATAAAAATAAATCTTTTTTAAAAAATGAAGAAATTGCAGGGGGATAACATATACAAAGGGATTTCCCACAGAAGAAAGACTCAGAAGACAAGAGCATAGCCTATTTTTATTAGTTATCTAATTACATGTAGCAGACTCCCCCCAAAGTTACTTGCTTAAAACTATAATAATCATTTGTTATCTCTCATGGTGTCTATGGGTAAAGATTGTGGGATTGGCTTGGCCAGCCAGTTCTGGCTCAAGGTCACTCTTGATTTTGCTGGGGCTGCGCTCACATGAAGGTTTAAAGTAAATATCAGGACTGGAGTATTTCCTTCCAAGGTGACCAACTGGGAAACTGGAGCTGATGCTGGTCAGGTGTGTCAATTCCTCTTCAAGTAGACTTTTCAGGGGCCATTTTAATGCCCCATAAGTGAGCAAACTGGTGAGCAATCCCAAGAGACCCAGGTGATGCCACATATGACCTAAGATGTCATTTCTGCTGTTTTTATTTCACACAGGTTAGCACTGACTTAACGAGTGGTGGGGCTGTGTTTATAAGAGGATGAAGGTCAGGAGGTGAAGACCATGAAGGCCTTCTTTGAGACTGGACATAGTACCAGGCAAAATGAAGATGATGAAAAAAAAAATAGGTGGTTTTGGAAACATTTTTAGGCTTTTGTTGGGGATTTACTTGTCTATGTTCCCAACAAAAATGTGAGAACCTTGAAGGCAAAAATGGTCTTTTAACTTTATCATTTTCTTCAATGCCTCAAACACTACTTGGTAAATAATAGAGACTTCATACATCATTCTTAAAGAAGTGAATAAATAAATACTTGAATGAATATGATCTGAGTGATAAATTAAAAAATATCAAAATTGTTGGATAAAGTATTTGACTCAGGAGACTGTGGGAAGCTATATATGTGAGCCAGGGCCTGCATAGAATCTTGAAAAATAAGAATCATAGGTGTTAACCAGTATTAATCAAGCCTTTGCCAGGGAGACATGATTATTTCAGTCACTTAAAAAGTCTACCAATAGTGTAGAAGGAGTCAGTAGATGAAATTGTCTTCAGAACAACCAGAGTTTAGATTACCAAAACAAATCTTTGAATCCCATCTCTGAACACACCTTCAAATGAGCCTCACCTCTCCTGTGGACTCACTGGACTCACTCAGTTGCAGGACTCACTGTGTGTCATTGTCATTCTTCTTGTTTCAGATTGTCATTCTTGTTTCATTAGTAGAAAGGGCAAAGACTTTGGAGCTGTTTGTTGTATTTGTTCTTTGCAATCACAATAGGCCATGGCCAGGCCATCTGTGCTGAAGTCCCAAGTAGACTCTAAATTTTAACAAGAAGCAAAAGAGGACATCATTGTGAGGCAGCAAGACATTCAGAACCTGACACTGGGATCCTAAGCCTGAGTGATATAGGCTGTTAGGACCCTGCAGCACCTACTTAACCATCCCCGTTCATAAAAGGTACAAAAGGCAACCAGCTGTACACCTATGGAATCTTCTGACCTGGAGGATTCTGTCCAGCTGTCAGGATTCCAGATGTGGAGAGTGCATCCTAAAGAACAAAGATGCTCCGCAAGAAAAGTCCACTCTCATCATGGCGTGTCCATCTTGCACAGACTCTTTGCTGGTTCTACATTAAAACAAGCACAAAACAGCCTTAATAAGGTCTGAGTCAGCCTTTGAACTTGGACCTGCCTTTGTGGTCTGCCCTCACCCCACCTATGAGCACAAGACTAACTAAATTAAACCCCATTTCTGTACAAACATAACTGTAAAAGTACAGGAAACACAGGCTGTCCCTATGTTCCCATAAGAGAGCTTTTGAGGTTATGTATCATCCATTTTTTTCCCTCATAGTTTATTTGAAGGAAGTGTTACCGTTGTTCTTAATAATTCCTTTAAATAGAAGAGGTGAAATACTTTCCTTCTACACACGAGCTGCTGTTAGGAAGCTGGCAGGGATGGTATCTGTCGGTGAAACCCTGCTTCCCACTCATGCTTCCTCTCATGAGTTGTGCTAAAGAGCTACCACCTCTCACACATGCAGCAAAACTGAGCCGAGCTAAGACCAGAGAGAAGATGGAATGCAGCCATCATGCTGGGAAAAACAGGCTCAGGTAGAGTAAATCTGTATTTTCTTTCATTGCTAGTAAGATTGCTGAAATATTTTCAACGTCAAGAATTGAAATTACGTTTTGACATTATTGTCATTTTTCAGACCAAGGGATTTGACAAGCAGTACAATCCAAGGAGAGTGCAAGCCCAGGCCTGGGGACAAGGTCAGAAACAGTTCCCTCTGAAACTGAAATGAATAGAATCAGCATCTATTCATATACGCCCTCATCGCGCTCCCACGCACCCTTGCTCAACTTTTCCCTGCAACCCACTCTCTGCTGGAAATAGACCGATAGACTGCTCTGTCAGACTTATGCAAGGCTTCGAGGCTCTCAAACTGCTCTCAGACTGATGTTCCGAGTGGGAGTTCACCCAAGGGGTTAAGAGTTGAGTGAGGTTTCACAGGGTTTCTCTGTACACAAAGAAAATCTGTGGAGTTGAGATATATACAATAAGGCAGATCCAGGCCTGTAACAGTCCTTGAGTTCTCCATTTCCTGAGTTACTGTCAAATGTACTCCCCTACTCCCTGCCCCTACAGGATCCACTTTCTCCCACAGTCAGGACCAGTTTTGTTGGAAAGGAACATCACTTAAATAACAGATCGCGCACCATGGTGCTATTGGTCCATCTCTGTCTTTGGTGACCCAACCTAGCAATGACTATGTTCCTGTCACTGACTCCTAGTATCTTGGTCTGGAAAACAAATGAGTCCCTGTCCTAGTCTCCTAGAAGATGCTGCCTGTTCATTGTCAAAGTGGTCTCTTTCATGACTTGCCTGAACTGCCTGAGCTTCCTGAGCTGGCACTACGTATCCCTGTTTCTCAATTCTGGTTTTATTTTCCCACAAGCAATGCACAAGGGTTCCGATTTCTCTACATCATTGCCAGCACTTATTATTTTCTGTGTTTTGAAAATAACCATGCTAGTGGGTGTGAAGTAGTGCCCAAGAAGATTCTAAAAATTGCCAATACTTATGGCTCAGGTCCAGGGACTCTAAGTGATTGGAGGTGAGGCCTTATCAACAATATCTGTTAAAACTTCCCCAGGTGATATTAATGTGCAGCCAGAATTGACCACCTCTAATACATTCTTGGCTTTTACTTCCTGACTCCTGTCCCATATTCCCAGGCTGCTTTCCTGGTCTCACACAAAGAGACAAAAACCTAGAGGGACTTGCCAAGTACATGCAGCAATAACTAGCAAGGTCTGTCTGACTCCAAACTCTGTTCTATCCATTATACCCCATCTGTGTCCTAAAGATTTTCCCCATGCAGACAGGAGTAATTTAACTCTGGTTCTGGATTGTGGGATTCATTTGTTTCCTAAGGTTGCCATAACAAATTGTAACAAAAATAAGTGACTTAAGAGGAGAGAAATTTAATCTCTTATGCACCTAGAACCTAAAGTCTGAAATCAAGGTATTTGCAGCTGTTTCACTCTGGAGTCTTTTCCTCCAAGAAAGTGCCTCCCGAGGGAAGTTTCCACGCCTCTTAGCTTATGGTAATATTTGGCAACTGCAGATACATCACTCCAATTTCTGCCTCCATGTTCATGTAGCTTTTTCCTTTGGGTCTTTTCTCCTTTTGCCTCTTATAAAGACACCGGCCATTCAGTTAGGGCCTACCTTGAATCCAGGATGATCTCATCTTTTTTTTTTTTGAAGATTTATTTATTTATGCATACAAGAATGGGGGTACAGGCCAGAGGTGTGGGGGGCAAGAGGATTCACCAGAGACAGAGCGGGGAATAGAACAGGCAGATAGACTGAAATACACTGCTGAGGGGAGCAGTGGGCGAGTCAGGAGAGGTCTGCTGTGCGATGTGGGTTGCTCCCTGGTTGGGGATCAAACTTGTGCTGCAGTAGTCGTGAACAGCTTCTTGACCCCTTGTGCCACCAGGGAGGCCCCAGGATGATCTCATCTTGAAATCCTTAACTTTATTATATTCTCAAAGATCCTTTTTCCATAGAACATCACACTCACACATCTGAAGAGTTAAGTTTTGTGCATATTTAAGGGGACCACATGCAAATCACGCAGGGACTTTTCTATCCATCTTCCAGATTGCAGTCAGGTCTGTCATGACTCAAGAATTCAGCACATACCAAAGCTCAACCTATTAGATTCAAGTTTGGATCTGGACTTTCACTGGAATCAGAATGCTTAATTGGCCACATAAATCTTTGTCTCAAGTGAAAGAGGCTACCTGACTTTTTAGTTCAACTGTAATGGGCTCTGGAGCAATGTCCAGTCCCTAAAATAGTTTTGAGACTGACTTGGTGCCAATAAAGTCAGGTCAGGCCCTAACTCAAGAAGCCACTGAAGTGCCCAGAATGGACCACATGCCCTGCTTTCTCTTCCTCTTCAAATAGATCTACCAGCACACCGTCTGTTGAGGCTACTTTAGGATAAAAGTGACTGGGGTGAAAGCTCCAGTCATTGGAGCTGATAGCATTTAATGCCCCCTGATAGAACTCCAAACTGATCCCACTTTTCACAGTGTCCTTTCTCTTTCTCCCTGATCAAACTAACATTTAGTGTCCACACTGCCCTCTGATGATTGCAAGTCTTCTTGGAAGGGAAACAACAACAACAAACACAATTTCTCCTGGAAAAGGCTAGAGCAACCAGCTCTGTGGTGAGATGGAGGCGTCCTGACCAGACCGTCCCAGTCTGCAGCTAACTTTACTGTCCTACTTGGATCAAAAAAGGCCCATCCTTCATTGCCAATCTCTCCAGACCCTGTATAATCTGTGGGCAGTTTTGGAGAAAGGAAGTTGCATTTTGTCTCATAAATATCTTATCTGTGTACCAGAATCAAGGCAGACCCACTTTTCCAACTGTGCAGGCATCTGGGATGTTGGGTGTAAAATCCTGAACTGAATTATTTTCAGTTTGGAGTGTTTGATAAGGTGTCTAAAGTGAGAGCATTTTATTTCTCAGCTTTGCAGAAAATTGCACACATGGTTCTCACTCTCATTTTCTTTTAATATTTGGGAATATTTTATTATAGACTATGACTCCTTTATGAGCGAATACGTCTGAAAGCCAAATGCAGTCTCCCCACGGATGCAGCCATTTGTAAAACCTTCATAGAATCTACAGGCAGAGGTTTTAAGAAGTGAGAGAGATAATCCATCAACTTTTCCTGCATATTCTCCTGACTGCTGAGAAAATTAAATTTGTTTTCACCTACTGAAACCTACATACAGTTTTATTATATAAATCTAATCTGTGTTTAATGTTAACCTGCAATCAATTACCTCTTATGGTAAAAACCTAGTCCTATATGTTTTTTTTTTTTAATTGGAAGTCTTACCTTAGCATATTTATTGATAATCTAATCTGTGGATCTGTATCCTAAGGTTTTTGCAAGACGCATTTATTTTTTTTCTCGGTGTTTATTTTCCCATTTCAAGAAAAGAGAGACAGGGAAATAAAGATGACAAATACAGGAAAAGAAGATCAGCAATTCTCTTATAACCAAAAGACCAAAGAAGAGAAACCCAACTATGCCCTGAAGGAACACAAATCTCTATGCAACCCCAGACTGGAGCCTTATAAAGCCAGCTCCAGGATTTCATCACCAGCCGGTAGCTCTAGAGAAACCTGGCCAATCCTGAGCCATGGGATTTCAATGGTTTGGTGGCCTGTCGTTCTGCAAGCGTCCTTTAACAATCTTGGGTTTGCCACATGGGAGATGACTTCTTTCTGTTCAGAGTTTTTACAGTATCTTTGGCGACAGTAGGCAACCGCAGCTGATCCATTATCAGGGACTTGCATCCTTGACCCATAAGGACATCTTCTGCAGCTGTCACAACCTACCTCAGATTTTCTTCATACTTCAGAAGTTCAGCCTTGTGGTCCTGTGATGCACAGGGCAGTAGCTCTGTGGCTCACATATCTCTGCATATGCTGGAAAGAAGTCTCTGTCATCTCCTTCTACTTGAAGATAAACAATTCTGGGTAATGCAATTACCCAGGATATTGCTTCAGAGCTCTGTCTTCTCTGAGGGCGGCACATTGGAGGGTGCCTATCTGAGGAGAATTCACAGTCGAATATGATCGTTATTCCTTTCTGAGTGTCCACATGTTAGGGAGAAAAGGATGTCCTAAGCTAATTCCATACAGGCTTTGTGGTCTCCACCCCCACTCCAGACCAAAGCCATCAGGACATTGGGAAAGACAAATCCCATCACCACCAAAGGGAAGTGGCTGGGACCTGAGGGTGGAGTTAAGCAGCCGGTTTGGTATAAAACCAGACATGTGGGTCTTGGGGGGTTGTTTTGGCTTCATGGCTGTTGTCTCGCGGCCAGCTCTGAGAGTGCCATTGGGTTTCCAGGTCAGTGGAACAGGTAGGACACATTTAAGACTTTATTTCCCTATTTTCTCCCTGAGTTGTACATTTCCTCATTTGCCCTTCCCTTGTAAATAAACCTTTTATTAACCTTTTGTGTGTGCCTGCAATGGAGTATTAATAAGTCCCTTTTAAGCGCGCGGGTGAGGACCCACAGCCAGGCAACCCGTTTTATATCGGGGCTGCCCTGTAACACACAGGGGCCAGTGGGCTTCTTCAAGAAGTTATACAGTTCTTCCCACTGTACAACTTTAAGGCTCCCTGGACATGCCCTCCCAGATACTCGTGTGGATAGTGTTAGAAAATTACTATCAGTGAGAAATCAGTGATAGAAAACTTTCAGACTTTGAAACTCCTCTGATCATAGGCAGCCACCATTTCTGTGTTGACAGACTTCAGATTTTGGTGTTTCCTTGTTATGGTCAGCAAAGCACATACACTGCAGAAATCCCCAATCAGAAGCCCCTAGTTAGAATCTTCCTCCAGCATTGGAATAATATTTTTTTTAAAGATTTATTTATTTATGCATACAACAGCTGGGGTACAGGTTAGAGGTGCAGGGGGGTGAGAGGATTCACCAGAGACAGAGTGGGGAACAGAACAGGCAGATTGACCGAAATACACTGCAGAGGGGAGCAGGGGGGTGAGTCAGTACAGGTCTGCTGCACCATGTGGGCTGCTCCCTGGCTGGCCAGGAATTGAATTCATGCTGCAGTGGCTGCGGATAGCTTCATAGGCTGCATCTTAATGTCACAGAGAGACTGTCGTGTTTAGACCTGAGTCCTTTTTGAACTCTTTGTGACTAGGCCAATATTTATTTTTTACTTTATCTTGTATTGAGTTGACCTTGAATTTTACCACCTGCTTTAGCCTTGTCCTGTTTAAAAATCCTGGCATCGAAGGGGAGTGATACAGACAGCTCTGTTCAGAGATGCCTTGGCCTATTCTTGATCTTCCTGGGAAAACCAATTCCTCTGAAATCTCTGCTTGATCTGCTCCTAATTCTGCATTTTTATCCAATTTCAGAATTGTAATAGACTGCTCAAATATTTCATTTTTCTTTCCACAAATTTCCATTGTCTATCAGAGAAAAGGGAAACATATAAAGCCTCCCAAATTTTTTATGGCCCTTCAGGTTCCTGGGTGCCTACCACCCCAAGGGCTTCAAAGTGTGGTTTGCATATTAGTTATTTGCAAATAAGCTACATATTGTATCTCTCTTCCTGTGGTCAAAATCTAAAGCAATCCTGCAGGGCTCTGCACTGACCTGCATTTATAAAGTACTGGTGATTATTCATCCCAGCAAACGATACTCCCTGAGGTACTGAAGACTCCAAGTGACCAACTCCATCGAAGTCTGCAGAAGTTGTAAGCTGAGTGGTTGACATCTTGCCAACAGAATGATTTAAAAGGTCAAGGCAGTATTTTGAGGGTCCCCCAGACAAACTGTAACAGGGTGGTCCCAGGAAAGGGGGAGGTTCCAGGTATCCTGCCCCAACCAAAAGGAGGGTGGAGCTGAGGAGAGAAAGAAGAAGCTGCAGAGGAGGCTGAGGAAGGAAGGAAGCAGGATGGAAAGCCAGAAGGAGACCTGGAGAGGCACATGGAGTGGAGAGACATGTGAAGAAACTGTGGTTGCCTTTTGGTCGTGGACTGGGTGACACAGATGTGGGTGAGAGGCCCGTGGGGAGGTGACAATGGCGATTTTGATTTTGCTCTTTTCCTTCCAGACTTGCCTGGTGGTTTCTGATCCTTTTCTGTGGGTCCCCACTGGAAGATGCTTTAGACTTGGGGCAGGCTTTGGGGCCTTGCTCTAGGCCAATCCTGCTTGGGTAGACTTTTACCCATGAGGGGACGGGTAACTTTGGGTGCTTGATTTAAAAACTATATTCTTTGCCTTTCCTGTATTGTTTCCTAATTGTATTAAAGTTCCTTCCCATTAAAGTCTCCTTTGTTTTGTGTTGATGTGGCAGATGGCAGAACCTATTTAAAGTAGGCAGCTTTGGGGGGTCTGGGGTTCCCCTCTCCCTGCCCTGTAACAGATTTGGCGCCCTCCGTGATCGAAGACAGAGCCATCCGTGGTTAGTCAGCCCCGTGGGGAAATTGGGCTTCCCTATGGCACTGGCTACCATAACTGCAATGTGATTTTTGGTTTCTCTTAGCGTGTTTGTTTCATATGTAGATTTGCTGTACAAAAACTGGCTTGGGCTTTGTGAAGATTCTGTGTGTGTGTGTGTAATTTGCTTGTAGTGACTTGCCAAGAGATGTGATTTTGTGGAAATTGTTCTGTGCAACAGTTTTACTCAAAAGATTAGGTAGTAAGTTGGACCATGTGACCAGATCAAAGATGGCATCTGAGGCCACTTGGCAGGCTCTTGTAAAACTCCAAGGTTCTTGTTGCTAGGGCTTTGGAACTTTTTTCTTTTTGTGATCTCTGCTGTCTCATTAGCATTTCTAAAGGCAATAATGATTCTTCAGTGATATGTTGCTTTGTATTGGACTACTTCCTGACCTCTGCCTGAGGGATTTTGCAAGCCAACTGTGGAACAGTGGTGTTTAAATTAGTAAATGGGTGCCTGGGTGTTAAGGAAAGAGTAGCCTTAAGCAGTAATTGGTAATTGCTGGTAGCCTTAATGGATTCTTGGGGATAACTTGAATTTTTGCAAAGTCTGGATCAGAAAAATAAAAAGATTTTGTCTGAGTCTGAAAGGATTTGCTGCTCTTAATTTTGTCTACACAATTTGTTTTGGGCATGTTTGCCATTTGAATTCTGGATTTAATTTCTTGTGCAAGACAAGATTCTAGGTTTCTGCTTCCTACTGAGGAAGGTCTGTTGTGGAATGCACTCTTTATGGTGTATCATGTAACTGTAACCAGGTTTTCATACCTGTGTTGTTGCTGTCCCTCCCTAGTGAGTGTGTGTGGGTGTAATCTGTGCTTTGATATTGAATCTGCTCTTTCAGCTTCTGTCCCAGAGTGGCTAACAGAAGTAAGGAGATGACTCCTTTTAATTGAAAGTTAATTGCTGATATTTTGATTTTGCTTTTTCAGGTTCTGTTCCAGGAAACCCAAGGATTGCCTGCTTGGTGGCTAACAAGGGATGTCTCCTTTTGCTTACAAGATAACTGTTGATTTTGTTCTTTCAGCTGCTGTACAGTATACCCCAGGATTGGCTTCTAATAAAAAGGCTTGAACACTAAAAACCCTAAAGTGATAAACAAGGTCAGGTAACTCTTGTGATTATTAAAATTTTTCTTCCTATTTCCAAAGCCTCAGGTTTGTAGGATGACAACTGGAACCTGTGATTTCTGCCAGCAACACTCCACATTTTTTTGGACTTGGACATTTTTTTCTCAACCTATGGAGTAAAACTGCAGTTACGTAACATATTCCATGTGTCATTACTAAAAAACTGTCTGTCTATATGTTGTATGTCTGTATGCCCTTGTGTCTAACTGTCTTGGCCTCAAGAGGTTGAAAAATTGGTATACATGGTGCCTATAGACATTGAAAAAAAAGAGTCTCCAGTTATTAGAAAAAAATAAAGGTTATGGTTTGATTGTCAACATTGTACTACTGAACTAAGCTGGTGCCTTCATTTAATATTGTTGCTGTTGTTTTCTGATGTTTATGGCAAAGCTTCCCAAAAATCTAAATTCAAGTAAAAATTTGGTAGCCTGTCATTTGGTTGATCTAAGGAAATTTTGTGGAACCTCAGTAGAGCTCCTGAGACACTCCACAAAGTTTCTCCCTTGCCTCCTGGGAAAGGCATTAGATGAATTTGTCCTATTTGGTTTACCTAGCAAAGTAAAACTAAAAGGGAAGATTGTCACTTGGGAAAATGGTAAAACTTTGACATGTACAGAAATGTTAACATTGGTTTTCTAAAATGTGTATAAAACCTCTCAGTGCCTGATATGCATGGAAATTGTCAGTAGTGATTGTTGCCTTGTAATGTTGTATACTTTGTTTGATATCTACATAAATTGTTTCTGTAAAAAATAGGGGGGAAAGGCCTCAACAAATTACTGTTGATGGAACTTTTGATGGGTTTTAAAAATAAATTCTTTTTTTCCTACAAAGGACTGAATAGATTGGTGGAGATATACCTGATTTTTACTGTTTTGACATAATCCTGGTAATTTTTTGCATTTTGTTCTGATTCAACAAAGTTTTCTTCTTTTAACTGACCAGGACCTGCAACAATGTTAAATTATTTTTTTCTTTTTTCAGCAGAGCTAACTTGTGTTTGCGTTTTCTTTCCCTTTGATACCAACACAGCATAAAAATAGTGGTAGTAATTTTTTTTTACTACTTATCTCAGTGTCTGTTTTTGCATAACTTCCATAGGGATTTTGTCTGCTTAAACTAAAAAAAATTGGACACGAGTGTAATTGTGTGGCTTTGAGTGGAATTCTTCCAGGAAGTTGAAACAGCTGAACCAAGAAGAGGAGAACCTGTTGCTTTGTTCATGGTGTTCCAGAGACCTCCAAAGAAGGTGAGGAAGCTTGCCTCCATTGTCAGGACTGGACAACCTGGCAAACGAAAAAGCCCTGGTACCCTCGAGAAGAGGAAAGCCCAGGTGGAGTCTGATGAGACCAATTTTGTTCTTGAAGCCTACGTGGACCGGATGTTAAGAGTTCGCTCTGATCCTATATGGAGTATTCCAACAAAGCCAGTTAAAATTGCTGTTTAGTTATTCTGCCCTGTGATTGTATGCAAAAATAGGTAATATGGTTTAAAAGTAGATTTAGTTTGCAAACTTTTGCTATGCTGTTGGAACAATTTGGGATCAAGGTTGAGAGAACTTTTTTTTTTTACATCAGTTCAACCAATTTTAAGATTTTTTTTCCTGTGATTTTGATATATTTGCTGTCTTGTTTTAGCTAATGCCTCCAGATTTTTTTTTCCTTTTGGCTTGGATAATGGACTATTTTCCAGTAATGGAAAACAGTCATACTGGTCATTCATGGATAATGCTGCTGACTAATCATTGCTTCTCTTACACACATTGTAACCCTGAAAAAAAAGACTGCCTCCTAAGACCACACCCTGAGATCTGTGCGACCATAGATACGGTAGAATAAAAATTAAAAGGGGGGATTGTAACAGGGTAGTCCCCAGGAAAGGGGGAGGTTCCAGGTTTCCTGCCCCACCCAAAAGGAGGATGGAGCTGAGCAGAGAGAAGCTGCAGAGGAGACTGAGAAGGAAGGAAGCAGTGTGGAGAGCCAGAAGGAGACCTGGAAGAGGTACATGGAGTGGAGAGACATGTGAAGAAACTGCGCTTGCTGTTTAGTCGTGGACTGGGTGACACAGATGTGGGTGAGAATCCCTTGAGGAGGTGACAATGGCGGTTTTTGTCTTGATTGTGATTTTGCTCTTTTCCTTCCAGACTTGCCTGGTGGTTTCTGATCCTTTTCTGTGGGTCCCCACTGGAAGATGCTTTAGACTTGGGGCAGGCTTTGGGGCCTTGCTCTGGGCCAATCCTGCTTGTGTGGACTTTTACCCACAAGGGGATGGGTAACTTTGGGTGCTTGATTTAGAAACTATATTCTTTGCCTTTCCTGTATTGTTTCCTAATTGTATTAAAGTTCCTTCTCTTTAAAGTCTCATTTGTTTTGTGTTGATGCGGCGGATGGCAGAACCTATTTAAAGCAGGCGGGTTTGGGGGGTCTGGGGTGCCCCTCTCCCTGCCCTGAAACAAAACTGCTTAGGTTTACAGAATCACTAAACAGCCCCCTGGAGTTCTAGGGAGATTCTGTAAAGAGTGTGTCTTCTCTACAGAAGTAGGTTTACTGTCTTCCCCTGATTGGACTGAAAACTAGGTCAAGCCAGGGCTTCCCTCCAGTGGCAGAGAAGAGTTCTGCAGATGTGGTATCCAAGTTCTCACTCAGGTTTCAGTCTGAGACTTGCTTTCAGGAGAAATGGAAGTGGGTAAGGGCCAGACACAGGTAAAGACTGGAGCAGAGTGAAAGGAAATCAGGGGGAAGGAAGCCATTAACCAAACTACCATTCTGCTTGTAGGTAGCCTGGGGCCAGGTTCCATGGAGAATTTCTCTGCAAGCTTACCATTTTTTTTATATGGAATTGCCAATTTTTATATTTTAATTTCTCCTATTAGGATGTTCATTATGTGGAAATTATGTGGAAACGTTACAATTCAGGAACAGGGTTATACTAATCTTTGCTTATGGTAACTATCTTTTAACTACATATTGAAATATATATGTAGGAATTGTGTTTGCACCTTAAATACAACACAGAAGATTAATTGTCCCCAAGGTTTCATCTTATTCATTGCTAATAGTTTTATGTGTGTTCTATTACAAGCTTTCTTAAATCTTAGTAGGATATTTTTACTATACATACAAAGCAACAAAAATAAAAATTTTAGTGTACAAATGGCCAATGGCTACATGAATTTAATAAATGCAAATTAAGACTGCAAAATATTTTTGTTGATCATTTTGGCACACATAAAAGTCTAATAATATTTTGAGCAATTTAAACTGGTAAGAAAAATGCCATATATTATTGAAGGGAATTGAAACAGATATATGAATTCAGGAATGAAAATGTTCAATAAATTTAAGAGAGTCATCTCAATATTAGGAATTTGGCCTAAAAAATAATTGCAGAAGTCTGTAAATACACACTTGCGAAGTTCTTTGTAATAATAAATAACTCGAAACAAGCTTAGTGCCATTTGCTGAGGCACAACAAGGAAACCGTGGTTTATAAATTGCACTATAATGCAACTTTTTGGAAAAAAAAAAAGCAATGTAGGTCTGGCTGAACCAGAAAAATGACCAGGGTATGTTGCTATGTAAGGAAATGAGTTAGGCACTCATGCACATGGTACAAATCTTTTTCTTTTTTTTAGGAAATAAGCGGGTGATATTATATATATTATACGTACATTATACATATGCACGTATGCATATGTGTGTGTGTAAGTATGTAGGTATAAAGATGAAAAGCAGTTGAAAGTTAGGCTACAGCAGCTCCCTTCAATTTTTGTTTTGCATTTTTCCATACTAAATTTCCTAATGTTCAGCTTCAGTGTTAAAGAAATAGAAATCAAAGCACAGGGTCTCCCCTGGTGGCGCAGCAGTTGAGCGCTGGGTTGCGAGGCTGCCTGCAGCCTCTGCAGTGCCAGTTCGATCCCCAGCCACTAGCAAGGGTCCCACAAAAAAAAAAAAAAAAAATCAAAGCACATGGTTGATTTGAGATAGTGATTTTAGAAGATCAACATATTCTTATACTTTTAATATAAATTTCTAGTCATTATCTTTAAGTCTTTAGGATCATCGAGAAATTCCAAGAATCTGAAAGTTACAAAGTCTTTAAGAAAGGCAGTGTAAAATGGGCTGGGGAAAGCTAATACAGATCACAAAGAACATAGGACTTAGATGGAGGGACTCTTCAGTTATAATTTAAGGAGACGTGTTTTCATTTATTCAGCAAATTTTTGAAAAAAGATTTATTTATTTATGCATACAAGAACTAGGGCTCGGGCCTCCCCGGTGGCACAGCGGTTGAGCGCTGGGTTGCGAAGCTGCCTGCAGCCTCTGCAGCACCGGTTTGATCCCCGGCTGCTCCCCAGCCACCGGAGGAGGGACCCACATGGCGCGCAGACCTCTCCTGCCGCCCGCTGCTCCCCTCAGCAGTGTGCTTCGGTCCTTTTGCCTGTTCTGCTCCCTGCTCTGGCTCTGGTGAATTCTCTCACCCTCCCGCGCTTCTGACTGTACCCAGTGCTTGTGTAAATAAATAAATAAATCTATAAAAAAAAAAAGTACTGGGGCTCAGGCCAGCGGTAGGGGGGTGGGGGTGAGAGGATTCACCAGAGACAGAGCGGGGAACAGAACAGGCAGACTGACTGAAATACACTGTTGAGGGGCGCAGCGGATGAGACAGGAGAGGTCTGCTGCGCCATGGGGGTATCTCCGTGCCCGCTGGGGATTGAACTCATGCTGCAGAGATTGCAGATTGCTTCATAGTGCTGTGCTTAACCCCTTGCACCACCAGGGAGGCCCTGAGGAAATTTATAATTACAAAGAAAACTATGAAATCCCTGAAATTGTAGTCAGATGATATTGACAGAATTGTGCCCCCTCCCCTCACCCCATTTATAGAGTCCCAGGCTTCAAACTGTGAGATCATAAATGTTTAAACCACCGGCCTATGATATTTGGTTATGGCAACCCAAGTCGACCAAGACATCAGATTTAGGATATATTTAATGTTGAATTTACAGGACTTCCTGACAGATTGAATATGCAGAGTAGGGGGAAATTATCAAAGATAACTTCAAGGTTTTTGCATGAGTGACTCAGGAACTGGTGATGCATTAATCAAGGCGGGAGCCAGTGTGGGGAGTATGAGAAGGGAAGGAAGCAGAATCAGAGGTTTTATTGTGCACTCGTTCATGTTAAGATCTCTGCCCCTTTTACCAACTGTGATGCACTTGGACATAGAAGTTGAGGCTCACGGATGGAGATGCCAAGTTGGGTGTCATGAGCACTTAGATTAGGTTTAAAGCTATGGAAAGGAATGAAATAACCAAGCCAGTGAGATGTGTCAAATGAGGAGCCAGGAGGTATTCCCTGGAGAGGCTTGTGAGCCAGGAAAGCACCAGAAACCAAAAATGGCCAATTGCTGCCAAGTGTTGCTAACGGTTTGAGTGAGATGAGAACAGAGATTGGAAGTTGGATTTAGCAGATGGAAGTCATAGGGCATTTGGGTAAAAGGAGTTTTAGTGAAGTCAGGGAAGCCAAAAGTCTGATTAGAAAGAATGTGAATGGGCGGTCAGGAAGCAGAGATGATTCTTATGTGAAGTTTGCTTCAGAGAGAGCAGAAAAATGAGGTTGTACATTAAAAGTGTTGTACACTCGAGACACCTTTTTTTTTCTAAATTTCACTAAACTCTTTATTGTAAGCTTTTTTATTTCCTTTTTTTCTTTTTTTCTTTCATATATTTCCTACATCATTTTTCATTTGAAAAGAGACACTTTTTAAAAGTATTTTTAGGGAGTCCCCGGTGGCCCAGCGGTTGAGCGCTGGGTTGAGAAGCTGCCCACAGCCTCTACAACGCCGGTTTGATCCCTGGCTGCTCCCAGACCACCGGAGGAAGGTCCCACATGGCGCAGCAGACCTCTCCTGCCGCCCGCTGCTCCCCTCAGCAGCGTGCTTCGGTCCTTCTGCCTGCTCTGCTCCCCGCTCTGGCTCTGGTGAATTCTCTCACCCTCCCGCGCTTCTGACTGTACCCAGTGCTTATATAAACAAACAAACAAATAAATAAATAAATAAATAAATCTTAAAAAAAAGCATTTTTTGATGGAAAACTTAAAATATATTTTAAAAAATAGGCCTGATAGTACACTAGACCTCACAAACCCATCAACTGCTTTAAAAATGAGCAATTTTATCACTCTCCAACTGCTATGCACTTTCCTACTCCTACATTGTTTGGAAGAAAATCCTAGCTATTATTTCATCTGCAAAATTTGAGAGTGTGTTTCTCAAATACAAGGACTCTGCAAAAAAAAATTCATAATATCCTTATGATATCTAAAAACAACTGATAATAACTCCTTAATATCAGATATCCAGAGTTCCAAGTTCTAATTATATCACAAGTATTTTAATTTTGTATTATTTGTTGGAATGAATTTCCAAATAAAATCTACACATTGCAATTTCTTTGAGTTTGACATTGAAATTGCTGTCTTTTAAATTTCTTTTAGTAAAGTTTACCCCCTTCCCCACATCATTTTTTGTGGTTTTATTTCACATATTCTTCTTGGTCAGTATTTCTAAAAGCTTGATCAGATTCAGGTTTAAATCTTTTTGGCAAGATTATTTCTCAGCAAGATTATTTCAAGATTATTTCTTGATATGTTTATTCAAGAACATAATGTCTGGTTGTCTCTTTTATGTGTTGTTAGTGGCCATTGATTTTTAGTGCCTAGATACATTAATTCATTAGGGAGTACAACATCCTTGTTCTATCTTTGCTTCTTTATTTATTAACTGGAATATTTGGTTATTTATATGTTTGTTTAGGAAATGCAGAACAAATGTTTGAGTCTATTTAACAGTTTTTAATATAATAAGTGAGTTCTTTACCATCCTCCAGCAATGAATATGTATATATACATATTTTTTTAAGATTAATTTATTTATGCATACAAGAACTGGGGTGTAAGCCAGAGGTACAGGGGGTGAGAAAATTCACCAGAGAGAGTGAGGAGCAGAACAGGAAGATCTATCTACTGAAATACACTGTTGAGGGGAGCAGCAGGCAAGGCAGGAGAGGTCTGCTGCGCCATATGGCATTCTCCCTGGCCGGCCAGGAATCCAACACTTGCTGCAGTGGCTGGTGATAGCTTGATAGCGCTGTCTTTAACAAACTCGGTGCCACCAGGGAGGCCCCTGAATATGTATATATTTTTAAACATTATGAACTTGTGGACTTTGTATATTTAACATGCTGCCTTACATTGTGATTATTATCTTTATTGATGCTCAGATTGTCCCCATTGCTGCCCAGTGGAAACTTCAGTTGTCCCCATTTGTATTCAGTGGAATTGTCTTAAATTCGATGCCAGAAAGAAGATTTTTGATGTATCCTGGTAGCCTTTTTATATCTTCCTTATTATCTGGTATTTTTAAGGTTGTCAAGGATTATACTATATATTATTTTTTATAAAGTTAACTCCTGTTAACTTTAGGCCTGCTATAGATGTCCTACATGAAATTGATTCTTTTTATCTTCTTCCTACCAGAGTCCCTGGTCTTGATATTCTTAGTCCAGCTGAATGGAAGAACAGTTTCGAAGAGACAGGATGGGTTTAAGTGATCTTGAGGTCTGAAATATACCTTTCCATGCCATTCAAACAAGAGAATACTAAAAGAGAACGTAAGGACAAGTCTCTGATAATGCAAGTAGATAGGAAAAAAAAGGAGAAATGCAGGGAAGAGAAGTATGCTATGCAAATCTGGTCATTTGGAAATATTGCTCAGCAATATTTGGAAACCCAATATTTGGAAACCCCCAGCAAGAACTGAAAGAGGAAACTGTTCTCTGGTCTTTTCTTTCTTCCTGTGACAGCCAAGGCTCCCCAGTCCCAGGATCCTAAAATTCATCTCCTTATTAATTAGTAATACTAAAAGTGCTACAGATCACCAATATTCTAGTGAAAAAGGATCAGTTTGGGAAACTTCATTAAAATAATTTAGATGGAAACATCTTACTCTACTTTTTCATTAATCTGTTTACAAACTATCTTTGGAACCCAGTGTGATCATTGGATTTATGCAAATTAGAATTTCTAAAGTAAATTAGAATCTAATCATATGGTTTGCAGAAATATTCATCCTAGGATTCCTTTAAAACAGGAATTTCTTTAGTGTTTGTTTCTAGACCATTAACTACTTGATAGAGAATCTATGGGTGAGTTAAGCAGCTTAATGCACAAAAGTTACAAACTGTTAAACAAAGATGGATAAGAAATTAATGTTAAATAAATCATAGAGAGATTAAAAAATAGAATTGATTTATTGATCTATACATCTTAGGAATGAATCTATTTGTGAAAGTGAGTTAGAGCCTTAATTGCTGCTCACCAGGCATATAATTTTTTAATAGTTGTTACAGTGAGTAATCAAATATTTTGTTCTTTTAACACAAAATACTTACCAATAATTCTTTATTCCATTCTGTAGATTTATTTGTATATCATTCTATATACTGGATTGAAATGTTTATACATCTGAATGTTGCTTTGAAAGAAAGTGCACTGTCACATATATCCTGAGAGTTATTAACATTTAATAAGTATCAGTTGGTGATAAATCCTGGAGTGATAACCATTAAGCTGAATGGCAAATTAAGGTAATTATCCAGGTAATTTGTGGAAATGCAATGTTGCTTTACTTGATACTTCTAAATATAATTTATGCATGCCTCCAGAAGTTAATTTAATATTTATACCACTGAGTAATGGGGCAGAATTTTAGCAACCCTGTCCACAGAGAGCCTTTGTTCTAAGCTGGCTACTGAATCGCATATATTGAAGGAAACTTCATTTTACATGACTCTTTGGCTAAAAGTTGAAAGTTATTAAGTGCTCTTAATGTTTATTTAATTCAACTCAGCAATACTGAGCTCTTATCAACTATGTTAGCTGCTAGAATTATTGAGTCTCTAGTCTCATGGATTTATGATCTAGTGAAAAATATTAAAATAATAACACATTATAACTTAGTTTATGAGAATCTCCAAATACATGTCTCAACAAATGTCCATGGATATAAAACCAGTGGAATAATTTGTACTGAGAAAATATAGAGTGATTTTTGGAAAATGTAGCTTTTAAGTCTAGTCTTAAAGGATGGAGAATTTTGCAATAGGCAGAGACAATGGGCACCAATTTTCTAAAGATGAGCACTGAGACAGGAAAACATAAGACATCTTTAGAGAAATATGAAATGTTCCGTGGGGCTAAAGTTTAGGCTCCAGCACTTGCTGCAGTATTTGGATTATTATTATTATTATTTCAGGGGTTGGCAAACAGAAACAAGAAGACCCACCTTTTCTAATTGGCAATCAGTAGCTGAGGAAAATTTCAAGCATAGACTATTGTGTTTATTAAGGTAACTCTTGTACCACTTTGTAACAAATGTGGTATTCGAAGTTGGAGAAACCCGAGTGTGGAGATCAAACAGAAAACTTCTTGTATTTGCCTAGTGAAGAGCAGATGAATGCTGTAGGAGCAATGGATATGGAAGAGGGGGTGGTTTCTAGATTTTACCAGGGTAGGATGGTGATAACTTAGCGACAGACTGGGTAGTAAGGGATTAGGGGTAATGCAGAAGCCTCCTGCATTTACATAGAGAAAGAGAAAGGATTAGAGAATGGTACCACGAAGGAGCAAGATTGTAAAAAGGTTATACAACATCTGTGAAGTCAAATGAGAGGATTTCAAGCAGGAGGTCAACAGAATCAAATGGTTCAGGGAAATACTGTAAGGTCAGGACAAAGAAAAATATGTAAATTTAAAACTTAGAAAGTTGTTAGTTTTTAATAAATTCATGAGTCTAGAAGCCAGATTGCAGTGGGCTGAGAAGTAAACGAGAGGTGTTACCTTGGAGGAAATGAGAGGAGAGAATTATTTTTGAAAAATGGTGATGAAATATAAATGAGAGTTATCACTCTATGAGGAGAATACTGTTGGAAAAAAAGTTTTATTAGGTAAAGAGAGATAATCCTAAGGAGACAATGGAAAGGTGAAATGGGGGTCTGTTACATGAGTTATTTCCCGTGGACTGTCTCCCAGTATTCACATCCTTGTGTGGTTCCCTCCCCCTGAACCTGGAATGGCGCTTTCACCAATAGAATGTAATGTTCTTGGGCAGGCTTTCGATTCAAGGTCAGAGGAACACTTGGCAGTTACTGCTTTTTTACTACAGTAGAAGCCAGCCACCATATAAGAATGATTTGACGCCATTCTGTTGTAGGAAAAGGAGTATGTGTGTGTGTGTGTGTGTGAGAGAGAGAGAGAAAGAGAGAGAGAGAGAGAGAGAGAGAGAGAGAGAGAGAGAGAACACTCTGGTACTCCCCAACTATTCTAGGTATCCCACTTGAGGCATTAATAAGCAAAGAAAACATTTTGCAATTTCCAACCTCAGAAAAAGCTGCTTGGAACACTAGGGAGCCCTGCTCTGCCCAAATTAAAGACTTGAACAAGTAAATTATTGTTATTTCATAACTTGAAAGATTTTTGAGTGCCTGTTTAGCATCATAGGTGACTGAAACAGGTGAAGTTTAAAAAAAAATGATGTTAGAGAGCTTTGATGGATAGTTGAAGGTCTCAAAGATGTGGGAAGAGAGAATCAAGTAGAAGAGTGAGTGAAGTCTTTGCTTTTTTTTTTTTTTTTTTTGAGGTTGGATGGATTGAGGAAAGGATGGATTAAAATTAAACCCAATTTAGATATTAATGGTAAAGAATTTGGACCAATTAGAAACTTAGACAATGAGATACTATGTTGAGAATGACTGCACAAAGTTGCTAAGAACTGAAAAGGGGAGAAAAAAATTGATTGTGAATGGAATAAGGATTCATCCGGGCAAGAGTAAATGAATGGCAATGTCTGTAAGGACACTGATGAGTGGGTGGTCATGCATTTGTATTGTGACCAACAGCTCTGTGATTTCCTGCACCTTCCCTTACTGAGATTTGCTTCCTTCAGTGAGCAAAACTTAGCGTTTATGTGAGCCAACAGTTATTCGTATGTGGTTTAGGATATTTGAATTCCAATTCTATTAAAAATGGGAAAAACATAATCAACTGGAATTTTTGAGATTTCAAGTCTTTCAGAGTCTTCCCACTTTTATAAAAGAATCCACGGACCTGTTACTTGCCCATTTGTAATACTGAAAATGACTTTCATTAGCAATTGCTGAATCACATACCTGAGATTACAGACAATGCTATTTATACTAAAGAAATTGAGTGCACATCTATTTTAGCTTCCTGTCCTATTTTCATACTTCCATCCTTTGGATTTTTGTCCCATATGTTGTCCTCAGCACTTTGTCTTAAACTCCTATCTAGTTATAGTTCAAAAAAAGCTTCTGTTCCAAATGGGGCTTTATTTCAGAAGGGGGTTATACTTTCTTTCAAACTATTACTTAACTGACAGATATTGTGAAGATTAATTAGCTAACTTTTAAAAGCTCACTGTGATGACAAAAAGAAAAAAAAAAGGCTAATTGAATCTTACAGCTCTGAATAGTACAAAGTGACTCCTCTTTATAGTTCTTATATGAAAGATAAACCACTAGAGAGGTTTGGAATGTGACTAGTTGTGGAAAGTCAAGGCTAAACAAATCTAATAACTTTGAGACCCTAAAGGGAGTTAATGACATGGCATTTCACTATTGAATAAACTCCAGTTATTTGGCTTGATCTCCAGGGCCTGCTCCCTGACCTTGCATTTCTCTGAGCCTCAAATTTGTTGATTGATGTTTGGATTGATGTTTGACTTTGAATTTCTGATCCTACTTATTTTTGTGCCAGAACCTATCTTGGTTCTCTTAGTTCTGGCTGCTGTCTACTGTGACATACTACAGTCAATGGATTTGGAGTTTCATACTTTGACCTGCCTCCCACCAACTAAGATGTGGCCCCACACTAAGAAAAGAACTTGCCAAGATTCAATATCCACTAACTTGTGTCAAGCAATGCCCAGAGTTGTGACTGCACATAGAAGGTATCCAAGACATTTAGGTAATTTTAAAGAAATTGTTGTTGTTTAATAAAATTCTGTTGTTCACCAGAAAATTCCAACAGGTACTTTAGGATGAAATAAATGGTAGTCATATTAAGATTACTAAGTAATGTTTCAGTTACATTCAATGAAAACTGAGTTAGAATTTACTGTTGGCTCTTGCAATCATTAGCTGGGGACTAAGTTAAGGCTACTTTATATTCAGACCTTTGTGGTGAAAGTTAATATATATTAGGATAAATATAAATTCACTATCAAGCTAAGTGAATATCAGGCTAAAGGAAATTGAGGTTATATATTGTGGCATGTACCATGGACAAATAAACTAAGCATTTCAGCTGAAACAAAAACAATTTTTTACCACCCCAGTCAAAGCATATGCCAAATAGATTGGAAAGGAGAAAATAGAATCAAACAAATCTATGGCTTGCAAACTCGATTGGCATCAAAATAGCTGGGGAAATTCAAGCCAGACTTGAGATGTGCTGAAAACCAAATTTCCTAAAAGCCCAGGAGACTTTGGCATGTAGTATTGAGCAGTTAAATTCTAGAGCTATTTCATTTGTGCCAGCTACTTACCATCATCAACATCAAACTTGCATAACTACACTGCAGTTTTACTGCTGAAAACGAACTTTTCTTGGCCTAAAAATGCACAGAGGGTAAATGCAAAAAGAGACCTGAACTTCAGTGCAGACAGCTAAAGGGAAACAGTCATAGATGGAGCCTGAAACAGGAAGAACTCCTCAAAGACTTTCGGCAGAACAATTAGCCTGGAAAGTGGCCAGTGGTTACCTGGTTGGAAAGAGCAAACCCAGCAAACTCATTTCATGTGAGGTCTTCCAAGACAATAATTAGAAATAAAGATCAAAAAATGAAGAGACATGGTCAAAAATAGCAATGTGGGGACAGATAATTCCTGTTATCTGGTATAAAACAACAACTTCTAATACAGCATTGGTAGTGGGTGCTGTTACGTTCATCCCACCTCGATGTCCTCTTCAGGGCTGAAGTGTTCTTTCTCTCAGCTGCCTGGGACATTGGCTGCTGTCAGCTATAGTTGCAGTCAGCTCATGGTGATGGCTCTTCCTGGGGCATCCCACATCTAGGGACTGTCAATTGGGGGTACAAAGGCATGATCCTCTTATTTTGATTTAGGGAAACTCTTGAGGGCCATACCAGTTTTATAGTTCTCTTGTACTTTTCCCTTACTCTTCTAAAAAGGAGTCAGGCTTAGCCTGCTCATTTCTGGCCTTCCTGTCTCCTCCAAGCTTCATGTTGCTTTGCAAAATTTTGCTGAAAGGGGGGAAAAGTGGGGAGAGAAAGAACAGAATGTTGATGCAAAGAGATGCAGGAGAAGCTGCGGCAAATAATGAAAATGCTTGGAATGGAAAGAGGATTTCAAGGAAAATTATAGTGCTTGATATGGCCCTTGTATGGTGTTCACCCAATGCAAAGAACTTGAATTTTTGGGAAATTAATTATTGTGATGACTGCCATTCCTCTTTGAGATTTGATTACATGGGTCACAGCTGTTAAACTTCATAATTCTATATAGGAGAACTCATCTTTGGGTTTCAATGTTACACCTGCAAAACTGTTTATTTTAGGAGTGTTTTAAGATGCAGCATAGGGGCCTCCCTGGTGGTGCAGCGGTTGAGCGCTGGATTGCGAAGCTGCCTGCAGCCTCTGCAGCACCAGTTCGATCCCCGGCTACCGGAGAGGGTCCCACATGGTGCATAGACCTCTCCTGCCACCCGCTGCTCCCCTCAGCAGTGCACTTAGGTCCTTCTGCCTGTTCTGCTCCCTGCTCTGGCTCTGGTGAATTCTCTCACTCTCCCACGCTTCTGAGTATACCCGGTGCTTGTATAAATAAATAAATCTTAAAAAAAAAAAACTTTAAAAAAAAAGATGCCGCATAGTTGTGATATAGTCAATACATATTATTTGAATCTTATCAATTTAGATCAACAAAAATAGATATGTAGGGTCCAGGGCTTTAACCAAAAGGGCTATGAAAATATAAAACTAATTAAACTATTGTTTCAGCCTTCATCAGGAGAGACATCTAAGCCACTAATTTTTAAAACATTCTTCAAATGTGTCCATCGTTGCCAGCCATACACATGGGGAACAAAGGACATCAGATTCTAATACTGGTATAATAATAGGTCTAGGAGGAACTAAGGTTAGAAAGGCTGACATACTTCAGCCATAAGAATTTCAGTTATTTTGTAAGTTATGCTTTTTATTCTAGTGTTCAATTCCAATAGCACATGAATAATTGAAGAAGATTCTGGTCAAATGGGAATATACACAAGAGCATCTGCAGAGAAGGCAAAAGAGGCCCTTCTCCTGTTAGGCTCTGTCAGCCCTGGAACCATGTTGCACTAAATTCTTGAAGTGATTTTGGATTGTTTGTGAGTCAGCATTTGGGGTTACAGGATGGATCTTCTATTTTTTGATAATTTTTATTGGTTTACACCATTATTTGCATTATAGGTGTGTGATTGTTGGTAGTTTTTCTCAAGGATTAAAGCATCTCAAGAATAAAAATATAAATATCTTTAAAGATAAACTTAGGACAAGTGTTCCAAATATAATATTTCCTTTGGAGTATAATTGAAAAATCTGGTAATGCTCAACACATGAGTTATTAGTAATCTAAGAATCAGATACACTTATGGTCCAAATGCACCAAGATGCTTCAATTTGTCATCTTTAGAATTGTTCTTTTAAGGTCTGATAGACAAGGTTTCTGTTGCAGATCTTTCTCTCTTTATTTCATTTGCAAAGACTCTGAATGCAGGCATAAAGTGTCAAATGGAGAAACTCAGGCAAGAACATTAAACATTCTTCAGAAGAGAGGATAGGGTGTGGTTGGTTGTCCATGTCTTGTCTATGTCCAATTCCTATGGAGTGCTACTATGTTGCTGCTGAATCCAGTGCTATTTTTGTCTTGTGCCTGTGTTTCTGGCCACCTTTGAAGGTGGTCTTCAGAAATCAGTACTAAGAGCTTTGATATTTTTTGTATTTTTGTGTTTTATTTTGGAAAGCCAAATTAAAAAAGAATTAAATCAGAAGCATCTTTTTAATTTTTAGTTTTTACATGGCCTGTGTTTAAGCTCTAGAACAGAAATATGTATAATTTAGTTCTTTCAATGTTCCCTATCTTGGTTCCTCCTTGGTGGTGCAAGGGGTTAAGTCTCAGCACTATGAAGTTATTGGCAGCCACTGCAGCATGAGTTTGCTCCTCCGCCAGAGCTAACCCACATGGCATGGCAGACCTCTCCTGTCTTGCCCGCTGCTCCCCTCAGCAGTGTATTTCAGTCAGTCTGCCTGTTCTGTTCCCCACCCAGTCTCTGGTGAATCCTCTCATCTCCCCTCATCTCCCCCGCCACACACACTTCTGGCC
Source organism: Talpa europaea (assembly GCF_964194135.1). NCBI lineage: Eukaryota > Metazoa > Chordata > Mammalia > Eulipotyphla > Talpidae > Talpa > Talpa europaea. The sequence goes on along the minus strand of NC_140073.1, from coordinate 116,067,278 downwards.
TACACCCCAGCTCCTGTATGCATAAATAAAAAATCTTTGTAAAAAATTCCCTTTCTTAAACAAAATCCTTATATTGAAGTCTAAAACATATACTGCCAAGTAATGCAAATAAACATTTTACAAGGGCATAGCTCAATGAAGTTCATAAATAAAACATATCCAGTCAAGAAACATGACCAACACTCAGATACTCCCCCCTTCAGCCACTGCCCCCTTCCAAAGGTACTCACTCTCTTGACTCTTTACTACTTGGGTTAGTTTAACATTTCTTTTTTTGATATTGTATATAATTGGATGTAAAAATATGTACTTTTGTATCTACCTTCTTTCAATCAATATTGTGTGTAAGATTCATTCTTTTTTTACCAAAGATTTATTTATTTATACAAGAACCGGGATAAAGCCAGACGAACGGGAGGGTGAGAGGATTCACCAGAGACAGAGCAGGGAACAGAAAAGGCAGACTGATGAAATACACTGCTGAGGGGAGCAGTGGGCGAGACAGGAGAGGTCTGCTGCACCATGTGGGATTCTGGCTGGCTGGCCGGGAATTGAACCCACACTGCTGGCCGGGGATTGAACCCGCACTGCGCTGAAGCTGCCGACAGCTTCACAGCTCTGTGCTCAACCACCTGTGCCACCAGGGAGGCCCTTAAGATTAATTCTTATTGTTGCATGTAGTTGTAAATTCATACTTTTTGCTTAATATTCCATTATATGAGTGGAATTTGTCTGTTATCTTTACCTAGGCACATTGCCCCTGTAACCAGCTGCAAAAACCTAACTACCATCACCTGCTCTGAATTTCTGAGGCCAAACAATGTTCTCTTAAGGGAGAGTTTATTGTTTATCCTTTCCTATGTTTTCCACCCTTTTAATACCAGAAAGGATTTCTGGTCCACTTCAAGAATGCAGAGATGTACTTTTAATAAAGTAGCTTCTCACCACATGTGACTACTGAGCATTTGAAATATTACCAGTACAAGTAAAGATGTGTGGCACATATAAAATACACATCAGATTTCAATGATTGAGCATGAAAAGATAATGTAACATAATCCAATCATTTTTAATAATACACCATGGTTATTTATTTTTATTTATTTTTTTTAATTTTTATATTCCCCATACAATTGCAATCCCGATTTTGACCCCAATCCCTCCTTTTCACCCCCACCCCCCACAAAGAGTGTCTCTGGTTCATAGTTGTTTGTTGATTTTGATCTTTTTCTTTCTTATAGTTATTCTTTTTCCTGGTCCATATTTAGGTTTTCTAGATTCCTGTTATGAGTGAGACCATCCGGTATTTTTCTTTTTCTTTCTGGCTTATTTCGCTGAGCATGATCCCTTCCAGCTCCATCCATGTTGCTGCAAATTGCATGTGTTTATCTTTTTTGAATGCTGAGTAATATTCCATGGTGTATATGTACCACATCTTCTTGATCCAGTCATCTATTTATGGGCATTTGGGTTGTTTCCAAAGCTTAGCTATTGTAAATAGTGCTGCTATAAACATAGGGGTGCAGGTGCTCTTTGGAATTGATGTTTCTGTGTCCTTTGGGTAAATACCTAGGAGTGGAATTGCTGGATCATATGGAAGCTCTATGTTTAGTAGGTCCAGAAATCTCCACACAGCTCTCCATAGTGGTTGGACCAGTTTGCACTCCCACCAACAGTGCAGGAGAGTTCCTTTTTCTCCACACCCTCGCCAACATTTGTTGTTACTAGTTTTTTAATATGTGCCATTCTCACTGGTGTGAGATGGTATCTCATTGTTGTTTTGATTTGCATTTCCCTGATTGCAAGTGACATTGAACATTTGTTCATATGCTTGTTGGCCATTTGTATTTCCTCTTCAGAGAAGTTTCTTTTTAGCTCTTCTGCCCATTTTTTGACTGGAATTCAATCATTTTTATATTGATTGCTTATTGAAATAATTATCATTTAGACTGAATGAAACAGTCATTAGAATTAATTTCACCTGTCTTTTTTTTTTATTGTGGCTACTAGGACACAGGGGGCTTTTATAATATTTTAAAAATCTAGATTACCACATTAAATAGGTGGTTCAAGTATTCTGCTGAAAGTCAGAATGTAGGATGCATAATCGCCCAAGTTTTTTGTTTAAAAAATGATCTATGGTCCAGATGTTCATTGGAACTAGTACATGGATACTCAGTCTCTGGCAATATCCATTTGTCCTTCCAGAAATTTGAGGTTGGTCCAAGTGAGAACATGCACATGCGCCTCAGGATGTGAGTGCTGCTCAGGGGCCTCAGATAGCCAGCAAGCTTGGGTATTATGTTAGGCACTGAAACCACTTTAATTAAAAAATGTGACAAGAGATGTTGATTATGAAAGTATATGAGGCTAAAAATCATAAGAGACTTCACATTTCTAGCTTCCATAGGGAAACCACTTTTCGCTTCTCTTAACAATGTTTATAGCTGCTGTTGGTTAATATGGAAAATGTGGCAGCTAAAGTTCAAGCAATTTATAATGGCAATATAATTTATATGGAGTCATTTTGGAGGCCAGCTAAATAATGAAAATGTCAATTAATATCAAAGTTTTTGACCACATCTCATCTTCAGCAGGCCACGTTTTAGATCAATTACAAGCATTCAGATTAAGGTGGTCCCACACATCCCAGAGACACAAAGAAATTAAGATGATCTTAGTGAAATAGAAATATAATATGGAAGAATTTTCTTAAATGGAGCTATAATTCCTAACATCTTACTGAATCCTCTATTCTACTCTCATGTGAGATTTATTCTGATTTCTTGCTTTTAACCTGGAGGAATCAGGGCTGCTGAACATTTCACTGGGCACATAGATTTTTTAAATCTCTTGGCACATCTAAGTTTTCATATTTTTCAGCAGTGTCTTCCTGCCCTTCTCCAGTGCCATTAATACTGATTATTGGCAAATACACCCACATACCTCTAATCTTTTAAGTCATAAGTGTTTTAAATTATTAAAAACTTATGGAAATATGGCCTCTTGATTTTGTATTGTATTATGTTTCTAATCCCCAATTGCCCAAATCCCTTAATTAAAACTGGAGTAATTTAAATAATTGCAATGATGTTTTTGTGATTTTATATTTTAATTGCATTTAAGTGATGAATATTTGATGCTGTATGTTTGTCAGACAAATAGGAATAAGCATCCTAATTCCCCAAAAGACAGTTAACTACGATTTAAGGGCAGGGAAGCCTTGATTAAAAGAATTAGGAAATCAGACACAACATGTGAATGTGTCCAAGGGGCAAATTCAAGGACTTCTTCTAAATACCTTTATGGGAAAAAGAAAAACCATGCTGATTTCAGAAAGGATTAAAAATTGAACAGGCCTAAAGTTTTCATCAGGAAATGATCTGGTTTTAGAATCTCCATTATTTTTTAAGCTACTTTGGGGACTATTTTAGAAACAGCTCAGTTTCTGTGGAATGATTTTCTGAGTAAAGCACTGACTAGAATCTGTTTTTCTATCATTGGATCCTGACAGAAAATCAGATTTTAAAGCCCTTCTCACCTAATCTTGAGGAGGAATATAAAACATTTCTTCAAAACAAGAATGGGTGGCAAGGAATGGATGTCCTGTGTGCTCCTCGTTTTATCACCCACAGAGCAGCCTGCTGTGCTAGTTAAGGCAAGGCCGCTGAACACAGGAAGCAAAGCATGTAGCCGTTTGGCATTCTTCTGCAGGCACGAAAATGATTGTCTAGAGAGAATTCAGAAATGTTAGAACTGGTAAGGGGCCTTACAGATCATCCAATGTGACGCCCTCTCTTTATTAGGAAGCTGAAGTCCACAGGGGAGGTAGCATACTTGCTACCTGCAGAACATGTCCCTTTAGAAAGTACATTAAAACAAAGGCAGAAAAATGTGCACACGGATTCTCTGTCTCATACATGCTCTCTCTGTCTCTCTGCGTCTCTGTCTCTGCTTCTCCAATTGCTTGCCTGCCTGTCTGTCTCTCTCTCCAACAAACACACACACTCCACATGTGCATACATACATGCTCATACACCCCTGAACTTCTGCCCTCAGTAAATTCTTCCAAGGTGATATTCTTGTGATAAGAAAAGGGAAATTATTTTTCATTCTAACTTATTTCATTTTTTTCTAGCATCACTGAAATAGGATTAAAAATAAAAATTGTATATATTTCAGCTGTACTTCCTGATGTTTTGATAGATGTACACATTTTCAAATGATTACTACTATTAAGCTAAGTAACAGATCCAGCCCCTCACATAGTTACTTTGTGTGGATGGTGCAAACAAGTAAGAGGTAATCTCTAACAAAATTCAATATGCAATATATTATTATTAGAGTCATTGCACTGTACATTATGCCTCCAGAATTTGTTCATCTTCAAGTCAAAAGCCTGTACCTTTGAAAAACATCTCTGTACTTCCTCCGCCCCCGGTAACCATTCTTCTACTCGCTGTTTTTATGAGTTCAATTTTTTTAGATTCCACATATAAGTGAGATCATGAAATATTTGTCGTCCTGTAGGTAGTTTATTTCACTTAGCATAATGTCCTCCAAATTCATCCTTGTTGTCACAAATGGCAGGCTTCCTTCCTTTAAAATACTGAATATCATTCCATTGTGTATATGAAATCGTTGGTGAACATGTGGAGAAAAAGGAACCCTTATACACTATCAGTGCGAATGTAAATTGGGACAGTCATTGTGGAAAGCAGTATGGGCTTTCACAAAAAAATAAAAATAAGACTACCATACAATCCAGTGATCCCACTACTGGGTATATATTCAAAGGAACTAAACCCATTTGAAGAGATAGCTGAGCTCCTGTGTTCATTGCAGCATTGTTCATTGTAGTTCAGATATGAAAACAACCTAGGTGTCTGTTGACAGAGGAAGGATTTCTTTCTGGAAGGTAGTCCCATCCTTTGAAAAGTCACTCCTGAGAAATCTTTCAGAGAAAAATTTTCAGATCCAGTGCTGAGTCTCAAAGGACAGGAGATAGCTCATTTATCTTAGTCCACCATTGTCTATAATGTTTTGTACACCAAGAAGGATGTGTGGCCCCTTTCATCATCATTGTCTATGGCACAAAGGACCTGGTTTTATTCATTTCCATCTTATGCGTTGTCTCCTTCTAGAAGGGCAGTGTGTTTGTGTATTACCCCTCCCTTTATACACACACACACACACACAGAGCAAAGGACACCTAGAGGGAGATGTCCTCCACTTCAAGCACCCATAGCAGAATGCATCCACTTTTTTTTAAGGATTTATTTATTTTTGCATACATGAACTGGGGTACAGGCAAGAGGTGTGGGGGGTGAGAGGATTTGCCACAGAGAGGGGAACAGAACAGGCAGACTGAAGAAATACACTGCTGAGGGGAGCAGCGGGTAAGACAGGAGAGGTCTGCTTCACCATGCGGGTAGTTCCTTGGCCAGGGATTGAACTTGTGCTGCAGTGGCTGTGGAGACCTTCATAGGTTGCATCTTAACCCCTTGTGCAACCAGGGAGGCTCCAGAATGCTTCCACTTTTAACAACAATTTGATACTATTGTGTGACTGGGAAGTGAAATATTCAGTGAAAAATATCCCAATGTATTTTGAAGTCTTCAAATTCTTTGATTGAAAGTCAAACATCTGCCACCTAGAGGGCCTTCTGCAGTATTTAGCTCCCAAACATTGTGCTCTTCCTTCTCCCAGATCTTCATGCTCTCGTTCCTTCTAGCACAGGGCTCTCCTCCTTGGGACCACAATATGACAAACTGGGCTGCCCAGCCTTTGTTGCAGGGGTAGGATTTGAGTGGTGTGTGTTCTAAACATTGTAGGCTGTTTGCTGGGATTCCTGGCTGCTACCCACTGGATGTCAGTGGCATCCCCTCTCAGCCATGACCATTCTCTGCCACGACCATTCTGTGAAGAGGGGCTGACTATAGACTCTACAATGTCTGCACACTTTTATCCAGAGCCCAAGTGTAATACCTGTACTAGTTCTTTTTTTCTTTTTTTTTTTTTTTTTTGTGGGACCCTCGCCGGTGGCCTGCAGTGGGCAGCCTTGCAGCCCAGCACTCAACCGCTGAGCCACCAGGGGAGGCCCACCTGTACTAGTTCTTGCAGAGATCTGTACTAACCTGTTAGGTACGCACAGTAAAAAATTTAGCACTGCTTTCTGTGACCACTGTGGTCTTTTAATCTCTCTGAGGTTACACTCCTTAAGGACAAGAAGAATCTCCATGTAGTTAGAGACCATTGAAGGAAGAGAAGCATCTATTCTCTCCTTGGAGGACCCTTCACTTCTGCTGAGTCAGAGCATTTCTCCAGCAGGCTGAGCACCAGCTCCTAATCAGAGGAGAGGGGCTTCTTATTCCCTAAGAATCTAGTCCCTGAGTCCCAGGACCCCCTCCCTAATGGTGATGCATTTCACTCCCAGATGGCATCAGGGACACATTTATAACAACACAAAGTATCCTCCACACCCCAATGCCAAGGGGTACAAATGTGTCACATACAAGAAGCAAGGGCTTCAGATACTGCTTTGTCAAAGCAGTGTTGATTTCAATCATCCTAAACAAATTACGTTCTCTTCCTAGCTAGCTCCCTTGATGAGAACAAAGAGTTCACAAGCCAGTTCGGCTAGAGAAGAGATTGTGTGGGAACAGGAAAAGAGTGGGAGAAGCATTTTGCACTTTATTAAAATAAGAGTATTGGCACCTTTTTTAAAATACAAAACAAAAAGCAATGCATATATGCATGTTTAAACTCTCCCTTCTTCTGGACTGTTTCCCAGCAGTAAAGATGTATCATTTTACAGCATTTTTTTCTAATCTCGGTGTTTATGTTCAGATTCATAGGGCTGTTTATAGGTTAGCAGGTACATCAGTGAAAAAATTGTCAACAGGCAGAATCTTCTTCTCTTCTTAATTTCCTCCTTTATATGTTGAAACAGAGATTAGTGCTTACAAAGATTCTAGAGGTCGTTCCATGTGAGTGCAGTGATTAAATGGGAGGGCAGGGGAACTCCCATTGTTATGAAGAGGGAAAAGGAGCCTTGTTCTTAGACAGTTAAATCAGTTTGCATAGCTCAATACTTCTCCTAGGATGGAAGCTTCTAGCAGAGTCATAAAGATGGTTCAGGGTCATGCACCGGTGCAGGCTGGTACTTCCTGCAGCTGTTTGATGGTGGCATCTCCAAAGACAGTTGATCTGAACTGGATGAACCTTTACCTGACCCTGAATTAGGTTTCCAGTCCCTTTTCCAAGCTCTAATTTGATGCCTGCTCTGATGTCAGGAAGGTGATTGGATTCTGATTCCTGAATTGTTTTATAGTAAATGGGGATAGTAGAGCTGTGACTGAAGTTTTATTTTTTTAAGATTTATTTATTTATACAAGAACAGGAGTACAGGCCAGGGGTGCGGGAGGGTGAGAGGATTCACCAGAGACAGAGCAGGGAGCAGAACAGGCAGATCTACTGAAATACACTGCAGAGGGGAGCAGCAGGTGAGAGAGGAGAGGTCTGCCACACCATGTGGGATTCTCCCTGGCCGGCAGGGAATTGAACCTGCACTGCAGAGGCTGCGGAGAGCTTCACAGCTCTGCGCTCAACCCGCTGCGCCACTGGGGAGGCCCTGTGACTGACTTTTTTGAAATGCTTATGAATATGAGAAATTTAAGCTCTTTTGAAGAGGAAGGATAATTTTCTTTCAAAGCAGGTATTCTGAATCCCGTCTCTATGAGGTCATCCAAGGATGGGCTTCCTGGGATTTATAAACCCCTTGAAATGCAATACATATGCATTTTCCTGAGACAAAATCATGTCTGTCATCACATTCTCCAAGATATCTTGAATGATGAGAGTTAAGAACCACTGCCTCAGAGATAGTCATTATGGTGCTGGGGTTTTTTGTTGTTTTTTGGCCTAGAGTTTTGACTGGCTTTTAGTATGTGTGTGTATGTCTTTGGTTTTGAATTTTCTGACACCATATAATTTCATTGGTGTCTATGAAATGTTTTCCTAGACAGTGAGAAAATCTGGGGTCCAAAGATCTCTGGAGACTTTGTTCTTAACTGCATTTGGTTAGATCTTCTAGTAATTTGTCCCATTGAAATTCAAAAGTAACTTTCAATGCGAGGTGATGTCAGGCTGAGAAAAGACCTTGGGAGAAGGTCTTAAGAAAAAAAGAGGGGAGAATTGAGTACTCAGGATGAACATTCACTTTTGTGTCTTTCTTAAAATATACTGAAGTAATTGATTTCCTTCTTATTGTCTGTTAAAGATTACTACCTCTATTCATCTTCTCTGGAAGAAGTGTGTCCATCAAATGCTATACTGAGAGCAAGAAGTGAGATATGGGCTTCCCCTTGTGGCGCAGAGGGGTGAGCGCTGTGCTGTGAAGCTGTCTGCAGCCTCTGCAGCACAGGTTCGATCCCAGCCGGTCGGGTGAGGGTCTCACATGGCACGGTAGACCTCCCTTGTCTTGCCACTGCTCCTTGCAGCAGTGTATTTCATCAGTCTGCCTTTTCTGTTCCCTGCTCTGTCTCTGGTGAATCCTCTCTGCCCAGATGTTGTGTAAATGAATAAATAAATCTTTTTTTTTAAAAAAAGAAAGAAGTGAGAGTTGAAGCTTGCACGCATGACTCCAGGTCTGGGAAACAGGGCTTTGCCCTCCCACAGAACTGTCCTTTATTACAGCATCACTAGATCCTTCTCCAGATGCCATGTTGTCTCCTGGGGTCCTGAAAATGGGTGGGGGAACAGTTCATCTGCTCTTCTTTAAAGGAGAGTGCTTTCTTTTCTTTTCTTTTCTTTTTAAAGATTTATATATTTATTTATACATAGAAGAACTAGGGTGTAGGCCAGAGATACGGTGGGTGAGAGGATTCACCAGAGACAGAGTGGGGAGCAGAATAGGAGGATATACTGAAATACACAGCTGAGGGGAGCAGCCGGTCAAACAGGAGAGGTCTGCTGCGCCATATATAGGTTAGCTTCCTGGCTGGGGATTGAACTCAGGCCCAAGGGGTGATAGCGCTGAGACTTAACCTCCAGGCCACCAGGGAGGCCCCAGGAGAGTGATTTCTCACCAATCAATTCAAATATTGAATGACTTCCTTACTGTTCATATATTGAATGGCTTCCTTACTGGTTTTGGATATACCAGGCACTTTCCTGTACTAGTGATTCTCCTTGTCTAGACTACTTTTGCCCCAGAGAGCATCACAGTTCACTCTCTCACTTCCTTCAGATGACTGTGCACAAATTACTTTCTCAGGGAGTCCTTCTTTGTATGCCCAAATGTATTGCCCTTCCACTATATTTCACCTCCTTCCCCCTTTCTTTATTTTCCTCTTTAGTATATATCACTATAATCCCTAGTTTATATTTTTATCATTTATGTTTTGATTCCCAAAAGAATGTAAGCTCTCTGAAGTCAAGAATAATGTTCAGTACTAAAATAGAACTGTTCTGGCCCATTGGAGATAGTCAATAATATTCTTATTTTATAAGAGTACTGTGTGACCTTTCAACCTAATGATTTTGTGACCAGGCAGCCAAACTCATTGACCTGGCAGATTTTTGAATTATCCAAATATTTTCAAATAGAATGGTCTAAATAGCATCTATCAAAGCACTAGTCACTTGCATCCCGCCGTCTATAAAGTAGCTGTTTGTCGCTTCTCCTCAGGTTAGGTTCTGTGGGGAGAGAGAGGAGTATGTTTTTAATTCTGCAAAAAGGCTTGGAGTGTATAACAGATGCTCAATAAATGTGGGGGAAAATAAGTAAATGAAAGAAAATACAAACCCATTAAGATTATCCATTGAGGCAGATATGAATCACTGGATGAAGCATTTCTTTGTGAAGGTGTAGAGCATATCCTCATTGCATTGATTTACAACTCTCCCTGGAGAGTTGCTAGGCAGAAAAGGGAAGAATCTATGGTGTCTAAAGAAATTTCTAGGGCCTTCTGGGTGGCGCAGCAGGTTGAGCACTGTGCTATGAAGATGTCCACAGCCTCTGCAGCGCGGGTTCCATCCCGGCCAGTCAGGGAGAATCCCACATGGTGCAGCAGACCTCTCCTGCCGCACCCGCTGTTCCGTCTGCCTGTTCTGCTCCCCGCTCTGTCTCTGGTGAATTCTCTCCCCCTCCCATGCCTCTGACTGTACCCCAGTTCTTTCATAAATAAATAAATCTTAAAAATAAAAAAATTTCTGGAAGCAAAATTAAACAAGACACCTAAGCAACATTGAGTCAGGATCAGATTGAGGTGCCCAGAAAGAAGAATATGAAAGATAGAATCAGGTGATTTGGTGAGTAAACCATTTTGCAGCAGAGCTCTGGGCTGGCAAACAACAACCAGAAAAATAATCTTAAGAAGCACAGTAAGTTGATACTAAGTGGGGTTTATAGCAGCTCCCTATTTCCACTGTTTTCAACCTTTTATGTAGGGGTTTGGTACTTTATCTTTCTCATCTACATGGGCTCTTTCAAGCCCAGCTCAAATCACTGAGACTGAGGGTATGACTGGTACAGTTCAAATTAATTTAGCATTACTGTGTTCCAAAACCGATTTTATTTAATCAAAATTTTATTGTGATTTTATTATTCAAAGTATATCTATGATTACCACATTGACTTTCCATACTCTCCTCAGTGTTATTACTGGTATCTTTGCAAAAGGCAGTTCCATTAGAAAATATGAAATTTTCTGTCATTTTCCTTCTAAAATATCTGTCACTTTTGTTTAAAAAAAAACTCACACCTTTCACTCTGCTATATTGGTAAAGAAAATATCTACCATACAAAGAACTTATCTGATCAAGATTTAAAAATCAGAAGGTGGGATTTCAATCAAGAAGCTTCTGACCCAATGCAGGAGGTTATTTCTTTTCCTTCATAGTCTTCTTCTAAGCTTTCCCTTTTCATTAAATCACAATGCCAGGCAAAGTCAGGGGCATGCTGTGCCTGTCATTGTGGTTTATAGATCAAATAAAAGCCAGTATTAATCATCTTGCTTGAGTTTGGAACCTATTAATTTTCCAAGAACCCCAATGACAAAAATCTTTTATTCCATGATCTTAAGCAGTGTCATTTGTTTTTCTACTCTTTTTACACTACACCTTAGAAAATGTTAGTTACATAAAACCATTTTAAATAAATATTTCTTCACTAGCCAAATAGATAAAAGTTCAGTTTAACAAAACCATACTTTCCTTTTATTTTTCTCAGGAATCTTTAAAATATAGTTGGGACTTTTGGTTTAGGTCTACTCACTAGAAATAATCGAATCTTTTTTCTCCTTTTCATAAAGGATTATATGTGAATGGACTAAGATCTGTTCTCAAATCTAGGATCCTCAATTTTTTGGTAATGAGACTTTTTTGAAAAGTTCTCCAAGCTCTTAAAATTTTGGAAAGCAATTGATACCAACAATAAAGTCCTCAAGATATTAAGATTTTTAGGAGAAACAGTGTATATGCTAGACCCTCAATAAATATTGTTCAATGAATCGGTGAAGTTGAATACAGAGCATATTTCTGTCCTCACCCTTAATCCCAGAAGGATGATGGAGCTGGGGAACGCCACCAGGTAAGGCCTAAATATGTCCTGATTGGCACCGTTTTTGTAGCTAGATAAATATGGGGGCTTTCTGTTAAAGCTTTATTTCTGTGTGCCATATTATGGGTGCATATTCCCTGGCAATAGAACTTGCACCCTTTGACTTGACTCCATAAGTGTTGCTAAATTAAACATCAAATGGTGTGGCTTTAGGATATATGAGTCATATGTTTGCTCATTATAAGGTTAATTCAGGTCTTAAGAAATAGAGAGAATTAAGCTAGAATCAGACCAACAGGTCAGATATCTTCAACTAGGATTTTTAACCTAAGAACAACTTTGTATGTCCATGGTGTTACATGAAATCCAACCTAAACAATGAAGGGCCCATTTCTTTTTCAAAGTGTCTATGGGGGAAAAATGTGTATTGCTGTCTACGCTGCAGGTGTACTTTTTTGTGGAGAAGGATAAAATTAATTTAATTATGCACCTGATTTTCATTTTAGCTTTTCTCTGCCTCTTCATTGACTGCTATGTTTAATGCTAGGTTCTGCTTTTAGCCTGTGAGAGAGGGTAGAAGCGTAGAAGATACTTATAACATCTGTAGCAATGGACAGAAGAATGAATAATAATAGGAGATGTCTACATACCATCTGGTATAAACACAGATGTGTGTTTTCTTTAAAAATAAAAATCCTGCACTCTAAAAGGGGAAGATTCATAAGCCTTTAGAGGGTAAAGTCAAGAGCCCATTCTTGAGTGTCTCTTAATTAACAAGAAGCAATCTCCCTGTTAGTTACCAATTTATTTATAAACTTCACTGACAGGCACTGCTCATTTCACCTACAAATTTCTAATGTAGAGGAACCAACATTCTCCAGAACCCATGACATTACTGGAGAAATTCTTTCATGTCAAGTATTGTATTTCTTTACCTCTTCATGCACTTAATATGGTAAATCCTGGATTAGGATATTCTGTGTTTCCTCTAAAACCTCATCAAGTTCAAAATCCTCAAAGAAAAGAGCATAAAGTAGAATAGAGGGAGATTAAACATATTTTATAAAAGTATGTAATTTTAATAGTTAACTATACAACTATCTCTATTTAATAAACAACACTCTCATAACCAACAAACTACTCATAGGGAAAGTATATTTCTGCAAGCATTTATACATTTAGTACCAGGAAGAATTTACCCAATCTACTTTATTTGGGGAAGAAGAATTAAATTTGTGCTTTTTATTAGGCAACCCATTCTTCTCAAATTCAGAGGAGTCTGCAGTGTACCATAACAGAGTAAAAAGCTAGAGGCTGTGTCTGGTGACAGATCACCAACAACTTATTTCATAAATAATGGTACAGATATTAATGTGATATTTGTATGTTGACACCATCCCAAGGGCAATCTGGAGGACTCCCATGGGCCATTCTCTGAAAATCACAGTATGATGAAATGTCTAATGAACATGGAAAACAATAAAAAAAGAATTATGAAATGGCTTCTGTTAGGAATATTCATAAGTTTCACCCCAGAGGGAAGAATAGAACCAGTCTTCAATGAATGGAATATGTCCTTAAGGAGATATCTCCTTGATAAAACTCAAAAATTTACCTTTCAGTGCGGTGAATCCACTTGGCTTGGCTAGAATAAATTCAACTGCATTTCAAAGCCCTCCTGATTTTCCATCTCTCTTTCTATGAAAAATAACTGATATAATTGAAAAGACCAGTCAAGTTGCTTGCGTACATTAGCCTTAGTTAAAAGCCATTAGCCCATGTGTGATTTACTTCTGACACTCTCCCCTGTAACAAATAATTGACATAATTGCAGCTTCATGTTCCACGTTCTACTTGTCACCCACAGGCGCAGATTTTCTTGCCCACATGGGAGCACATGAAATCCAGGTGTATATAGAATTCTCAGTGAATTTAGGACATATCCAAGAATGGTGTCAACGAGGCACTCGATTTATAACCTATTGGCCTATCCTTTCTCCTGGGCTCTGTGTTCCCTTTGATGCTTTCCGATGTTGTTCTTCATTTGGCAGGTATCTGCCAACTGTGTGTTATTTGAAGTATTCAAAATTGATCTATAAAACTTAACCTTATCTTGTTTTTTAGATTTCTTGTTTTGCTCTTAGTAAGAAAGTGATACAATAAAGCAAAACAAAACAAAAACTAACATAACCGGGCTCCATAGATAGAGACCATTGATTCTGTTTCTTCAAAAACTTATTTCTCGTTGTTTGAAGAACACTGGACAAAAAAAGCAGTAGAGGAAAAGTGCTGACAATTTCAACTTTGCTAAATGTTATTTTCTCAATTTGAAAAACTTATAAAAGTTATCTAGAAAAGAAATGATGCAAGGAAGTTGCTGGAGAATAATTTCAGATTTACTTTTAAAGGGTAGCATAATTGCCTGTGTGCAACATTAAAGGAATATAAACTCCTATATAATATAGTTAAGATAAACCATATGTTTTTTGGAAATTACAATATGAGATTCACTCATGTCTAAAGCTGATCCTGACATTGTTCTGCTAGACTGGCAAGGACACAATAGGCAGGGACAACAGGATCTCCACATTACTGCTGAAGAGGGTTGCACTAAGCTGAATAAGCAGAAAAATGATTGAAGGATGGAACAACTTCTAAACTGATGCAGAGCTATAAATATTTGGGAAACCACCACCAAATTCCCAGCCTTGCAAGCAGCAATAAAAAACAAAGGAAGTCTTTTTTTTTTTAACTTTTCTTTTTGAGATTGATTTATTTATTTATTTATACAAGCACTGGGTACAGTCAGAAGCACGGGAGGATGAGAGAATTCACCAGAGCCAGAGCGGAGAACAGAACAGGCAGACAAACTACACTGCTAAGGGTAGCAGCGGGCAGCAGGAGAGGTCTGCGCTCCATGTGGGACCCTCGCCCAGCGGCCGGGGATCAAACCCGCTCTGCAGAAGCTACGGGCAGGCAGCTTCACAGCCCAGAGCTCAACCGCTGCGCCACCGGGGGAGGCCCACAGAGGAAGTCTTTTTAAAGAAAGATTGTGGCCTGGCTGCAAATCTGAAAAGACAAAGTAACAAAGTATGACCCTATCATAGTGACTAGATCCTGGCCTTCAGGAGTTATCACCATACACTGTAGGTAGTGTGTGGACAGCTGAGAAAGTGGCTGTTCTTGCGCTGACCTTTTCGGATAGTTACATGGAATTTTTTGTTGCTCTCTTCACTGCGGTGTAAGTAAGATCAGGGCCTTTCAAAGACCTCAGGTCACTCCTGTAAGAAGTACAGTTTCTATTACTGCTCAGTACTCACCTATATTTATCACATATGTAATTAAATTTGTAATTAAAATTTTAATAAATTTTAATAAATTGACACCTAGTGTAAACATTTGGAATATGCCAGGCATGGACCCTATTTTTCACTTCATAACACTGTTCTGTGTTTATTATACAGAGGTAATAAATCTATAATAAATTTATCCATGAATTATAGATAAAATCGAAGGTTCACATTATCCATATTTATCTATAAATATCTGTATATAGAGATATTATATATATATTTCTATTTAAATCAATCATAACTTGCCAGTGATCTGAGACCATAACTGAAGAAACAATAGGTTACTGTAAATTCTTCCAGAGGAGGAAACTCTCCAGGAGTTTCTCACCTTCCACAGAAGCACTTGCTGCTTTGTGTGCATTCTTTCAGCCCCAATGCACATAGTTTGCACAGCATTAATTTACACTTATTACATTAAATGTTCTGACATTTCCTCTTTGATTCATTTTGTGATCTCAGCTTGAATGAAAACTAGAACAACAGGGGCCATGACAGCTTGACTCATTGCTCTTCCAGTATCTAGTGCAGTGTGCCATTCCACGGGACTGCTGAGATGCACTGCTGGCTGTTAACACAATTGCATGACAATGCAGAAGGAATATAATTTGATTAGCTGCATGGAATTGTGAATACAGACTTCTTTTACTAACTGAAGAATTTGAGTGAAACCAAACTGAAGATTCAATTTAAAAAATACACATTGCCCATGATACTCTGTATCACTCAGTTGCTCTCTTGTTTATTCATTTATCCTTTAAATATTTATTAAGTAGCTACTATTATCAAGCATTGTTTTAAGTGCTGGGTGAATGCAGCCTAAGTTCTCAAAATGTGGGCTGTGAGGGCCTCCCCGGTGGCGCAGCGGTTGAGCGTTGGGTTGTGAAGCTGTCTGCGGCCTCTGCCGCACTGGTTCGATCCCCGGCTGCTCCCCGGCCACCGGAGGAGGGTCCCACATGGCGCGCAGACCTTTCCTGCCGCCCGCTGCTCCCCTCAGCAGTGTACTTCGGTCCTTCTGCCTGCTCTGCTCCCCGCTCTGGCTCTGGTGAATTCTCTCACCCTCCCGTGCTTCTGACTGTACCCAGTGCATGTATAAACAAAACAAACAAACAAATAAATAAATAAAAAAGCATGCCTCTAGAAAAAAAAAAAAATGTGGGCTGTGAAACAGGTAACAGCTTTTTCCAAAATTGTAGTTTATTCAAACTAATAATTTAATTATCTAAACTTGAGTTGGCTGGTACAGATTTCTTGAGTTTACTTTATTTCTCTCATTGTCATATAATAACAGTTATGATCTGAATTTTAAAAACCACTTACTTTACTAAAAGTGTACTTGGTAGAATTTCCTTTTCCTCCCAACTACAGCAAATGTTGAATCTCAAGTGCATAAAACTGGGTCAGTCATAATCCTGGATTCATGAAGACTATCCTCATTGGTCCATATAAGACTCATCTATTTATCTACTTACCTACCTACCTACCATATCCAAAATTTTTATAGATTTAATATATTTTTTAAAGATTTATTTATTTATACAAGAAGCAGGGTACAGGCCAGATGCACAGGAGGGTGAGAGGATTCACCAGAGACAGAACGGGGAACAGAACAGGCAGACTGATGAAATACACTGCTGAGGGGAGCAGCAGGCGAGACAGGAGAGGTCTGCCAGGCCGTTTGGGACCCTCGCCAGGCGGCCAGGATCTAACCGGCGCTGCAGAGGCAGAAGACAGCTTCACAGCGCAGCACTCAACCTCCTGCGCCACCAGGGGAGGCTCTAGATTTAATATTGACCAACATAACAATATATTACAGAGTTATTATAATTAATGAAGCATCAAAAAGTGTCAATGGTCAGGGACATTGCTTTTTGAATTGGCCAGGGGAACAGAACATAGAACACAGATTTGTATGTGTCAAGAAGAGACATGGTAGGCTTCTGGGGAGATGCAAGGCAATGGAATAAACTACTCTAGGTAAAAATTTGGATCATCCTTGACTACAGAAGAACCAAGAACTTAAATGTCAAAAGCTGAACTTGAAAACTTTTAGAAGAACATATAGGTGGATCTTTCTAACCTCAAAGTAGAGAAGGATCTTAAATAAGAAACAGAAGTGCTAATCATAAAGAAGATTGATAAATGTGAGTACTCTAAAATTAAGAACTTGTGCTCATCAAATTATCTTTTTAAAAAAGGTAGAAGACAACCTAGAAATCAGGGGAAATTATTTGTAGCAGGCATAACTGAGTCAAAATTATACAAGGAATTCATGCAAATTAAAACAGGCACCCCCTTTTCCCTTCTATTCTCACCAACTTATCCCTGTTCTCTCATTTTTCACTTACTCGGATTCCCTTGCCCAGCCAGCAGAAATAGTGTCTGAGTGAGTTGCTCATTTCTACCTCTGTAACACCAGAAGTTGGACCCCTGAAATTCTAAACTATTCCCGGAACAACAGCCATTATCACCAAGAAACTCCGCAAGTGAAGGCTCCAACTTTTCAGAGTTCAGTGTTCATTTATAATTATTTATTGTATTTACATATTTCTTTTTGAATTCTGCCTTTCATATAGCCTGTGTACCAGTTACACTTTAATTCCCTTGAATTTAAGGAGTCTTGTATTCTTTTTTCATAACTTCCTTCTGCCTGACTTTTACACCCCACAGCTTTGCATAACTTTGTGCATATGATGGAAACCCAGCAAGTGATTAACTGATTGCAAACATAAAGATTTTACTCAATTTCATCATAAGCCCTTCAAAAAAATGAAACAAAATTAAGGTGATCTATCCAAGGAAATAAAAAGAAAGAAAAAGACAGCAGTTCACACAAAAAAATGCCTAACAGAGATCTTAGGCCAGTTATAGAGACATATGGAAGAGATATAAAAATATCCATTTAGGATGAAATTGTGAAGGAGGAAGAAAGCTATGTAAACAAGCCAAATTAAGGAAAAACTACATATTGGAGTAGAGAAAGATAATAAGGAGCAAGTTTCAGGGGGAAAAAAAACATTTCAAATGGCAGTAAAGTGTTCAAATAGACTGGTAGCAAATAAATGCAAATGACTGGACTAATTAGGACTATAAAAAAGAGATTGTTTAGAAGATTAAAAAAATCAGACGTGTTTATATCTCTTACTCTAGAGAAAGCAGGTGGAAAGCTACCTTTATCAGACAACAATTTTTCTGGGACAACAGATGTAGACAGTTTAAAAAAAAAAAAGTTACCTGCAACATATTAGACGAGGCAGCAAATCTAGATAGCCTGTGCTCATGAATTTTAGAAGGAAGAAAGTGATGAGGCATTGATTTAAACATCTTTAGGTGATATCAGGATCATAAGAGTTTCAGAATGATTATAATATAGCAATGTGGGAATTACTCCATTAATTAAAGGTTATATAGGTTGAACAATCAATAGCAAATTTTGTTTGGATGTTTAAGATACTCTGATTTCTTTGATTACTCATGGCTTCCTGAATAAAACGATTAGTTGTAAATTGGAATTTCATAGAAACACGAGCTTCTAATAGTGAAATATGATAAAAGGAGAGTTCATCTGCTCTCCATTCTAAGCCTGTTGAGTTACTCTGGCAATAACAGATCTCAATTATAAAGTGGGTTCATGTGTAACTTACCTTCACGATAGAAATTCTAACTACAGCATTTCAGTAGAACTAGTCATCCCCATCCGGGTGCCTGAGATCAGCATGCATTTTGTGTTGAAACATAAACAGCCACAATTATGGGGCAGTAATTCATGCCTAGTGCTGTATGAAGTGCTGTCAGATTAGTTAGAGAAAGGAAAACATTTTCAAACATTCTGCATTCTCTGTGTATTCTGTTGAGTAATGCAGATGCATTCAGTCACTCCTTTACTCTGTCATGGAAAGCATCTGGGGGTAAAGTAAAACACCTGGAGGCTTGGTATCTGAAGATATGGGATCAAGTGCAGGCTTTGTCATGCATTTGCTGGGTGACCTTGAGTACATTACTATTCTTCATGAGCTTCACTTGATAGATAAGGGTCAGGTGCTTGGGTTGTGACTATTTCCTTTATATGGTTATAGTAAAAATTAAATTTAAGCACACATGTAAAAATTCTTTTTCAGTCATTAATGTCATCTAAATTGAGAGTGGTCAGAAAAGTTGAGAACTGAGAGAAGCTTTGAAATTTAGGAATCAATAGGCCATTGATTTTATTGGAAGTGGGAATTTTATTGAGATGATGTTGTATCTGATGGAGAAGGAAAGAGCAAGCAGCAAGTGGAAGCAGTTTATTTTTCCAAGAAGTTTCTTGATTATTTTGCCTCCTATAATAGGTTAAACTTTTAAATCAGAGATTGCTTATTTTTATATCTCTGGTTCTATAGCAGGGTAGAATTAGTCACTTAAAATATTAGTAAAATGAATGTTGATGACAAAGGAAAAAAATGAAAGAAAGCATCAGGTTAAGGTGATAACAGGTTAAGGGAAGTTTTTCTGTTTTTTGATTTTTCTTATTTTGAAAATAAGAAAGACTTTTGAGTATATTAATTGCAAGAGGGCAAAATGAGTAAAACAGGAGAGTTTGAAGGTATTGCAGAGATATGGGTAGTATCTTGAATGATGGAGCTAAGCAAGAGAACCATAGACTATATATCAAGACTATAGAAGAGGATGACATGAAAGAAGCAAAAGAAACTGACATAAAGAATGCATGGAGGTGACATCAAATTGGAGAGGAAAAAAATAGAGAAATTCTAAAATGTTTCTTTTGGTGCTTGAGCCTGATGGCATCTACTATCCAGGAATGCAAGAGTTAAGTTTTTCCTGCTAGTTAAGAGGGCAGCTTGGGAGTTTTGATATGGTTGAATGTTCCATAAGAAGTTAATATGAGAGAAGAAATGGATAGTTGTAAAGGACCTCGTGAAGGGATATCAAGATATCAAGGGTGATGAAAAGGAAGACTGAGTGTGAATTACAGGTTAGGAATAGAGGAGAAGAAGGTCGTAGTGGCTAGATTTTAGTTGTTGCTGGAGTATATGCAGAACAAGAAAGATGTGCTGGTCTCTTGCCAAATTTTCCCCAGTGAAAGAGAATCAGCAGGAAGCCTGGTGTGCAACTTAAACATTAAAAGAAAAAAAGCTTTTGAAATAGAAAGGAGACCATTAATACAGTATATTTTGAACTACTATGAAGAAGAGACATTTAATAATTGAACTTGTCTAGAGATGGTGGATTGTCTTGAGAAGGGTAAGTTCCCCACAGTAGGGAAGCTCACCTAGGCCAGGGAATACAGTGACTGGATGAGATTCAAACAAATGAAATTTAATTTCATAAAGTGGTTAGTTTGAGTAGCATCCTAATGATAATGCAGATAGGTTATCCTGCTTCATTCCTTGTCCAAATTGTGCTTTATACTTATCTTTTTCTATAAAGAAAACGAAATACATAACTGGAACATCAAAACCCCCGATATTTCAGCAGATTTTTTTATTAGTGTAAGCATCACCACACTGTTAAGATTGTAGTGATGCTACTTCATTCACTGCTAACTGCTTTTTGAAAAGCCTTTAATACTTTTACGGCAAAAGTTAATATGTGAATACAATATGCTTAAAAATATTTTAGTTAATGAATAGGATAACTTTTTTTTTTTACCACCTCTCTGATGCTGAGTATTTTCCCCTTATTTTCCATTCTTCCATTTTTTTCTTATTCAAACTAAAATGTAATGAACATCTTTGTAGCTACTGCTTTGCTCAGATGTGTTAGTGTATCTCTAGGATAATGTAGATTGCTGTGTTGAAGGATATACATACTAATAAGGTAACTTCTTGAGAGGATGTATCAATTTACAGCCCCATCAATAGTGCATGAGAGCATGATGGATTGTTTAATAGTCTCATATAACCTATATCTACATCCTTAGTGTGACAAAGGAAATAAAAAGCATATTCTTTGTCTTCTTAGGTTTTTAAAGCAGGAAAACTTACTTGAAAGAAATAGCAGATGGTTACCACAGGTTCTAATCATGAAGATATATGCAAAGTATATGTATGTGAACTTTCCAGTGTGTTTGAAATGTTATGTGTCAATCAAAACTTTTAAAATCAATTTAGATGAGTTTTGCATTTTTTTCGCTCTTTTCATGAACTGATTTGGCATACTTGTGATCATGCTATATGACAGTTTTTTTTCTCCTCCCCACTTTATTACAATTAATAATTTTCCATTACTACAAAGTCCTAACAAATGGCATGAAAAAAAGCTATATAATATCCCTTTAATAGGGATATTTATGTTTATGCCCCTTGGATTTTCTTCACCTTTTCCTGTTATTGTAAAACTATGATGATTGACTATCTTTGGTAGTTCATTATTTCCATATCATTAGTTATAGATTGAAATTACTGAATCAACAGAGTTTGATAAATATGGCAAAATACCGCTTCTAGAAAAATTTCTACCAATGAATAAAGTATCCATTTTACCATACCTTTGCCATATTTTAAAAATTTGTGTAGTTTTTTAGAGTCTGCTAATTTGATGTTATCACATGCTATTTTATATAAATATTTTTGAGCTTTATTAAGCATGACCATTGCATATACCTGGTTTTAGTCTGCAGAAAATTTTCCTTTAAATTGATTTTGCAAACATGTGTAGTGTTGGATTATTCTTTGTTGTGCTGGGATGTCCTTTGCTTTGTAAATTGGTTAGCAGCATCCCAGCCCTACACATACCAGATGCCTGCAACATCCCTGACCAAAAGAATCTCCAGTAACCACCAATTATCCCATTGGAAACACAATCAGACCTCTGAAGAATCTTCATCTTTAGCAAATAGATTTCCAATAATATCGTAAGCTACCTATCGAGTTGCTCTGTTTTGGTAGTTTAGATGTTTGTATATAAAGAGAGAAACCTTCATTCATAAGTGAAATAACTGCAAGTGAGCAAGGACCAACTCAAAAAGAAAGAGCTAACACAGGCTCTCTGAGATCAATTTGGAAAGCTTCTTCAGTGTGCTAAAGCTGAACAGATAGGAAAACAAGAGGCTGAGGGAATATAATTCAACTGCCCAAGCTCACTTTCCAAGAAGCTGATTAAACTCAAGTCTTTTGCTATATGTAGGATTTTCATAATTCTGCGATGTTGCTCATGCTATCCCTCTTCTCCATGATGATTCAGTGGATCTGTCTCCTGCAAAGATGGCTTTTCAGAAAATCACCTGAGCTACAATTATGGCAAACACTGTCATAGACTATACCTTTGTTAGCATGGAATTCATCTTCAACTAATGCTTGAGGGTTAAGTGTTTGTCACTAGTGTTCTAGGCTTGATCCCAATGACTTAACAATTCTGGCTGGGTATTTAGGTGAAGGACTCTGACCACAAAGGGCACTGATAAAATACCATTAACTAGGAATAGCTTCAACAGCATCTTGGATTATATTTTTAGGATTGTAATGGTTCCTTAAACTGGCCAAGAGTGCTGGTGACCTATAAGAGGAGATGAAATTTGGCTGGTAACAGGGAAATGCAAAATGTGAGCAAAAACTAATTTTAAATTGGGTCAATAACTAGTATGTTATCTTTGATGAGAATGAGAGAAAGGAAAAATGATTGGAGATTATAAAACCAGGGGAGCAGAGTCCTGAGAGGAATGTAAAAATGTTACACACTAAAATGAGAACAACATCTGGGGCCTCCCCGGTGGCGCAGTGTTTGAGCGCTGGGTTGTGAAGCTGCCCGCAGCCTCTGCAGCACCGGTTCAGTACCCGGCTGCTCCCCGGCCACCAGAGGAGGGTCCCACATGGCGCGCAGACCTCTCCTGCTGCCCGCTGCTCCCCTCAGCAGTGTACTTCGGTCCTTCTGCCTGCTCTGCTCCCCGCTCTGGCTCTGGTGAATTCTCTCACCCTCCCACGCTTCTCACTGTACCCAGTGCTTGTATAAATAATAAATAAATAAATCTTTAAAAAAAAAGTAATTTAAAAAAAAAAAAGAAAACAACATCAGGATTAGTACTGTATGTGAAAGAAAACAACCACCATTACTTGGTCTAAAGAAAAAGCCACTGTACCTGTATAGATTGTAGAATTCATTATTGTTCTCTATTATATCCTACTGCCTAATACAGGCTTATGCTTTAAACACAGGGTATTTACTAAAGAAATGACTGAATGACTGTCAGAACCTGGCTTCTTGAAAATCACTTAGTTTGCTGTGGCCAAGTCAGTTCCAGCCCTCTATACACATGTTAATAAGAATGGAAAACCACCAACTACATTCAAGCTTGCATTGATGTTGCAACTGGTTTGATTCATTCTTGGGCACAGCAAGTATGGGATGAATGCAACCAAAATACAAGAAATAGTCTTTGACTTCAACTATCTGATAGCCTTTTTGAAAATTTAAGAAATGGGATAGCTGCTATCTGTAAGGAGCTGTTCAGACAGAAAAGTCCAGATGGCTATCCCAAATAGGATATTGAGATGTCAAGGGCTACAGCATATTCGGAACATGTCAATAAATAGGGCTCTTTCTCCTCAGTCCTCTCAACCCCTTTACTGAAACCCTGCCTGAAGGTGACTAAGTTGAAAATGTTTTCAAAAGTTCTGGTGACAGTAAGTGTAGCAAGTGAAAAAGAGAACTTGAGAAACCATTTGCTCCTTGTGAAGTACTATATATTAGGTATTATAAGAGACTGAAGAATAAGTAGGATATGATTTCTACTCAGTGGATATTAGAGTCTAACCAATACTTTTTATTACCCTCGAGAAGCAGTATACAAAATCTTTTTTTAAAAAAACTAAGAAACTTGAGTTAGAATTTTTGTTCGGCCAATTTGTGACCTCAGGCATATCACAAATTTACTGATTCTCATTTTCTCCACCTGTAAAATGTTATTAATAATTTCTCCTCCGAAGGACTGTTATGACAATAAAATGAAACAATGCAATGCACATACAGAACACGGAACACAGCATTCTTCAATAAAGGCTAAGTGTTGTTTGTTCAGACATTGGAGCTTTTTGAAAATTACTCAACAATTAAGATCGACACTAGTAATTCATCAAAAATTTTGACAAAGATTAAATGGAAAGCTTTTAAAATAATTTTAAATCAAAAGGATCTAGTCACTGGGGAGCTTCCTCAGTTATTAGGCAGTTGTGAGATAAGTGTACAGGGAGAGAACTGAACCTAAAAAATAAATCAACTTTTCTGAAAGGGTTATTACCACCACATCTTTAGATTTACAAAAAGTGGAAGGAAATAAAAATTGCAAATGTAGTTCAAAGGAGATTAATTATTTTATATCTATCTCAGAGCAAAGAGCCAAATGGGAATATGTGTTAACCAGGGTAATCACCTTGCAATCTAATCAGGAAAGGACTTGGGGATATTGTGAAGTAAGGGCGACCTTCATCTTGGGACTCAATACAGTGCTGGATTAAGTTTCAAAGGGACAGGTGCATGAGAAGAGGCAGATTTATTACTGCAAAACCATGGTTCGGGTCTAGAAGGAACATTTTTATAATATCGATCGCTTCTAGATACAAAATTGCCTCAGAGAGAGGGCATGATGTCACAGCAAAGCATCAATTCCACTAAATCTCAAGAAAATAAATTTTTATGATGAAAAGGTGACTAATCTTGGTGACAGTTGGGGAAAAATTGTTAAATTATTAATTGAGGAATATCAAGATAAATAAATTATAACGTGTTCAGTACATAAATGAAGATATATATTAGTGAGCAAAGGATTCAAATACATGAACCTTCTTTGCTAGGAGTATTCAAGTAATAAAGAAAGATGAAAGGGAACTCAATCTGCAGTTAAAAAACTGTAAGTGAAGAGAGCAATACTTTTTCACAGAACACTAGTGACTCACATAAAAATAATCCCCTACGACAGGGAGAAATAAAAATTTGCAGTGCTCCTCAGTAAGTCTGAGATTTAACAATGAGTTTTATATCCCTTTACCTTCCAAACACAGACACTCCAGTTAGATTTAAAAGACCATACAGTTAGGTTTAAAAATGAAGCAAATGTAAAACACAAATTGACAGCTCAGAAAGATCCTTCAGACTTACAATCAAAACAAACTTCTTACACATTTTTATGTTGATTTTAAAGATAAAAATGTTTACGTGAAAATTGTAATTTCTGCATAAAACCACCTCATTTCTGCATTAAAACCACCCCTCTCATCCATTTTATCAGATGTAAGAGAAAATGCTAGTGAAAATTACTTGATCAAAAAAACCCAACATTTTGTTTCAACTTGTTGTTATCCATCTTGAGTAGGCAGACATCATTAAAAAATTAATGTGTCTTTGAAGAAATACAACAGTTTTGCTGAATATGCGTTAAGGCTTTTAACAACTAAAGTCGCGGGAATACTCAGTTCATTAATTTCTTATAAAATGTGGAGTTGCAATAAACTAAAATTTTTTGATATTTGCAATATTAATGCAACTATAAACATTCAACAAGAGTTATACTATCTTTATCTTTACAGATGAGGAAACTGAAGTTTAGAGGGAATGAGCTAACTGATCACCTAAGTAATGAACAAATGGTAAGTCAAAATTAAGCCTTGCTCGGGCCTCCCCTGGTGGCGCAGTGGTTGAGAGCTGGGCTGCGAGGCTTCCCGCAGCCTCTGCTGCGCCGGTTCGTTCCCCGGCTGCCTGCGAGGGTCCCACCAAAAAAAAAAAAAAAAAAATTAAGCCTTGCTCATCCAACACTAGGACTTGCACTTTCTTCACAACTGACACTGGAGCAATCTGAAAGTAGTCATTGAGAAAGATTCATAGCGGAGATTGTTGAAAAGCCAAATAGGAGTTATAAGGCACTTTAAGGGAAAGTTTGCAAAAATATTTCAAAAGCAATGGAGGAAAAGTGAACTATGAACATGGTAATTATCATCCAATGGTACCTATATTCCTATATGGTTTCCAAAGTGTTTCATATATAGTTTTTTAGTTAAAGATTTATTTATTTATTTATTTATACAAGCACTGGGTACAGTCAGAAGCGTGGGAGGTGAGAGAATTCACCAGAGCCAGAGCAGGGAACAGAACAGGCAGACTGACAATACACTGCTGAGGGGAGCAGCGGGCAGCAGGAGAGGTCTGCGCGCCATGTGGGACCCTTGCTGGTAGCCGGGATAGAGCTGGCACTGCAGAGGCTGCGGGCAGCTTCGCAGCGCAGCGCTCAACCGCTGCACCACCAGGGGAGGCCCGTACATATATTGTTTTTTGAGCTCTACAGGAACCCATTGCGACAAGACTGGTATAATTAGTGCTGTGTGGCAGGTGGAGAAAACTATGGTCCCTAGGCTTGAAGTGACAGCTAACACTGGAATTGGAGTCTGCTTTTCCTAGTTCAGCTTTCTTCCACTGTGTGGGTTATTATCAAATTATGTCCCCCAGTCCTGAGATGATAGTGTCACAGATGCCTGCAAGTAACTAATATGTCTGTAAGATCTTGTTTTAGAACATCTTATAGCATACACTCATCCATTTCTTATTGAGCAAAATTAAGTGATTCCTGAAGTTTTAAAATTTGTTGATATTCTTGTTAGCGTCACGTTCCTTGTCCACTGGAAAGTGTAAAGCTATAGACATAATTAAAAAAGAGTTTGTCTAAGTTCACCACTGTTTAAGAACCAATGCTTCATAATCTCATAAACAGATAAAACATGACTTAAATTAATCCCTTTCTGCCATGTTCCTCCTTGATGTTTAGGGACACCTCTTTTTTTTTTTTAAAAGATTTATTTATTTATTTATACAAGCCCTGGGTACAATCAGAAGCGTGGGAGGGTGATAGAATTCACTAGAGCCAGAGCGTGGAAGAGAACAGGCAGACTGACGAAATACACTGCCAAGGGGAGCAGCGGGCGGCAGGAGAGGTCTGCGTGCCATGTGAGACCCTCACCCGGCGCCTGGGGATGGAACCTGCGCTGCAGAGGCAGCGGTCAACCACTGAGCCATCTGGGAGGTCCTTAGGGACACCTTTTTGTTGCGTGATCCCTAGGTATTGCTGGTGCCCTAATGGTCCTCCCAATACTCCTCACCTAGGGCTAATAGTTCTAAGTTGACTTATTCCATTATTCCTAGGAATGAACAATAATGGTTCTAGGAAAATAATGGTGGGAAGACAGAAGGACCTTCTACAGCAGATTACACTGGAAAGTCACAGGCAATGCCAAGTTATTCAATAGGCATACGTTTATGGAGAATCTAGAAACAAGCTGTTTTTCTGTACATCTAAATCTTGTGTTTTTCACTTCAATGTTGTTTCCATGTTGAAGAGCAGTTAGGAAGGAGGCACTGCAACTGTGTTTGGGCCACCAGAGGCCTTAATCCTGCCTTGGCTAAAAGACATGAAGACTCGGTTCTTAGTCATGTCACAGGTGAAAATTTGGGAGTTGTCTGCAAGTATTTTAAGCTTTTTTTTTTTTTCTAGTTCTTGTTAAGAAATGCAGCTCTTAAATTATTCTCCACCACAAGTTTTCACTAAAGGTGATTAAAAATAGACCGGGAAGAGAAGGATGTATTTGCAGTTTGCAGGACATAAAAAATGCACATGCTGGTAAATAGTGCAAGCCACAGGGAACACTTCTCACAGGTGTTCCACTCTGCAGAGGTTACTCATTTGCTTCCAAGTGCAATCCAAGGTGTTGACTTGAAGCTTTAAGGGCCCCTCCCATTTCTCTACTGTTCAGATAGTGGAGATACCAATACTTATCTGTACTCAGTAGCAACCACACTGTTCCCAGCTCTGAAGTGCAGGACATTGGAAGCTGGGTGTTTTTCTCCTGGAAGCCTTTTGCCTCTGGAATTTCCTGCCTGTCCCAGTCTGCCAGAACCCCACCTTACTGACCTTCAGGGACTTGCAAAAAACTTGTTTTCAATATAAGCTTCACTGATCAGAAAAGACGTTAAGACCATAATTTTGTATAAAGATAATGTAAGCAATCATAGCTCATATTCTTATGGGAGATAATGATTTAAGTTTGGTGCTTGTTTCCTGTTGCAATACAAGTTCTGTACTTTTAAGAAAAAACATGAATAAATGTCTGTCTGTAATAATGCCTAAGTAAGAACACCTACCTGGATGTGAAGATATTTAGATTTAAAAATATAAAAACTATCAGTCAGATGAATACCTCAGACTAGTACCTCAGGTGTGCTGGTGCCTGCAATAACCCTGAATTCCTAGGTCAGTAATAAACACAACCTGCTCCTTTAGAAAGTGCTAGGATCGTGTGTGTGTGTGTGTGTGTGTGTGTGTGTGTGTGTGTGTGTGTGTGTAATCGCAAACCCACCCTGGAGAGCAGCACTGGCTTTGGCTGGACGCTAAGATATTTACTCTGGACTATTATGCCAAGACATTAACAGCTGCTGAATTAATTATTGATGGAGTTAGTGTCAATCATCTAAGAAGAGATCCAAAGTATAATATTTTAAATTCATCTGGGGAAAAAAAAATCTCTGCTGTATAACAGTTCTCTTGTCATTTATTACTCTTGAATTGATGCAGCCAAAGAAGTAATCTCAGAAAACGGTTCTGCTAAAATTATTTTTCCTTTCCCCTTAAATGTTTTCTTTCCAAGCTTTCTCCTGATCGGAGCCCAGCATCTTGACCGTTTGCACTATTTTCAGAAGATGCCCTACATCAGGGTAACCGATGACATGTTTTAGTTTTGAAAACTTAAAATAAACACGGAAAAGAGCCCTGGAAGAGCAAGGGACCCCCGCCCCTCCACCCTTCCCCTCACCCCCATCCCCACCCCCCAAAGCCTTTCAGATCTTCCGCGGGTCGCGAAGCTCTCAGCCCTGCGGGCCTTCCCAGCGGCTCCGCCAAAAATGCAGAGGCTGTTCGGTGTGCTCTTCGAGTTCAGAGCTGGTCAAAGAGGAAAAACAAATAGTTGGTCTGAGGATCTCCAAGAAGAGAGTTTCACTCCGGCTTGACTAATATTTGAAAGATCCGCCCCACCGCGTCGCTTAGCCTTCGGGTTTTGGGACCTCTGCCACTGCCAATAATTTTTGCAGGGATCAGAGCCCCGAGGCCGGCCGAGGACCGCGAGGACCCCCTGGTCGGGACCGAGCCTCCTCTCGCCGGCGGTGCACGCACGCCTGAAAGGCGGGATTTAAAGGCGGCGATGCTGCGGGAGACTCTGCAGTGCCAGCGAGCCCCCGAACGGTCCCGCCTCATTCGCCCCAGGGTGTGTGCCTCCCCAGTCCCCGCCTGGTAGACCGTCTCCAGCTCCAGCGCGCGGGAGTGGCGCTGGCGCGTCCCAGCCCTGAGGTTTGCGGCCAGGCCCGAGGGCTGGGCGGGCGCCCGGGTCTCCAGGCCCGAGCGCAGCCCCAGGCGGGCGCGCCCCGCGGGCTCCAGGCACACGCCCCTCACCTGAGCGAGCGGGGCGCGCAGGCGCTGAGCGCTGGGGCCGCGGCCGGGAAGCCTCAGCCGGGCGCCCGCACGAGTTGGACAGTTCCGGGGCTGCGCCGGGCCGAGCTGTCGCCGGCGCCACCGCCGCTGGCACCGCCCGGGCTGCAGCAGCCCGCGGGAGAGCGTCTGCGCGGGGCCCCAGGGCAGCCCCGGCGGGACAGCCTCAGCCGCCCGAGCCCGAGCAACAGCTTCCCCGCGGACGCAGCCGCTGCCCCCCGCGCCTGCCGAGGTAAGCGCCGCCGCCCAGCTCAGCCCAGCTCAGCCCAGCCGCGCGCCCCGGGGTCGCGCGCCGCCCGCCCTCCCGGCCCCCGGCCGCCCCCGCAGAGCGAGCCCGCACCGGGGCGCGCAGCCCGAGGGCATGGCCGGAGCCCCCCTCCCGGCAGAGTTTGCACTTTGTCCCGCGGTCCCACTTGTGGAGGAGGAAGCCCAGGCGCCGCTGGCCCGGGCTGTGGGGTGAGGCTCCTGCGAGCCCCTGGAGTTAAGAGTGGGTCGTGGAAGCCAGGGCGGTGGCGGAGTCCCCGGTGCAGGCTCCCGGGCTGGGATTCCCAAGGACGGTGGGAAGGGTGGAGACGCGGCGAGGGCACGGAGAGTGCCCCTCTGTGGTTAGCCGCAACGCCTCCGCCACCCCGGCTGGGAAGTTTGGGGCTTGACGTCTCTCTCTTCATTACAGAGAAATTGGTAGTTTGGAGACGGAGGTGTGGGAGGAGGATAGCTTGGGGTCGCGAGAGAGTTCTGCCACCGAGCGAAGGTGAAATTGGGGGCGGCAACGCAGAGGGAGGTCCCCAAAGTTTGCACTTGCTGGGAACCCAGAGGGGAGCCTTGGGTACCCAGCGCTGGGTGAAGGTGTCAGCAGAGGATGGGAGGACACTGTGGGGCTGCGGAAGGGACTAGGTGAGGGGAGGGGGGACCATCTGCTTAGACTCTGTTATTTGCGGGGGCCTCTGGGGAGAAGGGATAGCTGGCAGGACGAGGCTTCCCAAATGGTACACCAGGCTCTAGAGGACAAACAGTTTTTATGGTGAACCTGGATGGGGATGTTATGGTCCTTCAAGGAAAATAAATTGTCATCCAGCCCCCCCCCCCCCCCCGCCTCCAGTACAAAATAAACAATTTTGGAGTGCTTTCAAAAGTTCTTGGATCAGAAGATGTTATCTTAATTTTCATACAAAGACGTATTTCCAGTTCACCTTGGTTTTGCTTTGCTCAGGTGCATCACATCAAGGTAAATGAATGCAAACTTCAATATAAAGGAATAGATGCTCAAATTGAAGAAAACATTGGTTTTTTTAGGGTTCTCCCTAAAGTTTGGAAGCTGGCAGCTTCTGCACAGTGCATGAAGCTGTAGGGAATGCATTTATCAAATTAAAAAGAAGGCTTTTTGTTAAAGTCAGTAGATTACATCTTAGATAAAGTTAAAGGTTTGGGATTGAGGGAAATCCCTTAAATATTTCAGGGCCGGATTTCACCAGTTTTCAGTCGTTTCATCTTATTTTGATGCTGTGTGTGCAGTGTGTGTGTGCTGTCCCTTCCCTGTAATAGATGAATGACCTTAGAATGCATATACTGCATTGCAAATTATTTGAGAATTTAAGGTGAAAAAATATTTGCTTGGTTACAGTGTTGTAGTTTGGATGCTATATTCCCATAAATCAAGTATTTGTGGATTTATAATTTACACTCCTACTCATTTCCAAAAGTGATTGAGGAAGCTTGGAATGAAAACCACAAATCAAATAGCTATTCTTGTAGATCTCCTTGACCTCTCTTGGATGCATTTGTAGCAAAATGCTTCAGAGAAGATGAATTTTCTTAACAAAGAAAAAATTACCTTCCTCTCTCTAATCACTCTAGTGATGCAAATGTTGTGCAGTGTAATTCTTTATGCCCTTCATTTGCATCGTATTATTTTTATATTACATAAGTAAGGCTCTCTTTATAGAAGTTTAGTAACCACTAAGGAGCATCTATATTACAGAGAACAATGTTGATGTTTTACAGGATTTACTAATGCACAAATTCACAGACCACAAAGAAAACAATGAAATTAATATATCCTTCTTGAACTGGGGCAAAAGGGAAACCAAGGGAGGTGTTTTCTCTGCAGTTAAACCAGGGAAGGACCTGTCATTAGTACTTGTCATTACAATCGTGTCCAATTAGTAAAACCTGTCAGGAGCTGGAAGATAACTTTACAAAATATAACTATTATATGAGGATCTATTGAACTATGTCAAATGTTTTCTTAGCATTCTTTTTCTCAGGCTAGTTACCTGGCTCAGAGACAGAAAAAAAAATCTTGCAAAACAAGCGCAACTCCAAAAGTGAAATGTCTACATAAAATAACTCTGTGTGGAGCCAGCTACCAGGGAAGAGACAAGAATCTTTAATCTTTGCACTGCACCTCTCTCCCCTCCCCCACCCCTATTCCCTTTTAGATATTTTTTTTCTTCTGGTTGAGTTTGTTTGGTTTTTACAGTAAAAATTAATATTATAAAATACTAGCAGTTTACTCCTCACTGAAGTGACTGCTTTATTTGTAACAATCTTATACAAAGAAATAAAGAACAAAATTGACTTTCTGTTGTTCTTATAAGATTCTATGTCCTTGAAGATCTAAAGTATAATGAGTATGTTTGTTCCAGTTTCCGAACACTTGTGTTCTGGGTTTTAATGTGACATCCCAGCATCTTCCACATACTGTTTCACTGTCTGTTTTTCAGTCTTTTCTGCCTCCCGTCTCTGTTCATATGTCTCAATATGGTCTTTTTATGCATGTATATGTATATATACATGTATATGTATATATACACATACATAAAAACACACATACATATATTTATCTGGCAGATTTTCCTTGATCTTATTTGCTTTATAATGTCCTTGCTATTTGCCTGTTGCTTTTTTATATTGACTGGTATCCTTTTATTAATGCTGTATTATTTTCCTAACGTTACAGTTCTGTCTGCATTTTTACTCCAAAATTTCATATTTACATTTGGAACCACCTAGGATATAACTTTAAAATACTCTCCAGGACCTCAAATCTACCAGGTCTAAACTCCAATAAGCTGCTTTGTCCTTACGTGAATGGGAATTACTGTCAATTTCTGTATCTCTCCCTGTCACCCAGGACCTTCCCAATATATCTCCTTTCCACATGTAATTCACAGATAATTCCCATAGATTCAATCTCTGCAATGCCTCACAGAGCCTGCTTCTCCATCTTTGTATTCCTAGAATGTCTATCCTTGTTCAGACTCTTCATATCTCTTTCTAAAAACTAGCATGGGTCTTCCTCACTGTTTTCCACCTCTACTCTCATCTCCAATCCAGTTTACACTTGGCTTATACAATATACTTCTTCAAGCAGAGCAACACTCTGTCTCTGAGTAATAAACCTTTCCCCAGTTTCCTACCAAATGATATGCAAACCTCTCTGACATTTAACACCATTTCCAGTCTAGTCCACGGTAGTTCTACATCTTTACTTTGATCTTATTGGTGGTTCATTCATTTATACATCTATTGAATGGATATTTGAGTATCTCCTACTTGTCAGGTAAGCTGTAGGTAATATTTTAAGGGTATCTGTGTATTGACTCTGATATGTTTTAACTTTTATTTTTTCAATGTGAAATTGACTGTTAAAATAGAATGTTATGTTTGTTGAAATGGGACCCCAGCAATCCCATAGATCTTGACCTCCCCTCCCTATCTTTAGTAAGTCTCTGAGGCATCTTCATATATTGTCTTGAAATAATTTGAAAACACTTAAAGAAAGTGTTTCCCCACCACATAGCAGGCCTCTGAGTTCTGCATCTTTGCTGGTGCTATTCCCTCTTTTTGGAACAGACCCTCTCTCCCACAACCATTTCTTTTTCTTTTTTTTTTTTAAATTTCTTTTCTTTTTTTTTAAAGATTTTATTTATGCATAAAGAACTGGGGTGCAGGCCAGAGGTGCAGGTGGGTGGGGGGAAGTGAGAGGATTCACCAGAGACTGAGTGGGGAGTAGAACAGGAAGATCTACTGAAATACACTCCTGAGAGGAGCAGTGGGCCAGTCAGGAGAGGTCTGCTGCGCTGTGTAGGGTAGCTCCCTGGCTGGGGATGGAACCCATGCTGCAGTGGCTGCCAAGAGCTGTGAGACTTAATCCCTTGCATTACCAGGAGGCCCATTCCCACAACCATTTCTACTTGTGAGAGGGCAGTTGCCAACTGGTACAGACTTCCTTACCTCCCTCTGAACAGCAGCTTTTGCTCCTCTATACCTTGTTACACGCTGCTAGACCTCCTCTTGGAGCACATGTCATTGTCTTCCTCCTTTATGTGTGCATTCTGCATTCTTCCCTAAAGGCAACTGCTTGTCATGTCTAACCTCAGACCTTCATTTTCTAAATTACCCAGTTCAGGTTCTCACATATTATAGGGCATCAGTAAACAATTTAATTAGCAAAAGTGAATTCTACCTATTTCTCTAGTCCCAACTTCTGCCTGTAATAGCTGTTTTTAGAAACCCTCAACTTGGTTCTTATAATAGAGCCAGTGCCTCTCAATCTTGAATATGCATCTAAATCATGAGATCTTATTAAAATGCAGATTCTGGTTTAACATGTCTGGGATTGGACCCAAGATACTTCATTTCTATCAAATTTTCAGGTGATGTTGAAATAACTGATCCTTAAGTTACACTTTGAGTAGCAAATTAGTAAATGACACTTTGTGGGTTCAGGAGTTTCTGGCAGCTCCTGCCTCTCTGCCTAGTGAATTCCCTACAGTTAGTGTTTGCTTTGATCTTACTTTTTATTTTGAAATTACTTTAGACATGGACATGCTTCCCAGAGCTGAAAGAGAGGTTATTCCCTTAAATTTAGCCCTTATTTTTTGCTACACTACTGCAATGGCTTGTTTTCCCTATTGTCTTTTTTTCCTGCCTAGTTCTATCATTTTGTTATATATTTCTTCTCATCTCCTATTATTTTACAATTGTGACTGCTTGCTTTTCTCACTCTGCTGTGATATCCTCCCCCTTTTTGGTCTCTCTGATTCTTGAATTTCTCTTCAGCTGTCTTGGCTGACTCCCGGCCCCAACTGTTTTCCTATTACTTCCAAAATGTTTTTATGAAAGGAGCACTAAAATAGGATGCAAAGGACTCTAGCTCCTGTTCTGCTTTTACTGATAGAGTGAGACATTGGACAAAGCTGTTTCTCTTCTGTGTTCCTCACTTGTGGATGGAGGGTGTGAGTTACACAACTTCCTGGGTATTCCTACTTCAGTTCTGAGACCCCATCTGGAATGCTTATACAGGACAGAAGGGGCAGGTTGGGACAGGAAACAGGACAACCCGATAATGCTGATGTCGGTGTGTGCTCTGTTCTGGTGTTTCTGTTCTAGGTAAACTATCTGAATTTTTGTTATTGTCACACAACTTAGAGAAAAACTCATATCTTTTAAAGAAAACAAATATTCCTTGGCACTCATTAATCTAGTAGTTTTGAACCATGGAGTCACACTAAAATCACTCAGGAGTTTAAAAAAAAAGTGATTTCTAAGCTAAGTAGAGGAATGATTTCATTTATTTGTGTTTTTAAAAGTTCCCTAAGTGATACTAATTTCCAGCCTAAGTGGAGAGCTAGTACTTAGAGTATCAAGTGAGTAAAGGCAATATAGAATGGTGGTTAAGAACATAGCTTTGTGCTGAATCAGACTTTGTCTTTACTACTCATCAGCTTGGAAAGTGGAAAGTGGTTATTTAAATTCTCTGAATCTTGGTTTCTTCATCTGTGAAATGGGTTGATTTGGTTTTTATTTGGAAGACATGAGAGCCAGAACGTGTGGTAGAAACTGTGGTTGTTCAAGAAACAGTAGTAGTTTGTTCAAACGATTAACATTTATACTTCCCAAATCACTTAAGGGTTATCTCGGCTTGGCACAGATAGCGCTTTACTTACCCTTTGTTTAGCTTCAAGATATTTTGCACAAATAATCAGTTTGAAAGAAATGTATGAACATATTTTTCAGAAGTCAGTGAGAAAATACAGAAGGCATAGCTGTTAAAATGATCCATTTGATGCCATATCAACTGTATGATCTCGTAAATGATAGAGATGGATTAAAACACATGTCAGCTGATACAAAATGATGACCAAGATTTCATACCTACTTCATGAAAAATGACTTAACTCTTTAATAAAGACAGTTTTATCATCAGCATATAGCAAGGATTGAAATTCATGAGTCTATGAGAGCATTTTATTTTGGAAATAAATATGAATGTGTTAAGCATTTATATTTCTGAATTTATAATGGGAAATAGAATTTAAAAATAAAAAAAATCACATAGAGAGATGTCCTGTCGTTTATAGTCTGAAGCAAAACAACTTCTCTTTTGGATGAGATTCTGAAGTAGCCATTATGCTATCAGCAAAATAAAGATTGGATAAATAGATATATCCAATATTAAATGAGGACTTGTATTCACTCCCTCCTCCCTTTTTTTTTTCTGTATGCATCTGAAAATAAATAAGAAGTGGTCAGTAATTCTAGTGGGCCTGGCATAAGTACCCAATCATGAATGCGCTGTTATCCCTTGCATCTGGAAAAACTGCAGATGGCTGCCGTTTCTCAACTTTTTCTTTTGGAATAAAATGTTTCATTTCTGCGTTATTTACTTTTTGATCAGGAAGAGAATTTTCAATTAAATTTTCACTAATGTTTTTATTTCCGTATTTTGATGTGTAACTTTTTTATAACACAATTACTATGAAACTTTCAAAGGAACTTTTGAGTCACACTAAGAAAGGGCCCATTGTGAGAGATGATTAGCTAATTCTTTTAAATCTTTGCTTTAATATGCTCATCTGAAATTGTGTAAAATTCTACAGCGAGCTGTGGTTTTTGGTGTGTGTTAGTTAAGGTGGTCAGTCTGACAGTACATTATGTAATATTTTTGGTTTAGAAGCCTGCACTCTTGTTCAGCTTATACCTGATGCAAACCAGAATTCATATTCTAATTCATCTCTGTCTTAATAGATTGATATTTCTATGAAATATTAGCTAGGGATATGGGAGTTACTGCTATTCAGCCAAATAAAATCATGGTTTTTAAGGTTTAAAGAAATCTTAGTGCAAATTCCTCATTGACAAATTAGAAAAATGAGACCCAGAGAATTGGTAATACTTAAATTTTGAAACAAGTAAATTTAAAAATTACAAGTAAGGGAGGAAAACCTTTATGGGTATTAACATTAGATTTTAAATTTCACATAGAAATTGAATGACTCCTGTGATGCCCTTAGAATTGATACTTCAGAGGTAGGAAACTTTCCCTCACAGACTTAGGGAGAGTTATTACCCTGTATGTTAGAGAAAATATAAGGCTTAGAATGAGAATGCAAAGCATTAAATGCCATTAGTGGTGTGCAAATACACATACTTGTACATAAACACAGGCATTTTGATTTTATACCTCTGAAGTATTTTTTAATAAATTGATCATTGAACATAGCCTTAAATATTACCAGGAAATGCTGATAATTAAATGTATCTCATTTATTTTCATTTTTTTGAACTATTAAAGATGGGAAGTAAAATAGTCTAGTAGTTGAGTTCAGATTCTAGATTCAGATTTTGTGGAAGTAAATTCTGCTCTTTCACTTATTGACGTGTAACCTTGACCAAGGTACTCAACCTCTCAGTGTCCCAGTTTCTCAAGTTTAAGAGACAGTGAAACTCGAACTTGTTATCAGGTAAAATGACAGAAATCATACAACATACTTAGCAAAGTTCTTGGTACCTACAATACTTAAAAGGAAGCCTTTCTATATATTAAAAATTTTAATAATATCAAGTACCTCATAGAGACACTGATTTTTTTTTGCCAGGACATTGCAACTCTCATTTCTGAGTCTTCAGTTTGAAACTGTATTTTCAAGTAATATGTTTTATTTTCTCATCTACATTTCATCATTTACTTTAGGAGAACAATGAAATGAAAGAGAAAACAGAGGTATGGGATTGTCTGCTCTACAAAGACTTGAAAATTTTTAACTATATGAAGCACAAGCAAAATTTTTTTTTAAAGATTTATTTATTTATTTATACAAGCAATGGGTACAGTCAGAAGCACGGGAGGGTGAGAGAATTCACCAGAGCCAGAGCGGGAAGCAGAGCAGGCAGAAGGACCGAAGCACACTGCTGAGGGGAGCAGCGGGCGGCAGGAGAGGTCTGCGCGCCATGTGGGACCCTCCTCCGGTGGCCAGGGAGCAGTCAGGGATCGAACCGGTGCTGCAGAGGCTGTGGGCAGCTTCGCAACCCAGTGCTCAACCGCTGCTCCACCAGGGAGGCCCATGCACAAGCAAATTTTTAATAACAAAATATGTAACCTGGCATCTAGGATTTTTGGAAAGACCGAGTGACTTAACATGTAACTTCTGTATTCATGTGTTCCATGAAGTTGGTACAATTTTGGAAGTGACTCAAATCAGAGAGCTACCCAGGTATAAGTGCCAGCTTATGTAATCAGGGTCTGTGTGACAACAATGAACCAAGGACATTTTCTTCTCTCAGGTACCTGGATTGTAGTTGAATTGACACCTTGGTGATTCATGTCCATTTATTTTAATAACTGGATTGAATTTTCTAAGTTGGAATTTAGTAAACAAAGTAATCAGCAAGAAAAAGATGTAATTGATGAACTATATGCAGCATTACCAGAAGAGCTGAAGTCCATATATACCTTCTTACTACATGCACAGTTTTTAAAATCATCCAGACTCAGAATGTGGAAGGTAGAATCTTAGTCTTGTTTCTCTTCTGCATAGCCTTCTCCTTGTGTCCATGCTTCTGATCAAACAGGCTGGCCCTAAACACATCTCTAGTACTGTGATTCTTAGTCTTTCACATGTAAATGAAACCTTGGAGAGCTTGCGAAAAATGCAGATTCTTGGAATTTACCTTTGAAGGTTCTGACTCACCAGGTCTGAGGTAAGACATGGAAATCTAAATATTTTATAAGTATCCCAGGTGATCCACATACTTGAAGATTTGTACAAGTTTTCAATCAAATCAGAATTACTGGAGTTCTTAGTAAAAGTTCAAAAATATGCCACGCTCAGTTCCTCCTTGCTGTATTAACGACAGCACACTTTTTCCTTAAGGTGCTAATTCCCATTTATAGCCGGTCACGGGTGAATTTTAGAGAACCAGCTTGTGTGCTCTCATTGATTAACGCTGGCCTTTCCCCACAGATTTTTATCTACCAAGGTCCTCTATGGCAATGTGGACCACTGGCTACCTACCTCAGTATTTTATTATATAAATATAATATGTGTGTATGTAGATAGTTACATAGAGTCATTTTATATATATATGTGTGTGTGTGTGTGTGTGCATGTGTATTTAATATATAGATATATCATGCCTCACTATCCATAAGCATATTTGTGTGCAGATTCTTCTAGGCCCAAACCTCACCCTCAAATTCTAAAAGGAGGTAAAGCCCTGGAGTCAGAATTTCTCCTGGCTCCCCAGAAGATGATGATGTCTGAATGAAGTTCTCTAGCCAGTGCTCTGTGGAACTTTGCCTTTGCCTGCATGACTCACTATTTCAGACAACCCCAGGGGTTGTGGAAACCACATCAGCTGCAGTGACCATATGGTCATTCCTGATACCACCGAGCCTACTGAATGTCAGCAGTGTCTTTTCCCTCTCACATCTCCAGGTTTCTCCCTTCTCTGTGTCCTGAAGCCAGCCATTTCTCTCTCAGCTTTGTGGTTTTATGGTGGTAAGCACAAGCTTCTTTCTCTCCGGTCACTTCCTGTCTTTCCTTTTCCATAGCTGCCAAGTAGAACCCCATGTGGCCTGTGCCAAATGTCCAGATGTGGTGGCACACGTTCAAACTGCTGCTATCCTAGCAGAGAGACCCCTTTAAGCCCTTCCAAATCCTTTCTTGCCTCCCTGGTATAACTTACATAAGCAAATTTTAAATTTGTCAAGAATGTCACAGGTCCTCAAATTGGTTATCTTCCTCTTACAATGCTTTGGAAAAGGCACAGTGTAATGCACTCTTGCCTGATAAGGGGAAAAGGCAAGCTGATCTTTAGAAATGTTTGATTTCTTGTAATCATGTCTCTGAAGTATCAGTAATTATACCAAGTAAAATTGTTTACTGTGGGTGTGTAGCAGTTCTGAGTCTTCAGGGTATACTCCAATAGGCTCATTTAAAAATGCAAAGTATAGGGCCTCCCCGGTGGCGCAGCGGTTGAGTGCTGGGTTGCGAAGCTGCCCGCAGCCTCTGCAGTGCCAGTTTGGCCAGCGGCGAGGATCCCACATGGCGAGGCAGACCTCTCTTGTCTCGCCCGCTGCTCCCCTCAGCAGTGTATTTTGTCAGTCTGCCTGTTCTGTTCCATGCTCTGTCTCTGGTGAATCCTCTCATCCTCTGGCGAATCTGGCCTGTACCCTGGTTCTTGTATAAATAAATAAATAAATCTTTAAAAAAAAAAAAAAAAGGTAATGTTGGCCACATGGCAAGTCTATTGTCTCACATTAGGAAAAATAATTCAAAGGCAACATCTGAACTGTTCCATGGGGATATTTATGGTGGTTGGTTGATGGGTCCTCCCTGGAATCATTTTTTTAATTTTTATTTTTTTCAAGATTTATTTATTTATGCATACAATAACTGGGGTACAGGCCAGAGGTGTGAAGGGTGAGAGGGTTCACCAGAGATAGAGTGGGGAACAGAACAGGCAGAATGACTGAAACACACTGCTGAGAGGAGCAGCGGGTGAGTCAGGAGAGGTCTGCTGCACCATGTGGGTAGCTCCCTGGCTCGGGATTGAACTCTGTGCTGCAGTAGCTGCGGATTGCTTTATAGGTTGTGTCTTAACTCCTTGCACCACCAGGGAGGCCCTGGAATGAGTTTTAATAGTCACTGGGGCTTGTGATTAATTTGTACCTCTTCAAAGTCTCTCAGGGTAGCTCGCTTCTTTATTTCTCTCAAGCCTTACCATGACCATGAGATAGTGTGCATTAGGATCATGATTTCAGCACACTGGTTGAAGCCAATTTAAGCATTCTAGTAAGAAGAAGGACTTTGTGAGTCTCCCCACCCCCATGCTGCCATTTCCTATCTCCTCCAGTAACAGGACAAGATGCGTACTTCACCATCTGCTGTCAGATAAGATGGTAAGCTGGTTTCAAAGACATGGCAGCTGCCTGAAAACTCTTGAAGGGATGACATGTGGACAAAAGAGTAGATTCATTTTTCTGAAGTTCTAGCAGGCATGATCAGATTTAATGGGTGGGGTTATAGAGAGGCAGATTTCAATTCAGTATGAGAAAGAACTTTCTAATGATTGAAGTATAATAGTGATATTTGGAGTTTCATGCTTGCTCCAGGTGAAAGAATAAGCTGGATGAGGATCAACCACCAGAAACAACATAGAAGGAATTTCAGCTTTAAACAGAAGCACTTTTGGATTGATGAGTACAATCTATGCTCTTCTTGGCATTATTGATAAATTAATTTGATGAGTGACTATAGGCAGTGGAGGAGGACAGGTAAGAGAAAAGAAAGGGTAAGAGATGTTCTTAGACTCCTTAAATAGGAAAGAATAATACTTTATGTTTTTTCAGCTTGTAAGCACTTTACATTTATTGAGTATCTACAGATGCCAGAACATCATCTCCTTTAACAGTCAAAAAGGCAAATATCCGAGTGTGTCCAATCTTTGCCAGAATTTTGCAGTTGTTTTCATGCCTCTCACACATGAGTCAAACACTGTGCTCATCTTTGGGACTTCTCACAGAGTTCCTGCATACCCATCTAACCTGAGCTTAACTCCTTGATAGTCTTTCCTTTTCATATCACTTTTTCTGTTTCTCTTATGGTAGTTGCAATGTTAGATTGTAATGACTGTTCTGTATTGATTGTATTGATTTTTCTCACTAGGCTGTGGAACAGACTCCTTTATTTATCAAGTTAATGACTATTTGAGTATCTAGCAAGCAGTAAGTGCTAATGTTTGTTGATTGTGTATTTGATTACTCTTTCCATCTTACTTCTCCTCCAAAACAAATATCTTTTATCCCTATGTTAAGAAACTAAAAACAGAATATGTTTTCTCCCTTGGCCCTATCTTTCCAATTCTAATCACATCTCAAATATCAGGGGAGGTGGGGAAGGTAGTAAAGAGAATAAAGCAGAAAAATTATCACTAAAATTAGAAAAGGGAAGACCATATTTTGCAGAGTTCCCTTACCAACCCAACTAGATGTATTGCCTTCAGGAACACTAGTGATAGGATGAGAAGAAATCCTGCTGAGTAACTTGCTATGTGACCCAAAACTAACCTGTGACCTTTTTGCTGTTTCTTGCGGTAAAATGAGTTTGTCCAAATAGTTTTCAGGTACTCACTCAGGACTGGAATGCTGTAACTCATGATCTCTTTTTTCCTTTAAAGATTATCTGAAGTCCTTTTCCTCTAAGAAGTAATTGCTTAGATAGACAAGTATCTAGAATGGTGCAGATTAGAAGCAATGTTGGAAGGTTATATTGGGATAAAATTGTGTTCTTGGTTATTCTATACATCAGGTCCTTGCTACATGGCATTGGGAGAATTATAAATCTCTTCAAGGTAAAAATCTTTCTGTAAAATGGGCATACTATTCTTTACCTCACAGTGTTAGGACTCAATGAGATAATGTATATGAAGTACCAATCCTATACCAGAAACATAATGATCGCTTGGAAAATGATAACTTTTATTATTTGGAAACAGTCTTCTCTTTCTTTCCTCATCTTTTTTCCATTCCCTGAAAGATGCCCACATTTAAGTCCTGAAGAAGTTTCTTTGACATGGGCTTTATTGTGCTTTTAATCAGAGTTAGCAGAGGACATTCAAGGCCTTTTCCTGCTGAGGCATTCAGTGCCTTCATGTATAACGGCCAAAAGAACAATCCATGTAATTAATGGTGGTTGGGAATATGTTTATTTGCATAAAAAACATTAATGTTACTGCATAGACACTGGGAGTGAGTGCAGAGTCATTTATGTTAATATCATATAGTGTATCACACCCAGCTGAAGATCCTTTATTTGAAAAAGCTTTAACCGCACGATGGTGACACAGCAACTCCCAAGT
This sequence comes from Talpa europaea, assembly GCF_964194135.1. NCBI lineage: Eukaryota > Metazoa > Chordata > Mammalia > Eulipotyphla > Talpidae > Talpa > Talpa europaea. Next base: position 116,024,767 of record NC_140073.1, on the reverse strand, counting down.
CTGACAATAAATAGACACCTTATAAAAATTTATGAAGTTCAGGTTATAAAGAACAAACTGCACATACCAAGTAGTAGCATTTCTTATTAAAATTATTTTATCTTTAAGTCTGTTGTATCCACATGACCTGTAGTAGAGGCTAGCACTATGGCTAGATTCATTAATGGCCTGTAAACTTTTACATGGGCTTTTGAAAAGGGATGATAGTTTTACGAGATGTGATTTTCTCATCTTCCTAAATTAGATTATTTGAGAGTGTCACTGATGTAAAATTTCAATCCCAAGTAAATCTGTACCTCTGAGACCCTGTGCTGCCTGCTAACGGAGTGGAAATGGAGCATAATAAATCTGCCCTGAGCCCATTTCTCTCCATACAACTCCGTAATTCATTCTTTTCCATGACCACTTCTTTATGATTAATCAGTCTGCATTGGGATTGATTCCCTTCATGTGCATGCCCCCTTCCTGGTCCATGACTGTCTTGCCTCTTGACATGTGGTGGTAGCTACAGGTCTCTTTCTAGAGCTGTGTGCTATCAAGAACCCTGGATCTAAGCTCTTCCTGATCACATGGCAAGCAGTTGCACTAATTATTGGTGGCCTGTTTGTTGCAGTCTATTTTATAAAAGATATTCTACTTAAAATAGGTTAAAATAGATAACAATATCTCGAGAGTGTATCTATTGGCCCAGTGAATATTTCAGTTATTCTTTCCTGTGTCTCCCCTGAGGTGACAGAGAAAGAGCCTGCTACTAAAGCCACGTGTGTCTTTATTCCAGTCCCTTCTGTTTCACCCAGAGCTACACTTCTACATTGTTTCTAGGGCTTATTTCCCTTTGCTCTGGTTCAGCATTGCTATAGTTCAATGACACTAGCACCATTCACCATCACAAAACCAGAGTGACTGCAAGTGACTTGCGGAAAGCTTAGAAAAAAAAGAAGCGTTTGGGAAAATTTCCTCCAAGGTGAAAAAGGAACAGTCATATTGAACTGGGAATTAACTACATGTTCTCTAGTCCTGATTCCATTCTTAAAATTGTTGCGATAATTGGGTAAGGAATTTTTTATTGGCCTTTATTTTTAGTTACGTGTAAAACAAGGAGGTAACAATAGGTAATTTTTTTTTAAAGATTTATTTTATTTATGCATACAAGAACTGTGTGTCAGCCAGAAGTGGTGCGGGGGGTAAGAGTTATAACCAGAGATAGAGTGGGGAGCAGAACAGGCAGATCTGCTGAAATACACTGCTCAGGGGAGCAGTGGGCAAGACAGGCGAGGTCTGCTTAGCTATGTGAGTTAGCCTCTTGGCTGGGCATCAAACTCATGCCAAATTGGCTGGCAATAGCTTGATAGCACTGAGACTTACCCCTGTGCCACCAGGGAGGCCCTACAATAGGTATATTCTAAAGGAGAAAATTCTATAAATTATGAGTTAAATATAGGCATAAAAATTGTCCATTCTTTCTTCCTACAATTTAATTCAATAATTAGTATCTTCGAGACTAAGTTAATGGAAACTAGGACTTTGAAAAAAGAATTATCAGAGAATTGTGCTGTTCCACAGAGTATAGTCCCTGGACCACTCAGAAATAACTTCGTGTGGAAGGCCAGGTTATCTGCTGTAGCCTGGTCAGAGAGCAGTCACCTGCTGCTGCAGTTTGATGTGGAATATAAGAATGGAATGCTCTTGAGGCATAAAACTTCCAGCAGAAGCGACAGTTCAATTTCTTATTTTCTGGGCAAGAGTTATCTTTAACTTCAATGGTTTTAAAGACTATTAGTTGAATAACTCCTTAAACATTTTTTTTTTGAAATGCTTTCACCTGCATTTTTTCATTTACATTTTCTTCCAATTACTGAATTTGCTAAAAGACTATTTTTTTGCTTAGTTTCATAGAGGAGGAAAGTGAACCATTAAGAAGTTACCTACTGTTCCCGCCTGAGCATAGTTCAGTAGTGGCATATCAGGACTGGGGACTCACTGAGGACAGTGGGTTCCTGGTTCCTCTAGTTTGGTCTAAGGACCAAGAACATTACTATTACATGGAAACTTGCAGAATCTCAGCTCTCACCAGTTTAGAATTCTAGCTGTTTTGTTTGCATGTTAAAGTCTGAGAAATACAGAAGTATGGTCCACCTTCACTAAAATTTCTTTTCTGTTCCATGCTTCTCTGTCTCAGGGTCAGGCCCTTTGGGGTCACTGAGAGGCAAATTTGTGAAGAGATAATCTGCCCAATGTGCCTCAGGACAGCTTCCTGGACTTTGTATTTGAAATAAAATAAAAAGAACCCTCATTTAAAGCATAAATTGAGGGCCTCCCTGGTGGCGCAAGGGGTTGAGCACCGCACTATGAAGCAATCCGCAGCCTCTGCAGCACGAGTTCAATCCCCGGCCGGCCAGGGAGAAACCCACATGGCGAGGCAGACCGCTCCTGTCCCTCCTGCTGCTCCCCTCAGCAGTGTGTTTCAGTCAGTATGCCTGTTCTGTTCCCCACTCTGTCTCTGGTGGATCCTCCCACTCCCCGTATCTCTGGCCTGTGCCCCAGCTCTTGTGTGCATGGATGAAAGGATCTTTAAAAAAAATTTAAAAAATGGGCCTCCCCGGTGGTGCAGCGGTTGAGCGCTGGGTTGCGAAGCTGCCCGCAGCCTCTGCAGCGCCGGTTCCACCCCCGGATACTCCCCCGCCACCCACCAGAGGAGGGTCCCACATGGCTCACAGACCTTTCCTGCCGCCCGCTGCTCCCCTCAGCAGTGTACTTCAGTCCTTCTGCCTGCTCTGCTCCCCGCTCTGGCTCTGGTGGATTCTCTCACCCTCCTGCACTTCTGACTGTACCCAGTGCTTGTATAAATAAATAAATAAATCTTTAGAAAAAAATTTTAAAAATAAAATAAAGCCATAAATTGATACACAGGGTATGAAAGCTTGTCTCAGCTAAAGGCTATATAAGTTACCCCCTGCACAGACTTTCTGATGATCACCTAATATCAGCAGATTCCCATTGGAAAATAGTTAAAGATAACAGGACAAATGGGCAACATATTTGATTAGACATCTGACTGATTAGAATGGTTTCTTAATTTTTCAGTTATTAGGATGTCTGTGTAACTTTGACCTTGTTTCTTTACTCCTCTGAATGTCCACATGCTTCACTCCTCTCCACCATACCTCCCTTGTTAATGCACCCTCCCTTCTCTCCTGCTTACCCTCCCCCTCCCTGGTAAACAGTGTATTTTTATTTTTCACAAAGTCTAAGAATTGTTTTTGCTGTGCTTTGCCAGTATACTTTTTTTTTTTGTTATTTATATTCCAAAGACAAGTGAAACTATCCAATTAGAATGATTTAAATTAAATTTTATACTTCTATTTCTGAAATGACTTCAGGAGGCCAAGACTATTAGAACTCCTAAAGTTCCAAATTATGAAAATAGCCATTTTCAGCTAAATATTTTACTAAAAATGGCTTTAAGATGTAATAAAAGTAGCAGAATAACAACAAATTTGGGACATAAGAGATCTCTAATATTTTGCTAGTCAGCAAACTCCTCCAAGGAGATGACTTTCCATAGTCAAATAAATGTATGTATTCAGTCATTTCCATGGGAAGATGTGCCAGTGGAGAGAATGCCATCTAGGAAGAGAATCATTGAAATGTTCCTTTGTTTTTTATCATCTTGCAAAAGAACCAGTTGACTTTGAAAAAGTCCTGCCATCCTCACAACATGACAACCTTGATAGTGCCAAGAAAACTGAATGGGACAGACAGCAGTGATTCATTTTCTTCCAAAACATCCAGCACCACCTTAAATATGCTTTGAATGTTAGGGCACATGATATCAACTCATAAATATGGGGTAATAAGTGATTTAATTCTTGCATTCTATAGGAAGTTCCTAGAATCCCCCCAATAGAAAAACACTTGCCAGTTTCCTAATATGACCATCAGAAAGGGTCATTTGTATACATATTGCTTTGCATATATAAGCCCGGAAAATGGAACAAGAACAGCAAGCTTTTAGAAATATGGTGCAAAAGATTTGATGCATGTGATCCATAGAGTTCTTTTATACGAGAGGCAGGTGTGACATGCCCTTTATATAATGACTTTATCTTTGATCCTTGTTCCCATCAATTTTAGTGACAGTTGCTTTCAGCTCTACAGGTAGAATGACATTTTTGTTCTGGCTGAAGTACTCTGGGTCAGCTGCCTTCACTAACTGCATCCCAACTACTGCTGAGATTTCCTTCTTTTGAGGATGGCATCATATATGCCACATTATGTAGCACTGGCTCTTTTAAATTTTTTTCTCTCTTATCTATCTTATAGTCTCCCATTCTTCATTGTCCTCAACCATATCATGTGACCTAATTAAGAATTGAGCTAGAATAAAGCTGCATATTCAAGTAAATCTGTATTAATAGACTGCTACAGGAGCATACCATCTGTATAAAGAAAAAATTTATGTAATAGGCATGTTGTTATTCTTCTAAGAATCTTAAAACATTACCACATTTAGGAGTACTAGGATAGCTGCTAGATTGCAAAACTCAATTGTATCTGAGATAATCTCTCATTGGTGAGCATAAGAAAGAAGCAATATCCCAGGTACATGGATATTGTACCTTGTCACGAAGGCAAGGTTACAAAGAAAGCCAATAGGAAATAATTCTTCAACATGATTCTTTTAATTCAGTAGCTTATAGACTTTATTGTTCATGAGATTTTTGATTTTACACAATACTAGTTATATTTGGAGTACCCTTTATTATTAGATTTCTATTTAAGTTCTGTGAGTGACAGATCTTGAGGTAACTAGTGTTGTCTTCCTTTTTTAGGGCACAATGAAACATCTTGTGCCTGGAGAGCCATGTTGAGTCTTTGTCCTCCCTCCCCTTACTATTTACACTAATGATGAACAAAATAGTTTGATCTTATTCATCTAATTCCTTTGCGTAAATAGTTAAGTCTTTACCTTGGTTTCCTACCTCCTTTCCTTCCTTCCTCCCTTTTAGTAATTTCAAATTTTGTTCCACATAAATTAGCACTAAGCAATAAGAGACCATAGACTGCTTTCCTGTGTGTAGTGGTATTTTAACACATATAACAAGGTAGACACTGTCATCATCCCATTTTACAGGTGGTGAAACTGATGCTTAAGAAGATGAGAAATTTTACTTGATACTTAGACTAGTGATGGATAGCATATGCTCTTGAACCCAGGTCTGGGTTCAAGACTGACTTTAGGACTTTAGGAACCACCTTCTTTTATGAAAACCATAATGTAAGAGTAGAAAGGAAATTTAGATACCATCTAGTTCAAACTATTTGCAGATGAAGAATCAGGTCAAGAGAAGTTACATGACTTATCCTAGGTCACACGGCTAGCAAGTAGAAGAGGCGATTTCAATTGGTATCTATTTTCAAGAAGGCTAAGGAGGCATATTCCATTCCATCTAATTGGCTAGCTTGGTTCAGGTATCTTTTTCCTGACTACTCTGCTATAAAAAGGATTATTCAAAATGGCTGTTACCTCACTTGTCTCTTGCTGGGGATTAAGAGGACTCCTTGTAGATGGGCATATACTGCAAAAACTATTCACTGTATGGGGTTGTTATCTCCCAAACTGGAAGTCCATTTCTAGCCAGATTCTTACAAAGTGAGGAAGCAAGCTCCTGCTAAGGAATTTTCCATGTTATTAGGACTCCTTCTCCCCTCAAAGTAGATCAAATCCGGGGTGAAGCCAGTCTGTCTTCAGTGTTCTTTGCTCAGTCCACTCTCCAGGCCCTGCTTCTGTGTTGAAGATGGATTGAGTTTGACAGATGGAAAACCAGCAGCAGTCCTGAAGCTGACTGCCAAATGGGACAGAGGAAGAGATGAGCTGATGGGCTGTGGCATTGAATTGAAAGGCTACAGACACAGATGCACAAATGAAAGCAATGAATGGTGACCCTCCTGAGCAAATAAGTTTTTTTTTTTTTAATCACTGGATGAGTTGAATTGAAAGTTTAGAAAAGGAAGAAGGCAGCTATTGGGCAAGGCTCTACTTTCTGTACCACCTAGATCATACTTTAACTTGGATAATGGTATGTCAATATAAATATGTGTCACAATTAGACTTTTTAATTGAAATATAATTGACATACAATATTATATTAGTTTCAGGTATACAGCATAATGCTTTTTTAATTTGTATATATTGCAAATTGATCACCATAGTAAGTCCAGTTAGCATCCATCAGCATGCACAGATATTTTTTTTTTTTCTTAAAAGGAGTGTAAAGATCTACTCTCTTAGCAACTTTCAAATATACAATACAGTATTGTTAACCATGGTCACCAAACTGGACATTACATCCCCAAGACTTCCTTCGTAGCATGTTTTCCCTGATCATAAAACAAATCTAAACTTACTCAGAAAAGTATCAAGATTGAAGTTGTGATTCTCAGAGATGTACAAGCAGGTGATTCACTGTGATGCAAGTGTGTTCTACTCTAGATGTGCCTTGCCCTTCCCCTTCAAAGCAGGCAGCCAGGTCTCTGTGCTCCCCTTGCCTCAGAGGACAGTTGTGTCCTAGAGAAGAAAGCAGAAGTTGCACATACTAAAGATACTGGCTTTGGTGTTCTAGAGCCCCCTTGAGGGAACTGTATCCTAGTGGGCAAGAGTAATAGGACCTCTGAGAAGGGTAATAAGCAAGGCGATATGAAAATAGAGAAAGGTTGATTTCCTAAGCTTAGTGGATCTAAAGAGCTGCTGTATTTGGAGTGCCCCAGTATTGTGGCAGGACTTTGTAAGAGAATATGATACATAAAAGGGAGCTATTTTACCATAGAGATCCCAGCCTTGGCAAAAAAGAAATCCTATAGACATGAAGCAGGCCTTTTAGCACCAAAGTCTGGAGAAGCTTCTAGAGTTTCAGTAGAAAAGTCTAGAGACTTTTCTTTCAAAAATGCAAAGCTGAGCATATATCAGTAAAAGATTCCTTCAATGACATCCCATCTCTAGGAGATAAAGTTGTTCCAAGCAGATGAAAAAGCATGTGCAGAAACTGTCAAGTGGTACATGTACTTTATACCATTGACTTTCTTCATCTGGCTCATGGAGTTGGGTTATGGGCAGTTGAAGGGTTGGACAAGGGCTGCTCATGGGTGGCCTTGGCTGCCCTCTGGTGGAATCTCTGTGGGCCAGTGATTTTCAGATGGTTTTAAGGAGCATATTTAATTAAAAAAAAAAAAGAAGCTTACACAGATACCATACTCTCCTTCACATAGCCTTGGACTCATGAGACTTTGTTGTGTGGTCACAGCTATGGAAAATAAGGAACCCATTATTTGATCAGATTTGAGAATTAACATCACAACTGTCTTAATGATAATATTGAGGAGTAGAGGTGGAGTATATTTGACTGGATACAAATAGATCAACCAAGAAGAAAATTTCTAAACATAAATTGGTAATATAAAAATAATTTTATTTTTCTATGAATTTCAGTTTCTAGTGTGAGCCATGCTTGATTTCATGGTAGAAATTTAGTTATAATTTAGACTCATACTCTCCTCTTAACTTGTACCAAATTCTAGCAGGTATCTGTGCACATTGCAAAAGCTACTACTTATTCAAAACTTAATATATAATGAGAAGGCACTTTACAAATTTTGACCCCATACTTGCCATATTAGTCCTATCTGGTACAATCATTGTCTCTATCAAATAACTCAGAATGTTTGAATGATTTTTGAAGGTCAGATAGCTTTTTTTTTTTTTTTTTTTTTTGTGGAACCCTCGCCGGTGGCCGGGGATCGAACTGGCACTGCAGAGGCTGCGGGCAGCCTCGCAACCCAGCGCTCAACCACTGCGCCACCAGGGGAAGCCCCAGATAGCTTTTAATAATTAAAATTTAGGATTTGAAGCTAGGCAGCCTGCCTCCTAGTATGCTCCAGTTTCTGCTTTAACCATTGCATTTATGATACAGGGTTAATGTACCAAACTATCATTGGTAATGATCAATTCTTTCTGAAATCTTTTGTCATTATATGTTTTTCTTTTCTTCATCCCATATCTTTGTAGGACATCTTCTTTTCAGGTTGCTCTGGGACCTCCAGTATGGTTCACTCAGCTGCTTTCAACCTATAGTATACCATGAGGAAACTTTCTGATGCTGTCTAGGACTCTACCTAGAATAGTAGTTCTCAACTAGGATTTTGCCTCTATGCACATTTTGCAATCTGGGAACATGTTGGTTGTCCCAGCTGGGGTGGGGATTATGTTATTGGCTTCTAGTGGATAGAGATCAGGGATGCTGCAGGACAATGTGCTGCAGGACAATGTGCAAGGCAGCCTCTACAAAGGAAAGAATTATTGGTATCAAAATATTAGTAGTGTTGAAGTTGAGAAACCCCAACACAGACATGAAATTATAATTCTCCCATTTCACTTACAAAGTGTGGCTGTGGTCTCTGGGCTCCATCTTCCCAGAAAGACAGATCTCCTTGGTTCTTAGATCTGCCAACCCTTTTGGGATTTCTGTTACTCTGCCCTCCATCACCTTTCAGTGCAGGGCTGGTGGATGGGCTGAGACATGGACTCTTTTCTCAGTCACTTAAGTTGAAACTCACTGTGCTTGCCCTTTGTCAATTTCCCTTTCTCTTCCTTGTATCTAGTGTGAATATCTGAAGCTTTGCTTTTCCTCATCATAGTCTTGCAAATCTGTTACTCCTGAATTCCCATAATGTTAGAAACTCAAACTAAAAATTGGTTATTTTTTTCTTCTGCTTTATGCTATGTAATCTCTTTCCTAGGGACAATAAATACAGGAAAGTCAGCAGACTGAATTAAGTTTATAGAAATACAAGGAAAATCTATTTTGTCCATGTCAGCATATTGTAATCTATATTCTGAGGTGCACCATTGTCCCTGGAGATGTCACCATAGCTCTGATAATGAGCACTGGTGCATCTGGTCCTCTTCTCTAGGAATTCAGAAGCTGTATAAGCAACTGTAACACAAGCTATATAATAAATTTAAATTTGTTTGTTCTAGAACTTCCCCAAAGTATTTGACCAGGAAACTTTGCTTTTGCATAGACTCCCCCAGAACAGTTTGTACACAATTTAAGAAATGTTAGCCTGTTTTGAAAAATGTGGTCTTTATTAAAGCATCGGCAGAGATAAGATAGGTTTTTAAGTTGTTAAAAGTCATACTCAAGGGCCTCCCCGGTGGCGCAGCGGTTGAGCGCTGGGTTGCGAAGCTGCCCGCGGACTCCACGGCGCTGGTTCGATCCCCGGCTGCTCCCTGGCCACTGGAGGAGGGTCCCACATGGCGCGCAGACCTCTCCTGCCGCCCGCTGCTCCCCTCAGCAGTGTACTTCGGTCCTTCTGCCTGCTCTGCTCCCCGCTCTGGCTCTGGTGAATTCTCTCACCCTCCCGCGCTTCTGACTGTACCCAGTGCATGTATAAACAAAACAAACAAATAAATAAATAAAAAACATGCTTCTATAAAAAAAAAAAAAGTCATACTCAATAGTACTGGATGAATGACTGGTCCTGAGAGGTAAGGAAGCAGGAGAAATCAATGGGAAAATATAGAAACTTCAAAAATTGAAGAAACACATTTTGTATCATTACACACACACACACACACACACACACGGATTTCAAAGCTTATCAACCACAAAATGACAATACAGAATTTATCTCTCTCCTGGGTTAAGGTAATGGCTTTCTTAATGGTCTCCTAGTTTTCATTCAGTTCCTGTCCTAATCTAAGCTTCTCAATGCCACCAAAGAAATCTTTCTAAACAAAGAAGTAATGCAATGCTCTGACCAAAGAATTTCCGTGATTCCATTATACACAGGCAATCCAAACTTCTTTATGTCATGTTGGGAGTACCTTGTCAAAATCTTTCTGAATGTGGATTTAATTTGGTGTGCCTTCCACAGCCAGTGCTTCCGTTTTTGTGTGCCTTCTAGGGACTCTGGGGTGTAAGGCAAACTGTGCTGGGGGATTTTGTATCTGTTTTTGTCCCATGTAGACTTGAGTGTGTGCTTTCTACATTCACCGGTAATTTACTACAGACTCATAGTGGGGATGCATGTGGTCTCTCTCTGCTTGTGCAGATGTGTAGTGGCAGGATGGGCACTGAGCTTGTTCTTTTTTTTAAAGATTGATTGATTGATTGATTGATACAAGCACTGGGTACAGTCAGAAGCGAGGGAGGGTGAGAGAATTCACCAGAGTCAGAGCGGCGAACAGAACAGGCAGACTGACAAAATACATTGCTGAGGGGAGCAGCGGGTGCAGCAGGAGAGGTCTGCAAGCCATGTGGGACCCTCACCCAGTGGCCGGGGATCAACCAGCGCTGCAGAGGTTGCAGGCAGCTTCGCAGCCCAGCGCTCAGCTGCTGTGCCACCAGGGGAGGCCCTACTGAGCTTGCTCTTTATGATTCAAGCAGAGCAGGGTAAAGGAGAGTCCTGGAGCCCTCGGTGAGTTTCTCAGGCTTTTTTTGAGCTTTTGCATGTAGTACAGCAACTAGGTACATGGCAGGTAGGGGTATTGGGGGTCCAGGAGGCTGGCAGACCTCCAAGCCTCCTACAAGTCTTCTCTCTGGGCTTCTCTGGCCTTCTTTCTCCCCTTCTCTCTCCTGCCTCTCTCCTGTCTCTCTCCTGCCTCTTGGTAATTGTCTCAATACTACCTCCATGGCCCACAGAAATAAACAACCCAACTTATAACAATGTAATAAAATGCAGATGCCCAATCAGGCAGGGCAATCCTAATGGCAGAAGGGCAGAAAAGCCTAAAAAACCACTTACCCTACAAGATGTCATCCATTTGCCCCTTTGGATCCTTTCTCAACCTTGTCCACCTGGTTCTCGACTATGGGAGGCTGACCTCTATGGACTGAATCTGCTGAATTTCCTCATTCTCTGAGAGTTGGGTTTAGTTCCTGGAAGTTGCTGAGAGGAGGTAGGAGGTATGGAGGGAAGAGAGTGAAAGCAGGGTGCATTCCCCATATTCCTCCCTGGAAGGATGTTGGCTGTGTCCTATGCTGGTCACAGCTGGTATCAAGGTGACCTCTTTCACTGTCTTTCTTCTACAAGTACAGCTTCTCCTTGGGGCTGGGGTTGGTAACATCACCTGTGCTCTAACCCCTGGTTCCTATAATACATATCCTTGTAGCTCCTTTATACCCAGACTAAACACTTAGAAGCAGTGTTTTAACTATTTTAATTTTTCCCAACTTGAATGTATTTCTTTCCCATTGAGACACTAACAGCTTGCTATCTGAAATACTGAGATTTTAAGTGTTTGTGAATGGCAAAGATTTAAATGGAAAAAAAATTGAACTAAATAGAAACACTTAATCACTAAATTCCATTTTTGTGTTTTGACTCATAACATTTCAAACGGTACCATACAATTATAAAATAAACATTACATTTAAAAGTAATTTTGAATAAAGATAATATTCATTTTCTGGCCAAGAATTATTATTTATTTTGTGATCCATTGGCTGGAAATTTTGCCAGTTAATTCATTAATGAAAATTAATGGAAGAAGCTCTGAGTTGGCTTGGGTGGTGGGAAAGACATCATCTGTACAGTTCTCTCTGGTAAGGGCCATGGGGTTAGGTGTGTTGGGGGGTCAGTAGGAGCACACAGACCCCAGAATCACTGGGTAGCTCAGTGGATACAGCTTTTGCAGGTGGCCTTTAATGGAGCCCCAAAGAATTCTTAAATATAAGTGAAAAACTGTTAGCTGACTATAGCTATGCAGTTCTCTTCTAGAGTCAGGCATGCATCTTCTTCAGGAGATAGTTTCCCTCTCTAGACTATTTATAATACCCTGTATTCTGTGTGTGGGACAGAATATATAGCACTGAAAGGACCACGCTTTTGCAAGGAACAGCAAAATGCCATTTTTTGGTTTATACTAATACTTTGCTCTTTATTTATTATTAGTTCATACTATTTTTATTTTATGTAAAAAGTATTTTAAAGGTAGTTTTATATAAATTAAATTTACCACTATGATTCTCAACATGAAAAATAAATTCAAATTGCTGATTCTTTTTGGGAGAAGAGTGAATAGAGCACAAATATGACAGATATGAAGTTTCCAGTTTTCTCACTTGCTATTTTTTGCTTGTTGATCTAGCCATACAGATATTTATATATCTATGTATAACTTTATGTCCCGTAGAAGCATATGTTTTCCTTTTCCTGAGGAATCTTTTTTTGGAAATGGCAATGGGCACTTCCTTTGGGGTTGCAGAGGGAATGGAACGCTACGTATTATAGCTGATATGTTGGGGTGAGATACAGCAAAAGATAACACCTGCACTTTCCGTGTGATCACAAGCAAGGCACTGCATGGGCATGAGATTTTGGTATGAGGGGTAAAAGAACTAATTTATTGTGCAAGTAGGATTTGCTGTGTAGTTTTTCTTGTGTACATACTGAAGTACCAGCATTGTGGTTCATGCTTAGCACATATGATCAGGAAGGATCCAAGTAAGCTTTTGAATATGTTGTCCCTTGGGTTTGTGGTGGTGGTGTTTTTTGAATCTCCTATAGTTACTCTAATCAAAGAGAGAAACATATATCATTTTATTTGGAAAGAGGATTTAAATATAGATACAACCTTGTACCTTGATCTCCTTGATCTGCACATCATTAATTCACACATATTTCCCTCAGTATTCACAGAGGGAAAGTTTTTTTTTTTTTCTGACCATAGGAGTTACAAGAAATATTGGAGATATATATTTTTAGACAACTAGTAAGTGAATTGAGTATATTGTACACTTAAAATTTTTATTTCTTTCAGTTGTGATGCTAAACTAATATGAAAGTTGATAAAACTCTAACCATAATGCAGCAACTCTGAAAACACCTTATTTTTCTTAGCTTATTAAATTAGTTATGATATAAAGTATTTCTTCTTTTAAATACTCCAACCTAAAACTTTTTTTTTTTTTTATAGAGGCATGTTTATTTATTTATTTGTTTGTTTGTTCTGTTTACACATGCACTGGGCACAGTCAGAAGCGCGGGAGGGTGAGAGAATTCACCAGAGCCAGAGCGGGGAGCAGAGCAGGCAGAAGGACCAAAGTACACTGCTGAGGGGAGCAGCGGGCGACAGGAGAGGTCTGCGCGCCATGTGGGACCCTCCTCTGGTGGCCGGGGAGCAGCCGGGGATCGAACCGGCGCTGCAGAGGCCGCGGGCAGCTTCGCAACCCAGCGCTCAACCGCTGCGCCACCGGGGAGGCCCTCCAACCTAAAACTTTTATTTGACCTGTTTCAATGTCAGTTCTCAAGCCTTGTGTTATAACTAAAGATCTCTAAAAGAAGGAAAATAATCTTTATATTTATTATAGTGTCTAAATGTTACAGAGTTTTCTTTCTAATGTGAAAACTCTTTCTCAAGAGGAATGCAAATACTAAGTGCATAAATGTGAATACCCTCAAAATACCTTTCAGATAAAGCAGTGTACTTGCAGGAGGAAAACCAAGGTGAGTCAGCTGTCTCTTCATGTTCTGCTCTCAGAACAGTTAACTGACTTGTTTAGTGACCTTGACCAGGTTGGTCTAACTCCATTTTCATTTTCCCTATTGACAATGGAATTTCTTTTATAAACGTGCTCTCCCTGAATGTACTTTGGAAGAAAGATACTATGTAAATATCAGTGAAAGATAAAATTTCTTGTCTCAGGAGTGAACTTTAATCTGATATGAGAACACAATTCACTGGGATTTTTTTTCTTTTTTTTTTTTTTTGACCTTGTAATCTTTAACAAAAAAATTAAAATCTGAGTATATTTCACTGAAGTACTTTGAGGTAAATGACTGAAAGTTTATTACCATATATGAATTGAATTCAATATAGATTCTTTTAAATATGAAAATGTGGCTTAGCAAGTTGGCAGCTGGAAAATCCTTGCTTTATTAGTTAGCAAATGATTCTGGGTTTTATCACATTTATTGTCAATCTCAGTATTTGGGTGCCTAGGAATTCAAAATTATATGCTCAGCTAATCCTTTAATTAGCTCTCATTCTGTCTTACATGATTTATAGCCTAGTAGCTCACATGTAAAAATGATGTATGATTTAATGAAATGGAAAGGTAGACTAGGTTCCCACCTCTAAGAGTTGAATGCTTTCCTCTGGCCAGTGACTGCAGCGTTGGGGGCAACAATGCAGCAGTTTCATTCCTTCATTTATTGACACAGGGACAGAAGGTCTAGTTTGCTAAGATTTGTGCTTGTTTGCAAATATATATATTTTTTTCATTAGGAAACAAAAGCATTGGGCCTCCCCTGGTGGCGCAGATGTTGAGCGCTGGGTTGCGAGGCTGCCCACAGCCTCTGCAGCGCCAGTTCGATCCCTGGCCACCGGCAAGGGTCCCACAAAAAAAAAAAAAAAAAAAGAAAAAGAAAGGAAGAAAGATGAATTCCTCACAGGATGGGATGCTGGAAGGTCAAAACAAAAGATTCTTCTATTGTTACATTGACATTACCATGGTCAGATTTGGGTCCTGAATCTTAATAGCTCAGGAGATTGATATTGTGGGCACTCTGGGAATAAGTCAATGTCCCAGGAAGAGACTCATATTAAATAAAATTAAAAAAAAAAACAAACAAAAAAAAGAAAACAGAAGCATTGATTCAGGTGTCTTGAAATAGTCTTATAAGAAAGATGAGAGAAAGTATCGACTAAAATTCTCTTCTTTTGCATTTTTATTTTATTGCTCTAAATGCAAATATTGTGAGGCAAGCAATACAGCATCTAATCCACAGGGTTTTGTGGTGTTTTAGCACCATTGGTCCATTAAGTTCGTAAGTGTTTATGGAGTTCATCAGGCTTTGATCCAGCCACTGGGTTACAGCAGTGGCTAAGAGAGGCCAGGCCCTCTCGTGGGAGGGCTGATAACAAGCTGATAAATAAATGCATAAATATGATTATTTCTGACTTGTGCTATGGGTGGGAGTGAATGCATGAAAAGCAGTTGTAAATGGTGATTTGAGAGAGCATGCAAAGAGTGAAGAGCCGCTCTAGGGCTGGTGTCAGGGAAGGACAGCCCCCTCGCCTGCTTCCCCAACCCCACCATCAAGACCCATGTGATGGGAAACCTGGCAAACACCAGGATCTGGAGGTAGAGCTTCCAGAGCAGAGGACACAGAAAATGAAGTTTAAGGAGGAACGAGCTTGCCGGTCATGAGCAATAGAAATAAGGAGTGTAGGGATAAGAATTAACATTTTTGGGACCTCCCTGGTGGCACAAGGGGTTAAGACACAACCTATGATGCTATCCACAGCCACTGCAGCACAAGTTCCATCCCCGGCCAGGGAGCTGCCCACATGGCACAGCAGACCTCTCCTGACTCGCCCGCTGCTCCCCTCAGCAGTGTATTTCAGTCAGTCTGCCTGTTCAGCTCCCTGTTCTGTCTCCGGTGAATCCTCTCACCCCCACACCTCTAGCCTGTTCCCCAGTTCTTGTATGCATGAATAAATAAATCTTTGATAAAAAAGAACATATTTGGGCAGGAGAGGTAGGAGCTGAGATTGAGTGAGGCAGAGAGCATAGGGCCTTAAGGTAAAAGTAAGGAGGGGCAGGATGGTGATTGGAAGTGCCACATTCCAAAGACCTTTGCTCTGTCCCCAACAGCACCCCACAGGCACTGTGGCCCACCTGTTTAATTTATGCGTACCCCATTAAGACTAGACCCCACCTGAATAATATGGGGATTCTCTAGCCAAAACTCGTAACAGTCTCATTACCTTCAGGGTTCCTATCCTCCCCCAACAATATTTATTTTGTGGACTCACGGATACACAGAAAATTTGCAAGAACCCTCTCTGTGTGGAATCACCAAACTGGTAACATTTTGTTGCTGTTGCTTTGTGTCTTCTCTCTAGATATGCATCCGGTATTGTTTAGTTTTGCTAATGTATTTCAAAACTAGTTGTTTGACATCATGGCCTTTCACCTTTACAAGTTTCAGCATCTATCTGATCATGTCCCAGCCTATGTTGAAATTTCCCAAATTGTCTCCATCACATCCTTGGCTGATTTTTGCTGGCCAAGTTTCTTTTGTTTCCTGTAATTCAGAGCAGCCCCTCAGCTTTCTTTGTTTCTTATGGTATTGACATTTTTGAGAAGTGCAAGCCAATTGCTTCACAAAATCTCTCTCAAATTGGATTTGTCTGATATTTCCTCATGATTAGATTTAGCTTAAATATATTTGGCAAGGTGCTGCATAGGTGGTGTGTCCATCATACTGCGTAAGATCATGTGGATCATGATGCTAGTTTGTCCCAATGTTGATGATATTAAACTTGATCACTTGGTAAAGGTGTATCTGTCAGATTTCCCCCATTGTAAAGGTATCTTTTCCCCTTTGCAATCAATAAATAATCTGTGGGGAGAGACTTTGAGACTCTGTGAATATCTTGTTTCCTAATAGCTTTCTACCTAATGATATTAGCATCCACAGATACATCTTTCTAGAATTGCTATAACTATGGTGGCTGTGAAAATGATGACATTTTATTTCTCATGTTCATTTTGGACCCATTAGTTGGCTGATTTTTTTTTAAGATTCTATTTATTTATTTATACAAGCACTGGGTACAATCAGAAGCGCAGGAGGGTGAGAGAACTCACCAGAGCCAGAACGGAGAGCAGAACAGGCAGACTGACAATACACTGCTGAGGGGAGCAGCGGGCGGCAGGAGAGGTCTGCACACCATGTGGGACCCTCACCCAGTGGCCCGGGATCGAACCAGCGCTGCAGAGGCTGTGGGCAGCCTCGCAGCCCAGTGCTCAACTGCTGCGCCACCGGGGAGGCCCTAGTTGGCTGATTTTTATAAAGAAAAAATTTTCCTCTTCTTACCCCTTTAAAAAAGTCAGCATGGACTCAAGATTAAAAAAAAATACATTGTGTTATAATACATTCCAGTCTTTATATGTTTTGATACTATGATTGCCCCAAAACTGACCTTTTCAATCAGTTTTTAAGCACTTCTTTTTTTCCTAGCATAGAAAGTGGTTTCAGGGGCCTCCCTGGTGGCACAGCATTTGAGCGCTGGGCTGCGAAGCTGCCCGCAGCCTCTGCAGTGCTGGTTCAATCCCCGGCCGCAGGCAAGGGTCCCATATGGCGCCACAGACCTCTCCTGCCATGCCCGCTGCTCCCCTCAGCAGTGTATTTCGTCAGTCTGCCTGTTCTGTTCCCCACTGTGGCTCTGGTGGATTCTCTCACCCTCCCACACTTCTGACTGTACCCAGTGCTTGTATAAATAAATAAAAGGAAGGAAGGAAGGAGGGAGGGAGGGAGGGAGGGAGGGAGGGAGGGAGGGAGGGAGGGAGGAAGGAAGGAAGGAAGGAAGGAAGGAAGGAAGGAAGGAAGGAAGGAAGGAAGGAAAAAAAGAAAAAAAAAGAAAGAAAGTGGTTTCAGGCATTGTATTTCCCTATCCTAGACCAGGAGTCATTTCTCCCAAATGGCTTGGTTCCTTTTAGTAGAGTAAAGTATTTTGAAACCAGCATCTTGGAACTGGATGTATTTATTGAAAACTGAGTATTGTTGCTTTCAGCATCCTTGTTTCTACAGATAGCTCAGTTGTGGACAGGACCAGTAAATACACACACACACACACACACACACAGAGAATCATGAGTTCACACTAATACCTCTAATTCTAATCCAACACTCTAGCATTCTTTTACTCCTTCCCCCATTTTGTATCTGTATGTCTTTTCTCCCACAGAGAAAACCCTAGCTCCCAGCAGTATTAGTATATTAATATTAATTTGTGGGTACAGTAACCCCCTCCCCAAATTTTATAATTGCTACACCAATACTAATACCAAGCTCATTGAGTTCCACATCTTGCCACAATTCTTCTTGTACTTAGAATTATTCATTCGGAATATAAAATCATATACTGTGTTCAAAATTTACCTGCATTATATTTGTATTTTCTTCTGTATGTTTATGTTGTCTATTTGATATATAACTAGGTTTATTATTTTTCTGTTTAAAAATCAATGTTATTTTCCCCCATCCTTTATTATTTTGACTTAACTTACTGAGTTGTAAATATTAATCTGATTTAAAAGTCCAAACTATATAAATCTGGGTATATTCAATATTTCCAAGTATTAGAAACACCATTGGTGATTTTTAACTTTAAGCTCTATTAAGACAGCAATGTGTCCTACCTGGTGGGCCCTACCTGGTGGCACAGTGGTAGCACAGTGGTTAAAGTGGTTAAAGTCTCAGCATTATCACACTATTGCTAGCCAGTGCCACATGAGTTCAATACCTGGCCAGGGAGCTGACCCACAGGCGCAGTAGACCTCTCCTGTCTCACCCACTGCTCCCCTCAGATGAGTATTTCAGTACATCTGCCTGTTCTGCTCCCCACTCTCTGGTGAATCCTTTCACCCCCTTCCTGCACATTTGGCCTATACCCCAGATCTTGTATGCATAATTAAATAAAAATAAATCTTTAAAAAAAAAAGAGAGATAGCAATGTGTGTACTAACCAGTAGTTAGCAGGGCAGCTTTATCAAAGTGGCATAATGAATATCAGTACACTTGCATAACTTTAAAGGACGTGCAGATGATAATTCTTTTGATTCTAGCATTAATCATTTGCCTATTTAATAGTTAATTTTTTAAATTTTATATACAAGCAGTTTATACTATCTTTTTAAGCAGGCCACTATGTATGTGTTCCCATTTTGCATTTTTATTGTGTTTTTAGGTGTGCAACTCCTATGCTAACTCTTATTTGTGAGTTCTGAAATAGTTTCAAAGGAAAGTAAAAACATTTTATTTATAAGGTTTTTCCTTTCATTCTCCTGAAGTTGTCAAAATATGGGCAAATTTGGTGAAACAAAACTGATAATTGTATTCAAATATTCAATTGTGTCTAAGTAAATTAAAATTTCACAAAGCACCCAATTGAGAAAAAAATACATAGTTTTGAATATTTCCAGGTTTTTATACCTAGAAAAATGTATAATAATGGATTGAGCTGACTTTAGAGAAGCAAGAAGATAACTTTGAAAACCTTTTTATATAATATTGTCATTTTGGGTCCAAACGAGAGGAATTTCACATGCATAAACTGTTTCTTGTTGAAGGTAATGTCAGCAAAATCACTTCTGTTCTTTGCATGGTTCATTTACTCATGCAACAAAAATTAATTTTAGTTATGTCTTGAATATTTTCTCTAAGCATATCTTACTTTAACCTTTGGATGATTTCATTATTAATGTGGAATGTGATGATTATTATAAAATGTTTACTTGACAATTTAAGAGTGGTAATATAAATAGTCAAAAGAACACGCATACACTGGCATTTACAAGGTGGCCTGAATTTGTATTAACAGTCTTTCAGAAATGGGGTGGTGAGGTGCTTGGTGTTGGTGCTGGCTTGTTTTCCTGATTTGCTAGACTAAGTTGAGCTGGGTAATAGAGACAATGTCCTAGAATAGTATTCTTTCTTTTTCTAAAAAGGAATGATTTTTAAAAGCCCACAAAACTTCCTCTTCCATATTCAAATTCTACTTTTGAAAGGTTCATGTTTATTTGCATTTTAAGGAAGCAAATACTGACTCAGGAAGGATTAAGCTCCTTTCAGCCATATATACTATAGTCAGATATATTTTAATTTGTTTGTTTTCTTTGTAAAACCTAGAGTTGTTGCAGCAACATTGCGTTTTTAAAAGAAGAGGTGAATATTTTGTAGCACATAGAGAACTTCAAGGAACATTCTGGGATGGGTGCCCAGTGTAGTGGGGAAGAGATGGAGTAGGCAGCTTCCATAGGAGGAGGGGTATACTTTGTAAACATAGCACAAGGCCGGACTTTTCCTGTTTTTACTTTTGCATGGGGCTGTGTTTATCCACAATCACCCAAGATACCAACTGGAATTCTTCCTAATTCCAACACAATTTGACTTATCTGACTGTTCTGCTACTCGGGGACTTGTCTATCTCTGGAAAGAGACTTTCACAGAAACTTCAAACCAGCAGCTGGATGTTACACTAAATACTGAGTTATTCTTGCCTAAATTTAAACAAAACTCCACAGCCTATCATAATTTTTCATGCCTTATGGCTGAATTATTTTTCTTTGTTAAAAGAATTGCTAATCTTTAAGTCCCCAAATTTATGAATCAGAGAACTAGATGGTATTCAGCAGTTCTCTCTAGGAACCTCTTTAAATTGAGGTTCCAAGAGACAGACATGCTTGGGCTAGGAGTGACAAAATGTAGACCACAACGCTGGTCTCTGTGCTCCCAGCCTAGCGCTTGGCTTCTTTGCTTATATAACTATTACTTGTTATAACCAAAATGACATCTTTCTTTTTTCTTTTGGAAGGAGTTTTTGAGAAATTTTCAGGGCTAAGAAAGCATTAGTATCTATTCGTGTGGAAGTCTGCTTTGGAAAATTAAGAAAGATTAGACTTTAATTTGATGTAAGTATAGCCAATTACACATAGATAGGTTTAAAAAACACTATTTAGTTGATTAGTCCATTTTTACCTATTTTTCAGGTGATCTAATCTGATAAATTTAAAATCCTTAGGAGACATGTGATTTTATTGGACTTCACTTTGCAATGATGTAACAAAATAATAATAATAATAATAATAATAAGGGGGCGGAGCAACATGGCGGCGAGGAGACGCTGCCAGTAAGATCTCCCATTAAAAAAAGTTAATAGGGAGGAAAAGCGGCAGGTCCCAGTGAGAACTGGGACACGGAAGATAAACAGACGACTCCAGCAAACTGCCCAAAAAAGAAAGTTGCCATAAAAGAGGACGAGAAGGGAGGGAAGCGCAGAACCCTGCTCCCCTCCCCCGCCCACAGAGGCGGCACTCTCCGACCGGCAGAGAGGAGGAAAACAACAAACCAAAACGCCCAACAAGAAAAACGGACGCAGCAAGTGGGACTGTGAGTGGAAAGGAACTATTTCAGCCACCACACCCCGTGAACGGGAGCTGAGGCGAACCCTGCAGGATCCGCCACGGAGGTGAGCTCCAGGCGCCATTAAAGAGAGCCCCGCCCCCCAGGAGGAGACCAGCACCAGCACACAGCCCCGGCCGCCCAGTAAGCTTGCGCGAAAGCGCGCCCGGTAAGCTTGCGCGAAAGCGGCACTCGGATTGCAGCTGCCCAGGTCCCCGCGCCTGCGACCTAGGCTTGCGGGGAGACGGCGGAGGCCCTCCCTGAGTGAGCAGGAACAAGGCGCCCAGGCAGGGGAGCGGGATTCAAAAGGCGCCATTCCCGCGCCACTGATCTGGGCTACAGCCCGCGTCCTGGAACTGAGGACTTTGGAACTGAGACCCGGGGCACGAAATTAGGGGCGTGGGTTCCCCACGACGGTGGGGCACAAGGCAGACACAGCACCCCAAAGCCGTTGAGGTGTACCCTACCATCCCCGCTCTGCTCCCTGTCCCAAGGAGTGGAAAATCAGCTCCCCAAGGGCTCTAGGAGAGATCTCTGGCACCACCTAGCTACTTGACCCCAGCACAGGCTACTGAAGGAGCTAGTGGCCAGCTGGGGAGTTAGCCCACACCGGGCCCCTTCCGAACAAGTAGTCTGAGCCCACAGGGAGAGCGAGCACCCACAGCCGGGGCAGACCAGGCGCGCAGAAGAGTGTGCCTGAGACCAGAAGCGCAGGGAGTGTGTCCCACATCACCATTTTAGAACAGGGACATTTCTTTAGTAAAGACTACCTGCAGAAGGCTTCCTCAGGAGCCAGAGGTGAGCGGGGGGGAAGTTCGCCCACGCCAGACCCCCTCTGGCCTGCAGTCCAAGCCCAGAGGGGAGCAGGAACCCACCGCCGGGGCAGACCAGGCGCACAGGGGAGTGTGTCCCCACATCGGCATTTTAGAACAGGGACCTTTCTCCAGTAAAGGCTGCTTGAAACTGACAGATGACTCCTGGAAGAACCAGAGGGGAACAGAGAAGCCCACCCAAGATGCCGGCCAGTCCCAACAACACAGTGTCCCAACGCATACAGCAAATTAGAAAACAGACAGTAGGGAGGAGAAGAACCACACGCAACCTAGCAACTCTCCAGAGAAAAAGCACACCACAAAAAGAAAGCCAGCCCCCAGATTGCAACGACAATAACTTGGAAGAATTTCTGAGCCTTCCAGAAAGAGAATTTAAAATTGCCGTGATTAAAAAACTGACAGAAGTCATAAAGGAAAACAATGATAAGGGAAAAATAATCAACGATCAGAAGAATGCAATTGAGTCCCTAGAGAGGGAAAGCAATGGTCAGAAGAAAGAAATTGAGTCCCTAAAGAGGGAAGTAAAAGAAATGCAGGAGATCAAAGAATTAATGGAAGAACTAAAGAATTCTGGGAAAAGCAATGAAAGCAGAATAGATGAAATGGAAGAACGAATAAGTAATCTTGAAGACACAGAAATAAAAAGAACCAAAACAGAAAAGGAAAGAGAAGTACGAAGGAAAAAGAACGAAGAAAGACTTCGGGAACTATCTGACTCCATGAGGAAAGGAAATATAAGAGTTATAGGAATACCAGAAGGAGAGGAGAGAGATGTAGGAACAGAGAAAATATTCAAAGAGATAATTGAAGAGAACTTCCCAAATGTGAAGAAGGAGCTGAAAATTGATATACAAGAAGCAAGAAGAACACCAAACTTCCACAACGAAAGGAAAAATACAGCAAGACACATAATAGTAAAGCTCCCAAGAATCCAAGACAAGGAAAAAATAATGAAGCTGGCAAGAGGGAAGAAACAGATAACATTCAAAGGAAAACCAATCAGGCTGACATCAGACTTCTCCAAAGAAACACTACGGGCAAGGAGAGAGTGGAGGGACATAGTCAACAGACTCCAAGAAAACAGATGCCAACCAAGAATACTCTGTCCCGCAAAGCTCTCCTTCCTCTTTGAAGAAAGAATATGGACCTTCCCAGACAAACAGAAACTCCGGAATTTCATTGCAACTAAACCCCCACTCCAAAAAATACTACAAGGAGTCCTAAAGCCAGAACCTCAGAGGGACGAATAACAATGAAAGAAGGCCAAAAAAAAAAAAAAGTTATTAAAAGAATAAATAAATAAAATCAAAGGAAAGACAAACACAATGGCAAATACAGATGTGAACATATCAATATTAACTCTAAGTGTAAATGGACTAAACTCTTCAATAAAAAGATACAGAGTTGCAGCCTGGATTAAGAAACAAAACCCAACCTTTTGCTGTCTCCAGGAAACACATTTAGCTACAAAAGATAAAAATAGGCTCAAAGTTAAAGGATGGAAAACAATCCTACAAGCAAATGGACCAAAAAAGAAAGCAGGAACAGCTATACTTATATCAGATAAAACAGATTTCAAACTCAAAAAGATAAAAAGAGACCCCAATGGTCACTACATTATGATCAAGGGGACAATACTTCAAGAAGAAATAACACTCATTAACATATACTCACCAAACGAAGGAGCACCAAAATATATCAGACAACTGTTGTCCTCTCTGAAAACAGACATCAGAGAAAACACATACGTAGTGGGAGACTTCAACACACCACTATCAACAATGGATAGATCAACAAGACAAAAAATAAGTAAAGAAACCAAAGCTCTAAATAAAGACCTAGAGCAATTGGGCTTAACAGACATCTATAGAACACTAAACCCCAAAAAAACGGAGTACACATTTTTCTCAAGCGCACACGGATCATTCTCCAGGATCGATCACATACTGGGGCACAAGACAAACATCAACAGATACACCAAGATTGAAATCATATCAACCATCTTTTCTGACCATTAAGGCATCAAACTAGAAATAAACCATAAAAAGAAGGCAAGGAACTTTCCTACCTCATGGAGATTAAAAACCACACTACTGGAAGACCATTGGACTAATGAGGAGATCAAAGAAGAAATTAAAAAATTTTTTGAATTGAACGACAAGGAGGACACCAATATCCTAAATGTATGGGATGCAGCAAAAGCAGTAATAAGAGGAAAATATATAGCAATAGAAGCTCACATCAAGAAACAAGAAAGAACGCAAAGAAACAACCTAATCTCGAAGCTCAAAGATCTAGAAAAAGAACAACAAAAAAACCCCAAAACCAGTAGAAGAAAAGAAATAATAAAAACCAAAGCAGAAATAAATGAAATTGAAACTAAAAAAACAATCCAAAAGATCAATGAAACCAAGAGCTGGTTCTTTGAAAAAATCAATAAAATAGACAAACCCCTAGCCAGGCTCACAAAGGAAAAAAGGGAGAAAGCACAAATAAACAGGATCATCAATGAAAGAGGAGAAATCACAACGGACACAGCAGAAATCAAAAGAATAATCAGTAACTACTATGAACAGTTATATGGAAACAAGTTTAACAATCTAGAGGAGATGGACAAATTCCTACAACTCTACAATCACCCAAAGCTAGATAAAGAAGAAATAGAACACCTAAACAGACCAATTACAATTAGCGAAATTGAAATGGTAATCAAAAACCTCCCCAAAAACAAAAGCCCAGGACCTGATGGATTTACAAATGAATTCTACCAAACATTCAGAGACGAATTAGTGCCTATCCTTCACAAACTCTTCCAAAAAATTGAGAAGGAAGGGACAATACCAAACACGTTCTATGAAGCCAACATTACACTAATACCAAAACCAAACAAGGACAACACAAAAAAGGAAAACTACAGGCCAATCTCCCTAATGAACACTGATGCAAAAATCCTCAATAAAATTTTAGCTATCAGAATCCAACAATGTATCCATAAGATAATTCACCACGACCAAGTTGGATTCATTCCAGGGGCACAAGGATGGTTTAACATCCGAAAATCAATCAACGTTATCCAACACATCAACAAAAAGAAATATAAAAACCATATGATAATATCAATAGATGCTGAGAAAGCTTTCGACAAAGTGCAACACCCATTCATGATAAAAGCCCTTGAAATTCTTGGGATACAAGGAACATACCTCAACATCATAAAGGCCATCTATGACAAGCCAACAGCCAGTATCATTCTCAATGGTGAAAAGCTGAAAGCAATTCCATTAAGATCTGGAACAAGACAAGGATGTCCATTCTCACCATTGCTTTTCAATATAATACTGGAAGTCCTAGCCAGGGCAATAAGACAAGAGAAAGACATCCAAGGAATCCAAATAGGAAAAGAAGAAGTCAAACTATCACTATTTGCAGACGATATGATATTATACATAGAGAACCCCAAAAACTCCACAGAAAAGCTAATTCAACTCATCAATCAGTTCAGTAAAGTGGCAGGATACAAAATCAACACGCAAAAGTCAGTAGCCTTCCTATACACAAACAATAAATCTGAAGAAGAAGAAATCAAAAAGACCATCCCTTTTGTTATTGAAACAAAAAAAATCAAATATTTGGGAATAAATCTAACAAAAGAGGTAAAGGACCTATACAAAGAAAACTATAAAACACTGTTAAAAGAAATAGAAGAAGACACAAAGAAATGGAGAGACATCCCCTGCTCATGGATTGGAAGAATAAACATTATTAAAATGGCCATCCTTCCAAAAGCAATATACAGATTCAATGCTATTCCAATCAAAATTTCAATGTCATTCTTCAAAGAAATAGAACAATTATTGATGAAATTCATATGGAATCACAAAAAACCCCGAATAGCCAAAGCTCTCCTGAAAAAAAAAGAAGGGAATGGAGGCATCAGACTCCCAGACTTCAAACTATACTACAAAGCCATAATCATCAAAACTGCATGGTATTGGAACAAGAACAGACATACAGACCAATGGAATCGAATAGAAAATCCAGAAATAAACCCACAGATTTATGGTCAACTAATCTTTGACAAAGGAGCAAAGAATATGCATTGGAGCAAAGAAAGTTTGTTCAATAAATGGTGCTGGGAAAACTGGGTCGCTACATGCAAAAGAATGAAGCTTGACCACCACCTCACACCATACACAAAAATCAACTCAAAATGGATTAAAGAACTAGACATAAGACCTGAAACCATAAAATATATAGAAGGAAATATAGGCGAAACACTACGTGATTTGCACATCAAAGACATCTTTACAGACACATCACCCAAAGCAGTGATAGTGAAGGCAAAGATAAACAGCTGGGACTACATCAAATTAAAGAGCTTTTGCACAGCAAAAGAGACAATAACAAAAACAAAGAGAAACCCCACCAACTGGGAGAACATTTTTGCACCCAACACTAATGATAAAGGACTGATCACAAAAATCTGCAAAGAGCTGATGAGACTCAACAACAACAAAGAAAATAATCCAGTCAAAAAATGGGCAGAAGAGCTTAAAAGAAACTTCTCTGAAGAGGAAATGCAAATGGCCAACAGGCATATGAAAAAATGTTCAACATCACTTGTCATCAGGGAAATGCAAATCAAAACTACCATGAGATACCATCTTACACCAGTGAGAATGGCACATATTAAAAAAACTAGCAACAACAAATGTTGGCGAGGGTGTGGAGAAAAAGGAACTCTTCTGCACTGTTGGTGGGAGTGCAAACTGGTCCAACCACTGTGGAAAGCTGTGTGGAGATTTCTGGACCTACTAAACATAGAGCTTCCATATGATCCAGCAATTCCACTCCTAGGTATTTACCCAAAGGACACAGAAACATCAATTCCAAAGAACACCTGCACCCCTATGTTTATGGCAGCACTGTTTACAATAGCTAAGCTTTGGAAACAGCCCAAATGCCCAAAAATAGATGACTGGATCAAGAAGATGTGGTACATATATACCATGGAATATTACTCAGCATTCAAAAAAGATAAACACATGCAATTTGCTGCAACATGGATGGCGCTGGAAGGGATCATGCTCAGCGAAATAAGCCAAAAAGAAAAAGAAAAATACCGGATGGTCTCACTCATAGCAGGAATCTAGAAAACTTAAATAAGGGACCAGGAAAATGAATAACTATAAGAAAGTGAAAATCAAAATCAACAAAAAACTATGAACCAGAGACACTTTTAGGGGGGCGGGGGCGGGAGGGGAGGGATTGGGGTCAGAATGGGGGGCTGCAATTGTATGGGGAATATAACAATAAAATTTATAAAAAAAAAAAATAATAATAATAAAGCACACCAGAAAATGCAGTGTAGCGCTGTGGTTAAGAGTGCTTGATAGGGGGTATTTAGTCTGCCTGCTTACATTTATTATCTATGTAAATTGGGAAAGTTCATATTTCCTTATCTGAAAAACAAGGATTACAATACCTACTTTGTGTGGTTATAGGAGGATTAAGTTGAATAACACATAAAATCTGTAGCAAGGTTCCTGACACTTTGTAAAAGTACAATAACTGTTATCCCTCATCACTGTAATTATTATTATTGATGCATTCTGGAAAAGGAAGTCAGTATAGACTTGGAACTGAAGTTTAGAATTCAACTACTGTTTCTCTGGTTTTCCAATTTTTTTTTTTCATTTTTTTAAAGATTTATTTATTTGTACAAGCACTTGGCACAGTCAGAAGCTCAGGAGGGTGAGAGAATTCACCAGAGCCAGAGCGGGGAGCAGCGCAGGCAGAAGAACCGAAGTACACTGCTGAGGGGAGCAGCGGGAGGCAGGAGAGGTCTGTGGGACCCTCCTCCGGTGGCTGGGGAGCAGCCGGGGATCGAACCGGCGCTGCAGAGGCTGCGGGCAGCTTTGCAGCCCAGCGCTCAACCGCTGCGCCACCAGGGGAGGCCCTTTCCAATTCTTTAATATTCTATTTTCAGATATTTCAACTGCTGGAAAAAAAATTCATTTAATTTCATTTATTAATAGATTTTTTTAGGTCAGTTTTGGGCTAACAGAAAAACTGAGGAGAAAATACAGAGTTCCCGATACCACCTCTTCCACTCCTTCATTTTTCCCTGTTGTAAACATCTTGCTTTGGTGTACTACATTTGTTTTATTGATGCATTGATAAATTGAGATTTATACATTACTATTAATTGAGCCCATAATTTACATTGGGGTTCACTCTGTGTTACACTGTTCTGTGGGTTTTGTAACATGTGTATTGTTATTCATCTTTATAGTATCATACATAATAGTTTCTCTGTGGTAGAATTCCCCTAGGCTCCCCTTATTCATCACTCTCTTCCTTCCTTCCCTCTCCAATCATCAATAGCCATTGATCTTTTCTCTACCTTCACAGTTTTGCCTTTTGCAGAATGCCATATGGTTGGGTCATACAATGTGTGACCTTTTCACATTGAATTCTTTCCCTTTTTTTAGATTTATTTATGCATACAAGCACTGGGGTACAGGCCAGAGGTGGGGGAGGGGGGTGAGAGGATTCACCAGAGACAGAGTGGGAAACAGAACAGGCAGGTTGACTGAAATACACTGCTGAGGGGAGCAATGGGCAAGACAGGAGAGGTCTGCTGTGCCATGTGGGTAGCTCCCTGGCCAGGGATTGAACTCATGCTGCAGTAGCTGTGGATAGCATCATAGGTTGCTTCTTAACCCCTTGCGCCACCAGGAAGGCCCTCACATTGGCTTCTTTCACTTATCAGTGTGCGTTTAACTTTTAACTTTTCTCTATGTCTTTTCATCTCTTGATTGTTCATTTCTTTTTATTACTGAGTAATAGTCCATTGTCTGGATATACCATGATTGGTTTATCCTTTCACCTATCAAAGGATTTCTTGGTTGCCTCTAAGTTTTAGCAGTTATGAATAAAGCTGGTACAGTCATTTGTGTACATACTGTTTTATTGACAAAAGTTTTTAACTCATTTGGGTAGTTAAGAGTGTGATTGCTGGATGACATGGTGAAACTTTAACTCTGTGAGAAACTGCCTGTCTTCCAACATGATTGTGACTACACCATTTTAAATTCCTGCTCGCAGTCAGAGATCCTGTTGTTC
This sequence comes from Talpa europaea, assembly GCF_964194135.1. Taxonomy (NCBI): domain Eukaryota; kingdom Metazoa; phylum Chordata; class Mammalia; order Eulipotyphla; family Talpidae; genus Talpa; species Talpa europaea. The sequence goes on along the minus strand of NC_140073.1, from coordinate 115,995,833 downwards.
TACAATCTCAACACATTTTGCTAGTGTCAGTGTGTTAGCCATTCTGCTAGGTTTTAACCATTCCAGTAGATGGGTAGTGGCATGACTTCTTTTGTTTATTTTGCATTTTCGTCATCACATATGATAATAAGCATCTCTTCCTTTGCTTATTTGCCATCTGTGTATATTTTTTGGTAAGATATCTATTCAGATCTTTTGCCCCTTTTTAATTGGGTTGTTTCTTTTCATATTGTTGAATTTTAAGGGTTGTATATTTTTAAAACTATTTCTTTATCTGGTATGTTTTGCAAATATTTTCTATTAATCTGTGACTTATCTTTTCATTTTCTTAATTGATTCTACATAGAGCAGAAGTTTTTAATTTCAATGAAGTTATCATTCACTTACATTTCACTTGTTTTTTTCTCACCTGTTTTTGGTGTTGCATCTAAATCTTCATCACTAAAATACACGATAACTGAATTTTCCTCTATGTTATCTTCTAGAAATTTTATAGTTTTGTGTTTTAAACTTATGTCTGTGATCTGTTTTGAGTTTGGTATAAGGTTGGTGTCTATATTCTTTATTTTTTTTTTTTTTTTGCATGTGGATAGTCAGTTGTTAGTTTAATTTTTTTTTTTTTTAGTAAGTGAATAATGTTAAGAAATTTAGCTTTTCTTGAAGATGATCCTGAAAGCAAAGAAGGAAGTACAGGTACATAGCATTATAAGTCAACTTCTGTATACACTACATTGAGTTCTCCCAGATATTTTAATCACTGAAGATATTTATAAGAAGATATTTTAAGCACTGTGAATATTTAATTTGTTTTCAGTGAACAAAGCCTTTTCAACTATGTGGAGAAATAGTATCAGGAACATGGAGTAGTTTATCAGTGAAGCATTTTGACATGTGGTCTTTATTGCATTTTTTATTATATTTTATGATGGTTTGGAAAGACTGGAATGGTGCATATGATGGTTGTATTCCTTAATTAAAGCCTAGTCAATAAAATGTTTTGTATAGTATTGTTCAAGCACTTTCATAACTTTAAAAAAAAATCTATTCCATTGTTTGAGTTATTAGTTTGAAGGATTGTTGTAATGTTTGACGCCCTCCCTCTGTCTTTCCTTCCCTTTCTCCTTATTTCCTTCCCTCTGTCTCTTCTTCCCTTTCACCTTCTCTCCCCCTCTATCTTTCTTTTTAAATCACTATGATTAGCTAACAGTCCTTAACATCTGCTGACATTGATCCTAGGAATATATATATGAGATGATCTCTGGAAAAATTTTTAGGCATAGAGCCCAGACAATCCATAAAACACATATATTTCAAATCATGCAAGTCTTGTGAAATATTTTCAGAAAAACATCACCGGTGCTTTTATTACATCTACCTGTTTCAAGGGAAGAGTTCTTTATCTTCTGTTCATTAACCTTTAAAAATAAATTCGTATTGAAGGAATTTGGGTTGATAACATTACGTAGAGTTAAGGTGTACAGCATTATAATTCAACATCTGTACTACTCCATCATGGTCACACCAAAAACCTAGTTTCTTTCCGTTGTCATACAGATAATCCCTACTACCCACTTCACTCACAACCTCCCTCCTTCAGCCCCCTTTCTCTCAGGTAATCACCAGTCTGTTCTCTTTAGCTAAGAGTTTGTTTTAGCTTTGATATGTCTATTTGCTTTGTTTCTTTACATTGCAGATATGAATAAAATGATATAGCATTTTTCTCCTTGAGAGTTATTTCACTTAACATGATACTGTCAAGTTCCATCTATATTGTAGCAAACGGTACGGGTTCATCTTTTTTTTTTAAAGTTGAGTAATATTCCATTGTGTATGTATAGCACATCTTCTTTATCCAGTCATCTACTGATGGGTACTTAGGTTGTTTCTATAACTTGACTATTGTAAATAAATCTGCAATGAGTAGCAGGGTGGGTGGCTATGTCTTTTCAAGTTAGTGTTTTCGTATTTTTCAGATAAATACCCAGAAGTGGAATGGAAGGATCAAACACTGCATTTCTAGTCTTAATTTTATGAGGCATCTCCATACTGCTTTCCATAATGATTATACCAATTTACATTCCAAACAACAATGTATCAATGTACCCTGCTCTCTACATCCTTTACAACATTAGTTTCTTTTCTTTCTTTTTAAAGTTGAATTCCTAACAACATCTCAAAGGCTTATATTGATGTGATTACCATTTATGTTGTCTATCATGTTTTATAGTTTCAAGTCTCACATTTAAGTCTTTAATTCATTTTGGATAAATTTTTGTGCATGGTATATATAATATAGGGGTCTATTTTTATTCTTTTGCATCTGACTGTCCAGCTTACTCAAGGCCACTTACTGAAGAGGTGGTCCTTTATCCAATGTGTGTTTTGGGTTCCTTTGTCAAAAAATACTTGTCCATATATGTGTGGGTTTGTTTCTGGGTGCTCAATTCTGTTCAGTTTATCAGTGTGTCTGTTTTTATTCTAATATGATATTTTAATTGATATTCATTTAATTAATATGATACTTATTTAAATAATGATATTTAATGAATATGATATTTTAATATGATTTAGAGTCAGAGTTGATAACTCCATATTGCTCTTTTTGTCAAGATTGCTTTGGCTATTCAGAGTCTTTTGTGGTTCTATACAATATATTTTAGAATATTTTTGTTCTGTTTTTGTGGAAAATGCTGTTAGGATTTTAATAAGGATTACAGTGAGTCTGCAGATTGTTTAAGGATCTTGTAATGGTTTGTATTTTTTAAACTCTCAAACTTCATGAAAACTAAGAACCTTTTCTTCTCCCAGTGTTTCCTTTTAGATTCTCTGACACATTCCTTTTAGCAGAAATGTTGCCATTAACAGTATGATGGTTTGATTCATGTTGAAGCAAAGTAACTAAAAGATAAATTTGAATAAAGGATTTATTCATTTAAAAATATTTCTTAATCAAGAAACAAAGCAGAAATGGGTTCATGTTGTACTTCAAACAAATAGTTTCCCCCAAAAGGCCATTATCTCCAAATAATTTGTGATGTGGTGGGCTTATTAATTAATCAATACACAATTTAATAAAGTTTAAATTTCAGTCAATCTGTTCTTTACAGGACTTTTACCTCTTTTTTAAATGATTTTTCCACATATCCTTATCTTACATTGCTTTTGAAAATACCAATGTTTGAAAAAGAAAAAAACACTGGGTAAATCAGGCAGACTCAGTAGTTCCACTAGTATGTATAACTATGCATAGTTATACTAGGAATATAGTAGTGAAAATGCATAAATAAGTGCCAAAACACAGGATGTTCAGAGCAGCATCATTTGATAACCCCAACTTGAAAATGCTGAAGTGCCAACTTACAGTCGACTGAATAAATAAATCATGATATATTCATACAGTAGAATCCTACAAAGAAATGAAAATAAATCATTTACAAATATATACCAAAACTTATACAAAACTTACAAAAGAACAAATAATTGCATAATTCCATTCACAGGAAGGTTAAAAACAGGCCCATTTTTAGAAGTGGGGAGGGTGGTTACCCTTGAGGTATAAAATGGTTAGACAAGGACATATAAGAAGATTCTGGGGTTTTGTAAGATTGCATTTCTTGATCTAATGTTAGATACATGGGGTATGTTTACTTTATGACCATTAATAAACTATATTATTTATCCCCTTTGCTTGTATGTGTATATATTAGGTTTTAATAACATGCTACAAAAAACCAATATTAATATATACTTTGGCCTCGGTGACAGTGGCGTTTAATATGTAGGAGTTAATAAGAAGGACTTAGGAAATGTCAGGCCACCTGACTATAAGATATATGTTTTTGTTAGTTTATTTTAAAGAATATTTCATATTAAATAATAATATAAAGTATTGCTTATATTTTGTATTTCAAAATTATATATCAAATAAATTGTTACTTATAAAGGTATACACCACTAATTTTCCACTGAATCGTTTTCTTAAAGTGATATATGTGTTACAAAATCAGCTATAAAATAGTTGAAATAGTGAAAATAATCCTCCCTTAAAAGTCATCAAAAACTTAACTATAACTTATCTACAGGATAGAATTCTAATTTCTTGGGGAAGTGTGTAGGGACCACTGTGATCTGGATTCTCCCCAAGTCTTTAGCAATTCAGCCCTCCCTCCCTCCCTGCCCACTCTTATAACACTTTCTCTGCTTGCAGTTCTCTGAGGGTTCTTCTTCCACCCTGCCCCCCCACACACACTTAACACTTCTTTGCTCTGACTGTTCCTTGTGCCTTCCTTCTCCCCCTCACTCCCATTTATTTATGCATTTTTCACTACCATATACCTAGCGTTTAACACAGTTATCTGGCACATGGTGGATTATTAGTAAATTGAGAAAATCTTGAAAAATTTATCGGTCTCTAATAGTATACTCTATCACTTTATCTCCTTAATAATTTTATCTCTCTGTTAGGTTTTAAAATCATTACAGGTATGATGAGTTTCCAATTTGTCTACTGTCTATTGAAGTACTTACAACATGGTAGAAAATTAGGAAGTGTTGAATGGATGAATGATTTGAGTACTTTGAACTGATACATGAGCCAGATATCCACTAGTCTTTGATATATATACCTTATGAATTTTAACTTCAAATTTACCTTTTATATTACATTATTTATAAATATCAAAAACAGTTATTTATTTTTAGTATATATTATGTGGTAGGTGTGAGACAGAAAAATCTAGACAAGCATTTTATTCTGGATAATTTACATAGCAGATTTTATAAAGCCCACAGTTTACCTATATGCTTTGTAGAGAAAGATTTCACTATGGCCCTCTGCCTTAAGGGAGGGTGCTGCATTAAAGCCACCTCACAGGAACATTTTTGCTTTTCAGCAGAGCTATTAATAGAACTCTTGCTTCATAAGGATGGATGGGGATGGAGAAAGTGGTGTCTCAGTATTTTTAGAGAAATAAAATCAGTCCTCAGGTTAGAGCTGAAATGTTATCTTTTCATTGTTAACAAACCTTCCCCATCCATCCCTGAAGGAAACCCATGAGTACAACACAGCCCTTGTTTGCTTTGTTGTTGTTTTATTTGTGACTTTATATAATTGTATTAGAAACAGAGCACTACTAGCCCTTGTGGAATGCTCTTTCCCTTCCTATTGCCTTCAGAAAAAAATTTCCCTGTGCATCTAAACATTGAGCTCATTCTTGTTAAGACAATTACAAATCCTAAACTATTACACGTGTGAGAGTGATAATTACATTTTGGATAGCTATATTTTATGCTTCAATTTATCAATTATCTTCTAATTTTAGACTCATTTCCAGGTCATGTGGCTCATAGTTAATGTGAAATTTTAAAAGGAGTATACCCCAAATTTATTCTCACTGAAACCTGCGGAACTGAAGGAAGAGACAGCATTGGGACACTGACAATGAGTTCTAGAGTCCTGGGAGACAGGGGAGAAAGCTGGGCTAGAGAAGATGGGGAATCATGAAGGAGGGAAGGAGGGTTGCTACCAACTGTACTTTTCCCTGTTACTTCCTTGAAAATGGCAGCAACCAGTCACAAAGGCTCACGGTGATGTAGGGCTTGATAACAGTACAATGAAATGCAAAATGCAGAAAGACTCATTCCTGAGTGGTGTGTGAGTCATCTTGTGGGGACTTCTGCTTTAGAAGATTATTAAAGCTGAGCTGATAAAGTATAGTGGAAGCTAACTAAATCCGAGTTGTAATATAAACTCTCCAGTAATTTAGAAAAGAAGAAATGAGATGTTTTTCAAGCTGGCCTTTATTCTTTTAAAATACTTGAGTATAATTCACTTTGTTAATTTGTATTGTTTACAAGGAAATAATTGTAATTTTATAACAATGTTCTTCAGATTTACTTCAAATTATCAAATCTGAAGTGTGCTTTAACCTCAGCTCAAAGCCTCTAAATATTTATTTTTAGATTAAATTAGATTGAACAAATTTATAATTTATTTTCATTTGTGTCACTTAATTTTTTTTTAAATAGGAAATGAATAGCCATCAGGACTGAACTGGCTTTGCTTTTGTAAATCGGGGATTAGGATTTGTCTGTCCTATAAAGGACACACAGCATTTAGATTAGACATAATCTGTATTGCAATACAAAGGCCATTCAAGTCAACTCAGTGTCCAGTGTCTGTAAATACCATATGACCACTGGGTCGTCTAGGGAAGAGTAATAGCAGAAAAAAACCTCATAATGATGAGTTTTAACCCATATCCCTAACGCATGACAGCTGTGGCTTCAATGAATTTTCTTTCAGAATTTAGAAGTGATGCTGTATTTCTTACAATGGGATATATTGAGCTATGTTTCTTACTCACCCATAGATTTTGTCTATTTTAACTACTTTTATTTGATGCAGTAGTTTTCTTGTCTCCGTTTCTTTTAGCACATAATATAGGTGCTTGACATTTGTTTAAAATTAGACTGTGCATAAAATTTATTATTACTCCCTTGAGAGTGAAAGTAAGTATTACTAGCTGGTACTCAGGGATAAAAGGCATAAAACAGGTATCATCTGAGTAAACTGGTATATAAAGCCAACCTATTTAAAAGCTGTATATTTAACTTTTATTTTTATTCTGCAATAGATTATAAAATCACAGAGGAGAGATCATAGAACTATATGCTTTCCAAGTATAATTTAAAATGTATGGTGCTTTCGAAGTGAAAAACAAAGACAAAAAAAAAACATGGGTTTGTGGTCACAGTTTTTTTTTTTTTTTTTAAGATTTATTTATTTATTTATACAAGCATTGGGTACAGTCAGAAGCGCGGGAGGGTGAGAGAATTCACCAGAGCCAGAGCAGGGAGCAAAACAGGCAGAAGGACCGAAGTACACTGCTGAGGGGAGCAGCGGGCGGCAGGAGAGGTCTGCGCACCATGTGGGACCCTCCTCCGCTGGCCGGGGAGCAGCCGGGGAATCGAACTGGCGCTGCAGAGCCTGCGGGTAGCTTCACAACCCAGCGCTCAACCGCTGCGCCACCGGGGAGGCCCAATTTTTTTTTTTTTTTTTAAGATTTATTTATTTATTTATACAAGCAGTGGATACAGTCAGAAGTGTGGGAGGGTGAGAGAATTCACCAGAGCCAGAGCGGGGAGCAGAGCAGGCAGAAGGACCAAAGTACACTGCTGAGGGGAGCAGCGGGCGGCAGGAGAGGTCTGCAGGCCATGTGGGACCCTCACCGGCGGCCGGGGATCGAACCGGCCCTGCAAAGGCTGCGGGCAGCTTCTCAGCCCAGCGCTCAACCACTGCGCCACCAGGGGATGCCCCACAGTGAGTTTTTTAATGTTATGTTTGTTTAAATATGATTCATCAGTTATATTTTCTTCTCATCTATGATTCCAAATGTATTGAGTTAGTCTAGCAAGCATGTATTCCAAATGCCCTTATTACTATGTTTTACTAATTTCGTTATTCATATTGCACTGATCATGAAGAGAATATTATGCTTTCTCTGTATGGGGTATTGTGAGGAATAGAATGTATAGAAGACTCATACCCTGATAAATGACAAGGGTTTAGTTTTGTTGTCAGCATTTGATGATTTTTATTAAGTGGCTCTTCTCCCTGCTAAGTATAGTACCCCAAATTTCCGAACTGTGAAGTTTGGGTAACACAGACCTTTCCTCCATTTCCAAAATGACCCTGATTAGCTTAAGCATTCAGAGTTTTCCATTTCCTTAGCCACAGTGAACTTTTTAGTGATGGTCATATGGCTAAGATTTTACAACTACACCGAATAGTGGAATTTTAATTGACTATTGGGGAGACAGACACCGACTTTCCTACCTGAAGTAATTTAAACTGTAGTTTTAGGAGCCCTAAAAGATTTTCTGAAGATCAAAACAAGGCTTATGGTGAATGCAACAGTTGAGGTCAAATTCAATTAGAAAGAGAGTCTTGGTGACATTCATTGTTCAGCTGCTAAATCAAGCCAAATCCTGTCACTGGAATTTTTTTTTTTATGAACATTAGCTCTTGCTTTTCAAAAATAACTTTTATTACTCAGGCTTTTTGTCTTGGAATGTTGGTTATTTGCAACTAAAGAGTTCTTAAGAAATACAAGATTCAAAAGTAATTGCAAACCATTTCCTTTGTAAATATTTGAAAAACATTATTTGAGAAGCGTCATGGCTTGCTATTTCTATGATCAATATAAGAACATCTTCAAGGCTGGATGTTGGGTTAGGGAAGTAGAAACAAGATGAATTGTAAAAATTAAAGAAAAATTATACAAGTCAGTACAAAGAGAACAATGGGAACAAAGAGAAAGGACCGTTAAGGAAAATGTTACAGATACACTTGATAGTGAATCAAATTTTCACAAAAAGCTAAGAAAAGTTAAAAGTGAACTCAGCTTTGAGTCCTTGGGTGCCTGGATATGATAGCCAGAAGTAGAAGTAAACTTGTCTAGTCATAGCAAGCATCTTCATCTTTTAATATATAATTAAAAGTCACCTGTTTGTGAAACTTGCACTGCAGCATAGCAATTCTATCCTGTATTTTATGTAACTGAAGAATTTGATTTGTGAGGACAAGATCCAGGCAGAAGAGTAGGTCTTTCTCATTACCTCACTCCTTCATATCACTTATGGAATCAAGGTTAGTAAATTGGAATATTTCTTTATGGGAACTTTACAAGCAGTACAAAGTTATCTATCCATTCATCATGAATTTTGAGTTCTTGAATACTTAGCTATTTATATTGCTCTTCCACCTCTCCCCTTTCCCAAGTGGAGAGAACCCTGTAGATGAGATTTTCTGTGTGGACCTGAAGCCTGCTTTTTCCCTCACAGCCTTCAAGATTATATAATCTCTCACAGAACTTTAATCTCTTCATAGCACTTTAATTTTTTTTAAATAAAAAATCCAAGACTGGTACCACAACTTATATGTAATGGATGGCTTACTCTCAGAAGCCTATAATTCCTGTCTTGCTGTGCTCATTTTTGTGTGACAGAGAATTATTCTTTAGAATGGAAAAGGCATTCCAGTGACTTAAATTTTAGTGCTTAACGATCTGGAATCTTTGGTCTTTCACCTAAAGGGGATAGATCTAGGTACACTCTGTTCTATTGCTAAAGGGTATTTACATGCCAGCCTTAGTTCCAGATTAAAATTCAAAAGTCTAGTGAATTTAGGTTCAGTATGTGGAGGTCACATTCAGAACACAAGTATCCTTCATAACTTAATGCCTTCTATGAGTGCAGGACTGCCTGATCACTAAGTTTTGTTTCTGTTCTGCTGATAATTACAGTTATACTGAATCACATATTACAATTTTCACCATGATTACCTTTATGCTATCCTTGAACTTTAAAGTACTTTATCTGAAGAAATTGGTTTTATATGTTAGTCTATTGCATTTGGTAAAATCTAGTTTTGAGGAAAGTGATGTACTTAGCTCCATTAATTTAATAACTATAAACTGAGGAATGACCTCATACTTGAAAAATATATGGTTAATAAAACAGGTGATCAATGCTCTTAGAAGAGGAGGATAAAAATCTGTTAGTCCACTCTTTCCTACTGTCTTTTTTAAATCACTGGGTTCACCAGATTTTTTTTTAACTCAATAGTTTAGTATATTATGTATTTTAGAAATCTAGTATATAGGAAATTTTCTTTTGTGGGAAACCAAGAATTTTAAATACTTAAATAAGAAGAAATTCTGTAAGCTTCCTTAAAAGTCACCATTTCTTTAAGAAGATAAACATAATGAGTATATTGCTGTTACTTTCTTATAAGAAACCTTGTATTATATAGCAGAACATAGTGAATTTTAGGCATGTGCTATCACCAATGAGTTATCTTAGTTTTGTCTCTTTAGGTATGATAGAGGCATTTTATTTTTTAGACATCTTATTTGGTCACTTGATCAGATTAATAAATTATGAACAATACCAATTCATTAGAATAATAATAATTATGAGAAGATGTTTTCCCTGGGAACTTGTGTTTGGAATATCTCATTAATCATATTCTGCCAGAACTTTAGTCAAGACTGAACTGGGAATGCTATTTTACCTGACATATACCAAGACAGGAAACAGGTTGTCATTTAGTCTGTCGTGGGTAAAGTACATCTTAGTAAAATGTCTAGATGAGGAATGACATCTTAAAATTGCTTCTTAGTTTGATCTCTGTCAATGGTCTGAAGAATTGCATGTGAGGGTGTGAAATGTTCTCACAAAAAGTAGAAGTCGTTTAGCAAGAGTATTGTTTTTGGTTTAATGTGTGGTTTTCAAATCAGTGGATATAGAAAGTGAAAATAACAGAATTCTGTGTTGCAGGCTTTATTTATTTTCTTAGCAGCCGCTATCTTTTTCCCAACTACCCAAATTCCCTATTCTTCCTTTGTTGGCTGTAAAGAATTTTCATCGCGAGCCTCTTTCTAATCATTCCCAAAATGCTCATCTCATGATTACTACCTTAAAAACACTGGAAATAGGTGGAAAGAGAGGAGGGAGTGCCAGAGAGAGAAATTGAGATGTATCAATAGCTAATAATATCATTAGGATTTCAGTGTCTTTCATAGAATGCATATGAAAGATATTCTAAATCCTTTCCAGGGGAAATAAAAATACAATTACAGGATTTTATGAAAGTAATTAAAGAAGATTGCATATCAAAGTTATGATTTGTAGCTAAAAATGTATTTGTAGAGAAGTTCATAGCCATGAAATAGTTTATTGTTTAAAAATAAAATTTGCAAATAATTGAGTGAAATCTTTACTTCTACCTATTTGGAAGAAAGAAAATTCTGAAACAATGTAATAATAAAAAACTAAACTTAGTCATGTAAGACTATATTAATAGTACTTAAAGAATAGAATTTAAAGTTAGAGAACAGAAAAATAGTAAAATTGATTCATCTATGACAGGCTTGAAAGCAAATGATGAAATAATAGATGAGTGGAGTAAAGAGAGAGGAAGAAAAAAACACAAATTTAAGATGAGAAAAAGACAATAACCACAACTGGAAGAGATTAAAAGTTTTGGGAATACCCCGTGTAACTTTTTGCAAATATACTTGATATTCTTGATGAAATCCCTTGTATGCTAGTTCTCATTAAAAAAAAAAAAAAACACACACCAAAGCTACATAGTAAACTAAAAAGAATATATTTAAATAATTATCATAGGAGAATATAAGACTTTTATGAAAACTGTTCTTACAGTTCAGGAAAATACATCAATGGAAAATTTTGAGTGACATATAAACATACATATGTATGCATCTATAATGTACATATGCATTATATATTATATTTACATACATACATACTCCCAGGGTGTTTGAAAGATCTGGAAACATAATATAAAAGGTATGCTAGTTACATTTTTTAAAAATATGGTCAGTACATTTTTCTTTTGTCTCTAGCCATCTTTTCCAGGGAAATTCTTAAAACTATGTCTAATTGTTAATCTGTAAAAAATACAGTTATAGAATCTCAGCAATTTTGACAGATGTTAACTCGTCACCTATTTCCCATTCCTTCTAGGAAGTAGATGCTAAGATTATTATTTTTTAAATCAGATTTTATGATTTGCCATTCTTCCACAAAACCGTGTTAATTTCAGGAGCACAGCTTCACACCTCCACACGTGTGCATGATTCATTCACCTACCACCAAAGTTCCATTGCCAATATGCTATCGAATTACTCCCTCTATGCCCTCCTCCTTCTTCCCTCTGGTAACCACCGTATTTTTCCATGGAGGCCAAGAGTTTTTTTTAAGAGTCTATTTTATCTTGCATTCCACATGCTTCCCTAAAGGGAAAACTAAGGAACCTTTGGGTTTTATTTTCTGTGGAAGCATTAAATTGGCTTGCCCAAGAGGGGATGAGTTTGTAAGACTTGAAAGAAGTGAAAGATTCCCACCTAAAGAAATGGGTTATGAAGTAGAGGGGAGGATGGTAGGGGCTGTGCCACTCCCTGGGGAAGGAGGGCGTTTTTAAGAGGTGATCGGTCCTGCAGGTGATGTATGTAGATGTATTGGGGATGAAGGTGATGTCTTCTAGGCACCTACAGCTTCCAGGACCTACCACTGGTTTGGACTGGTCCTTGGGGTTTGGACGCCCGCCTTTAAGCAGGGATCACAACAGACAGAAAAGCCACATCTCATCTTCAAGTTTGCTGAATTTCTCAGTGCTCTTGGAGGGTCAGTGCAGGAAGGAATGTGACATAAGCAAATACTGTTGGCAAACAGACTCCCAGAGCTAGACTTGATTTGATTTAGAACAATAAGAAAAGGCGACATTAGGTCGTGCAACAAATTTTTATGTGTTTTTGTATGTATAAATGTGCAAGTATTTATGCACATATATCTATGAAATGTTGGCAAAAAACACTCTGAAATATTAGCTCAGTTCTAAAAAAGAGAACCTGCCTTTGTTGTTTTCCGTTTAATGAAGGAGAGTCTTTGGGAACTGGAACTTTGTGGACAAGCAGCTCCCCTGGATGAATTTGGTGTTCTTCCAGGTTTATCTTGCGGTAATAATCTGATGACCATTAGGATCAGCACTGAAATGAGAATGTTTCTGTCCTTTCCACTGACGCACATATGTTATGTCTTCTCCCAGAAACTCTGAAGACCAAGGCAGAGTGAACTGAACTGATGTGTGTTGTCAGAATCGAAATACATTTATTATCCAGCACACTGTATAAATATTACATGGTACTTAGTTTTAAAGGTTGAAATGTTTTGGCGAGGGCATATTTTATGTTTATGTATAACACTAATACACTGGCAAGGAACTTAATCATGATTGTTCAGAAATTATTTATCTGTAAAATCCTAATTGAAAATAATGTGATGTTTAATCAAGAGATGTTAGTCCATTGTAATACTGATTTAGTCATTTAATGACAAAAAAATAAGTTCATTATGTCAGTTTATTTTAAACTGAAAGAAAAATTGCATTCAGTTAATGAATAAAGCGGTGATGTTTGAATCAACTAAATTCTTCATGTCTCCTAAATCATTTAGGATAGTTTTCAAATGAGTTTGATTTAGATATATAGAGGTAACTGCCCATGTGTAAGAAAGACAAACTTTAATAAAACAGTGCTTTTGTGAGTTTTTAGAAAATGTTCCAGTTATACAATCTAGAGGGAAGTGAAGACTCTCCAGATCTTCCTATGTTAAATGCTCACACACAGACTCACATTCATAGTTGATCACATACTTATATAAGCCTCTCTCTCTCTCACCAACACATTTGCTTGCTCAAGCACAAACATGCACATTCTTGCTCAGGCTGATACACACTCACACATTCATACACACTTTCTCTTGCTCATATGGACTTACATGTACACCCATTTTGCTCAAACCAAAACACACACACACACACACACATACACACATGCTAAGGCTGACATGCCCACATACTGATGCAGACACAAATATACACATATGGTCACATTCAAATTCACACACACACACACACATCCAAATACACACAAACAGGGTAATGCCTACACAAATAGTTTTGTTTTGCTCTCCTTTTCTTTCCACTGCTTTGTAGCTGGCTTCTGAATTTTCTCTTTTTGATTTTTGTTCCCTTGATCATTGTCTTAGAGGTAGATGATTCAGATCAATTATTTCATCTGATTACATTTGGAGTGAAACTGATAATTTTAATATTGGCTACTTTTTATTATTTGCTTGTAGTTTAAGAGAAGAATTTAGTGAACTTATTCTGCTTTCCTAAGCAAAAGTGAATGTTGAAGGGATTATGTGAAAAGACGAGAAACTTGCCTTTCATACACATTAGCAGAGTTTACAGGTTCAGATGGGAATTGGCAAACAATGTATCATAAATTCAAGAAACTATTCTTTATTTTGCCATATCATAGATAAGTGTTCGTTCTTTGTCACCTACTTTTTATTATTTGCTTTTATTGATTATAATTGACAAAGAAATTGTGTATAGAATAGTATTGAAAGTCTAACAGAATAGTATTTCAACAGAAGACTGAATTAAAAGGTGAGCAGTTGATTTGCATTTTTGAAATTGAGAGCTTTTCTTCTGCTTCCAACAGAATTGGACATGCCCACTGTTCTTCACAGTGAAACCTTCATTTTAGTGTGTAAAAGATTGGAAAGCACCATCTGGGAGAAGTCATATGTTCATGTTTCGTCAAGAAAATCTGGAAAACATACTTTTGGGGGATTGATGCTAATGAAGTAAAAGGGAAAAAAAAATATTCCAAAAATTACATCCACTCCATTGGTGCATGTTTTGTAAAAATTGAGATGAAATAAGAGAATGACAAAGTATAATATACTATATCTGGTTAGATATCATTAATATATCTGAAATTTCATATTAAAAAACTTTGAGAGTTTATTAGATCTCTACTTTACTTGGTCACTTTATTGGTCTTACTACTTGGATAAAAAACATTTGGAAAAATGTGAGTAGGATGAACATTGGACTTCTTTTGGGGGAAGGTTCTACATAATGCAGAAAGTGTCTTCCATATGGAAACTTAAGCTACAGGAAGATCTTTTTGCTCTCCACCTTCCTCCTTAAACAGACTGGGCATCCCCCATTGATCATGCCAATAACATCCTTTTAAAATACATAGTTCCTGTTGGTTTCTATTATTTACCATTAATAAATAAAGCAGGGTGAGGGAATGGATTGCTAATTTTTATATAGGTAAATCATGGAAGACCTTGCTGAGAAGGTCTTTCTATTTAGAGGCCAATGTGGAAGAACTCCTGAGTAATTGGGGGGACCAGGTTTCCAAATAGAAGGAGGGCAAGTGCAAATACTTGAAGCTGAAAAGCAGAAGATGCTTGGCATGTTGAAGAGGCAAAACATGGAAGACTCAAGGTCAGGGAGCCAGTCCACTTGGGCTTTAGAAGGCTTTCATAAAGATTTTGACTTGTACTCTGAATGAAATGGGGCATAATTAGAGAGTTATGAGCAGAAGAGTGATATCACCTGACTTAAAATTTTTATTTTATTTTATTTTTTTTAAAGATTTATTTATTTGTGCATATAAGAACTGGGGTACAGGCCAGAGGTGGGGGGGGTGAGAGGATTGTCACCAGAATCAGAGAGGGGGGCAGAACAGGCAGATTGACTGAAATACACTGCTGAGGAGAGCAGTGGGTAAGACAGGAAAGGTCTGCTGCACCATGTGGGTAGCTCCCTGGCTGGCCAGGGATTGAACTCATGCTGCAGAGGCTGTGGATAGCTTTACAGTGCTGTGCTTAGCCCCTTGTGCCACAAGAGAGGCCCCTTAAAATTTTTAAAGAATCATTGTGGTTACTGTGTATATGTGTGTGAGAGAGGGATAGGAGAAGGCCCCTTGGGGGATTAAGTTATTCCAGGTAAGAGATGATTGTACTAGATGATGACTTGTACTAGAATGAAAGTGGTGAGAAGTGATCACATTCTGGTGTGTGTTGAAAATAGAGTAAATAGGATTTGCAATTCTACTACAAGAGGACAAGAAGAGATTGAGACCTATTAATGGGGAGTCATAGATTTTTAGCCTAAATAACCAGGTGAAGTGAGTTTCCATTTGGTTGAATGGATAAGTAATTTGTGGGTGAGTAGTAATTTGGGGTTTGCTTGTGGAAAATTTGATGCATATTTAAGTAGAGTAGGCAGTTCTATGAGTTTGAAGATGAAAGATTATGTCTGCCAATATATATCTATATATCTGTCTTTCTATCTGTACACATATATGTGTGTGCTTAATATAGTATGGATGTAAATAGTCAGTTTAATTAGTATGGATGTAAATAGTCAGTTTACAGAAGATATTTACAGTTTACAGAAGATATTTATAGCCAGATGACTGGATGAGATCCCTTTTGAATGAGTGAATATAAAGAAGAGGCACAAAGACTGTCTCTCAGAGCACTTTAACATTTATAATCAGATAAATGAAGGGGATTTAGCAAAGGAGTACATAAAAAGTTAACCAGTAGGAGAAGTACCCAGGAGAGCAATGCCCTGGAAGCAAATGAATTATGATTTTCAAGAATGTGGGGTTCCTAAATGTTTCATATATTGATAAAACATCAAGTAACATGAGAACTGTGCATTGGCCACTGGATTTGCAAATGTGAAAGGTGTTAGTGACCTGGTTAAGAGCTTGAATAGTGTTAAATGAATCAAAATATCTGAATCAATTAATCAAGTAATCAATCAAACTCTTGCATATATATTTTAATATACTTTTTTCTGCTAGACAAAATCATAACAACCTTTGGTCTCAAGAGCTAAATTATTTAATATTCTCAATATGTACTTAGAAAAAATAGAAATATCAGGACAGTTCTTTTCACTATTTTCAGTTAGCCCCCTCTCCATTTCCTGTTCATAATCTTCATTGCCCTGAAGTTCTCTAACCACCCATTTATGTTTATGAGTTTGACTCAGTTTATGAACTTGATTCATGCCTGATTTAGAATGTGAAATGAACATTAGTGAGTTCCACAGCGTTCCATCCTTGTTACCTACAAATACATCTTTCTGTATTTGCCCCTATCCATCATGTCCTTCTCACATATGTCAAAAGAAAGCTGTCCCTCATAGGCAAGTTCTCTTGATGCCCCATCCCTTCAGGATCTTTCTAGCATTCACTTCCTTCATGTAAGTGTTAATTATCTCCCTCTCTCTTTAGTTTCTTACAGCGCACACATTTTTTTTCATAGTTTTTCCATGTTAAAAACACAAGCCATTCTCATAGTTATATTCCCATGCAGCTCACTAAAAACAATAGACATTTTGTTAAGTATTTTGGAAATAGGAAATGAGTGAAGAAAGTAATCATTACTCATTTTCTCACTTCTCAGAGATGATCATCATGTATGTCTACCTTCATTTTTTCTACATTTATTTTTATTGATTAGCATCCAACTGTGTATAATAGCTTTTTTTTTTTTTTTGAGAACAGAAAAGGCAGGTTTATTGAAATACACTGCTAAGAGAAGCAGTGGATGAGACAAGGGAGGTTTGCTCTACGCTAACTATATACAGACTTTACACCTTCCTTTTTTGTCTAACAGTATATGCTAAGACTTCCCATATGTCACATGGAAATAACAATTTTAAATAGCTAGAGAATTCAATACTGTGGTTATGTTATGATTTATATATTTGCTATTTATTGGATTTATACCTAGTTTCTATTTTGAAATAGATAAAATTAGGATGAATGTCTTTGCACATAAATCTTTTACTATATTTTAGATTATTTTTTAGGCTAGAGACTGAAGAAAACTGCTGAATACAAGGAGATACACTGTTTTATGACTTTTGTTAGATATTGGCAAATTATTTTAAAATGTGATTCTGTCTATTTATATACCTACTGGAAAGTGTAAGATTGTGCCTTTCCTCAGATTCTTTTCAAATTGGAAAACTTAAAAAACTATTGTTTGAAGAAACAGATTTTGCTAATTGAGACATTTAATAGGTGTTTTCTCATTTCTTGATCTTATATTTATGTGATTACAAGAGAGATATAAATCATTTTGTCATGTATACACTGGTCATTTATTTCTCTTCTCCTTTGAAACTTCCCCTTGTGTCCTTTGCCCATCTTCCATGTACTCCCCTGGGGTTTTGGCAAATTTTTGTTGCCTTGTATGATTTATCATATTAATTTTATCATTTACCACTTATATTTGCTGCAATATTTTTTTTCTAATTTGTTGCTTTTTGTTTTTATGTTTTTATTTATAATTTTTTAAAGATTTATTTTTATTTATTTATGCATACAAGAACTGGGGTGTAGGCCAGAGGTATGAGGGATGAGAGGATTCACCAGAGATAGAGTGGGGAGCAGAAAAGGCAGATCTACTAAATCCACTGCTGAGGGAAGCAATGGATGCAACAGGAGAGGGCTGCTGTGCCATGTGGATTAGCTCCCTGGCCAGGATTGAACTCAGCCCATGGAGGCGGAGACTTAATCCCAATACCACCAGGGAGGCCCCCCTTTATGATTTTATTGATTTAAATGTTTGAAGTCATCAAATGATCAATTTATAATTAATTGGTGGCAGAATGATAAACCCAGTTACAGACCCACATAGATATAAGAATTTGTCAATGTTCAAGGTACTTAACTGACTGGGCACAGATATCCAAATTTTGGGACAAGCATTGTTAGAATTCCTTCTCATGACTCATACCAACATAAACCTCAAATATGTGCATATAAAGATTTAAACATGCATTGAAAAAGTATATGTTCATATAAAAATGTTCATGGGGTTATTTATATAACCATGGGGTAGTGATCTTTGTATGAATGGCAATAAATGTAGAAGCATAGGATAAACATTGAAAACCATGACTAGTTTGAAACCTTCCACCAGCAAAAAATTAACAAATTCTAGGTGGGGAAGACTATTTAGAACATAAATTTCAACTATTAATTTTGTATTATAGGAGATATCTCTTAAATTGAGAAAAATATTCCAAATAGGACCTTGAACAAAGAACATGAAGTAATAACTTAAAAAGGAGAAATGCCAATGACTAGCATTAAAAGAATCTGATACTACTGATTTTTAAAGAAATTAAATGCACAGAGATAATATTTGGAAATATATAGTTTGCTTTACTTTCCAGTACTTTTTAGTCCATAAGTGACCCTTCTGAGTCAGTGACCCACTAATTTAAGACATTTTGAAATTATGGAAATTAAAAGAAAAAAAAGACTCCCAATGTAAGTTTTGGGTCTAGATTATTGAGAACTTTTGGTTATCATTCCAAAATTTCCTTGTAGCGGACTAAGATATCTGGCAGACACTAGATATAATAATGGTGATAATGTACAGTAGCATCTGATGACATGGAAAATATGTTTAATATAGAAAGTGAAAACTTTAAATTACAAAAGAGCAATGATCTTTATATAATAATAAATAAAGCTTATATATATGCACACTGAAAAATATGTACTAAGATCACTCTATTTCCTACCATGTGTTTAGAGACAATTCTGTTCCATATCTGAGTTATTCAGATAGGATAGATTGACTATGTGGTGATTCTTGATCATTAGGTTTTCCAAAAGTTCTAAGACAAATTTTTATCTCCCACCATATCTTCTTCTACTAATAACTCCAGTTATACCTACACCTTTTTAAACAACTTCCCTCTGTAGCAGTCTAGATAACATGTGATTAACTTTTTTAGTTCTGTGTTCAGGAAGACAGAGATTGAATTCTGTGCTCTGTATTTTGGTTGTTCTTGAGCCTTTTGTCTATATTTCCTACGATGGCTATGTTGCATGAAGTTTAGATCACTTTAATAACTTTAATAACTCTGGTTAAGTGTGCTATTACTGTGTCTGCATGTACACAGGAAGACATACAAATATGAATAAGCTATAAAGGGAATGGAGATACCTCAATGGCAAGAAATACAAAGATAGCAAAGAGAGTTTTCTGAAATCTCAGGTTCTCTTCATGAGAGGGAGTTCCTTGTGTGTCTCTCACTTCTTAATCTGTTCTTCCCTACCTATGAATCTCTCACTTGGTAGCTAGAACACTGTTCATCCTGGAATTTAAATGTTGGAATAGAATAGCAGTCCTATGAAGTTATATTTGAATAGAAAGTGATTTTTTAAAAAGATTTATTTATTTATGCAGACAAGAGCTGGGGTACAGGCCAGAGATGAGGGGTGTGTGTGTGTGTGTGTGTGTGTGTGTGTGACAGAGAGAGAGAGAGAGAGAGAGAGAGAGAGAGAGAGAGAGAGAATGGATTCACCAGAGACAGAATGGGGAATAGAACAGGCAGATTGACTGAAGCACACTGCTGAGGGGAGTAGTGGGCGAGTCAGGAGAGGTCTGCTACACCATGTGGGTTGCTCTCTTACTGGCCGGGGATCGAACTCACGCTGCAGAGGCTGCAGATTGCTTCATAGTGCGGTGCTTAACCCCTTGCGCCACCAGGGAGGTCTGAAAATGACTTTTTTTATAAAGATTTATTTATTCATGCATACAAGAACCAGGGCACAGGCCAGATATGAGGGAGAGTGAGAGGACCCACCAGAGACAGAGAAGGAAACAGAACGGGCAGACTGCCTGAAATACACTGCTTGAGGGGAGCAGCGGGCGAGATAGGAGAGGTCTGCTGTGCCATGTGGGCATCTCCACTGCTGGCCGGGATTGAACCTGCACTGCATAGGCAGCGGACAGCTGCACAACGCTGTGCTCAACTGCCTGCACCACCAGGGAGGCCTTGAAAGTGACTTTTTTGCCCTTGATTTTACCTTTCCATATTTCAGAGGCATTAATCATAACTTGAAAGTTATCAGCAAGATTCAAAATCATCAATGCTAAATATCTTCTCTTCTGCATAGAAGAAAAACTGTCAGTGGTCTATAAAAGGTGAAGGCACTCTCTTAGGTTTCTATCCAAAGGACACAAAAACATCAATTCAAAAGGATACCAGCACCCCCATGTTTATTGCAGTACTATTTAAAATAGGTAAGATTTGGAAACAACCCAAATGCTCAAATACAGATCACTGGATCAAGAAGATGTGGTATAATACACAATGGAAAACTATTCACCAATCAAAAAAGATAAACTAATGCCATTCGCAGCAACATGAATGGAGCTAGAAGGGATTATGCTCAGTGTAATAAGTCGGAAGGAAAATATTGGATGGTTTCACTTATAGGAGGAATATAGGGAAACCAAATAAGGGACCAGGGGAAAAAACATAATAACAATAATAATAAAAAATAAACAGGCAACTATAAATCAGAGACATTCTGCAAGGGAGGGGAAGCGAGGGATCAAAACAAGGGTGAGAAGAGCACAAGGGACTATGGTGATGGTGCACATGTGAATTGGTGGGAATTCCGTAGGGACTACACCTGAGAAAAGAAAGCAAACATTGTACAAAAATGAACAATGATGTAAAATATATATAAATAATTATTTTTTAAAAAATGAAAGCATTTTATTTTCATATATTACCTGCTGCTACCTGTACTGTGGCATATTTTAGTAGGCAAGGACTAATATGTTACTTACATTTTTATAAATATTTTGCCACTTATTTTATTTACCTGTTAATCATAATATGTGTTTTGGGGTTCCTAATATGTGTTTTGGGTTACTTTGTGTGTTATGAAAAACTGTATGTTATTGCTGTAGCAGAAATAATTTATTCTGTAAAATCTCTGAAAGGAGGCAGGACCCATCAAAATAAAGGACCTAGACTCAGAGCAACAGATGCTCTTGTAAAGCAATGTGTTTCTCAAAAAAGGACTTTGATGAAATATATGTAAATTGTTTCTTTTGTTATTTATTTTTGGAATGTTCTCTGTTATGCCACATTTCATTTGTTTTTATATTTTTATTATGAGACACTTTAAATGTAGAGACAAGTATACAAACTAGTTTATACCATGCACCTGCCATCAGTTTTATTAAATCTCAACATATTTGCCTTAGTGATTTTTTTAAGCCAGCACTACATTATAGATACAGTTGAAACGCCTGTGTGTACTTGCTTCATCTTTTTCTCTCCAGAGGTTACCATACCTTTTCATTCAGAGTTTATCATCTGTATTCATGGTTGTGTATGTGTGGGTGACCTTGGTCTCGCCATCATTTTGTGACTCATGGGGAAAATGGAGATAATTATCATACCTACCTCATGGGGTTGTTCTGAGTTAATATATGAGAACCTTTTACAACTGCATCCAACCTTTGGTAAGATGTTGTTGTTACAAAACATCAGCAAAACATGGTAATTGGTAATTGCAAAAAATGCAATTACATAAAATGTCAGCTTACATTATTGAAAGGTTAATAGCTATTAAACAACCTTATCTGGAAAGTTTGATGTGGAAATATTCTGAAGTTTGGGGAGCTTATATTCCACATCTTCCCAAATCACCTACCTGTTTCCCCCTTCCTATTCAGAAAATATCTTAAGCTCAGGCGTAAGCATAGGAAAAGGGGCCAGTAACCAAGCATGTAATATCCTGTTTGTTTTCCTTGAGAGGTATGTTATTTTGGAGTTTTAATGAATAATGGTATTAACCATTTGAGTTTTTCTTATATAGACTTGTTTATCACCTTGCCCACTTTGTACTGAGTTATTTACTTTTTAATATTGATTAATCATAGTTCTTTATACATTTTGAACACTAATTC
The DNA here is from genome assembly GCF_964194135.1 of Talpa europaea. Taxonomy (NCBI): domain Eukaryota; kingdom Metazoa; phylum Chordata; class Mammalia; order Eulipotyphla; family Talpidae; genus Talpa; species Talpa europaea. Next base: position 115,973,621 of record NC_140073.1, on the reverse strand, counting down.
TGACAGATTTCTTTTCCCAGTGTTAGACTTGCCCTTTTGTGATATTTTTTTGCTTGTTCATTTGCACAGAATTTTAAAAATTTCATTTAATATTTGCATTATTTGATTATCTCTTATGTTTCTATGAGCTGACTAAGGACAATGGGTATATGATGATGCCTAGGGCCACAGTCATCTGGGCTTGACTGGGCCAATCCATCCAGGATTTCTCATTCACATGGCTGAAGGTTGGTCCTGGCATCAGCTAGGAGCTAATCTGGGGCTGTCAATAATGTGCCATAGTCCTTTCCCTTACTACTACCCCACCTAGTATCTCGATTTGGCATTGGATTCTCATAATCAATGAATGACTACAAGAGTAGAAAGTAAAGAGATGGACTTGAGAATTCTAGAATGTACTTCTAGAATGGGGAATGTACTTCCCCATACTCTGTGATCCAAAGCCAGTCCCAAGGCAGCTCAGATTCAACAGGAAGGTGTTGAATTATCCGTCTAGACATAGTTACATGAGCATACAAAACCAGAGGAATGGTTGGAGGCCCTCTCTGGAGACTATCAGCCAGAGAGGGCATAACACAGAAAGGAAGTTTGTTCTGAAATGTGAGTGATAAGGAAGACTTCACCAGAGAGAATAAAAGAAAGAAGACTGAGATCGAAGTTAACAATAAAGAAATGAAACAGCATACAGCATTTATATAGAAGTTTTGTGGTATGTATTTATAAGGGATGAAATTAATAAGATGTTTAACAGTAATAAGGAAATAATAGTTAGAATTCATCAGATGCTCACTGTGTGGCAAGCATATTTTGAAGCATTTTGAATGATTTATTTTATCCTCATAACAAACCTGTGAAGTGGAGACCACTGTTATCTCAATTTTCTAGATAAGGAAACTGAGATACAGATAGGTTAAATAATGAGCACATGGTCATATACTGTGTAAACATTAGTGCTAAATTTGAATATAGATAATATCTTTGGAGATTGCCCTTTCAACCACTGTACTAGCCAGGCTCCTATAGATTATAAAAATATGTGAATGCCATGTTTTATCCTACCTCTCATACATTTTTATATGCCTTATTAAAGAATTCAGGCCCTAAGTAAGAAACTGGTTTTCAAATTACCGTATTCTATCCCTGGTCCAGATGTCTTAGGAGCAGTTAAGTTTAGGAGCTTCTAAGATGTTGATAGTGGGGCCTCCCCTGGTGGCACAGCGGTTGAGCTCTGGGCTGCAAAGCCGCCTGCAGCCTCTGCAGCGCCGGTTCGATCCCTGGCCGCCGCTGAGGGTTCCACATGGCAGCCAGACCTCTTCTGCTGCCTGCTGCTCTGCTCAGCAGTGTGTTTCATCAGTCTGCCTGTTCTCTTCCCTGCTCTGGCTCTGGTGAATTCTCTCACCCTCCTGTGCTTCTGACTGTACCCAGTGCTTGTATAAATAAATAAATAGAATCTTAAAAAAAAAAAAAGATGTTGATAGTGGCTGCATGATCTCAGGAGGTCAAATAAAGAGATCTTCTTTCATCTTAGATATACTTTTTTTTTTAAAACCACTTTTTAAAAAAATATTTATTTATTAAAGATTTATTTATTTTATTTATACAAGAACCGGGGTACAGGCCAGATGGGCAGGAGGGTGAGAGGATTCACTAGAGACAGAGTGGGGAACAGAACAGGCAGATTGATGAAATACACTGCTGAGGGGAGCAGCGGGTGAGACAGGGGAGGTCTGCTTCACCATTTGGGTTTCTCTCTGGCTTGCCGGTCGTGCTGCAGAGGCTGCGGATTGCTCCATAGTGCGTTGCTTAATCCCTTGCGCCACCAGGGAAGCACTTAATATATTTTTTTGATTTAGAAAGATCTTTCTTCAAATATCAGGCAGAGCATATATGCTCAGTTTATCACTTCCCATGGGTGGGAAGAATAGCCACCTTGAAACCATATTTATTACTTTTTCTAATTTTTGTTACGATGAACCATTACTTGGGAAATATTTATACTGACTAAATCTGTAATACCTTTTTTTTTTTTAAATCCATAATACCTTAACAGACAATTGCACTGTATCACAAAGGTGAATTTTCTGAACTATTTATAACCCAGGTCATAATTAATAACACAGGCTCTTGGAGCCTTGTGCCTTGGGTTTAAATCCTAATCATACCATGCATGACTTTGGACACGCTACTTAAACTCCCTAGGCCTCAGTTTTTTCATCTGTAACATCATGATGATAAAAAATTCTCCCTCACTAAAGTATTGTAAAAATTGAATGAATTAATTCAAGTAAAGTATTTATAACAGTACTAGCACATAGTCAGTACTATAAAAAGATAGCTATTGTGGTGGTGTTGTTATTTACTGTTAGTGTCGGAGGAAAAATTAAAAGGCACGTTTGTTTTAGCTTTATTTTGACAATAGAGATCTTTTGGGTAGCAGAAAATGAAAGCAGAATAACAAACCCTATGACAATCTGCATCGTATTGTGGAGAACACTCTTGCTGTACTCTTTCCCCGGGACCAGTCATTTCACCTCCCAGAAGTATTTCCCACATTTGAAAGGTTTAAGCAGGGCTGTTTGAATCAGTATCATTCAGCTTCAAAATGGCTCTACCAATTTAAAGTATCAGAGGTGGCATGTAGCAGAACACACTATAAAATACTTGTAGACATACTTGAAGAACAATTTTGTGAGGTTTAATTTGTGCTAAAAATTCATCAACACATCTCCAGGAAGGCAAATCTTCCTAAGACATATGGAGACTGTTTTAAGGTTGGTTTCATGATTCTGATTGGGACTGATTTAATTTTATCATTGGGCACTTCAAAACAAGGACTGAAAGGTAAGGTACATTATGATCTAAAATAAGCCTTTCTGTTAACATGTAGAAAGCACAATGCCAGTTTGAGAGGGGAAGGAATTAATATAGCGATACTAACAGAAAGGGTTTGGAGAGAGGTAAAGTTAAAAAATGTAGCAAAAAATGGATGATTTAAAATGATGCATTACATCAAGGAACATTCCAACAGGATGCATAAGGAAGGGTGTGAAGATAGTTGCATATTTTAAAGATTGGAATAAGCAGTGCACATTTGGAGGGTCTCAGAGTATATAAAGAGATCTGCTTAGCATGGCAGCCAGCTGCTCACCTCTCATAATGGAATAAGAAAAATGTGCTTAAGCTGAAGTGTAAGGGATTTTGGGTTGCCATTCTAAACAATAAAGGTTGTTAAACATTGATTTAAATTTTGTTATCTCAACTCTAATACTAAAAATGGCTTATCCGCTAGTCAGCCAAAGGTGTTCCTGTGCAGAGACAAAGTGATGGATCCGTGACCTCTTATGAACCACAATTTGGTTTGCTTTATGTTTTAGTATTTCAGAGAAATGTCTTAGTTGAAAGCGTACATTGTTCTGTTGGACTCTTTCTTTCGCTATCTTTCTCCTTGGTTTCCTTTGTAGACTCTTTAATTTTGTGAATCATCACTGACCATGCCTTTGTTCCTCTGTCGTACTGTTATTTTTTTGTAGATGCACTGGAGGGCTTCTCTAAAATAAATGATTTACCTTCTTCATATTCTGAATATGAGACATGTAATCAATTAATTTAATTTGTTTATTCTACAAACTGTTATATGCTAGGCACTGTGCTAAGCCCTGGAGATTCAAAATTCTCTCCCATTGGGATCTAACATGTAGTGAGCTGGAGACAGATCTACAATTATAGTCCAAATAGGTGATACAATAGATGTTGCACAACATCCAACACGGAGAAAGGAATTAGGAATTTCATCCTGGGAGGATGTGTCTATTAACAAATCTCTGTGCAGGGAACAATCTCCCAGAGGGGGGAAGTTGCTGGGGACATTTATCACTGGGTCCAATCTCTGGTCCAGTCCAAGGGGAACTAGGTTTTAAAGTACTGGGAAGTGCTTTAGACCAGGCTCAATCCATTTTGCTCAGATAATCACTTTCAAAAGGCTTCTGTTGGCAGCTGCTTCCTAGGAATAACTCCATACCATGTGGGAACAAAGCCCAAATTTTTGTACCTGTGTCTGCCACATGATCCCTTGATGGTATTTTGAAGTTTAAATAGGCAATTTATTTGAATTACATGTTTAAAAGAGAGGGGAAGTTTTCTCCAACAGCAGAAATTCATGTCAGTGGCAGGGGGAAAGTAGAGGAAGCACAATTCTGGGCTAAAACAGGTGTTTGGAGATGTAACAACCAAATGGAATGTATAGACTTTGTTTGGGTCCTAAATTGAACATACCAACTCTAAGGTGATTATTTTGGAGCAATGGGGAAATTTTCATTATGAGCTGGGAACAGACGATATCAAGGAACCATTGTCAATTTTGTTATGGTGGAAATGACATGGGGCATGGTGTTTATGTAAGACAATGTCTGTCCTTTTCAGAGATGTATGCTGAAGTGTGCCTAAAGTCTGAGATTTGCTTCAAAAGCAATCTGCAAAGCAGTAAAGGCAAGATGATGTAAATATGGCAAGTTCTTGATATTGTGACATCTAGGTGATAGATATGTGAAAAATCATTGACCTGTTCTTGATGCTTTTTTTTTAAATTTTTGAACTTAGTCAAATGTGCACGGTCCTTTATTTAAAAAATTTGAAATCAACACTTGTATATCAAATTTAGTAACTTCCAAATTGTGTTTGTAAGAATTACCTGGATTTCTTATGTTTTAAATTTTATATTATTTTATTTTTTAAATATATTTTTTACATCATTCTTCCTTTTTGTATAATGAATGCTTTGTCATCTCAGTTACAGTCCCCATGAAATTCCCACCACTAATTTAAACTCGGGGCATTCGCCGCAATTTGGATGGAGCTGGAAGGGATCATGCTCAGTGAAATAAGCCAGAAAGAAAAAGAAAAATACCAGATGGTTTAATTTTTAGAAGGGATGTAAAGTATCCATATAAGGGATCAAGAAAAAAAAAGTAATTATAATAAAGTAAATACTAAAATCAACAGGCGACTATTCTTGCTGCCTTTGTAGTGTTTGAAAATTGTCATTACTAAGCTTCTTTGCCCTCTCTTCTCCAGTGAGCGTTTTTTGACTAAGATTGGTAACTTAGACATATGAACTATTGATAGCATGCAGGACTTAAGTGGAAAGAGGAAAATAATGGACAACTTAGTTTAGAATTTAAAAAATGATGCACAGTATTTAAAAATATTATATATGAACTTAGGTGTAACCTTCAATGTGCACTCCCCAAGTCAGATTTCTGTTTAAAAGCAAGCAAATTTCTGGGCCTCCCTGGTGGCGCGAGAGGTTAAACATCGCACTATGAAGCAATCTGCAGCCTCTGCAGCATGAGCTCGATCCCCGGCTGGCCAGGGAGAAACCCACATGGCACAGCAGACCTCTTCTGTCTCGCCTACTGCTCCCCTCAGCAGTGTGTTTCGGTCAGTCTGCCTGTTCTGTTCTCCGCTCTGTCTCTGGTGGATCCTCTCACCCTCCCGTGCATCTGGCCTATACCCCAGTTCCTGTATAAATAAAAAAAAATCTTTAAAAAAAAAATAAAAGCAAGCAAATTTCTTCAGCATGGAATCATGCCTGGAGTTCATTGGCAAAAATGGGTAACTTCAGTGGGTAAAAAAGGCAACTATTAACATAGCTGAATTTTAAAAGTGTCATAAATCTCCTATTTATTCCTGTTGCTTTATCATTGGCTAAATGATATTTGAAAGGTTATGTAGTATAATATTCTTTCTTTAAGTTTATGCCTGTTTAAAAAGTTTTTAGAGAAGATACGATTAGTTTTAGTATTTTATTTTTCCTTAGCAAAATATAGAAACAGTTCCTTTTCAACTTAGATTATATAAAAGATTTGGAGATGAATTTTTCAGAAATGAGTTTCTATCTGAAGAAGGATTTTCTATATAGAATAATCATTGTTGGAATTAAAAGCCACTAGAGATTAACAAGTTGCCTTTTTTTCCCTAAAATGTTTTATCTACTTTCAGAGTTTTAGCTCTTGTATGTTAGATTAAAATTCTGAAGCATGTTCGTTTCATCTCAAAATTGAATGTCAAATCCAAAGACAGATATTTATAACTGAGTTCTGTTCAGGCAAAAAGTCAGTTTCCAGACTGCAGCTTGGATGATTGTAAAGCTCTCATTCACAGTCTGATGTTGCTATCGTTTTTAAACAAATTAAAGCTTTAAGATTGGATTTTAGCAAACCAGCCATTTAATTCCCTCTTTATTATACTTTATATTTTCAGAGTGCTATGGAGTTTGCATGTTGCATTCAAATAACAACACTCTGGCATTGGTAGAATTAACTCTACTGATATTAGTGATAATACTGATAAGAAAATTAAAGTTCTCACAGGTGAAGAGACTTGCCTAAAAGCCATCCATTTAGTTAGCAGCTTAGCTAAGATTTCTGTTCAGTTCTTCTAACTCTAAATTTTTCCATCATAAATTTCTTTCATAAATGTATACAAGCAATGGACTGGCAAAAAGAAAAATAACTTATGTGAATTCAAGAGCGCTTTACAAGTAAGTCAGGATTTTAATTAATGGGATATTTTACAAATGCCTAACGTGGGGAAGAGAATTCATATACTAATTTTGGGCAGATTTTCATATAAAGAAGTACAATACGTCCAGACTTTAATAGTAACAATCAACTTGTAAGAGAAATGGCTTTAAAACTATTCTTACTGCCGACACCTTACATGAGATGTAACATATGCTTCTAAAACTTACCATTTGTTTTAAGCTGAAGCATTGCTTTTTCATTAGATTACATTACTGACTCTTACTGAGTGATGGTAATGTCTAATAGTCAGTACATTATTTGAGGTAGCATAAGCAATTGTTTTAATATAATTGAGGAAAGTCATGTGATGCAGTCAGCTATTGACTGAAATAAAGAAGATGGATAAATGTAAGCACAGTTTACCTCTTCAAAGTAGGAGATATATTTTTTGATATTAAAAATAGAATGCTAAACTATTAAATATAAAGTATTTTTTGAAGGGAAGGTAGGGACAAGTAGGTAAGTTAGCATTGCTTGAATATGTACTTTTTGTAAATATGATTGTTGAGCAATGAAAATATTTTAAATAATTATAAAATAAAGTTACATGTAAAATGCAATCCTAAATGTCAAAGGTAAAGTGAAACAATTAACCTAACTGTGTAACAAATTGGTGGTATAATCATATGCAAAATAAATTCTTAAAAATTTAAGCCATAGTAATTTCACTATATATACCCAGAACTATACACTCTAAGAACAAAAGAAAGGTAGCAAAAATTTATTTATGGTCAAGGTGTTTGGGAAGATAGTAATCATATTGAAGTCCCAAGATTAGTGTTGTGATAAAAAACAGATGTATAAATATGTTGATGTCCTTGAGAACTGGAAATCTGGTCATCAAAGAAGAAGATGAAGGTAAAGATCAGTAAAGGTGAATGGTATTAATAGAAACCTTGTAGTTTTGAATTTGAATTATAATATCAGTATGAACTTGTGATGTATTTTATATTTAAACTAAGTATTTCCTAGCTCTGTCCACTAAGAAGGCATAGAAACAATGATGAATTGCATAGCAATGAGCATCCCTTTGCTGCCACTGTGGTGTCTAAATGTCATTTCCCTCAAATGCAAATCAAAACCACAGTGAGATAATGACTTACATCTGTGAGAATGGCCCATGTCAAAAATTCCAGGAACAGTAAGTTTTAGCAAGGATGTGGAAAAAAGGAATTCCATACACTGTTGGGAATGCACTGGTATAGCCCTTATGGAAAACTGTATGGAGGTTTCTCAAAATATTAAAAATACATCTACCATTTGATCCAGCAATTTCACTCCTAGGTATCTACACAAAGAATGCAAAAACACTTTTTCAAGGGATATAGGCACTCCTATGTTTATTACAGCACTGTTTACAATAGTCAGTTGTGGAAATAACCTAAGTAGTGTCCAAAGAGATGAATGGATAAAAAAGATGTGGCATATGTGCACAATGGAATACTGCTCAGTGATTAAAAAAAGATGAAACTCATGCCATTGTGACAAGATGGGTGGAACTGGAGGGGATATTGCTAGAAGAAATCAGAAGGAGAAAGACAAATACAAAATGGTTTCATTTATGTGTGGACTATAGAAAAACTAAACAAAGGGTCAGAGAAAACCAAACTGGTAACAAACACTCAAATGTGTCTGTGGAATTAAGATTATCAGAGGGGTTGATAGAGGGTGGAGAATAAAGTGTCGACGGGGCTCAATGGACTGTGGAGAAGTATAGGTGACTTTGTGGTGGGTGCAGTGACATGCATTGGAGGAGGTGTGAACTTATACCTCTGGAGCACATAAGTGTCTAAACCAGTTTTACCCCAATTAAAAATAAGTATGAAAAAATAAATAAATGTCATTTTCTTCTAAAGGAACTAAGATCCTTGGAGAAAAGGTTAATTCCCCAATGTAGGACTAGGTCGGGAAATAGGAGATGACTTGGAAAGAAAGGAAGAGATGTAAGGGCTATTGGGTTTGTGTCAAAAAAGACTCAGGGGGCCTTCCCGGTGGCGCAGCGGTTGAGCGCTGGGTTGCGAAGCTGCCCGCAGCCTCCGCAGCGCTGGTTCGATCCCCGGCTGCTCCCTGGCCCCTGGAAGAGGGTCCCGCATGGCGTGCAGACCTCTCCAGCCACCCGCTGCTCCCCTCAGCAGTGTACTTCGGTCCTTCTGCCTGCTCTGCTCCCCGCTCTGGCTCTGGCGAATTCTCTCACCCTCCCGCGCTTCTGACTGTACCCAGTGCTTGTATAAATAAATAGATAAATCTTAAAAAAAAAAAAAGACTCAGACTCTAACTTGAGCAGGCTCTTTATAACCAAGGAGTAATTTGATCATCAATTGGAATAGCATCTGTGATCTATTGAAATATATCAGACATGATAAAATACATAAAATAATAGTAATACATAAAATAAATGGCCACTTGTGCAGAATGCTAGTGAACCAATTAAATATTTTGAAATAAATAAAAGGAAGAAATGAAGCAATTTTTTCTGCCTTTTTTGCATGGCCTCAGGATTTGAAAAGAGGGTTTTCTTTCTGCAGATAACAAATTAAGAGTTAATGACAGAATATTTCCATTTGCAATCATAAGTTCAGGGAAAAACAACAAATAGCTGTAAACACAACAAAAAGAGAGACAAGAAAGCATTGTTTACCTTTTTTTTTTTTCACTTTAAGAAATGAACTTTGCTTTTAGAATACTCTTAGATTTACATAGAAATTGTAATGATGGTATATAGAATTCTCATATATCCCTACAATCAGGTTTTCTGTCTTTACATCTCTGTTTGCTTATTTATCTAATATATTTTTAAAGATTTATTTATGCATACAAGAACTGGGGTACAGGGCAGAGGTGTGTGTGGGGGGCTGAGAGGATTCACCAGAGACAGAGTGGGGAGCAGAACAGGCAGACTGACTGAAATACACTGCGGAGGGGAGCAGAAGGTGAGTCAGGAGAGGTCTGCTGCGCCATGCAGGTAGCTCCCTGGTTGGCCAGGGTATTGAACTCGTGCTGCAGTGGCTGCAGATAGCTTCATAGGTTGCGTCTTAACCCGTGTACCACCGGGGAGGCCCTATTTAATATTTTTTAATTGAGGTACTATTAGGATGCCCCCATCAGGTATTGCTACCATAGTACCCACCACCAAATCAGCCGTAGTCCTCCTAATGGAATTCTACACTATCACCTGTAATTTGGTCATGACAAAGATTAGACTTCAGTTTGATTAGGACTCTAGATTTATTACGTTTTCAAAAAGAATATAAAACCAGAGAAATGCATTAAAATACACCATAGTGATGCCATCAGAAAAATTAGCGTTTAGATGCCGCAGGGAAACAACAACCTGATTTCTTCAATGATTATTGATACATTGTAAGAAAAAAATCATTAAGAGGGTTATATAAATTTTTAGGGCAAAAACATGCATATGAGATTGGGGAAATTTGAATACTGATGGGACAGTTAATGATATTAAAGAATTATTATTAACTTTAAAAGTGAGATAATAGTGTTGTGGTTATGTTTTTGTTAAATCCACAACTTTTAGAGACATACTGAAATATTTATGGGTGAAATGATATTATTTCTGAGATCTGCTTCCACATAATCCAAATTTGAAGTGGCAGGAAGTAAAGGTGAAATACAGATGGTGATTGTCAAATTTGACGATGAATGTTGCAATTCTCTCCACTTTCATGTATGTTTTAAAATTTTTAGAAGATGAAAAAGTGCTGTTATTTAGATTTGCCTCAGAGATCATATTGTGGAGATAAGTAGTTGTTTCTGTGAAATAATTATTCTCTTAAGAAAGGTTTCACATTAGGGATTTTTTCATACCATTACCAAAAGTACATTCATAATAAGATGTAGTTAACATTTATTAAATATCAAGTTATGTGTCACACAGTTATTCTAGTCATTTTACATGTGTTTTCTTGCTTCAGATTCATCAGAATTGTATGAAGTAATTCTACGATATTTGCTTTCCATATCATGCTGAGAGAGTAAATTTCTTAAACAGCAAGGAGAGAATGGAGCCAGGCTTTCAGTCCTGGCATGCTCTCTGCTCTGCTCAGACTGAATGGTTAACAGGAGTGGAGATTTTGAGTGACGATGTCTGTTGCAATATTTATATTTATATATATATATATGTTGTATGTATGGAGTATATATTTCTGTTTTCTCGATGAGCCTTCTTTGCCCCAATTTGAACCTTTTGGGCAATATTATAATTTGCATTTTGGCTAAATTAGAGACTCAAAAACTCGTCAGTCTGCTTCAAGACAATACTAGCCACTATTTGAATCTTTAATGAGGCAAGCTGTTTCACTTCCCCACAAGATGGGGTGAAAGCACAATTTTGTTTTAATATTCGTAATTGTTCCAAGGCAGTTTTCCCTGGTGTAGTGTATTTGAATGGCATGTGGCTGGCAGGAAGGGAAAGATGGTGCATCCTAAGGTGAGACCTTCTCATTATAATGCCTGCGCACAAAGCAGGGGCAAACCCTGGCAAATAAGAAATGGCATTTTCAGTACTGAAAAATGAAAACAGCCCTTGGGTAAAACTCTGATGTTCACCCAGGGGGATAGCTCCCTCATGTAGGATCCAGGGGAGCTTATAAAATCTTTAAAAAGTTGAATGCTCAAGTCATCTGTGAACTGTCAGAACATTTCGCATAAATAATCTCCAGGCGAGTAAATTAAAAACCTCAAGTCAGTAAAATCCTTTGTAAAGTGACCCTTTCCATATTTTGCTAGAATTGTGGTTTGTGATAATTGAAGCTTTATTGGCAAAGTAGCAGCCCAAGAGGATGACTGAAATAAGGTTTTGTGCTTCAAGCAGTTCAGCAACTGACTCCAAATACATATAACACTGTAGAGATTGGGGGGGCCTTGATTGAGCTAATCATCTTTTTATCTCCCACTTCATTAAAATTGAGGTAGCTTGAATTTTTCCCCAAAATTAATAATGTATATAAAATTAATGAAATTGTCCTTTAAGGAAGGTTAAAAAAAGTACTAGGAAATTCTAATTCTTCTAATTAGCCAATGGTTATTTAGAAGTTTACTGCAAATTTCCCCAAGACTGATATGAATATGTGCCCTTCAAACTTAAAATTCATTGTTTTCCTCACTTTCATGTGGGTGGATTTCCCTACACCCTGGCAATTTACCCCTCCATAGTTTCTGTCTCCTGGGGTCAAGAGGAAAATAAATTGACATGATCTATAATATCTGTCTTGAATCTAAAAATTACCTTTATGCTCAGGGATGCTTCTCAATATGTAGTTGTTGAACAGCCTCAAGATATATGGAAGGAGCCTCCCTGGTGGCGCAAGGGGTTAAAATGCAACCTATGAAGCTATCCCCAGCTGAAACAGCACAAGTTGGATCCCTGACCCGGGAGCTACGCACATGGTGCAGCAGACCTCTCATGACTTGCCCACTGCTCCCCTCAGCAGTGTATTTCAGTCACTCTGCCTGTTCTGTTCCCCACTCAGTCTCTGGTGAGTCCTCTCACCCCCCACACCTCTAGCCTGTACCCCAGTTCTTGAATGCATGAATAAATAAATCTTAAAATAAAAAATTAAAAAAAATGTGGCAGATCATGGAAATTTTCTATAAAATTAGAAATTGCTCTATACTTTATTATTATTTTTTTTAATTTTGTATATTTTTACATCATTTTTCATTTTTTGTACAATGTATGCTTTTTCATCTTGGTTATATTCCCCATACAATTCCCACTCCCCCCCTGTTTTTATCCTACTCCCTCCACCCCCCATAGTGTGTCTCTGGTTTATAGTTGCTGTTGATTTTGATTTTTTACTTTATTATAATTAGTCTTTTCCTGGTCCCTTATTTAGGTTTTCTACTTTTAAGTATGGTTACTTTTAGTGAGAACTTAATGTTATCTCTCTGATATTCATTACTTGTAAAATCTTTGTGTCACTTTGCAAACCAAAATTACTAACACCATTGCTTTTTCATTTCAAAACATTGTGAAATAACAATCTAAGTTTGCAAAAAAAAAAGTGAGTAATAATATTTTAAGTTGACTGACTCATAGAACATAAAAAATTATAGAAGAATGAAAAGTTGGCTTTTCTTCTAGATCTTTTTATCTAGACTATATTATTTACATTTTATGATATGGAGGGAGAAGCATTAGCTATCTCTTCATGTAAGATTTATAATCTTGCTATGTAGGAATAATTTATAAAAGATTTCATACACATAGCATCGTGGAACCATAGATGATGAAGACAACACTGGTACTGTAAAACTCACCATCACAGTTAAGAATATTTCCACCTACCCCCACTCCTGTTTTTTCATCAGGAACTGATCTCACCTCCCACGTAATAGAAACCATCTGGGGTGAGTTCCCTTTTATACCTCCAACTTTTCCCAATAGTTCTCTGCATCCTTATCTCCCTGCTATGTCTTTGTCTTTCCTCTAAAGCTTCTAGTCCACTTCGTGCATCCCATCCCTACCTCCTCCTTTGGGGATGCTTACTGTATTATTACTCCTCTCTTCCTAACTTACAGCCCTTTGTATTCTTTCTTCAAAGGGGTTCAAGTCTCTTATCTCTACAAAACATTTTTTAGTTGCCACCAGTAGCCTCTTCCTTTCTTATCCAGAATCTGTTGTATGAGACCTGTAACTAGTCCTTATTTTTAATATTCATTTTCTTTTAAAACTCCCTTCAACATATAGCCTTCCCTTGTATACTTTCTTGACTTTAAGTCCTGTCCAGTCTGATGACAGCACTGCTACAGCTTTTGACTATGTCACTCTGTTTTTGGCCAAATTTCTTCTCCTTATCTGTAATCAGAACCTCTTGAAGTCATGTTGATCTCTTCCCTCTATTCAGATTTTGTGGCAGTTTTCATTTCCCAAGTCAGCTTTTTAGTTTAAGACTATCTCTTATACTATTCTCCTCCACCACTAATCCCAAACATGTCTAGAGAAATAGCAAGAATCATTAAATATCAAAGTCTATAAATGTACTCTTTTGGGGACAAAGCTCTCTTAAATGGTGGCATTTTAGAGTTAATGACCTACAAAATTGTAACTATTTTGTTATTCTCATCATCGACCCATTTCATGGTGGGTATCATTTTATTAAGTGACAGAGCTTTTATAATTAAGGTTTATAATAACCAGATGCCTCCAGAAATCAGTGTCTGGAACTAAAAATCAGTTTACCAATCTAGCCATGATCTGAAGACATTATTAGGCCAAACAACACAGTCATGGGTGCATAAATAATAAGCAGCCTATCGCTGAACAGTGTAAACACAGGTTTAGGTTGGGTGGCATAATGGTAAATTGTCCAGTAGAGGATGATGTTGAGTTAACCAGGATGATTCCCCTGGAGAGATGAATTACAAGTAGATTCTGACTTAAAGATTATAAAAACAGAAGACTGGTCCAGTAAGAACAGCTTGAGTTCACGATTCAAGACAGAAGGCACAGAAAGGCAGAATGGGGATAAATCCAGAGATGCAGGCTTAAACTAGAAAACAGGCTCAATCCACAATTTTTTCTTCCCTCATCAAATGAAGTTATTGTCATACCTATAAATATATTATGACATTTGCTCATATAGCATGACATAACGGTTATACTTCTCAGTTTGAATTTTAAGTGACAAAGTAAAACCAGTGCATGCATAAACCATATGCAGGAAGTATTCCTTTCTTCCTGACTTCTGAGTTTTTCTGCCTCGCTCCAATATTTCTGTTACCTTTTCTCCTTCCATCTGTTCACACTCCTGACCTCGGCCCCAGCCACTTACCATTGGAGCTGTTGACCACCAACACTTTAGCTATAGCCAAATTCCTTGACACAATCGCATGTCCCTGGTATGTGGTAGCACTCAGTGAACAAATACATCCTTTTCTTTCCCACAAAAGTTAGAGAGTGGAGTGGAAAGAACCTGAAATTTGGAGTTAAACACTCACTGAACATGTAAGTTTAGTTTCATTATCATCTTGACTTTCTCTCATGTGTAAAGAGTGTTGCCTTATGCCTTATTTAATTCAAATTTAAGTGATCAGCTTGGGAAACTACATTTTAAGCACATTTACCAAGTGAATTTTATATACAAGGAATTTGAAAATCCTTGCAGTATGTATACATCCTCTCTTTTCCCCAAATTTCTTCTTTCCTCTCTCTTTCAGTTCTTTCCCATTTATCTCATTTAACAAGATGTTGTGAGTAAGAACTTTCAGATATTAATTGCATTATGTCCCTTGTCAGGTTATTTTCACCATTCGGGGTTTTATTTTTCTCTTATGTAAAAAGAAAATTGCCTACTTCTTCAGTTCCTGCTTTGAATAAATTATTAAAATGGCATCAATCACTTAGAAAAGGCACACACAAATGATAACTACAATTGAAATAATTAGACTTGTTGTAGGGGATCCTTTTATTAAGAGCAGATGCAGTAACATTGTGTGCAGCTGATAATGGAAGGTAAGTTATTTCAGGGTCAGACTAATATGAAGTGAAGGTTAAAGGGATGCTGAAAATTCAGTAATCAATATATATATTTTATTTCTCTATTTCAAAATAATTTCTCTATTTCTCTATTTCAATTAAGAAATCCATGATGAACAAAATACAAAAATTTTAAATATAGTAATATCAGTATTATAATATTTCCTTTTGTATCATATTCCAATATAACTTGTCACAGCAGTTACTGATTTAAAACATGCATTGAAAGTAATATATTTTAATCTTGTTTTTTGAGACTTTTGGTGTTCCCTTCAGTTTCACACTGGAGGCAAGTGCCTTTCTCACTTCACTGTAGTTCTGGCCCTGATTTATTTCCATGATGAATCATCTCAGTGTTTAATAGATTAAAACAGAATAGTCCATTTCTATCTTTTTTTTCTGCCAAAACCTTTACTTAAATGGTTAAGTGACATTTGTACAAAACCGTAGATATTTTTGATAGAGATATTGGGGAATACCTCCATTTTGAGAAAGTTAGTGTGGATGTCAGGGATTTGGATAAATCTCAAAAAGAAACATCACTTTGCATGATGGTGTCACCTAAAGATTCTGTTTGGTAGAAGAAAGAAGTCACAAGATTATAAACCTACTGTTTAAGACTCATTTCCGATCGTTCTCAAATAGAACTGGAAACTTAGGAGTCAACAAAAAGGGAAAAATTTCAAGTAGATCAGAATCAGTCTGGCAAGAGAAGTGATCACGGAAGGAGATTTTTGTATAATTAAATGTCAGTTTGCATTTTGAAATATTGCCTGCTGCCGCCCACTCAATCACCAAGTGAGATGAGAGGGAATATTCTCTATGCAGACCCAAAACTGACAGCAGCACTTGTTGGGTTCTCTGTGAACAATGAGCTATAGAGCAGAAGGATCAGAACAGATCATTTTCCTATGACAAAAAAAATTTGCCAGTAAGTTAAATTAGCAGTATAATCTCCTCCTAGAAGAAAAGCAAATAAACAACAGATAAAACGAAGCTGTAACAACCTTTGGAATTTTAGAACAGGGAAGAAGTTTCCAAGTCATCTAGTTTATCATCCTCCGTTTACAGAACAGGAATTTTATTACCTCACAGATGAATAGTTTCTCAAGGTCACCCAACTATTAAGTGACTGACAGAGCTGTCACTTTCGTCCACTTGACACTGGGGGGCAGTTGTTAGTTTGTTTAGCAGATGAGTAGTGCAATAGAAAGTGTGCCCTTGTTCTGTGCAGGCAAATGGCTTAGAGGCTTTTAAGTCTGTTATGAGAAGTGGGAGACATGCTTGGATAAATGTGCAGGATCAGCAGAACACAGACAATGTTGGCATTTCAAGAAATACTTTACTTCTTTCTTCCCCTCATGTTGCAATTACACAAATTCCAAATTTCCTAAATAGGAATCTACAAGAGTAGAACTTGGATACATGGATTTTGGTAACGGTTCCCTCGGTGTTTTTGATGTGCACCTACATTCGGCACAACTTCATTGTAGATTCATTTCTTCCTCACAAATATGTCTTTATCAGTCAACAACAACTTAATATGAATTAATTCAGGAATAGGTTTGAGTGGGAATGTGGTTTGAAGCAACATATGACAATGCAAAAGAGGGAAAATTCTTGAAGCACCTATGGCCTTTTTTAAGTTTTATCCAGTCAAACAATGGGAAGAGCATATATCTGTAGTTAACCGTGCAAGGATTTTTCTTTCTTTCTCTGCTCATAACCAGGATGTTCTTGAATGCCCTACTTGGTACTACTTGAGAATCTTATAAGGGTCTGTTGTCTTGGAATGTGATGCTACATTATTCACAATCAGAGTGGTTTCAAAACAAATATTTTAAAATCCTTATTTCTTACCCTTAGATGTAGATTGTTGAGTTAATCACACTCCTCAAGTAATAGTCTGTCAATACTCATCACTGGCTTTTGAGCATTCCTTTCT
This sequence comes from Talpa europaea, assembly GCF_964194135.1. Lineage (NCBI taxonomy): Eukaryota > Metazoa > Chordata > Mammalia > Eulipotyphla > Talpidae > Talpa > Talpa europaea. The sequence goes on along the minus strand of NC_140073.1, from coordinate 115,956,598 downwards.
TGTATTTATTTATTTCCTATCATTCCCATTTCTGTCTTTCCCATCCCCCAAAAGGCAAACATTTCTGTACGTTTGGCATGAGTCCTTTCAAAATTATTCTGTCATACTATGAATCTGTATCTAGGTCACTGAGGTGAGAGGAGAGAAGAGTTTGGTAGATATTTTAATGCATTTGTAGAGACTGAAATACTCTCTTTGATCCATAAAAAATTTCAATTGCTGATGTGTACATAATGTTCTAAGAATTCAAACTGGCAAATCCAGCTCAGCCCAGCTAGTTGGTCACTACCATGCATTATCCTACCTTGTCTGTCATTTTTTCCACAGCCCCTACCCCTTAGGACATAATAAGTTGGTTGCCAGCCACCTATAAACTGAAAAATCCTTGTACCCACATATATATTTAAAAAATTGATCTGCAGTCTAATGTAGTCAAAAGATTTATTTGCATATCTGAACAAATTGTATGCAGGCTGTTCTTTAAGTCTTTTCTGAGTGTAAATCAGAGTGATTTTCACAACTTCATATCTTTGAAATTAAGAACATAAAAATAGTTGGGGGAATGTACTTCATGAGCATTTCATAGAATAAATTTAGCAATTACTCTTAGGGGCAAAAATAATTTAGTTTTCACTGTTCTCCATTTTTTTTTTTTTGTAACAGAATTAAATCAAAGTCTCATTTCTTTCAGAGGGAAAGTGAGAATATAAAGACTTTAAATGTCATCAAATGTAACATCAGAAGTAGTAGAGATATTTGTCAAAGAAACATTTTTAAAGATCAATTTTAAAAGGGCAAAGGACCACTTAAAAGAAAATCAATATGGAAAGAACAAGTAGTCAGAATGGCAATAAATTAGAAGTTCAGGGAAAATCAACTTTCTTTCATAACACTCGTATCTTGCATTCCACTCTACTGGGTCATCTTTACCTGCTGTCTCTATTTCACCTCTACTACAACTAGCAGTGGGGTGATGACATTACCTGGAGGCTCCTCTTTCATTTGAAACCTGGAGTGTTTGTCTTGCTCCCAGGAACTTCAGGACAATGATTTTCAACAAGGCCTTTTCTCCTTCTCTGTTATCAGTAGTTTCTAATTTTGACAATCTCAATTGTTCTGATATCTGAGTCCTTATGGTCTGTTCTTCTTATCTTTGTCTTTTATATATATGACCTTGTCAGTAATTGGGTCATCTTCTACCTGTGGTACCTTTGAGATTAATTTTGCCTGCAGGGCGTGCAGGGTCATTTGCTGGCATCTGTATCCTACCCACAAAATCTGTCAGCTTTGAATTTGATCTGCTCTCTTAAGTTCTTAAGGGAGACTGGAAAACTGCTATTTTCTTCTCATGTTGCTCTTAAGTGTGTTACACTTGCTGTGTGCTTTGACACAACAGAACACGATTCCTTATCTAAATCTATCTTTGCTCCCTGTTATTGGCAGCAACTTGAAATAGGGTAACTACAGGGGTAGATCAGAAGGAAAAAGAACAATATCGCATGGTTTCAGTTATAACAGGAATACAGGGGAACCAAGTAAGACATCAGTGTGAAAAAGATAATAACGTACAAACCACAAAAAAGCAAAAACAGACAATTATAAACCAGAGACATACTCAGGGGAGGAGGGAGAGGGGTGAGAGAGAGGGAGCGAAGAGCACAGGGGACTGTGGTGATGGTGCATGGGTGCCTTGGGGAAGGAAATTCTAGGGGGACTCAATCTGAGGGAATGGGGGGAAGCAAATATTGTCTAAAAATGTAAAAAAATGATAAATGTTAAAATAAAACAAACAAAAAAAGAATCTGCCAAAGGATGAGAAAAATTACTTATAAATTGTACTGACTTCAAACTCACTAATACCTCTATCTCTGTGTGTATTTGTGTGTGTGTGTGTGTATATGGGTACACATACAACATTGCATTTGCAATTATTCTATATCAGGTTTTAAAATATTATAGCAGGAAAAAAATGAAAATCACATTATTGTCAAAAGTTACACTTTTTGATCTGAGAAAGTAATTAACAGGGCTGTAATTTTATAGGAGACTTACATTCATTCTGTATGATTAAATATCCACAGGTGTTGAACCTTTTCATTTGCTACACAAATAATACAAATTCCGTGGCTTTGGAAAGCACATATGATAAACAATGCTTGAACTTTGTTCCCATGAATTAATTATAGTGCCATTGCTTTATCTTAACAATTGCTCAGGGTTTTCAACAATTCTTTTTCTTTTTCATTCTTTTGTTTGTTTTTGGTTTTCAGAATGGTGATATAAACAAGCCTATAGTATCCAAATTTTGTAGGTAAAGTAGAAAGAGATGTTGACTGGAAAAACTTGCTGGAGGTTATTTACTGGACTTGTATTCTACTGCTCACAAGTCAGGTTACTAGAAGGGAAGTCGGTGATCTTGTCCTGTTGTATCTGATAAAGTTACCCTGGCATGGTCTCCAAGAGACAGCCTGGTTCCTTCCAGTAAATAACAGAAAAGGACTGTGCATCACCAGTTTCATGAAGAAATATCCTACTAGTATCTAACAAGAACCTTTCCTGCTTTATCTTACCAATCTTTCTTGACTTTCAGTGTAACTAGCTAGTAGTGACCACAGCAATTGCACACTTACAATATTAAGCACATAAGAGGGGAATATATGTTTTTAAGTTTCTGTTCTTTCTTTCTTTCTTTCTTTCTTTCTTTCTTTCTTTCTTTTTCTTTCTTTCTTTCTTTCTTTCTTTCTTTCTTTCTTTCTTTCTTTCTTTCTTTCTTTCTTTCTTTCTTTCTTTCTTTCTTTCTTTCTTTCTTTCTTTCTTTCTTTCTTTCTTTCTTTCTTTCTTTCTTTCTTTCTTTCTTTCTTTCTTTCTTTCTTTCTTTCTTTCTTTCTTTCTTTCTTTCTTTCTTCCTTTCTTCCTTTCTTCCTTTCTTCCTTTCTTCCTTCCTTCCTTCCTTCCTTCCTTCCTTCCTTCCTTCCTTCCTTCCTTCCTTCCTTCCTTCCTCCCTTCCTTCCCTTCCTTCCCTTCCTTCCCTTCCTTCCCTTCCTTCCCTTCCTTCCCTTCCTTCCCTTCCTTCCCTTCCTTCCCTTCCTTCCCTTCCTTCCCTTCCTTCCCTTCCTTCCCTTCCTTCCCTTCCTTCCCTTCCTTCCCTTCCTTCCCCTCCTTCCCCTCCTTCCCCTCCTTCCCCTCCTTCCCCTCCTTCCCCTCCTTCCCCTCCTTCCCCTCCTTCCCCTCCTTCCCCTCCTTCCCCTCCTTCCCCTCCTTCCCCTCCTTCCCCTCCTTCCCCTCCTTTCCCTCCTTTCCCTCCTTTCCCTCCTTTCCCTCCTTTCCCTCCTTTCCCTCCTTTCCCTCCTTTCCCTCCTTTCCTTCCTTCCTTCCTTCCTTCCTTCCTTCCTTCTTTCCTTCTTTCTTTCTTTCTTTCTTTCTTTCTTTCTTTCTTTCTTTCTTTCTTTCTTTCTTTCTTTCTTTCTTTCTTTCTTTCTTTCTTTCTTTCTTTCTTTCTTTCTTTCTCCTTTTTCTTTTCTTCTATACATCATGTTTAAAACTATAATGGTAATTACAAAATTATTTTTAAAAATTAACACTTTCTATGACAGGACAGGAAGGAAGTTTTCTAAGTTAAAGCTAGTGCTCATAAATGACAAGTGGCTAGATTTGATGACATGGAAAAGAAAAATTTTAGTATATCTGAAAATCATCATGAACAATACAAAAAGGTAAATTAAATGTAAAAACATTTGCAATATATTAGCAGAGTGTTAGTATGTTTAATATGCAAAAATATCTCTTAAAATGCAAAAATGTCTCTTAAAATGTTAAGAGCGACTATTTCCTATTGAGACAAAATCAAAGGTCATGAATAGAGAATTCACAAGTAAAAGTTATAATATGTGCTCAACATGTGTATAAAAAATTGCTGTTATACTATAGTCATGTAAGTGAATTTGAAAGCATGATGTAATGATTAGATTGTTAAGCTCTCTTTAGACACCTTTTATTTACATTGTTGAGGGTAAGGGAAATAAGCATTCTTGTATACTACTGTTAAACTTATCTACAGGTCAAGTGGGCAATATATACCAAAAACAGACCCAGTAATTCTACTTCTTAGAATTTATCTTAGTGCAATAATTGTGGATATTCATGAAAACACAGAAAAAAATGTTTTCCAGAAATAATTGTAATAGTCAAAAGTGAAAAATAGGGGTCTCCCCGGTGGTGCAACAGGTTGAGCGCAGCGCTGTGAAGCTGTCCACAGCCTCTGCAGCACTGGTTCGAGTCTCGGCCGACCAGGGAGATACCCACATGGCGTGGCAGAGCTCTCCTGCAGTGCCCGCTGCTCCCCTCAGCAGTGTTTTCGGTCCTTCTGCCTGTTCTGCTCCCTGCTCTGTCTCTGGTGAATTCTCTCACCTTCCCACACCTCTGGCCTGTACACCAGTGCTTGTATAAATAAAAATAAATCTTAAAAAATAAAAAGTGAAAAATAAAAACCTGTTTTACCATCTTTCACAGTTTTGAGAGGAAATGAAATGATTTTAGATGGTCCTTGATCCCCTCACATCTGAAAGTGTTTGGGAAAATGTTTCTAAGGCCTTATAGCTTGTGTTTTGTCTCCTAGGGTTCTTTTATACCAGGAATGTGATTTAAATTTGACTGAAATTTTTTCCCTTAAATAATATCAGGATTGAAAATATGTTTTAATCATAATTAAAAAAAAAAGCCATGGACCATAAAGAACCTGATTAGCAATGACTGTATAATACAAAATGAAATGCCATACAATTAACTGGAAGTGTTTATAATATGCATATAGACAAGGGGTTTATAGTTATCTTATAAAATTTTAAATAAGAGGCTCTTACAAATTAGATCTAAAAAAAAGATGGAAATCTAAAGGGAAAAAGTAAAAAAAATAATTCATCCATTTTTACTCTGTTATAACAGTGTTTGCTTCAGTTATTTGAAAGTTTGTAAAAATATATACAAAATTTGTTTGTATTTGATAATTTAGCTTGACTAAATTATCTCTGTATAGTGAATATTTTTCTGACATTAGGACTAATATTGAAGATGAATATTTAATGAGTGGAAAGATGTTCATTTTATGTTAAGTGAAAAAGCAGAATATGAAATTGTGAAGTAACCAGGTTTTGATAAATACACACTCACATTTTTTAAAATCTAGAAAAATATGCTAACATAAAATGCATACTTCACATGCTGGGTTTAAAGGGAATTACTTTTCTTCCTTTTTTACGATATTCTAAAAATTTTATATGTTGAATACATAAATTTTTAAACATGTATTGAAGTATAATATAGAGTTGGAAGTATACCTACCATAAATGAACAGCACGTTGATTTTCTGTACCCTGAGCACACCTGTGTGGTCAGCTCCCCGCTCAAGACATAAAATATGATAGGTCCATTTTGTGCTCGTTTTAAGTCATTGCCCAACCCTCACATCACCATCATTTCCTGTCCAAGATGATTGTTGATAGCCCAGATTAGGGCAAATAAACATTTCAAAGACATAGTACTCTCTTTAGAGCAGTGGTTCCCAGGCCTGGCTGTGCACTAGAATTACCTGGAAAGGTTTACATTAATAGTCCTGTACTCCATCCCAGACTAATCATATTAGAATCCCTAAGGATGGGATCCTGGCACCAGTACTTTTAAAAACTGTGTTAAGAAACTTTTGATAGATGATCAGATTTTACAACCATGGTGTCATTCCTTTTTTTTTTTTTTTTTAAGATTTATTTATTTATTTATACAAGCACTGGGTACAGTCAGAAGCACGGGAGGGTGAGAGAATTCACCAGAGCCAGAGCAGGGAACAGACCAGGCAGAGTGACGAAATACACTGCTGAGGGGAGCAGCGGGCGGCAGGAGAGGTCTGTGCGCCATGTGGGACCCTCACCCAGTGGCCGGGGATCGAACCGGCACTGCAGAGGCTGAGGGAAGCTTCACAACCCAGTGCTCAACCACTGCACCACCAGGGAGGCCCCATGGTGTCATTCTTGACACCGGTCTCTCCCTTTTCATCCAGTCCAATTTAATCTGTCACCAACTCCTGTTGATTTTCCTCTCAAGTTTTTTAAATCTATGTGCTTTTCTCCTCTGCCATCACCATCACCATCTAGGCCTATTTACCATTTTCTTTTACTTAAATAATGATAATAGTTTCTGAATTTAGATAATAGTTTCTGATAATAGTTTTGGCAACCTCTCTACTTTGCACCCCATTTTTAATCCACTCTGAATGCTGAGTGATATTTTCTTAAGTCAGATCTGATTTTTTCCTTCCATTTAAAATACCTCTGCACTTTCCCGAGATTAGTACTTCAGCTTAGCCTGCAAGGGTCCCAACGTAGCTAGTATACCACATAATTGGACAAGTATTAGAATTATATATAATTTAGTTTCTATTCTAATATTTCAACTGTTTATAAATATTAGTACCTCAAAGTAAGTGTATGTTCTCCCTGTAGTTATTAACTAGTGCTAGATTTAGTTATCAATCTAAATTGACATCTAGTTAAATTGACTAAATCTATTTCTCTATTTAACTAAAAATTTTTAGTCATTGTTCTTATATAAAATTGACAGCTTTCATAATTATTATTGCAGCATTTTCTTGTAATTGGAAGCACATTTTTTCCTTCTACTGATATGTTCTCACTGTATTAAGCATAAAAGGATGTTTTAATCCTAATCTTATCAGAAATACACATATATATTTGAAGTTTATATACTGGCATAAAGAATAAAACAAATTTTGGTTCTCATTATTGACACTGTTATATTCCTTGTCTATAATGGTAACTTGGACTACTCGAAAAGCATGGGTCCCAGAAAAGGCATCAGTATACATAGTCATTCAACTGCTGAGCCTTCTGAAATCCAAGGTCAAATTAATTAACAGATTTTGGCTAAAGCTGTTAATTTACCCTCATATTATCTAATTTACCCTAGTATTATCCAGTTCAGAGTAGTTAAAACTCTATCCTATTTGATATAAGAATTCAATATTTTCCCAACTTGCTCTTCTTGTATATTTTTTTGGATCCCTGAGATATTCCATGTCAGTTGTTACTTGCCATCTTAACCTTAAGCAGCTGCCTGGCTCTGGACCACTGCATCACACTTTGGTTGGTCACCAACATCCTTCTTGCTCTTCCATGTATGACTTTAACCCTTGGTATCATTCCAGAAACACAAAATTCTCACAATAATAGAAAAATCACTGTGATGTTTGTGTGGCTTAACTAATGACATCAAAATTAAAAGAAGTGAAGAAGCCAACAGTTGTCACTAGATACTGACATTCTCTGAGTTCACAGAACAAGGCCCTCACAGAGCATTCTCTGTTGTGCAAAATCTTCTCTGTCCAGTCTCAGGCTTGTCTCTGTGTTTCAGTGATCAGTGTGTCTCTCTACACTGAGAATGCCTGGAATTAGTTTCTATACCTGGTGCACAAGTCCACTCTCCCCCAAGCTTAGATATTGTCATAGGTTCATCCCTGTAAGTGTCTGTTTCCTAGCAATAAAACTATTGGTAAAAATGAAAGTGGAAAATATCTTCCTTTTGTGATTTTCCACCCATCCAGAAATGTGATCTTTCCTTTAGTTCTAAGATAGTTCAGAACAATATCAGTGTTTTCCCCAGAGTTGAGTTTATTTATTTATTTATGTAATTTATTTATTTTTTAAGATTGATTGATTGATTTATATAAGCACTGGGTACAGTCAGAAGCACAGGAGGGTGAGAGAATTCACCAGAGCCAGAGGGGAGAGCAGAGCAGGCAGAGTGACGAAATACACTGCTGAGGGGAGCTGCCGTGGTAGGCAGGAGAAGTCTGCGCGCCATGTGGGACCCTCTCCGGCGGCCAGGGATCAAACCGGCGGTGGAGAGGCTGCAGGCAGCTTCACAACCCAGCGCTCAATCACTGCGCCACCGGGGAGGTCCCAGAGTTGAGTTTATTTAATGTGGAATGACCTCACGTATGGAGCTTATGTTTTATAGTTTGGCTTGAGCTTCAGCAATCCCAGGGCACCTTCTCTCTATAGTGAACTGTGTTCATTTCCTTCCTGGAACTGGCAGGATAGATTTAGTCAATTCAAATACATGTGTGTACTTCAGATAAAATTAGCAGCGGTTAATTGCTTGAATAAGACACACTTATCTTCCAGCATCTAACAAAAACATTTAGGGACAATACAATTTAAATCCTCTTATAGGAAAGAAATATTTCGTGAAAGAAATTATTTTCAGAGATGCAGCTGTACCACAGTGAAATCAACCTTTTATATGATTATGAAAAGCAGATTAAGCTCTTTGGAGCCACATTATCTCTATCATCTTCATTATAAAATAGAGTCCATGCTCTACCTACAAGTCTTCGAATATAATCGAAAGATCCTCTAAGATGTTTTACCCCAGACAAAGAGGAAGTGTGCTCCAAAAGCTGAATTCAAATCTTTTCCTCAAGGGAAACAAATCTCTAAAAGCAGTAAGATGTCAGTTGTTCTTATTCAGCAATTAGTGTCAACATCTCATGGGATTGACATTAGGCCAGCGCGCCCCATTATAATCTATTTCACTGTCACTCAGCAAAGTGCCAGTACGTGACCAGGGGAAAAAAAAAATCTGAGCTAGATGAACTGTCTAGTGATATCAAATACTAAGCAATAATTTCAATATAATAAAGCTAAAATGCTGCAGAAGTATGCTTAGAGTATGCTTGGGAACTGTTAAGCAAAGAATTCTCCACTTTCTCCTCAACAATGAGCAATAGAATGATTCCTTCTTCTGGTTTATTTTAAGCTCTTAATTGTTTAAACATTGTATTGAAGTACCATTGGTTTACATGGTTGATAGTACTTTGTGAGTATAGGATCTCACCCACCTCCTGACCTGCAGCCACCATAGCACACCTACCAGCAAATCACCTTCGTCCTCCTGCATAGTCCATTGTGCTCCTGCCCTACTGCCTGCCCCGCCATTGCCCCAGTTCTATAGTCAGATTTATCTCAGTCCAACAGTGGATGTTGAGAGATACTGATATTGTGTCTTTCTACCACTTCTAAGTCCCTTTCCTAAGATCTCTGGAGCTAAATAGTTGCTGGTTACAAGTGGCTGTTAGTAGCTGGGTACATTCCTCCAAGAGGGAAGTTGGTTAAGAGAGAACTAGGCATAAAAAACTGGGACTTGGTGGACAGAATAAACCCACCCCTCTCCCTAGAATGATACATAAACATAGTGTTGGAGGCTTGTGGATTTTAACTATGAGAGTTACTCTAGGAAAAAGAAAAGTAGGTAAGAAGGTTACAGAGGAGGTTTGTATTCTGCTGAGGTTACAGGATATTCTGTAGTAGTCATTCATTTCATTTTAAAGATTTCTTTCTTCTTACTTAAAATATGTATTAATAAATCTGAAGCATAATTTATTTTGATAACAAATACTAATCACAAAAGCACAGATGAACTGACTCTTTTATAAGGTAATATGAAAAAGAAGTTATTTTTTATATTTAGTTTTCTTTTTTTTTTAATTTTTTTTTTTATAGAGGCATGATTTATTTATTTGTTTGTTTGTTTGTTTGCTTTGTTTATACATGCACTGGGTACAGTCAGAAGCGCGGGAGGGTGAGAGAATTCACCAGAGCCAGAGCGGGGAGCAGAGCAGGCAGAAGGACCGAAGTACACTGCTGAGGGGAGCAGCGGGCGGCAGGAGAGGTCTGCGCGCCATGTGGGACCCTCCTCCGGTGGCCGGGGAGCAGCCGGGGATCGAACCGGCACCACTGAGGCCGCGGGCAGCTTCGCAACCCAGCGCTCAACCGCTGCGCCACCGGGGAGGCCCTATATTTAGTTTTCTTGACAGGGCATACTATATTAATGATAAGCTCATTTTAAAAATTATATGTCTTTTTATCAACTAGTTCTGTTAAAGAAATAGATACATTTTATTTATTTATTTAAAGATTATTTATTTATACAAGCACTGGGTACAGTCAGAAGTATGGGAGGGTGAGAGAATTCAGCAGAGCCAGAGCGGGGAACAGAGCAGGCAGACTGACGAAGTACACTGCTGAGGGGAGCAGTGGGCAGCAAGAGAGGTCTGCACACCATGTGGGACCCTTGCCGGTGGCAGGGGATCGAACTGTTGCTGCAGAGGCTGCGGGCAGCTTCGCAGCTCAGTGCTTAACCACTGTGCCAGCGGGGAGGCCCGAAATAGATACATTTTAAATTGAATTCCTTAAAATGGTGACATTCAGAGTGAAATATTTATGGGGCAAATAGATTTTACCTATCCAAAATAGCAAAATTCTAACAGCATTCTGAGGGGTGTGATCTAGCCAGTGGTATAATGTAAAATGATACTTTGCATTAGGATATGAGTGTAAATATGGTGTCCTTCTTGGCATACTATCAATATCTGTCTTTATGATCAAACCCTCTACTTTAGCTCACTTTCTCAATTTTAAATACTCAATTGGTGAACACTCCAAATATGTACTAGTCCTCATTGCTCCTTCCTTTCCACAGAGCTCCAAGTCAACTTGGATCATTAGAACTACTCAAAGCCAGTATATTTCAACCCTCTGAGTTTTTTCCATATGCTTATACCCCTTACAAGTGCTGCTATTTCCTTTATATGAATTCTTCAACCCTGATAACACAGTGCTATCCACTTCAGTTGGTTCTTTCTTGTGCAAACTCCTTTTCCCTTATCTTTTGCCCAGTAAGTCTCTGGATACTGTTCACCTCTTTCTTCTTTTACAGTGTCTTTTTTTTTTTTTAATTCTAGTTGAGAAGCAAAAACATTGTCATATTACACTGGTAAGTATGAAAATGCTAGTAATACTGGTATTAACTGAAATGAAAAATCATATATGTTAAAGTGAAACTGAACAGAATGATTGAGATGCTTGAGTTATTGAAAAGTATCCTTTAACACCTTCACTTAGGTTATAATTAATCATTATGCCCTTATCTAAATAAATGAAGGAAAAAGTCAGCTCTTAAAAATATATAAAATTATATCTTGTTTTGTTTTTTTCCATTTTCCTATTACTAATTTACCATATATTTCTATTTTGTATTTCAGATGCTCTGCATTTCAACTTCATCAAAGATTAAATTGATGATGGGCTAGTATGGAAATCTAAATAAAAGTGATTTGATTACATCTATAAGAAAATATGTTCAAATCCCCATGGACTGACTTATAAAGGCGCTTTCGTGGATATAACCTAATGTAAGTTGCAGAGATAATGTGTTTTAGTCTTTGCTATCCACCTCCTCCAAGACTTAGGTAATTTGTCTATTTGCAGGTGTGCAAGTGTGTCTACATATATTTTTCAAAACTCTTGAGTTGATAACATCATGTGTTTCTTCCTTGAACAGATATCTGAATGCCTATTATGTAAAAAAAAAGTATGGTTCTAGGCTTAGGGATATCCAGAAATGAGGTTACTGCCCTCACAGAGCTCACACACTATTGGGGAAACAGACATAAACCAAATAATTGCACAAATATATATGAAATGCACACCATGAAGGGTGCTGTTAAGGGAGGGTCACATACCACTATGTGATTCTGTAACTGGGGTTCTGCCTTTTCTGCAGGGTCAGATAAGGTCTCTGGAGACAGTAATGTTGCAGCAAAGCTCTCAGGTGTGGGCAGGAGTTAAAAGGTAAAGGAATTGGGAGGTAATAAGAGGAGGGGTAAGAATGGAAAAGAAAGTGCACCAGACAGAGGGCACATATGTTCAAAGATCATTTTTGCTCTTTTAGGTAATTTTGATGACTTTTTCCAGAAGTGACCACTGAGTAGCCAGGAGACTTTCAGTTTAAACCATAACATGAAAATTAATTGCAATCACATTAGATCATAATAGAAAATAACAAGGCACATATTTCACAAGCACTTGTACTTTTTCTTTCAGGAATGAAGTACTCCTTAAGCCCTGACAACTACCCTAAAGATGGAATTATGAATATGGCAACTTTTCTACGGGGCTTTGAAGAAAGGGGAATAAAGAACGACAGGCCTGAGGACCAATTGAATAAAGAGAAAAAGAAAATTCTGTTCTCCTTCTGTGAGGTGTGCAACATCCAGCTAAACTCTGCAGCCCAGGCCCAGGTTCATTACAATGGCAAATCCCACCGCAAACGAGTAAAGCAGTTGAGTGATGGGCAGCCTCCACCCCCAACTCAGGGCTCAGGGCTGCTGCTGGCCAGCCCCAGCTCCAACACTAATGCAGGTAGGTGGGAGGGCCCAGCGCTCCATTTATTATGGCTGGGGGAGATGGCTCTGTTCTCGAAAATGAAGGGTTGAGAGCAAGACTTAACCATTTAACCTTAACACTACCACCACAATAATTTATATTCTTTTCCCTACAGGTAAAATCTAAGAATGGTTAGTTACTTCTCAGTATATTTTTAATTATTATTGTTCATAATATATATTAGAAATGAATGTCATATTATATATACACATATAGATATGGACATATACATAGTTAAAAACACATTCATCCAAATATATTTAGAGCTCTAATTGGCTTTATTTAACAATTCTCAGATAGCATCACACTTAGCAAGTAGAATGACTGCAAGAATTTGGAGGAAATGGAAGATTTTTATAGTCAAAAGAAGGTGGGAAAAGGTGATTAACAACAAAAGAAGAGGTTATTTCAGGCAAAGCCATCTTCCTTTCCCTTCCCTTTAGGAAGGCAAGGGGATTACCTTACTGATGCTGACCGAGGAACACCACATTGATGTAAAATTCCACTTTTGGGAGAAGCTGAAACTGTGATATTAAGTCTTGGTGGGGATATTCATTAATGGACTCCATTTTAGGCCTCCTGTTTCTTTCTTTTTTTTTTTTTTTTTTAAAGATATTGTTAAAAAACAAAATTCACACATTTAGAGCTCTAATTTACTTTATCATATGATTCATGAATCAGGCACACCTCAACTAGAAATGCAAGAGGTTTCACAAAATCCAGGATATTTATAGACAGAAAAAGGTAAGATAAGGTTATAAGCAAAGGAAAAGATTATTTCAGGTAAAGTCATCTTTCCTGGGGGGGAAGGCAAGGGTGTCTTATATAGATTATCTCACTGGTGCTGATTGGAAAAACCTGATTGATTGCTTTGGTATTTCACTTTTGGGAGAGGTTGAAACTGCAGTGAGATTAGGTATTAAATCTGGGTTGAGACCTAGCATGAAATACTTCATTTTGAGGTCTGTTGTTTCTATTTCTTAAATATACACATAAACACACACACACACACATACCATAGACCATATATTGGACCATAGACTTGGTTCTGATTTATCCCTATATCCTCAAAGTCTGTCAGCATTATATAATGTACTTTGAAAGGTGTTTAAAATGAATCGTGGTGTCAATTTTTTCCACCTCTCAGCAAAATTAGCCTTTCTTTGGTTCATTTGTCAGGGTAGTGTACTATTTGATAATACAGAAAAAGTACGACATATATAACATCCCATGCTGTAGGAAAGAATCATCAATCTTACCTATTAGACTTGTTATATATATTTTTTTTAAGATTTATTTATTTATACAAGCACTGGGTACTTCAGTCAGAAGCATGGTACAGTCAGAAGCATGGGAGGTGAGAGAATTCACCAGAGTCAGAGCAGGGAACAGAACAGGCAGACTGATGAAATACACTGCTGAGGGGAACAGCGGGCGGCTGGATAGGTCTGCGTGCCATGTGGGACCCTCGCCCGGCGGCCGGGGATTGAACCAGCTCTGCAGAAGCTGAGGGCAGCTTCGCAACCCAGCGCTTAACCGCTGTGCCACCGGGGAGGCCCTAGACTTGTTATATTCTTTTAGGGAATTGGTGTTCTAACTATGGAACTATAGGACAGGCCTTGCCAACACTAACAAGGCTTACCTCTGAGATCTGCTGCAACCGGTACACTCATCTTTTATTCTCCCTTCACTCTTACCTCTCACCTCTTCCTTATGGGCTGGCTAGAGGCAGAAGCTTAGGAACTTTTTATTCCTGTGTCTGTCCTGAATTCTGAACAGTCTTTCAAATCCTTTATCATATTCTTGGGCCACCCCTTCCTCTTCCACATTTCTGGTCATTGGGTATCTTCACTATGATAGAATTCAAGAAAAATGTGAAACTTACTCTTATCCTAGTGAAGATTTCTACAAAAGAGGGCCTCTTACCCAGGTTTACATGGGAGAGGCCTGCTCCTCAATGTGATGGAAGAGCTCCAAATTCCACTCTAGCAAGTGTTTGTTCTGGTAGAGGATTCAGATTGAAGTGAGAGGATGCAGAATAGCCATTTGTTGGATTTCATTTAGTGCTGTTACATAATTTTTGATTTTGGGAAGTCATGCCAGTGTCCATGTAAGTTCCAGTGAGAACTGTTTGTATGTGTGTTGTAAATAATTTTTAAATTTTAAGCTACCCTTAACTACTTTTTAAACAGTGTATGGTTTAATCTCATTTAAGCTGTTTTTCCCAATTAATATTTAATTGTGCTGTGAAAAGAACTTAAAGGAACTTACAGGATGTGGGATATACACTTGGTAAAAAAGTCACTATTCCATTTTATACATTTTATATTATGATGATAATTATCATAAATATTCAGATACATTAATACATCTGTATTTACATATTAAAAATAAAATTGTTATTAGGTTAAAAACTGACGAGTGGGCCTCCCCAGTGGCGCAGTGGGTTGAGCGCAGCGCTGTGAAGCTGGTAAAATACCATGGTAAAATGCCATGTGTAAGGACAGGAATGGACACAGGGCAGGTTTTCTATGATCCAGCAGACCGGGTATAGGAGGAGTCAGAGTCCTCAGTGGCTTTTTGCAGGTCTTTTATTGGGATTTACCCGGTACACAGCGGGCAATGGTGCTGGGGGGCCGGGAGGCTGGCAGGCCTCTCAGCCCCCATTAAGTCTTCACTCTGTCTGGGTTCTCTGGTGTTCTCTGCTTCTCTCTTGGCTTCTGCTGCTCCTTTCTTGGCTTCTCTTTTGGCTTCTGCTGGTGTCCCCGTGACGCCGCCCGTAAAAACCCAGTCTTAGCCCAGGTGAATCCCATCTACCTCTGCCCACACCCTATTCCAGGTGCCTGCCATCAGGCATGCATTCAGGACCGCAAGGATCCATCATCTATCCTGATGGCGGGAGGGCAGAAAAGCCTGATACCTTTTACCTTACCCTACACCATGTTAACAGCTAGGTTAAAATAGCATATCAATTGATACAGTAAAAATATTCATGAAAACCCAGCTCTCATTTTTGATAAAAACTCTCAGCAAAGTGGAAGAAGAGGGAAATATCCTCAATTTAATAAAGAACATCTACCAAAGCCTACAACTAGTAGCATACATAATGATGAAAGACTGAATGGTTTTCTCTAAGTTTTCCCGAAGGTAAGGATGTCCATTCTCACCTCTCTTATTCACCATAATCCTGGAAATTCTAATCACTTTTAGAAGGCAAGAATAAATAAAAGACATACAAATTGGAAAGGAATAAATAAAACTATTACTCTTGTGTATCACATGATGGTCTGTGCATAAACAAGCTATAAAAAACTACAAAGAAGCTACAAAAGAACTTCCAGCATTAATAAGTGAGTTTAGCAAGTTTGTAGGATAGTGGATCAACACACAGTAACCAATGGCATATCTATATACTAAAAGAAATATAAAACTAAGCCAGAGAGAACTGCTGGACTTTACAGCTCTCCTAAGTTCTTTTCATAGTCTACTCTCTGGCCTATGTCAACCAGGATCCTCCCCATCAAGTCCAGACATCCCAGCTTAGATGTTGTTTCTCCAAGTTACCAAAGAGATTATTTTCCATATAGTTTTCCAAGTCCATATAAAACCCCCACCATTTACTCTCTTTGTAAAGTTGCTAGTGACCTTCGAACCTATTCTTTACCCTGGGTACCTACCACTCTAAACTTTTCCCATCTTTGCTATTTCTTTCACTATTCTCATTCTCCAGGATAGGTCTGAACTTAAGAATTTAAACCAATTGATGAGTGAATAACTATCTAACCTGATGGTTCCAAAAATTTAGCATGTAGCAGAATCGCCTGGGTGGTTTAAAATGGTTTGTTAAAGAGCACATCACTGGGCTCCATCCCGTTTCTGATTCAGGAGCCTGTGAACTTGATCTCTAACAGGTTCGAAGATGATGCAGAAGTTCCTGGTCCAAAATTTTGAGAACACCAATCTATCCCATGGAGGATGATTTGTGCCCAGAAAAGGAAATTTTTACCTTAAATGTATCTAATTGGGAAATGAATAGGGAGAGGAAAGATGACCTTCTTGTGCTTTGTCCTCTGCTGGAACACCCAGTGGCCCATGGAAAAAGAGGGATGGTACCATGCAAATAGATTGACATGACCCCTAGACCCCATCAACCAATCCTTACCCCTAACTAGGAGTTTTATAAGCAACTCTACATTTTCTCGGCATCATATAAACAGTGAGGGCAGACTAAAATGCTATGGTTAAATGGATGAATGAGGCTTTACCTTGTGCCAGGTATTATGCTAAGAAGTTATCTGATTTGATTCCTCACAGCAGATTTAAGAAGGTAGTATGATCACATACAGTATGGATGAGAAATAAAAAAGTTATTTAACAGGTGGAAGAATTTGGAACAAGGCAGCCTAATTGGCTGATTCCTCCTATGATTTTATTAACTTCCATTTATAGACAGAAATTGCCTCATTTGTGTTTATGACAGTATACCTGATGTGGAAGTGGAATATGAGACAGCCTCCTGCACGAGTCTGGCACTATGTGGTAGCTGTAGGCCAGATTATTCTCCCCAGTGCATTCTCCTGCTGAGGGAGCTTGAACTAGGCATCATTACACAGGGGTCACAGAGCCAGCATCAAGAGCAGTAGCTGCAACAGCTGTTCTTTTGGTTAAAGCCTGTCACAGGACCAGCTCAAATTCAAGTGGTAGAATAAACTCCGCCTCTTGATGTGTGAAGTGGTATTTTTTATTTCGCCTGGGGGATTTTTTTTAAAATTTATATATATTTTACATCTTTGTTTATTTTTAAACAATGTTTGCTTTCCCCCACCCCCCTCAGGTGTAGTCCCCCTAGAATTTCCTTCACCAATTCACCCATGAACCATCACCACCATCCTTGTGCTCCTCCCTTTTTGAACTGAGTTTTTTGAGTATATTTTAAGTAGAGGAAACTGGGAGGGAGGGTAGTGTGAGGGAGAAGGTCAGGATGGTAAAAACAGAGGATTTTGCAGCAGGAAGTGGAAGTAAGGTTTGGAGATGGAATCGGGGAGCAAGTTGTCATTGTGCTAACATGTCAGTTTCTGTGTTGGCACATTCTGTGCTTTCCTTGGATGCCATCAGGATCCTTTGGGACCCCTGGCTGGTTTTCTTCTTTCTGATGATCTCATATTCATTCCTCTTCTACCTTCAAGAAACGCCTTTTGCATCACTGTTGCGCCAGCAAGCAAGCACAGGGGAGGTTCACTATCGATTTGGGGAGACGGATAAAGGAGAGTTCTGGAGCCCTTGGTGGATTTATCAGGCTTTAATGCTGTCTCAGGGAACCAGGTACACAGGCACAGCAGGCAGGGAGGCTGGCATGCAAGGAGACAAGCAAGGGCTGAGCAGGGTGGCACTGGGAAGCAGGCAGGCAGCTGAGCCCCTCAGCCCCCCTG
Source organism: Talpa europaea (assembly GCF_964194135.1). Taxonomy (NCBI): domain Eukaryota; kingdom Metazoa; phylum Chordata; class Mammalia; order Eulipotyphla; family Talpidae; genus Talpa; species Talpa europaea. The sequence goes on along the minus strand of NC_140073.1, from coordinate 115,938,876 downwards.
GAATCATTACTCTTTCTCTGGGCTCTTGTGGTCTCACCTCTTCTGTAGTTACACGTCGTCCTCTGGTGACGTTGTCTCTGAGTGACGCCGCCCTTGAAGCCCTGGCTTCTAGGCTCACGTGTGCACACTTACGTGTGCCCACACCCATGCTCAGGTGTCCACATTCAGGCACATGTGCCCCGAGCCCACACTCCCAGGCACTTCCTGCATTAGTAGAATCAAGGCTGTTGGTGATAGCCACAGAGGCTAGTGGCATAAAAAATCTGATTAATTCATTTATCCTCCAGCTAGGTACTGTGATTGGTATTGTGACTCTTAAAATATGTGTGTAGGCTTTTTAACATATAGACCAAATTTCTCACGAAGTGTTTTATATATGTAAAATTAAAATGTATCCTCAAAAGCGTTTTCCAGGCATTTTTGAGTAACTTTACAATTAAACTGGAAACTGCAACACCAAACAGTCACCACAAGATGGTGCCATAAGAATATAAAAGTAGCTATTTTCTTAACTCTCCCTTCTCACATCATAGCTAGAACTTATTAATGAGTATGGAAAGCAAAGAAATAGCTAAGAGATCATGTGTGTGGACATACATGTGTGGGCACTTGAAAGACTAATTACTACCTAATAAATTACTATTTTATCATAATACTGCCCCTGACTGTTAAAAAAAAAAAAAGTAGCGTCTTTTTTCTTTTTTTTCCCCTCACCTAGTAAGCAGAACTGGGCTTTATTTATTTATTTATTTACTTATTTATTTATTTATTTAGGTTTTTCAGAATTTATCAGAATTCTTTTTTTTAATACATCATTTTTCATTTTTGCACAATGTATGTATTTTCATTTTGGTTATATTCCTCATCAAACTCCCCCCCCCTTATTTTGACCCTAATCACTCTTCTCCTCCTTCTCCCCTCCATTCCCCCCCCCCTCAGTGTGTCTCTGGTTTATAGTTGCTTGTTGATTTTGATTTTTACCTTATTATAATTAGTCTTTTTCCTGGTCCCTTATTTAGGTTTTCTAAATTCCTGCTATGAGTGAGACCATCCGGTATCTATCTTTTTCTTTCTGGCTTATTTTGCTGAGCATGATCCCTTCCAGATCCATCCATGTTGCTGCAAATGGCATGAGTTTATCTTTTTTTATTTCTGAGAAATATTCCATTGTGTATATGTACCACATCTTCTTGATCCAGTCATCTATTTTTGGGCATTTGGGTTGTTTCCAAAGCTTAGCTATTGTAAATAGTGCTGCTATAAACATAGGGGTGCAGGTGCTCTTTGGAATTAATGTTTCTGTGTCCTTTGGGTAAATACCTAGGAGTAGAATTGCTGGATCATGTGGAAGCTCCATCTTTAGCGGGTTGAGGAATCTCCACACAGCTTTCCATAGTGGTTGGACCATTTTGCCCTTCTACCAGCAGTGGAGGAGAGTTCCTTTTTCTCCACATCCTCACCAACATTTGTTGTTGCTAGTTTTTTTTAATATGTGCCATTCTCACTGGTGTAAGATGGTATCTCATGGTAGTTTTGATTTGCATTTCCCTGATTACAAGTGATGTTGAACTTTTTTTCAGATGCCTGTTGGCCATTTGCATATCCTCTTTGGAGAAGTTTCTTTTTAGCTCTTCTGCCCATTTTTTGACTGGGTTATTTTCTTTGTTTTTGTTGAGTCTCATCAGTTCTTTGCAGATTTTTGTGATCAGTCCTTTGTCATTAGTGTTGTGTGCAAAAATTTTCTCACAGTCAGTGGGGTTTCTCTTTGTTTTGGTTATTGTCTCTTTTACTGTACAGAAGCTCTTTAATTTGATGTAGTCCCAGATGTTTATCTTTGCCTTCACTATCACTGCTTTGGGTGATGTGTCTGTAAAGTTGTTTCTGAGGTGCATGTCATGTAGTGTTTTGCCTATATTTCCTTCTATATAAAAAAAGTAGCCTGTTTTAAGAGATAATAATATTAGAAAATAAATGTTTAATGATACAAACTTTATTTATGTGGTACATGCAGAAATGGGGCTATTTATTATTTAACCAAGGAGTTTATTATTTAACTAAGGAGTCTTTTGCAAAATCTAGGTACCATGGTGAAAATAAAGCAAATATTGATGAAGTACCAGTGAGTTTCTAACAGTAAGTGTACTAGGAAATGAAGCATTTCAGTGTGAGGCAGGTGGGTTCAATCACAATGTGCTTTCTCCCTAGACCTCTTAATTTTAAGTCTCCAGAAATCTCTCTGTGAAATAATAATTATACCGCCCATTTATTAATACAGCCTATATAATATCTTTTATTTTTAAATATCTTTTTTTAAAGATTTATTTATTTGTTTATACAAGCACTGGGTACAGTCAGAAGCGCGGGAGGGTGAGAGAATTCACCAGAGCCAGAGCGGGGAGCAGAGCAGGCAGAAGGACTGAAGCACACTGCTGAGGGGAGCAGCGGGCGGCAGGAGAGGTCTGCGCGCCATGTGGGACCCTCCTCCGGTGGCCGGGGAGTAGCTGGGAATCGAACCGGCGCTGCAGAGGCTGTGGGTAGATTCGCAACCTAGCGCTCAACCGCTGTGCCACCGGGGAGGCTCCTATATAATATCTTATGGTCTTCCATGAATAGACTTAGAAGGGGATAAGTTCTTGGTCAAAATGTACCAACTTTTATCTTTGAGAAGAGGGCATTTACTTTCCTTAGTGTGAATAGTTATTAAGAGCCAAAGAATTGTCTCAGACTTGGAATAATTTAGACTCAGATGATACAGTAGAAGGAATATTGATGTACTTTTCTGACACTCTCTTGCCCAGAATAAATCACTGTATGTTTCCAAGTATTTTGTAAAGCCCTGGATCTATTCTTCTAAATAAGAAAAACATTAGTGTCCCATATCTCTACTCCCCAGGTAAATTTAACTGAGATTTATATTGTAAGGCTTATTGAGATTGAGGTTCCTTAAGAGTGAGAGTAGAACAATTTGGAAATAAGGTGAAGATTCAGATTACAAACGGATCTTGAGACAGAGCCTTGGCTGTTTGGGATGGTGTCAGAAGTCTGGAACTATGCCAAAGGTAGGCCTGAAAAAGAACAAATCCATATTCTGAAGTAGTTCTGTGGTTAAAAAAAAAAAAGTGAAACAATAGTGTGAAATGTGTAAGCACAGAACCCTAAGGAATCAGTATATAAAGGAGCTTGAGAAGGGAACTTTTTTAATAAAAATATTAAAAGATGTGCTTGGCCTTTTTTAGTGAAGGACAGATAGCCTTTTGCTTTAAGAATGCTTTCCACTATGAAATTTTACATATACAATATTTTTTAAGTAGATAAGTGTTATTTTGTATCATCTTGATTTTTAGATTTTAAAAACCAAGAATTGGCACCTTTCAGTGCGTTAGCTGAAACTCAGATAATTATGGCAAGTGTTTGGGTGGCTGAGTGATTTGAATCATCAAAGGCACACTTGAAATCTTGGTGTCTTCTTAGAATAGAAGTGTTACCTATTTTAAATGAATGTAGGGAGAAATGCTTTCAGTAACTGGCTTAATAGAAATTTAAAATTAGCGAGTTTGATTTCTCACAGTGGGATGGATGTTTTGTCACCCTGATGGACCAACTTTATTTTTTTTTTTCATTTTGCAACTTTTTTTTAAATTTTGTATATTTTTATATCATTTTTGCATAATGTATGCTTTTTTGGACCAACTTTCTTTACAGGGGAATGTTCTAGAGTGTTGCAGTCAAGGAAGATGTTGGACATTGCTCTATGTTAGGTATATCTGTGGAATGTTAGAACTGACCACAGGTTTTTATCCTTGGCATTGATGGGTTTTCAGGAGCTGGTTCTTAGGCCAACTGTGAAATATGTTTGACTGTCTCCTAATTACCTGAGGAGTTGGAGGAACTTGGTGGGCCAGATATTGTATTTTTTGTCACTGAGTATAATGGCATTCATGTCACATTAACCCACTTCACTTCAAGAGCCTGCTGTCTGGTGAGCAGAGACCTCCTTGTAAACCAGAGACTGGAGGCCTGCAGACATTAGAAGTTAATCTGTCCTTATGTAGATGTGATATAAAAGGTAGAAGGAGATGTTGATTTTGATCCTGGAGAGTTAACTACTCCAGATAGTTACTTGTAGAAGTTGTAATAATTCTATTAAACCACTAATGCAATATTTTGGTTCCTAAAGAAATAATTTACCAAATTATGTTACACTGTCAAAAATGAATAAATGCAGTTCCCTTATTCACAGGAAAAATGAATTTGTGATCATATTCGAAACACTAAGATTAGAGTCATACATGCCATTCTACTTTGTACAGTGAGTAGGAAAACCAGTGTTCTCTGTAGTTCCTGCCTACTTCAAATCTGAGCCCCACAAAGCATTCAAGAAATGCTTTTATTTTGGCAGGGGAATGCCCTTGGTTTTTAATTTTTGTAAATAGAGTTGTATATATTGAAGGTCTACAACATGGTGACTTGATATACATATTCCAAGTGAAAGTATTGCTATAGCCAAGATAATTAAATGAATCCATCTTCTCATAAAACCATCAGATTTTGGTGTGTGGTGTGAACACCTGAAATCTACTTTCTTGACAAATTTTTAGTATTCAATATTATTAACGCTAGTCTCATACTGTACTTCAGATCTCTACACTTACTCATCCTACATAAATGCAACTTTGTACTTGTTCACCATGATCTCTCAGAAGATATTGCATATTCTATAGGACCAAAGTCCAGTGTTAATGATTTTATATGTTAATGTTCTTTAGTGTACTTACTATAAAAAAAACATTTATTTGTAACATATGCTTATAGGAAAACTCCAAGTAAATACAACATGATATTTATATTTCTTAGTAATATTCTTTAAAAAAATTTTAAGTCAAGCAGTTAGAATATTGATGGTAAAGAATATTACTGTTTTGTTTTTTTTGGTGAGTCTCTTCAAAAAATTCTGACATCAAATACTATATATAGTGTGTAAAAATGAAATAGAGACCTTTAATTCATAAGATAAAACTTATTTTTTGTTTGTCTCTGGCATTCTGACATGTGATATTCAACATTATGGACGACTTACCTTGGGGTACAGTGAGAAGAATGTGAAATATCCCAGTGTTTTATGCCTCATTCTGAAAGTATAGTCTTCCTTTTAAAGTTTCCTTTTGAAAAGAATGTTGAAGGATAGATTTGGTCCTTTAGCAGTGAACTTAATGCATATATGCATGCTGATTCTTAATAATGAATATCTAGAACTTAAGTGATGTCACAATGCAATATTCAATTAAGATAAAATAAATTTTTGTTTAAAAAGAAATATTTATGGCAAGTGGCTTTCACATTACTGGGTATAAGGTAGGTAATCAACGAGTGATTAGTACTATCATCCTTTCATTTTATTACTATTTATTTTATTATAATTATGAATGGCTTTTTCTTGCCTTTCATTCCCATATCCTAGTGTTGTCTGTCTTGCATTAGAGCCACATTTCTGCTCTGCTTTGTGTCTTAATAGCACCTTCTCTCATAATTTTTTGCCTACCCTGTTAAAGCAATGTTAATCTCCAAATCTCTTACCCACACTTGAGAATGCTTAGGTACTATTTTCCAATCCGTAAACTTATAACAACCATTTCATCATTTCTACAGGTCCACAATCCCTTATTTGAAACTGAAAATGAGAAGGTTTTATAATTCATATTTATGGCAAAATGTGACCTGAATTGATGTGAAGTTAATGATAGCTTGATTTATCCCATTTAGCATGAATATGCACGTATTTTGCTACAGAAATGTTAATGTGCCTGATTATAGAGTGTTGCTCAGGACCTTACTGGAGTTATTATATAGTTCATGGTATATACAGAGTATTATCTTTCTAAAATCCGTAAGAATCTGAATTCTGAAATGCATCTGGCACTAAGGGCTTTAGAAAATATATTGAGAACCTATGATAAAATATTACAATTCAGTTTTAAACTTTTATCTTCTTAGTAAGGAGCTGCATGTATGATAATAAAAACAGGTTTAGGCACACAATCTCTCACAGCCTGTTTTCTAAGGGAAGAAAAGGAGGGGGAGGGAGGAAGAGAGGGAATGGAAAAAGGAAAAGGAAAGAGAATACTGAGAAATTGAATCAGTGATGCCCAAAGCCATTACTATAATACAGCCAAGTGTTGTCCTGCAAGCTTCATGAGGCACAAAATGAATGGAATTCAGGAAGCAAAAGGAACTGCAAAGGATGAGCATATTCTCCTAAGATATGGGTATATGTATACACACACAGGTGTTGCATGCAAATGTGCCTGCCCACTCATGTTTGTCTAAAGCTGTCTCCAAGGATGGATGTCTGACAGTTGGCGTGTAGGGGGTCAGCTGTGCACACAGGGACACAATAAGGATACCCATGGGACTGACATGTTTTAACACTGCACCATTCTGCTGTGTTATGTCAATGCATGTTGGGCATAATACTTGTTTTTAGATATTTTAGATTGAAGACACCTGAAAGCTAGTAGTGTTACTAGAACTAACGCAATCATTCACAGATCTTCAAATAAAGAATTACCTTATTGGATCCTGATTTGCTCTGCCTTTAAGAGTCTCAATGAGAACCTAAAATTCATTAAAAACAATCTGAATAGAATGTGTTCTTTGTCAATGCTACCTACTAGGAATTCCTTCCAGGTATTTTTAAGATCTTGATAAGTGCTTTCCTTTTTGTCCTTCTAGCTTCAGACTTTGTATGTACATGTCAGAGTTCTCTCCATTTCTCAAATCATTGCTGCTACCTTCTGGGGTGTGGCTGCCATTCACCTTTTTAAGATTATGTCAACTTGTTCTTGATCTTATAATTTAGTGATGAAAGAGGAAGATGGTATAAATTTTGGGGTGGCTATGGGTGGTATGTATAGATTTAAAGAGTTGTAAAGTTTTTAAAAATAATAAAAACTAGGGTATTAAAAATGTTCTCTACCTTATTTCATTGTGACGCAGAATACATGAAAATCCTTATTGTTTAAGAATTTGTCTTGGAATAAAATTGATAGTATTTTGCCCTGATGCTAACATATCCCTGCACATTTTTACTATCATTATTTAAATTTAGAGACAGGCACTTAGGGGTTAAAGGATATTTAACTTGCTCCTTAATCAACATCTGTGTCAAATATATGGAATTTTTAAATTATAGTTTGTAATAGCCTCCAGTGATTTCATTTGTCTGTAGGGAAGTCCCAGTTACCTACAGCTATTTTGATTTTTGCAGCTTTTGTAAGTCCTTATAATATAGACTACTGATTTCTTCTCTGTATCCTGCTCATTGTTGAAAAGCCAGAGCTATTTTTAACATTTGCACAATTTCAATAGATGATTCTTCATTCCACAAGGTTTGGTGCTAAATCTGTGGAGCCTTTCATAATCATATCCTTTTTGTGGTTTGCTTGAATTTGATCACAGTGGCTGATTTCATGCATTGATAATGAAGGCTTAGGTTGCCTGTTTCTCGGCATAAATCCACCTCAGACTTGTAGGTTGACAGTGCTTCTGGGTTTCAGCACGCATGGAGATAGAGAATTGAAATTGCTCTGCTTTCTTTACAAATGACTCAGAGTGTGCTTGTCCTTCCCTAAAATGTTGCCAGCGTGTAAAGGATTTTCAATGAGCAGTGCAATAAGCCAGCATCTGGGAAGGTTTGGAGCTGCACTGATATAGCGTGGTACTGTCACACAGATCATCAGGGCTGGAGCAAAGTCTCGGTAGCAGTGAGCTTTACCCTGGTCACATATTGGAAGTTTTGTTTATCCAACTTGGTTGCTCTTGAAGCTGGTGAAAGCCCTGCCAGGATGTGGAGTGGACTTCCTAGCAGAGGTGAGCATTTTTATTCTAAAACTTGGATGCTGGGAACTGGGGTGTCAGTAACAGATTCTTTCGTACGCTGTGTTGAATCCTGTGGAGTTATCAATTGTGTTTATCACGTCATGCTGACAGATCTGAAGGGGCAACAGTGAGGAGCAAAATATATGATTCTTTCATTTTATTGGGAAGTAACTCCCTAAATGGGTGTGATAGCATTCTTTTCTTCCTGTGTTAGCTGTTTGCCGAGGACATCTTACTAGTAGGTGACTTCCTTTGCATTTTAAACATTTAGAACAAGTCAGTGATATTATGTGATTTGCTCTCATTACTGAGAGTAGGTAATTAGCAGTGTTATTATGTGCTTCAGGTATATTTAAGAAGGCTATGCGCTAAATGTACTTTGTAGAATTTTAATGTGAAAAATGTAAAGGTGGAAACAAGTGATGTTTACCAGATAACTAAGCATGTAAGTGAAATGGGTTGCATATTGAAATTGACATATTGCTAAGCTTGACATTATTAATTATTAAAAGTTATGACCTATCATGCACTGAGAAACCTGCTGTAATTTATTTCTAGTGATGGTGTACTGAATGACAGAAGGAGAAAATCAGCAACGTTTCTTCCTAAGATCTGTTTTAACTACATATGACATTTTAAATGTAGCAGAATTTAGTATTTCAATGTAAATAAAGTATTGACACTCACTTGGGAAGTTAAATTACTAGGTCATCATGCTCAGAAAGGTTTGATGTGGCATTGTAAGTACAGAGTTTAGAAAATCAACTAGATAAGGGCAGGCTCAAAGTTAGCCTCTGAGTAGATGGCATCCTATTGCTTAGACTCTTCTGAACTATAATTCTTACATGATGAGAAGCTGTTTCTAAAGATGAAAGGGATATGAGTGTTATGATGTATTCAAATAGCATTATGCTTATTGAATGTCTGTTCAGGATATTTGGTTTGCAGAGAAATCTTTATTTGATTAGAAACTAACACGGCACATGGGGTATGTACATATATATTTGTGTGCATATGATTTACTAAATTTGAGGCTGCTGCTTTATAGCTTTCAGTTTTAAAGTTTTAGCTAAATGTGTATTTGTTTGACAGAAGATTCGAGAACCCTATTCATTGCCTGTACATGTAAAGCTTGGCTAAGCAGACGCATCAGGAGCAAGCCATTTGTGTTCGCCAATCTGTCTCAGCAAGTCCCACGGCCACTATCTTGCTAGAAGCCACTGTGTGCTTTTGAAAGCATGAAATTAGTTTTATACTGAGCACATGGTTTCTCATTTAGCATCTCTTTTTATGGTAATGGTCAATTTATGGTTCACTGCCAGGATTTCCATGTTCTGTCAAAGCTGATAGCTTCTGCTAAGGTGTCTCTATGAGATAAATTTTTAAAAAGTGGGGTGGGGAGATATCCTAATTAGACCCTCAAGAAAAGAAGAGACTCTTACCTCTACCTAGTCTACTTTCTGAATGCACTGTCATTTCTCCAAAGTTCCTGTATGTTGTTTCACCTGGGATCTACAGATTTAAAGTTTGCCACTTTGGACATCACTGAACATGCAACATCAAAATAGCTATGTTCTGAAATGTAAAGTGTTCATCATTTTGCAATGTATTTGTAGAAAAGCAGTCTCTTAATCCTGACTGTATTGTATAATTCATCTTTAGGCTTATCTGCTTGTTTGGTAATACAGCCTACAGCTAGTGTTGGAGAGAGTGCACAGTTTTTATATTTTATAGTTGATAGAAACTACCCAGACCTCATTATACATATATGTGCTATGAGCACAGTCAGTTAAGGAATAAATTAAACTGTCAGAAGATACATTAAAAATATTGAAAAATGTCTTTTCTCATACAACTGCCTCCTGTTGCAAAGTAAAAGCTTTCAAGTGCTGAATTTATAGAAATATTAAAAATAGTTCTGTTTGCTTCCACAGAGTGGTAATAGATGGGATGCACTAGTAAATGTTGTAAGAATGATTTCCTTAGCCTTTCCTTTTCATTAGAAAATAGCCTTTATTGAAAGTTGTTCTGGTCTTAAAGCATTTTTAAATAAGTGTGATCTAAATTAACTATCTTTAGTGAAGTATTTATTCTTGAGTTTATTCTTTGTGTGGTGGTAATGGATATACTAGTGGATTCAGGTACATATTGTAATGGTGCTAATATACTTTTATACAGTCTTGGCAATGGAACTGAAAACACCTCTGAAATCTTGAATTTCTTTTTTTTTCTTGTTAATCCTTCGATCTTTGCCTAGGTGAAGTAATTTCACATGATTAAGGATCAGATAAAATGTTATTTATTGAAAGGCAGTGATATAATCTGTGCCATTATAATCAGAAGATTTTCTGTTTTTACATAAAGCATAATTTCAAGCAACTGAATTTTTTCTGTCTTTGGGATTGTCATGTCACAAGTCATGGGGATTGTCATGGAGGATTGGTTTTGCTTTACATTTTGACTTACAAATAAATATCTCATTTGTCCCACTTCACCAAAGTTCATGGAACAAATTGGGTTTGTAGGTTGAGAATCCGAAGGTTAGAAGGGCATTGAGATTTTTATTTTTAATTCCTGGTGATATAATGTGTTTAGTAAATGAAACATAGAGAAGCTTTAGAGTATCAGAATTCTCTTATAGTAACGAAACTTGTCATGTTACATAGATCAGAGAACATTCTCTAGGAGAAGTGAAGGATAGTTTAGCATATCTGCCTCAAGTCTTAGCAGCAATTTCTTGAATTAGGATTTAGAAAGTTACCATGAGAATGTAAATCTTACGAATCTCAGCAAGTTACCTGCAACTCTTCACTTTTCTGTCAAAGCTAGCAATTCTGAGTTTTCTTCAGCAGATTTTTTAAAAGACTAGTTATGCAATGTAACAGATGTAGTAAACCTGAGAAAAATGATTACATCAAAGTACTCTTAAAGTTCTTTGAACTTTCCCATTGTATACATTCAGTGATTATAGTTTGTAGTTTGTTTTGAGGTATGCTACCATGTGCCTATGTGATATAAAAATATACAGGTGGGTTTTTATTTAATTCTTATAACAACTGTGTAATATATTGATGTAGTACTCATTGTACATATACTAAGCTATTTCTAAAAACCCCTGTTTCCAGGCCAGTGCTACTCCAATTTTAATCATACCAGAAACAGAACATTCTTATCCTGGCTCTGAATGTCACTCTTTATACTTAGGCAACCTCCCCATAGGAGGTTCTTAAACCTTCGTTCATCTCACCTAAGGCTGTATTGCAAAATCCTCTCTATTCATTCAGCCCTCTGCATTACCTTGCTTCTTTCCTCTCAATTCCTAGTATTTCCCTCCCTCTACCATTTTTGAAAGAAGGAAACCTGTTTGGATCCCCTACTGGTTAATTAAATGTGATAGTATTTAATTCAAGTTTTGGAAATGGATTTACTCTACCATCCCAATAAAATATTGTTCAGTAAACCATATTTATTCAGTTAAGTCATGCCCTCCAAATTTTTTCAAAGCCTACTGTCTTATGAGACAGATTCTATTTATTTCATTTTTTATATCTATTAATAATATACTGCTATTTCAATCTTGATTGTTTTGGATCTCAAAACAAAAAATATGTATTTTTTTGCCCCTCTCCAATCTATTTTCCACCTTTGTCTAGTCATAAATATACTGTGTTATGTATTACTACTTCTGAATTTTAAAATGATACTGGTAGTATTATCTGCCATCTAGACTGCATTCTTTGGGAGAAGATTCTGGTTCCACTTCACCTTAAATATAACTTTGTTCTAATCTGCATGTCAGGAGGACATGTCAGTGTCCTCCTACTTATGTCAGTCCTATTTGGCTGTGTGGTCTGTTTGTTGTGCCAAATACCAATGTGAATCCACAATTTAAATTTCAGTCACTTAGTATCTTCTTTGTAATTATCCTCAAATAATTCTTTGTAATTATCCTCAAACTTTTTGTAAATTTCTTTCTTTGTAATTTTCCTCAAACTTTTTGAAAAATCACTGATGGATAAATTAAAGTTTCTAGTACTTTGAGGGATTCTCTTTTAATTTCATAAACAGCAAGATTGCTGAATAGTTAGCAAATGGCAATTGAATAATGAATAGGTGCCTCCCACAGAGAAACCTATTCACTGTCAGAGTGAAGAGACTTCTGTCTTTTGATTTTGTCCAGAGAACCTGCAACACCCCTTGGGAATTTAGCTGAACATCTTTTGCCAACATTTCAAAATTGGTGCATGCATTTCATTTGGAGAGCTATGGTAATGTTATTTTATTTTATTTTTTCTCTGATTCACATTTTGTTAGTGTTGAGTATTAGAAGATGATGGAGTGAATGACTTGACCGCTAGAAACCTATGTTCCTTCCTGCATGGTAAAGTGGCATTTCTTTTATATTTATATTTATACACACATATGTATGTATATGTAGTTTATTTATGTATATTTTATATCACTGTTCATTTTTGTACAGTGTTTGCTTTCTTCTCTCAGGTGTACTCCCTATAAAATTTCCACCACCAATTCGCCAATGCACCATCACCATAGTCCCAGTGTTCTTCTCTCCACTGTTTTGATCTCCCCCCTTACCCTCCCCTGTGGAATGTCTTTGATTTATAGTTGCCTATTAATTTTGGTTTTTGGTTTATTGTTATTTTTTTCCCAAAGGGTGGCATTACTTTACTCAAGTTTTTTTGGGGGGGTATTGGAAAGGAGAATCTGATTTTTAAAGAAATTTCAAGATATTAAGGGGGAAGAGCAGATTCAAAAATGAATCCACAAGGACTTATTTTTTCTTTTGTTTTTCTACATTTTATATATTTTTATTATGTATGATAAATAATATTGTATTCATGATAAATTAGTTAACTTTCACTTAACTGGAGCTTTCAGATTTTCTGTGATTTTAGTATACAACACTTTTATGTAAATTAAGTTGAGAAAGCAGTGGCTGTCACTGTGTATACAGGTAGTTAGAGATCGTACGGGTTGTGAATCATGCTTTACTTGGGAAAGAGGAAAAACAGGAATGGCTTAGAAATAATCGCTAACATTTACCTTTTGCTTCAGCTACAACTGATTTAACCAGTATTGGATCAGGAAATTTTCTTATTTTCTTTTAATCCAGTAAATGCAGTAAACAGTGTATGAGTTTGGAAATAAACTCACTGGTAACCAACATTTTCGAATTAACTATGTACTAGATTCTTTACATGTATAAATTCATTTAATTATCATAAACCATGAAAGTAAGTGCTATTATATTTATTTTATAAGTTGGGAAACTGAAGTACAGAGAAGTTAAATTACCTGTGCAAAGTTATACAGGTAGCTCATTTGGGATTTAAGCACAGGCAGTCAGGCTTCAGAATCTATGACTTTTTTTTTTTTTTAATAGAGGCATGTTTTATTTATTTATTTGTTTGTTTTTGTTTATACATGCACTGGGTACAGTCAGAAGCGCGGGAGGGTGAGAGAATTCACCAGAGCCAGAGCGGGGAGCAGAGCAGGCAGAAGGACCGAATTACACTGCTGAGGGGAGCAGCGGGCGGCAGGAGAGGTCTGCGTGCCATGTGGGACCCTCCTCTGGTGGCCGGGGAGCAGCTGGGGATCGAACTGGCGCCGCGGAGGCCGCGGGCAGCTTCGCAACCCAGCGCTCAACCGCTGCGCCACCGGGGAGGCCCCAGAATCTATGACTTTTAATCACTGCCCTAAACTAGCTCTCTGAAAGACATTTAACAAAGTCTACCTTGATATTTTGTGAACAAAATAGAAAAATGTGCATTGACTGATGATATAATTTATGGATTTATAACTGATTGGATGCCTATATCCAAAATGTACCTGGATAACCTAAGGTAAGGTTCTAGAATGCTACAGTGACTTGTAAGAATATCGATAACCTGGTCATTAAATTTATAGATGACATGAAGTGAGATAATAAATATATAGAATGAAAAATTAATATAGTTGTGAGACCTAGCTATATCCCATACTAAGTAAATCACAATTTCTCTGGATGCAGCTTGAGAGTCAATATATTTAAGGTTTCCAACATGATTCCAATGCAGCCCCAGTTAGAAGCACTATTCTAGAAATATGGATCAACTCCAACATGATCAAAACAATTGATCATGTAAATGGAAAAGATATTTTTTAAGAATGAAGTTTGCTCAACTAGTCAGAGCATGCTTGGAATTTGGAAGAAATGCAGAGAGAGCTTTAAGATGCTTTCATTGGAGAGTGACCAGCATGGTCCAAGTACATTGAGCATTTTGTCAAGGAGAAGAGCTCCTTAGAAGTTTTATTATAACATTTGAATTATAGTTTTTCAATAAGTATTTCAGGTGAAATTAAGAGTAGGGGATGGGATTTTCACAAGAAGAAAGGTTTTCATTAGAAAGAACGTCCCACTTAAAACTGTTTGAAGATGGAGGGATTCGTTTTTTGGATATTGTACATGTCCCTCATTGGTGATGTTCAGTCAAAAGAAAGAATGCCATGAAAGTATGTGGTAAAGGAGATAAGGATTGTTTATTGATAGATAGTTAAAGAAGAGGATCTTCTGGGCCTCCCCGGTGGCACAGCGGTTGAGCGCTGGGCTGCGAAGCTCCCCGCAGCCTCTGCAGCGCCGGCTCAATCCCTGGCTGCTGGTGAGGGTCCCACATGGCGTGCAGACCTCTCCTGCCATGCCTGCTGCTCCCCTCAGCAGTGTACTTCGTCAGTCTGCCTGTTCTGCTCCCCACTCTGGCTCTGGTGGATTCTCTCACCCTCCTGCACTTCTGACGGTACTCAGTGCTTGTATAAATAAATAAATAATCTTAAAAAAAAAAAAAAAGAAAGAAGAGAATCTTCTTAGGTCTTAGATGATTATATGAGTGCATTAAATTAATAAGATGACCACTTGTTTATTACATTAATTTTGTATCTAAGAGAAGCAGCAGAGCACAGTGGTAATGGGAGCAGTTTTGGTGGTGCAAAACCCAGTTCTACCATAACTTAGCTGCATGACCATAGGCAAATTATTTTACCTTTCAAGTATTAGTTTCCTCATCTGTAAAACAAGAACAAAAATAGACTCCACTGCATGGAATTGTTGTAAAGATTAAGGAAGAGTAATGTATATAAATTTTCTTGTGTGTAAGTTGATGGTAAATGGCAGAATGATATAATTAACCATAATAAAAACTATAAGCTTGCCAATGATAACTTATGGTTTGGCATGTGGTAAATATTCATTTAATAAATGTAACAAATTATTTTTATTTTTTAAAATATTTATTTATGCATACAAGAACTGGGGTGTAGATCAGAGATTGGGGTGTGAGAGGATTTACCAGAGATGGAGTGGGGAGCAAAACAAGCAGATCTTCTGAAATACACTGCTGAGGGGAGCAGTGGGCGAGACAGGAGAGGTGTACTGCACCATGTGGGATAGCTCTCTAATCAGGGATTTGGATCAAACTCATGCCTCAATGCCTGGCAATAGCTTGATAGCACTGAGGCTTTAACCCCTGTGCTTCCAAGAATAAATTCTACAAATTATTTTTAAATTACGTTTTCCTATTATAACTATCTTCCAGTATAATGTAGAATCTGAGAGATAAAACCCAAAACATGTAAATACAGGGAACCTTATTGCTTTTAATGCCTTATCCACTTCCATTTATTATTTCTTTTGATCTTTGTTATAACTATAGGAAATAGATAAAGTAGTATTTTTTTATTGTACTGGTAATAATTTGGTATCAATATAAAGATAAATTACTTGTCAAAGAAAGGAGAATCAGAAGTTGAACTGAGACTTGATCTCCCCCACTCAACAGTTTTCTTACATCACACTAGCTTCTTTTCCCAATTCACTGGGCAATCAAGCTTCAATATTTGCATTTAAAAAAGAACTTATCAGTAGACTACACACAATGGGATGAAATTTAGAAATAAAGGAGAGATGTGAAAAGGGAATGTTATCAATGAGTTGCATTTAGGGATAGTTTTAAAGTTTTCTGTTGATTGAAAGACAGTTGTTAAATAAGGTTGGAATAATTATTAAATGCTCAACTAGTTGCCTTAGCACATTTTATAGTCTCTGACTACTCAAAGGGCTTTCTATGTAACATAATCAACTCCTTTAAATACTTCATATTAAAGTACAGACATTTTTGGTATGATATAGCAAATACAGCATATATGAACACTTTGGTGGTTCCATGAGTTGGAGTAGGAGACTAATGTTTGTGTTTTTAATTTTATTAATCAAAATAACTAAAAAGTATCTGCAAAATGGATGAAGAAAATATATACTATCATTTATTAATTTGACAAAGTTGTAAGTTCCTTCAAAACAAGTATAAAACAAAAGATTTTATGAAATTATTTTGCATACTCTTATTTCAATAAATATAGATTATAAGTATAGATGAGTCAGCTAAAATAATTTTTTCACCTAATCAGAACTTTTAGTTATTAGCTGTAATTGCCTAATCATTCTTTTTGCTGACCAAGTTATAATGCATTTTCCCTTATCACATCTGAATGTATTTATAAAATGTAAAAAGTAAAATAAGTAAGGTATATGCAAGTAGCAAACTCATTAACCATATTTAATCATTTCTGCAACCAAACACTATATGTGTTCTGTAGTCTGTTATTATACTTATACCTACATATGTTAATTATTTTTATCTTTCTCTCCTAACTGAATTGTGAGTATCTTGAGGATAGGGACTATGTCCTAATTCTTTAAATATGTGGTTCTCAATATAACTCATAGTAAATGCTTTTCTTAAAACACTGGCTAAAGGATAAGCCGCTAAAATACAGAATCTATGAGTAATTGTACAAACTTGATAAATTATTTGCTGATGATGCTCATGAAAAGATTTTTCTCAACTAGAACTACATGAGATACCATTATTCTTACCTATCAGATAGAGCTCGAACTTTAAGATAATACAATGCCTTAGAAAATATATGGGCATAGGTCCACTCATAAATTTATCAATGGAGTTTAAATCAGTTTGTGTGATTATTGGCTATGTGGTGATAACTATCAAAACTTAAAAATACATATCTTTTGACCTACAATTGTGTTACCCCAGGTTTTAGTCATCATATATGCTGTATGTATATTTAAAAACACATAGAGGAGTACATTTTCTTGCATGTTTATATACATACACATGTAGGATTTTATTGTAATATTATTTGAAGTAGGAAAAAATACCCAGTGAAAGGTAATGGCCATAATTATGGTTCATTCCTGCTCTGTGATATTATCTTAGTCAATTTGGGCTGCTCTAACAAAGTATCACAGACTAGGTGGCTTATCAAAAAACAGAAATTTATTTCTCACAGTTATGGAGGCTGGAAGTCGGGAATCAAGGTGCCAACACAGTCAAGTGAGTATCCATATCTGCATCACAAACTTCTCAATGAATCCTCAAATGGCTGGGGATATCTGTGGTGTGTCTTTTATAAAAGGTCAATAATACCATTCATGAGGGCTCAACCCTCATGCCCTAAGCATGTCCCTAACACCATACCTCCTAATACTATAATATTGGATATTAGAGTTTCAGCATATGAATTGGTGGCAGGAGAGACCATAGACATTCAGGTCATAACATATATTGTGCAATAATTTAAAATAATAAACATCTCAAAAAATTGACTTGGAATTATCTACAAATAAAATAAGTAATATGTAGAACAAAGTATATGTTTTATATAAAAGATACATGTATTGGTGTGTTTATATGTGTGTACACATGTACAGAGAGAGAGAGGGAGAAAGGGAGAAGTGGGAGAAGAGGAAAAGCAATATAGAAAGAAGGGATACATAAATTTCATAGGGCATCTGGGGACTGAGTTCAAAGTAGAATTACTTTTAAGTATGTAGACTTTGTATTCTTTGAAGTAAGACTTTTATTTACCTATTATACTCTTTTGTATTTTCTTTTTTAACATACTTATGGCAGATTTAGTCATATAAAAAATAAAAGATGAAAAAAGTGGAGGGGAAAATACAAGACATGTGATTTGATCAAAAGTTATCACAGTGAGAGCTCATAGTGTTGCCAGAAGATGACTTCATGATTTCTACCTAGTTGATGCTGGCAGTTTGGGGGGGGGTGGGGGAGGTGAAGGGGGTGATGGAAAATGTGGAGCAGAAGCCATTTCACCAGGTAATTGTAGGAGGATTGAGCCTTTTGTTCTTTGTCTTCCTAATTTTTCGATCCATACAAGTTCAGTGTGAAAAGTTGGTGTGTGGTAAAGGTCCCGAGTAGGTGTTGCAATGACTGTCTATGGTCATTCCTCATTTATAACCTTAGCCTGTCTGATGGTGTGTGTTTTTCTTTCCAGAACTTGCTGGATATACACTACTCAAAGTATTCACATTTGTACACAATCAGTTAAGTATCCCTCTCATAAAATACTTTTACTTGTCTTATTTTTGATTGACTACATAAAACACCAGGACCTTAGGGGAACTTCAGCATTGTGAATTGAAAACTTACAATGTATGTTGATATAAGTTATACTATTGTATATAAAAATAAGGAAAAAAGACCAAAACTACATTAAAATAATTGTAAGGCATACTTTAAATCTATAAACATGACAGCATTGAGTGTTACACTGAGTTTGCCCTGTTATGCAGTGAGTTTATTTTCTAATCTCTTACATTTATTTAATTCTCTGAGAAACTCATAACATTGGGTGTTGACCTAGTGCTTATACTCTATAAATTTCTGCCTTTCTCTGATCTTAAAAATGATGGCAGAAATAGAAGAATAAGTGCAAAGAAGTATCAGGAGTTACCCATTTGAGGGATTATGATACCTAAACTATAAGGAATGAATATTTTACAGAAGGAGAGAGATCCTGATTTAAATAAGATTCTTTCCTTTAATAGGTATTACATCTTTGCGTAAAGATTAACACCAGAGAGTGGTCTGCTTATGGTGTGCCTGAGGGTGGGACAGCTATGCAGAACTCTCAGTAACCAGAATTTTAGCAGAACAGGCTCTTGCAGAGCCAGTAGATTAGTTTCCAGGGATCTTCCCAGTCCCTGGTATACTTTAGAATCAGTTGAGGAACTTTTAAGTAGCACTGATGTCCAGGTTCCACTCTGATCGATAAAATTAGAATTGCTGAATTTGGTGTTTTTAAAAGCTCTTCATTTTCTTCTAAAACTACCTATGAGAATTCCTGGTTAAATAGTAGGTGGTGCTCTGCTGTGCAGGTGATGGAGAATTTGTTAAAGCAGCACCACGAATGAGAGAAGGAATTGTTAAAAGTGAGATAATAGAGCACAGTGGCAAAGAGTTTGTGATTTGGCATCAAGTAGCCCCAGATTCAAACCCAAACCTCACTCTTATGAACTGCATGAGAAACCACTATAAAAACTTCAGTTTTTGCATATGTAAAACATCGTGATTTGAAAAATAAAAGCAGAGGTATTGCTTTCTGAGTTTGCAGGCTTGGCTAACAATTGTTTTTGCAAAATAGGAACATAAACCATCTTAGCTAGTGACTCCTATAATAAAGTCTGAGTTACATTTTTACAGTGAAAAAGAAAAAAAATGTCCCTGTAGATCTAGTTTATAAGTTTCAGTGCCTTAGGATATGCTGGCCTTTGTGGAAAATTGGTGCATGACAGAGATTCTTTCAAACAATTATTTTTTTTTGTTTTATGTTTCTCTTTTATCTTGTTACCATCTTTTTCTTTGTAACATAAGAATTTTTCTATTTCTTCATATAAAATCTCTTATCTATAACTTCCTTTCTTAACTATTCAGTCATTAATTCATTCAAGTGTTCATTTAGTAATATTTACTGGATTTTTTAATCAATGCAAACACTGTGGTCAATTTGCAAATGAACCATATTTCAAAATTGATTTGTAAGTTAACTACTGGTTTTGAAGCATTTTCTATAGATTTAATATTTTAAATTAGGCCTATGCTTCCAGTTAACTAGGCACTGGAGGGTGAGAATATCTAAAAAGAAGAAGAACACACTATTTCCACAGGAAGAAACAAAATTTATACTTGTAATAGAATTTAGTAAAAAAGAAAAAAGGTGGCAGGAGGTAGGACCTAAAAATCAAGATGTATATTAAAATGTGTCCATCATGGAAAGGTCAACATTTTACTCCTTTTCCAGAATGACTTTACATTGCGATCAACTCTTCTTGGGTACTAGGTGAGTAAGGAAAGAGGCCATTTAAAAGTACTTTATGGGTGGAGTCTCCCTGGTGGTGCAAGGGGTTAAGACACAACCTATGAAGCTATCCTCAGCCTCTGCAGCACCAGTTTGATCCCCGGCCAGGGAGCTCCCACATGGCACAGCAGACCTCTCCTGACTCTCCCGCTGCTCCTCTTAGCAGTGTATTTCATCTATCTGCCTGTTCCATTCCCCTCTCTGTCTCTGGTGAATCCTCCCACCCCACCCCAGTTCTTCTATGCATAAATAAATAAATCTTTAAAAAAAACGTACTTTGTGGGTGGCAATCATGAGACTTATCAAAATGGTACACTCTTAAGAGTTATTAGTAATTATACCAGGACCAAGGAATAACCTCAGATTGCCTCATAGTGGGATGTGGGTCACTCTGATGATGGGGTGGTTGATCTTCCAGTGAAAATGTTAAATATGTTGAAAAAGAATCCAGATATATTTAGATCTGACAATTTAGAATTAACAATTAAAGCAGTCCTAATCTTGGGATATTATGGCATTTGAGCTTTCCTGATTGCTAATAGTTACATGATTCTTGTAATTGGGAAATTGAAGAAGAAAGTATTTCATATAAGCTTTATGCAACCTGAAAGCTTACAATGAAACTAGGTAAGAGGCTGTACTAGTTAATATATCACTAAATTTAAAAATGCAGTTTTCACTCTTGGTTTTTAGTCAGATTTTGTCCCTGTAAGTCTTAAAAATGAAGAGAGGTTTCCAACTATTTACAGATTCTGTTTCTAAAACCATTTTGCACTCATAAGATTGTTTCCATGGAACCTCCAACTAGATTGGGTCCACCTCCAGCTGTCTCAAATGGTGTTTAATCACCAGGAAAGTTCTCTTGATTATCAGTGATGTTTGCTTGATTAATTCAGCTCTAGCTGTGTTGTCTTCTTTACCTATGTCTTTCAGCATGTCCTAGAAAATTAAATGTTTCCACTGGGGATTTTCAGGAAATTTGAACTAAAAAGAAATCAACTTCCCTTTTATTGAGTATAAAAAAGTATTTTTATTAGTTTTTTCTAATCCACTTTGATTCCAGATATGAAGTGCATATTCTTCAATGTCATGTTTTAACTCCATTATGTCATTAGAATTTAACCTACTCTGTAAATATGTACTCTAAAATATAAACTATTTGAATCGTTTTAGAAGACATTACCTTGGGGGCTAGGTTTAAAAGATTTTTTAAAAGTATTTGTGCTATCTCTGTAATAATTTTTAATAGTTTCCTTACCTAGTATTTTATCAAAAATTCATAAATGGGCTTTAAAATGATAAACACATAAAATGACATTACTGTTTATTTGAAGAGTATTTCCACATTGAGTTCTATCACTAATGTTTTAAATTAGTTTTTCTTTCTGTCCTAAAGTCCTTTTAATTGAGAGTTTACAAATCTCATCTTTAGCAATTAAAGACTAAAATTTGCTAACCAGTATTAAGATTTCTGATGACATAAGTTCTTCAGGAAGAAAGTGCAATGTTGACACATACACAATACACAATAGTATACTTAATACAAAAGTTATAGAATTGAACTTTAGGTGGTGAACTTGATGTAGTAAATACACATGTTGATTTTGAATGATACACATCTGAAACTTATATAATGCTAGAATGCAATGTTACTTCAATAAAAAAGTTATTGTTAGATATCTATACATATCATAATGCTGTTTTGTTTTGAACCAAAAATATTAAAAAGATAAAATTTTAAGACCCAAACTTTACTTGTGCAGATTTTTCTCATTGTCTGCTCCCTTTCATATACAAGAAGTCATGGCAGTGGAAAGAACTATAGATGACAGTTGGGTTTTATGGGCTCACATCTTGAGGCTGTCACTAGTTGACTTTGAGGCCTTGAGTAAGTCAAGCTACTTTTTGGACTTCAAAGACCTTAGCTCCAAATTGAGAGATATGGACTAGATTTTTGTTGGTCTATTTTATTACATTTCTATTCTTTTTTTTTTTTTTTAAAGATTGATTTATTTATTTATACAAGCACTGGGTACAGTCAGAAGCGCGGGAGGGTGAGAGAATTCACCAGAGCCAGAGTGGGGAGCAGAGCAGGCAGAAGGACCGAAGTACACTGCTGAGGGGAGCAGCGGGCGGCAGGAGAGGTCTGCGTGCTATGTGGGACCCTCCTCTGGTGGCCGGGGAGCAGCCGGGGATCGAACCGGCGCTGCAGAGGCTGCGGGCAGCTTTGCAACCCAGCGCTCAACCGCTGTGCCACCGGGGAGGCCCTACATTTCTGTTCTTTAAGAAGCACTTAAGCTAGAAAATTCTAGGGAAAACCTCAGGATATTTTTATGCAATTTCATCTCATGGCCACATTTTTATCCTTCACATAAATTTTGAGGATTGACTGCATTCATCATTTAATAAAGAAAAATTTGTAAGATGTTCTTAGTTTTTCCAGAATTAGTTGTGCTACTACTATGAATTAAATGAGAGATTATTATTGAGCTAACTATGTTGCAAAGGTTTAGTCATGTGTATTTTATTCAGGAAAATTTCTCAGATTTTTGTCTGAAAGAGTTAAAATCTGATAAAAGGGCAGTTGCTTTCTGAGAATAGAGATGAGCTGCCTCTGCTGTAAGATTCAAGGCATTTCTCTGAATGATGCTCTTCAGAAATGTCTTCAAGTGCCCATATTGTTTGTTATCATCAATATGCATGCATTTTACTACTGGATACCCTTTTTATAGACTTCACAAAAATGCCCCAGTGATGTGATTAGTCACCCAGTGAAAACCTGCTGGCTCCAAGCTAGTCTCAGCATCTGCTCATAAGTAAGATTTCCTCAATGTTCAAAATAAATCTTTTCAGTCTCTTTATGGTGGCTTTGATGTGCTCCATATGGCTTAAATATGTAAAATTTAGGTGTCACATGATTTTTCCATGGTGGTTATTAAAAACAGTTATTTGGACATGTTCATTGGTTACATTTTTAATCATATAATTCCCAATTTATCCCTATATGTAATTCTAAATTTATAAAAATAAAACATGTGTCTAAGCAAAAAGGCCGTGATTATAGCCTTCTTATGTAGATTTTACATATATGTATATTATACATTTTGGGTAGTGAGCATTACTGCTGTTTCCCATGGTTAATCCTTAAAAGGTCAGACAGTCATTTCATGTATATATAACTCTATGTATATATAATAGCAATTATATATGTATATTTATGAGAAGTATATGTGCACATATATAGAAATTATATACATTTCAGATATTATTTTCCCATTTATATAGGACCTTTCCCAAGTGTTTCATTATAAAAAAGTTCATGCTATAGGATCCTAATATTGCATAGTTTACATATTCCTCTTGAAAGTTCTGTAAACCAGGAATTAAATCATTAGTATTTTATATTATTTGGAGTGTTATTTTTTGAAAGATAAAATTTAAGGATCATTAAAATAAGAATTTATTATGTTACATTTTGAATTTATAAAAATAATAAGGTCATACAATTATCTGATGTTACCTTTTTGCTGCTGCACTCAAATCATCTTTCAAGGAAGCAGTGATCTACTTTTTTTTTTTTTTTTTTTTAGCAGTGATCTACTTTTAATGTTGAAAATTTGTTTGTCTCAGTTGAACTGATCACTGTAGTCCAGACGGTCCACAAAATACATATATAAAATTGGGCCTCCCTGGTGACGCAAGGGGTTAAGCACTGCCCTATGAAGCAATCTGCAGCCTCTGCAGCAAGAGTTTGATTCCAGACGAGCCAGAGAGCAACCCACATGCAAAGCAGACCTCCCCTGTCTCTCCCACTGCTCCCCTCAGCAGTGTATTTCAGTCAGTCTGTCTGTTCTGTTCCCCACTCTGTATCTGGTGAATCCTCTCACCCCCCCGCATCTCTGGCCTATACCCCAGCTCTTGTATGCATAAATAAATAAATCTTTTAAAAAACTACATGTATAAAATTCTACCCGCACTGAAGCATTAATATCCCAAGATGAAGCAATATCTTGGAAAGATGTGGGTCCTGGACTCCTTTCTTCATTAACTGGTTCAATGTATAGTCAGTATCTGATTGGGCTACTTATTCAGCCTCTCTGTGGTTTTAAGTTCCTCCTCCTTAAAACAAGGAAAATGCTATCTGCTGTATAAAACTTACAGAGGTGCTCTGAGAGTATGTGAGGTTATGTCTATGAAAGATAATTGTAAAGAGCAATTATGTCCTCCTCATCATCACTGATAGTCACTCATTAAGTAAACAGTGTAGCCCATAATTTTCTGGCTATTTTGTGTTACAGATACTGAACTTTGCCATCATGACATAATGGAGGTTTAGAATAGGAGTGCTAAAGGGTGACTTGTAGTAAAATTACTAAACCACCACCACATTCTACTGGAGTCTTACCATGAGCCAACCACGATGCTAAGTACTTTAGACATAAAATCACATTCAATATTTAAAATGTTGCTGCAATATAGGTACTAACACTCCCATATTCTGCGAGCAATAGAAGTCCCAAGGGTCGCTGCCCTTATGTCACTCAGCGAGTAAATAGAAGACACAGGAATGTATTTCCAGACTTGTCTAGCAGCATTATTCAATCAAATCTTTGAATGAGGCAAAGAGGAACAATATCTCAGAGAGAATATGGATAAGTACAAGACATGTATTAAGAAGATGAAAGGAGGTACAAGTGGTCTCCTACTTCTAAGACCCCAAGTAATGGCAACTGATGTACGGGTAATGAATAGACAAGAGATTTTAATGATGGAAAAGACAGAATACCAAAGATGACTTTCCACATCATTCCTTCTTTTTCACTGGTATATTACACTTGTAAAGGAAGCTGAACAGGTTAATCTGGGGAGAGGGCTTGAAATGACAAATATCCATAAGAATAGAAAAGTGAGAACTACAACTTTAGGGAGATAAGTAGAAGCTATGGCTATAAAATTTCATTCTAAGAACACTGCATTTTTTCCTGTTAGGTAGTGAGGTAGTGTGCTCATATCTAGATTATCCTCCTTTCATTTTTTAAACATTTATACCTGTGTAAAGATTTATATACATTTAGAAGAATCTGGGATTCTTTATCTGAAATATTTCTTCAAATTGGAGCATAGTCATTGCTATAAACTATTTATTTTTTTCAGCATTTCTCAAACAATTTGCATAGTAACTTCTTGCTAAATTTTTGTGCTTCCAGTTGTCGGTTTTGCACCATTTCTTGTCAATTTCACACTGCAAAGCTGTGTGAAACTGACAGAGCTAGAGAAATAGAGAACATTGTGACTACATACCAAAAATACATTGTGTAAAAACCCAACATCTTATCTTTATAGCATCTAGACAAAAATCCTAAAATGACCTTCTTGTGTGTGTGTGTGTGTGTATTATCTCAAAAGAAAAAAATATACATATATACAAACATACATTCATGTATGTGGTAGACAATTTTAAGGTAAATCTTGCCTTTGTTATTTACTATTCAAATTATGTCACAAGGAAATGTAGTTAAAGCAGTATTGCATTTCTGTCTAACCTTTTCACTGAAAGTCTACAACTCTCCTAGACTAATTTAACTTGACATTTCTAAATACTTAGGTGTTTAGAAATTAGATTTGATTGAACTGTGTACACTGAACCTTTAATCACAGATGCCTTTTTTCCTTGCTAAACTGAAATTTTGAAAAAATATGCAGTTCCTGATATGATGGTGAAATTAAATATGCATTTTATGAATTTAATTATTATTGCATAATTTCTATAGACATATGGTAGTTATTAATTCACTGTAATGATCATTTTTTACATATGTAGTGAAAATTTCCCCATTATATTTGTGTAATATAGTTACCAATGGTGGCATAAGTTTAGAATTCATTTTCAAAATATATATTGGCCATTAAATAAGCTTATATTAAGGGAAAAATATTAATGGTTCAATTTCTTATATGAAGAATTTAAAATTCTTATATGAAGAATTTTCTATAAAATTAATTAACTCATGTGTGCAAGCACCCTTTGATGTATCTAGGACAGTAAATACAGTCTCTTCCTAACTTCCCAACTACTGTCTAGAGAGGGTTGTTATTAGAATTTCCTTTAAAGGTTAATCAAGATAATTATTGATCTCCAGTTATTTCATCGGAGAGAACTTCTACTTCAATACTTCTATTCTGAAAAGCAATACCACCTCCTCATCTGCTGGTTTGAAATAGAATTGTGTATGGATAATAGTTATTAGATATGATTTCTAATATTATACATATGCTGAATTAATTCATATGAATTATTTTCTGTACATTAAACCATTATAAATAATTTTCTGACATGTTTGCTAATGTTTTCAAGGTTTATTTCTTAATGGGTCAAATTATAGAGTAATGCTGCCATGGTACATGTCTCTGGAAGAATTTACACAGCCAAATATTTTTTGAGAACCAATTCAATGTGGCCTTTAAACAATTCCATACCATACTGTAGATTTTGTTCTTTTTTCTTTTATTTAATATATTTTTACATCATTCTTCAATTTTATACAATGCATGCTTTATCATCTTGGGAATAGTCCCCCTGAAATTCTCACCACCAATTCATCCGTGCACCATCACCATAGTCCCTTGTGATCTTCCCACTAGATTTTGTTCTTGATAACCATATTATCTTTTGTCCTTTATTCCATTTTCTAATGACTTTATATTGCTTCTTTTTTATTTTACTGAGTCAAGATTATACTGTTAATACAAGGTTATACTATTTTTTTACATGATGGAAAAACAATGTTATTTATGAGTCCTTGAATTTTTCAATTTATTGTTTTGGTCCAAATTGATAAGCAAGCAAAGAAATCTAACCTAACTAATATGTTAAGGACATAGAGTGTTTTTAGTGGGTGATATAGATCATTTGCAAAATATATTCACAACATAGATATAGCTTGAAAAAAATCACACTTCTGTATACCCACTACCTGAAGCAATAACTACATTAGGTGTCCTTATTTTTCCATACTACTGGAAGTAATTCTTTTCTGGTTAATTATTCCCTTGCTTTTTACCACTAAATTTGTATGTCTTCAGAATATGTTTAACTTTTGCCTACTATTACATAATCTTTCATTAACATAACTTTTGATTCAAATTTTTGACATCTATCTGTATTTCAGTTTCAGTCTTGTTTTATATTCTTTATAACTCATACTCCAATTTATTTGTATATTAAATTGATGATATATATCTTTATTAATTTGATTATAATGAGTCATATTTTGAAAACTTATGTGTGTACTAATGTATAGATTTCTCTCTGTTATATAATAACCTCCAATGGGACATATCCTCTCTAGGAAGTGAAATTTAGAACATTAACAGATGTATATGTTCAAACTAATGTGGTAATTTACATCTGTTTTGTTCATGCTGTAGCCCTAGAATAATGTCACATGCATAGTAACTAGTCAATTAATATATTTTAATGAATGAATGAATGCCTAAATATTTCCTTAAGTTGAGGTAACAATTTACATTCTTACCAACAGCAGGTAAAGGTTCTGTTGTGTCACATCCTTGGCAACACTTGAGACTGATTTTTTTTCAATTGTTGACAATCAGGTAGTTGTGAAATGTTATCTCATTGGGGAATTAATTTGCATATTTCTGATAACTAATGAGGTTGAGCATCTTTTCGTGTTTATTGGTCATTTGTTTTTCTTTCTGTGAAATTCTTCCTCATATCAGTACATTTTTGAGTCATTATTTGTACCAATTATTTTTAAAGTATTGATACTAATTCCTTTTTAGTTTTCTATGCTATAGATATATCCTTAGTTTATTGCTTGAGTTTTCATTGTTTTTAGATGTCACTTCATAGAATTAATCATTAATTTTAATACTATTGCTTTTATGATGTATGCTTTTGAACTCTTTTAAGATGTATTCTTACCCTAAGTTCATACAAATCCTAAATATATTAATCTACAAGTACTGTATCTAGCTTTAAAACTTTCTTCTACCTATAATTATTTTAACACAATCAATTATATACTATTTTCTTTCTTCTATATAATTAATTGTTCCAGAGTATTTTAGTAAATATTTTCTTCTCTCCACCTGTATTCAGTACCCTTTGTTTTAAAAATCAAGTTTGTTTCTGAACTCTATTCTGTTCTGTTGTTTGTCTGTCTTTACCAACCCCATACTGTCTTAATATCTGTAGAGTTAGAAAGTCTTTATAGTTGTATCAAACACTTTTTCCCTCTTTTGCTTTCAGGAATGATGTCTATCTTAGCTTTTGCTCTTCTGTACAAATGTTGAGTCTCCTTATATAAGAGCATTGACAACTGCTCCATTAATTTTTATCTTCATTATAGTCTATAAAGTTTTATAATTTTCATTAAAAGTGGATGGAACATCTTTTGTTAAATACACTTTATTTTTAAACAAAAATGTACTCATTTCTTTGCTTTATTAAAAAAGGAACCTAGTTGTTGTCATTTATTTTTCTAGTTCCAGAATGTATATTAGGTTACCATCTCTCTTCAGCCATTGTATAACTTTAATTTTGGTTTTGAAGTGTTCAGATAGCAGTTATTTCCTAAGACAAGTTAAAAATTTCAGCACCCCATGTAAACAGTGACAGTGTTGTCTTAGAGGTCCACAGTGTGTTAAGCTTCAGCATTCAGTGTGGTCAGTGACCGAGATCTTACATCAGATTCCCTTAAGAGGAACATATGTTTCTGAGACCAAAATGCTGAAGACATTTCTCTTTTGCCATTATGGGCTTCATACCAGCTTCTTTGTTTCAGCTTCTGCTGTGTTAAATATAGAACATAATCTCAATTGTTTTTGCTCTATGTGAATTTTGATATGTTAGTTTCAGTAGTTTAAAAAAATAAACTTGTCATCTGTTGAAACCTGGATTAATTGTACATTTTTTTTCATATTTATTTACTGTAAGAGAATTTGAATGATTTTTTGGGGGGATCATATTCGTTTTTGTTGTTTTTGTTTTTGTTGCTATTTTTTAGGGTCCTGCTTGAAGTAATGGTGAAATTGCACAGGTTTGGGGGTTTAGAGAGGGGGAGGTGATAGTGGCCAAAGGGTTCATATTTGGGAAACTAGAGAGTGACTCAAGGGCTAGGGATAATGACCCTAAAGTTTGGGGTGGTCAGTATGGTACATGAAAGTGACCCACCCTAATATCCAGAATATAATCACCCGTATAGAAAAAAATTAAAATACACAAACATACCATATGCATGCACATAAGAAGAGATCATTAGTCTAAGGAGACCCCCCAACCACAGAATGATTCATGGATATATAGGTTGTAACACAGTAATATACAAAGGATGAATAAATTTGAACCTTCTAATAACATAATCTCATTTCTGTTATTGTGTGAATCTGTGATTGATTACCTTTAAAATAAAACAGTAGTTTGTAAAGAAACAATATATGCAAGTATTCATTTAAAAGCCAGGCATTCAAAATTCTCAATGTTTATTTTGTTAATATAGTGTGTAATGACATGTAAAAGTACATTTAAGTATAATTCAAAGTACAGATGTTAGAGTTGTTCTATAAAAGAAGGAATGTATGTTTATCTTTTGATCATAAAGTGAGGAAAATGCTTTTAAGATCCACTATTCACAAGCAGTGAAGCTAAAATTCTCATTATTTTAGAGTTAATATAATGTGGATACAGTTTTAGATAAATGCATTCTGCATTAAAGAACAATACCCTTTGTGTTAATAATGATCATTCTTTAGATATGCTTATATTTTATATCATATTTTATTTAAAATATTACTAGAATAATGACATCTCATTAATTCAACCTTTGCTAATTAGACATTATGAATGTCACTGGCTCAGCATAGCATAAACATTAGGCTTCCTGTCAAGAAGCCTATTTGCCAAGTAATTTAATAGCAAAAATAAGCCTTCAGATGGCAATATTAATCTCTCTAAGGAAAGGCTGCTTTCAAGTATTTTGATACCTTTACACAAATAATAACAACTCATGACAAATTTGATATTTTTTTAAAATTTATTCAGGAAACGTCCTTTGTAAACAAAATGTTAACTTGAAGTTCTGAATATTTGCAAAAGCTAAGTTTCTAATTTAATATAATCAATTATTTTATTGTATTGGTTTTACTTGAATATTTCCTTAGTCTGAATTTCCCAGGTGATAAGTACTAGAAAATTTTAATTTTTTGTGATTTTTTTCATAAAAGTTATATATTTTCATACATTAAATGACAGAAGTCTTCAATAGCTCATTAATATTTGGGGTACACAAACCAATTTGAAAATGAATGGAAACTGTAAGAGCCTTGATGCATTTCTTTGAAAATACTTGACCATGGAAAGGACAACTCTGTTTTATCACTTCTTACTGGATCAGATATCATAATCATAGAGACTCAGTTTGGTTCACTTGGCCTTATAGCTGTTGAGCATTCCCATGATGTGGCACTGAGCAGGGCACTCTCAGAGATGACACAGGCACTCTTGAGACACTAACCATCCATATTACTGTCTCAACTAACTCAGAGGGAATTATGTCAGAGGGAGACATGTCAACCTAATATGGAGGGCTAATAGAGTACTCTGTGCCAGAGTCTGTGACACCACAGATCAAGAACTTAGGTTCATTTAACTTAACAAAATAGATTATAAAGATTTTCATGTTTGATTAGTTTTGTCTCTAAAGCATAACATGAGAGAGAAATAAATGAATAAAGCCTAAGGTTTCATGAAAATTGATAGCCTGTATAAAATGGAGTCTTATCACTGTAGATTTTCTTCAGCAAGTTTGTTTGACAAGGTGTCAAGACTCCCTGTAGGTCAAAGCAAACTGTCATGTCATTTTGCTTGACTTTCCATATTCTTATGTTCACCACTCAGTCCCATTGTTTAAAATCTTTCCTGACATGACCAATTTTTATCAAGGAGTGTTATTTTATATGATATACATTCTAGAAGCTATATTGTAAGGAAAATTAAATGTTCTAATCTTACCTAAGGTAGGTAGGAAGGACTAGAATTATATAAGATTCTGACACTGTGAGTGGACCAAAGTTAATGTTTATGAATCAAGCAAGAAACAGAAACATACAGTTTAGTCTTTTAGGTAGCTCTTAGGGGCCTTCTAGTTCCATCTCTGACCCAAAGGGAGACATTCCTTTTATAATATTTATTGATTCAACCCATCATTCATATTTATCAAGCACTTGTTCTATGCCAAGTCCTGTTACGTAATGAAGATAGACGGTAAGTAAAACAGATTTGGGTCTTGCCTTCATGGAGTTTTCAGTGAAATGGGTAAGATAATTATTGATAAAATAATCACAAAAATATGTATATTTTACAGATACATAGGTATATGTAAAATGTAATGTATCTGTAAAATATACATATACCTAATGTATATGTAAAATGAGAGTAAATAGGGGCGATAATGGTTCTAGTTATGTAGGGGCTAATTGAGAATGAATATTAAATAGGAGCTAACTGGTTAGAGAAGCAAATGAACATTCGAAGCAAAGGGAGAGTATGGAAAGAACTAAAAGAAGGCTATGGTAGTTGGTGCTGAGAGAGAGGTAGATGGGTATTAGAAATGATGTTAAAGAGGTAGATATAGTTAAGACGTTAATTCTATATTTTCCAACCCATTCATGTTGTTTTCCACTTCTGAACATGCAATGGATTGGAAGGAAGGCAAAATTCATAGGGAAATCATTCTCAGAGCAATGTTTTCAAACTTTAATATGCATATGAGTCATTCAAGGGTTTTGCTGAAATGAAAGTTAATATTCACTATATCTGTGCTGGGAGCCTGAGAATCTGCACTTTTAACAATCTCTATGTGATTCCTGTGCTATATGTCTAAAGATCTCACTTTGATTAGTGATGGTGTAAGTGCTATTATATTACTGGTAGTAGAAATGGAGAAAAGGAGACAGAATGAAGAGACTAAGGAAGCAAAAGCAAAAGTGAAGAATTTAATGAGAAGGATGGTTATAGGAGAAGATATCAAGGGTGCTTCTAAGTTTCTGATTTGTATAACTCTGGTAATAATAACCACTGGTAATGGGAATGTATATCGTATGCCTTTCCCTCCAGTGTATTTTGGAAGTTCATGCCCTGATGATTGCACAGGTCCACAGTTAGTGAGGAATTTTGCCTCAGAGAGAATCATATGTCAAGGCTACCAATATCCTATGTAATTGAGACTTTGAACTTTAGTCTTTTTTTTATTTAAATATTTTATTTTATATAATTCTTACATCTTTTTTCATCTTTGCACAATGTATGCATTTTCATTTTGGTTATATTCCCCATACAATTGCATCCCCCCCTTATTTTGACTCTCGGCCTTCCCCCCCCCCCCAGTGTGTCTCTGGTTTATAGTTGCTTGTTGATTTTGATTTTGACTTTGTATTGATTAGTCTTTTTCCTGGTCTCTTATTTAGGTTTTCTAAATTCCTGCTATGAGTGAGACCATCCAGTATTTTTCTTTTTCTTTCTGACTTATTTCGCTGAGCATGATCCCTTCTAGCTCCATCCATGTTGCTGCAAACTGCATGTGTTTATCTTTTTTTGATTGCTGAGTAATATTCCATGGTGTATATGTACCACATCTTCTTGATCCAGTCATCTATTTTTGGTGAACTTTAGTCTTTACTATGATGCTGGAATGCTGGGATGAGTTAAGATTTTAGGGCTACTGGGATGTGATTAATTCATTTTGCATGCAAGAAGGACATGGATGTTGCAGGCCCAGAGGTGTTATGTTATGGACTGAATATGTATCCCCACAGGCATTTATTGAAACCCTAAGTCCCGCTGGTATTTGGTATTGATGGTATATAGAGGTGGGGGTCCTTGGGAGGTATTAAGAATATTGTATCATGTCTTTACTTATACAAATTGCTTGTATCAATCAGTATTTTGTCTTTGAGATGTATCTACCTCTAGTACATGTAACATTTAGGTTATTCCCATTTTTTTTGCTACTATAAGGAATATGGCAAAATAAATTCTTATATATATTTTGCTTTGCACATATGCAAGTTTTTTTAGGAAGACCTATTAATTGGGTGTGAAATCAGTCAAGTGGGTCTTGGTCAGCATGTGGAAAAAATGAAATGTCGTAGAATATATCACATGTAGTAATAATAAGTACCATTTCATGAAACTTTGCTTTGAGATCTGTAAACATACTGAAATTTTTCTGAGAAATCTAAGCACATTAAAATTCTGTTGGAAAGAAGTCAGTATAGCTGAAGTAAGTATGGGGTGTGGGGGGAATTGAAGAAAGAGTAAGATCTCTTTCATTAAAATGGAAGGGAATGAAATATAGGTTTGAGTGACAGTACATTTGTAGGTGAAAGAAAAAAATGTCTAGAGAGTTTTCTTTTGACATTTTGTTTTCTCTGTGAAATAATAGAAGTGATAATATGCTGGGAACTAGGAAACTAATAGGGTAGTTTTCTTGAAGAAAATGGAGAATATTTGAAGTTGCTACTGGAGAGAAAAGAAGTGAAAATTGATCAAGGAAATGTAAAAGTTAACTATGAAGTGGTGACAGATGGGAATTGAAGATGAGGAATTATAGTACTATCGGTGGGAAAAAGAATGCTTTTTAACCCTCAGCATTCAACAACCCAGAAGCAAAGAATATTGATAGTTGAATTAATCTAAGATTTGAGTTTTTCTGGACTTGTTGACCAAGATAGTGTATTAGTGGAGGTGTCATTGTCGATGAGAAAATGGTGGAATTGAAAGCAAAGAGGAGGATCAAGAACCAATCATTAAGAAGGAAGAAAGGGAAGAGAATGAAGATCTGTTTCAAGGGTCAAATGTCCAGAGGGCCAAATCAGACCCACTGCTTGTTTTTGTGTACCTTTTAGAACACAAACTCATGTATTTGTGGCTCCTTGTCCTCTGTAATCCTCTGTAGTCACATTGTGCTATAATGGCAGAGTTGAGTATTTGCAAAAGTAGTTCTGCAAAACTTAAAAATATTAATCTAGCTCTTTACAGATTGCTAAACCCTGGTTTAATTTATTTTCTTCATTTCTTCATCTTCTCATGAAGACTAGAGTGTCCAATAGAAGGGAGGATGGGGAAGTGAGGTAAGAGAGGACAAAGGGGCACAGTTTCCAAGAGTTGCCAAGGCCCAGAGTGATGTTATGGTAAGTGAGGTGAAACTGGGTCTCTGATGTTCAACAAATTTTTCCTCAGTTAAGGAACATGGGAGCATCAAATGGATTGCCACAATTGATGTTAAAATTGCATAGGATGATGATGGGTTTGGGGGTGGAGAGAAAAACAGTGAGCTCATACCAGTCTTGGAAACCAATCAACAAACAAAGCTTGACAAAACTTTGTAACCCAGATACAAGGAAGGACAGAAGGAAATATGACATATTCACATGAACTTTATGCAGAATGGGAAGGAATGGTGTGAGGGTGGAACAGGAACACTGGTGAGTCACTCTCAATCATGAGAGAATGAACAGTGCTCATTGAGACATCCATGGGAGTCATGTTGTCAGCAGAGAGGTAAGTTTCATTTGGAGGTAAAAGGTGGAGGAAGCCTTAAGGGCAAAAAATGAAGATAACAGAGAGATGGTTTTGTTTGTATGTTTTTTTTTTTTTTTACTATAGAATAGGAATTCTGGGATGAAACATAGAAGATTCTAGAGTGAGGTAAACTCTATGGGTTTTGGTCATAGGAGAAGAGGAACAGACAAGTACAGGAATGAGAGTAAAGAAAAGAATATACGTGGTAGGAAGTGGTAACACACAGGAGACCTGTATTCAATAAGGCCTGGAGTGTTTGCACCATGTGAAAACCTCAGCCAGGTGATCAGCAGGCCACAGTGGTAGTTAATGCTCAGGATTGCAACCAGGTGTTACCAGTTGATACAGGCTCTGGTGGGTGAGAAACTTCAGACTTCTTTGGTCTGACTCTATCATCACATGGCTGCTCAAGACAGAAACATCCCATTCACCTTCATCTACTTCCTGCATTTCTTTCCATTCATTCTTCACACTCCCCCTGGATATGCGGTTACGTTCTCCTAATAATGTTCTATCTTCCAGAATCCACCCCCAAAATTGTTTCCTTTTTTTGTTTCCAAAACAAACACAAAATCATTACAAAACCAAACATGATGACTGTAAAATTAATTCAGACAACACAGACGGCATAATAAAGAACGCAAAATTATCTCAAATTCTGCAACCTAGAGATTACTGC
The DNA here is from genome assembly GCF_964194135.1 of Talpa europaea. NCBI lineage: Eukaryota > Metazoa > Chordata > Mammalia > Eulipotyphla > Talpidae > Talpa > Talpa europaea. Next base: position 115,903,486 of record NC_140073.1, on the reverse strand, counting down.
TACTAACAAACATTTTGCTATATATATTCAGACATTGCAGAATTGCAGAGAAGCAATTCTTTTTTTTTTAATTTAGTGGGGCTTTATATGTGCTCTCTTAAAATTCATTATTTTCTAACAATATATCATGAAACTCTTGTATAAATAAATTCTTATCTAAGTCGTTTTTTAATGTAGGCTTAGTATTCTAGTCTAAATCTGTTATGGTTTTACTTAGTGCTCTATTATCCAATTCCATATTGTTAAATAAGGTTTATATTTATTTGCTATATATAATAATATAAGAAACATCCTTATATGAATGGCTTTCATAAAAGGTGTAGTGGCAGGAAGGGGCACTGAGCAGGTTTTCTAAAGACTTGCCCCAGCAAGTCTTTACTCTATCTGGGTTCTCTCCAGCGTTCTCTCTGCTTCTCTGCTCTTCCATTCATTCTGCTGCTTCTCTGCTTCTCTCTCGACTTCTCCTTCGGCTTCTGTTCGTTCTTGGCTTCTACTAGTGTCCCCGTGACACCGTCCTTAAAAGCACAGTCTCAGCCCAGGTGAATCCCATCTATCTCTGCCCACACCCTACTCCAGGTGCCCGCCATCAGGCATGTATTCAGGACCGCAAGGATCCATCATCTATCCTGATGGCGGGAGGGCAGAAAAGCCTGACATTTTTCCTTACCCTACAAAAGGCCATGGCATAATTTGAACTTGAAATTATTTTCTGGCTCTCTAGCCTGTAATCATCAAGATTAAGCCAAATCATTTAGCATAACAAAAAAAAAAGTCATTTGTAAACTGACCTACCTTATTCCATCCTGATTTCTCAATTCAGCCCAGGGTCCAGGATGTCCCAATAATGCCTCCATCACAGTGTATTATTGGTGTGTATTGACTTGTTCATCTTCACAGCTATACTTCAGATTCCTTCAGGAATGTGGTGCTTTATCTTCTGGAAAGAATTACATGTAATAATACTTGTTTGTGTGAAACACAGAATGATACATACATACTGGTAAATAGTCTTCCTTATTTTTCCCTTTCACTTTAAATAGTTTAATGAGTGTTCTCCTTTTTTTGTCTTAGATTATGTTTTCTGTTAATCTTGAATTGATTTTTTATTTTACCCATTCATTCCATTTCTCAAAAGCTGATTGAGCACCTATTATGTTCCAGTCACTGTTACAGGTACTGGGAAGTAATGAGAAAAACCTCCTGGACCTTTCTTTCTGTTGAGTAGACAGGGCAGGCAATAAACAAAGTAAAAAATCTGACAAGTATTGTATTAGAAAGTGTAAGTGCTAAAGAGAAAAAATAAAGTAGGAAAGGGGTTTGGCAGTTCTGTCTGATGCTGGAGGTGAGTTTGATATTTTAAACAAGGTAGGATAGAGAAACTGTTGTCAAGGCGGAAGAGATCTTGTCATACAGCTTTTGGGGTAAAAGCGGTCGCAGCAGAGAAAGGAACAAGTGCAAAGTCCCTGAGGCAGGAACATGGACATATTAGGGGAAGAGCAAGGAGGCAGTGTTCCCAATTCAGAGAGAACTAATGGAAGAGTGGATGACATCAAAGTGACTAGAGCAAGCCAGACAGCTTATCTGAACTTCAGCATGTGCTTAAATTCAAGAGAAACCATGTTGTGGGGGGAGGGAAGTATATTAATATGGCTTGTTTTAACAGAATCTCTCTGGAAACTGTGTTGGAAAGAGGATAAAGTTGAATAATTAGGTGACTACTGCAATAAATCAGACAAGACATCATTTTATTTGGACCGAGATGGTGGCAGTGAGGGTGGCAGTAAATGACTGAATTCTATATTTCTTTTGAAGCTGTTTGCTCCTGGATCAGATACAGGATGCGAGAGAAAGACAGAATCACAGATAACACTGAAGTTCTCAATCTCTCAAAACATAAAAACGAAGTTTTTTCTGTTTTCCCTGGAATTAATTTTTGCCCCATTGTCCCAATTTCAGGGTCATACTTAACCCATTCTAAATATATTTCATTGAAATTGTCTCAGAAAGAATATTCTGTATTTGAACATTTTTGGTTTTGGTGTCACTATAAATTGAAGAAACTCCTGTATGAGTGTCATACAGGAATCAGTCTCATTATTTAGTATGCACATCACATGCAATACCCAAATTCAGTTTTAATATCTGTCATAAAATTTCTTGGACCATGGTTCTCTAGTAATAAAATTTCCCTGAATTTTCAATTGCATTTGCTCAGCACTTGGATCATTCTTTAGTAAATGAGTCCAGGTGACTCTAAATGAATTAATAAATAAAGCAAGCCTGCCTTTTACTCACTAATTTCCTAGTGACTAAATTAACTGCTTTAAATGGGAGTAAAGTACCTATAATAATCTAATTGTTTTCTATTTTGATTAAATTACTCAAAGCAGTAATACAGGGTTACAAATATTAAAACAAGGTAATATTAATAGATTTGAACCAGTATGAGTTTTAAAATAATTCAATATATGAGGTATGTATAAATTAATGATGAAACTCATCTCAATAGTGGCTCTATCACTGTTTTTAGGTAAAAATATAAAAAGTCTCTTGAAAAAGCACACTGGCTTCTTTGGGCAGTGTTAAACAACTGATATCTGTTCCCTTTTCCTACCTCTTAGGAAGTGAGGATTCATCTCTTGGAAGCAGTGATGAAAAAAATCAGTTTTTATTTAGAGTATGACTGTTCCTTTCCATGAGTTGACTTTATGATATATGAGAGAGCAAGAGATAGACCCATTTTTTAGGTGTAATAAAATTGCCTGCTTTGTGTTGTTTTCCCAGGAGATCCTTCAATTTGACTTTAAACTCTAGGAAGTTATTTAGGTAGCACTGTGACTACCAATATACAAGTGGCCTTTTTATGAGCTTCAGCACTGAATTATTTATAAAATGTATGCAAGATTTTGTCGAGATATTAATTACTGAGTTGAAATATCCAAAGTGCCCAACAAAGGCCAGTGCCCTGGGATAGCAGAAATATCAGGCATGACTAACAAATGCCAGGGCTTTTGGAGAAAAAAATATGCATTGCATTTACTTTTTGAAAATATTTTTATAAGCAGGTAAAATTGGGAAGTTGCATGTGAAAATCAATATTGACATTTAAAATTAGTTATTAAGAGTATGATCTAGTGTCTCTTGTAACCTTAAGAATTGTCTACAATTCTTAATCTTGGCTAGATTTCTTAATCTCTTTTTACTTTCTTTGCACATTATATTAAATGGGGATAATAGTTCGTACTATCTGATAGGATTGTCATGAGGATTAGATGAACAGTTTAATATAAAACTCTTAGGACAGTTCCTATCACTTCATAAACTCTCAATAATCCTTAGCTGTTATAATTGTTTAAGATTTTACTTGAACTCTTCAAGTTTACATGTTAATGATATGTTAAGAAGAGACTGCTTTAAAGTAAAGAAAGAGTAACTGCAGTGGAATCTTAATCCTGGTTATTCTTGGTGTACTGTTTTACTTTCATCAATGGATGAGTAGCTATATTATTGCCAGAAACTAGGTAGAGTGCTTCTAAACAGCATGTGAGATTCTCAAAATGTATGGACCCTAAGATATTGTATCAATATTAATAACATATTAGAAAGCTAAGATGGTGACCAGATTGGCAATCATTTTTAGTGTGTTCTTAAAAATGAAGTAGACAGACTATAATATCAAATGATACCATGATGAACTTTAATAATCACCATGAAACTGTATCACATTGTCTGCTTTCCCAGTCCTACCATCCTTCAAACTGAATTCATTCAGTGCTCCATTGAGACTGATCATTTTCCTTTGATATCATACTCTATTGTCTGTTATCACTCAGGGTGTCTAGACAATAATCTGAAGATTAAGAGCTGACACTGGAAAAGAGCAGAAATGGCATAGAGGCAGTGAGTCCATGGTAATATGATATACTGATACGATAGTTTGAATTTGAGAATGAGGGTGAAAAAAGCTAGGATGAATGAATATTATATACTCAGGCTTTGGAACGTTTTGGTGGAAAGGGTTCTGTACCATGCCAGCAATGGGACATAGGTTGGTGGGACAAATGTAGCCAGTGAGGATGCAGCCAGCGACTTGTTCACTATGCAAGGCTACATATGGGAATCCCGAACTGTAAAGTTTGAGTAAGTACAAATAGAGAGGGGACATGTATGTACACACATATATATATATACTTCCTGTCTTCCACCTAGGTTATGTTATTTGAATTATGTGCTTTTTGAATGTTTCTTTTCCTAAAATTTTACCTTTTTTGTGCAAGATCTGGTTTATTTCCCTTCTTTGACATTTACAAGCCATTATTTCTTCCTTTTTTAATTTTAAAGTTAATTTTAATTCTTGTTAATAAGTTTCTCTGTTTTATGCTATGTTCTGTATTCATCTACTTACAAATATATGCCATTGCCTACCCATAATGAAAAATGAAAGTACAGATGAATCCTTAAAATTATAGAGCCATTCTTAGGAAAACTATACAAACTATCTCCACATTCAAGTATATCAGAGTTATGTGGATACACATTTGGCAATATATTATTTGATATTCAGGCTCCCATGTGTATTCTCAAATTTTTGTTAAAAGAAGGAATTATTAAATCATGTGAAATTTTACTGTTCTGTAATATTTGCTGCAATTCAATTGATTTTAAGCCATTGATTTTGCATAGCCAACATCGAAAATGTGTGACTGTTCAATAATATAAAGAATTTGCCTACTATGTCACTGATGTCAGCAATACTTCAACAAATTATGTTCAATTATTATTTCTAAAGAACAAAGCAGAATTTGGAGCTATTTGAGGTTTTCTGCTTAAGGGTATTTTAATTACAACATACAAAAGCATACTTAAAAAAACATTAAAGTTTCTTCTCCATAGGCGTGGGGGGATGTGAGATCTAATGGACATTGTGCTTCATATTGAGATGAAAAAGTTCTGGAGATGGTTGCAAACAATGTAAATGTTCCTAGAATCACTGAACTGTGCACTTTATAATGGTTAAAATGGTACATTTTATGCATATTTTACCATAATAAAACATTATTAATTGCCTCTTCCAAACCTAAAGGGCTTCCCAGCATATTTAAAGCTTTATTTGCTAATATTATTTTTCCTTGAAAAAACTCTAAATCAAATATGAATATGCATAAAAGAGTGTATTAATGTAAAACATTGTTCAAATTTCAATCTAGTGAAAATATTTAAATAAACTGGTGTTAATTGAGAAGAGAGACATTAAAGCATTATCTAGCAGGGGTCAGAAGGACGATCTCTTGATTTTATTCTTGTCTTGTTGACCTTGTAGTTTAATGTGATGGTTTCTATCGTGACTGAAAACTTTAGAGATGACTTTTTATTGACTTTAGTCGAAGAAAGAGATTATTCAATAAAGACCATAAACATTAAACTTCTGGTATTTGGAAGTTATATTAGATTGAATTTCAGGTATTATGTGCAGAATAAAGTGCTTTTATTATGATCACTCCCCTTTCAACTCTATATTTTTGCAGCTTAATGGCATAATAATAGTATGACTGGGATTTACCAGCCAGAGTTATAAATATGTAACATTCAATGCTAGGTAATATATTACACAGCTCTTCTATGAAGAAGTAGTTGCCCTTGATGTTAAAATGGGTATTTGATTTCAATAAATGATTTTGAAATTTATGTGATACTCTGAGTTATTCTGTCATATAAGATGCTGAAATGCTTTTGTGAGATGTCAGAGATAAATATAATTGCCTTCAAGAATCTTCACTATATGATGGTTATCTAAAAACCCAGTTTGAAACCTTTGTGATATAAATATTTTAATTTTACCATACCTATTGCCTTCACCATGTTTTATTGAAATAAACTATGTATCCTAATAAAAATCCATATTTCCTGCTGAAAATTCTCTTCAAATATATATGTTTACCTAGTTGGCAGGTTCTTTTTAGTGATTCAATTTCTTACAGAATTCAACTGTGCTATTTACATATTTACAATATTGTTTTGAGTTTACTGAAAAAGGAGAAGAGTACATAAATTCTTGTGAGTAGAATCATTTTGAAACCATAGCATTTGGAAATATCTTATATTCTAATTTTCCCAGAACTGTGGCTAAAGCAAAAGCTTTAGCTTACAGTAAGTTAGACATGGATAGTGAGGGAGGTATGAATTTTACCTCACACACACACACACACACACACACACACACAAGTCACTCATAGTTTTATTTTCACAACAATATTCAATCTGACTCCAGGTTTTGGAACTTTGGAAATGTTGTGCCCTTATACTGACTGAAATAGGGGGGATCGAGAATGCTGCTTTAGTCTTTGGTTCTCACTAGTCCATGACTATGCAAAGTTTAAGCATCAACGTTTGACTATTGTTGTTCCTCTCTCCTTCATCACAGGGCTGGATTAGAACCTGTGGATGGTTTCAGTTCTGAGAATTTATAAGTCAAAATAAAAGTCAACCTGAACTTTCAAAACCTAGTATATGGATTTGAATTCCATTGGATTGCAGGTATAGGCATAATATGTATGCTGAGATGAAAACAGTTACTTTCTGTAGTTTTATTTTTTATTTTTTTTAAAGATTTTATTTATTTATACAAGAACCAGGGTACAGGCCAGATGTGCAGGAGGGTGAGAGGATTCACCAGAGACTGAGGGGGAACACAACAGGCAGAATGACTGAAATACACTGCTGAGGGGAGCAACGGGCGAGACAAGAGAGGTCTGCCTCGCCACGTGGGTTGCTCCGCTGCCGGTGGGGATCGAACTGGCACTGCAGAGGATGCAGACAGCTTCACAGCACTACCCTCAACCGCCTTAAATGCAAATTTCTTGAAAAGTTCTTTGCAGCTAACCTTATCAGAATGGGGAGGGGTGACTTTGTAGGTACCCTGGATATGTGTTTTAGGTACCTATTAGGTGGTACGGTGCTACTGACTCATGCTTACTGAAAAGGAATCTAGAAGCCACTGTGTATGAAATGTCTCTAAAAGACTCAAAATATTTTCTGTTTGAAATTTCTTTCCTACTCACTTCATTTTGACTTTTGTTTTCAAACAAAGTCTGTATAAGTATAGAACTGATGGGATTTTCTGTCCCTATGAAGTTTCCTTATTCTAGTCTTTAGTATTAATGGAACAATATAGTATGTAGTCTTTTTGAGTTATTTCTTTCACTTAGCATAATGTTCTCAGAGTTCACCCATCTTGTAGCATGTATCAGTATTTCATTCTTTTTCCTGGTCAAATAATATTCCTTAGTATGGCTATGCCATATTATTATTTATACATTCATATATTAATTAACATTTGGTGTGTTTCCTCCTCCTAACAATTGGTTATTATGAATAATGCTGCTACATTCATATACACGTTTCTTTGTAAATGTATGTTTTCATTTCCCTTGGGTATATACCGAGGAGAACAATTGCTGGGTCATATAATAATTTTGTATCTAATCATTGTAGGAATTGCCAGTTGGCTTTCAAAAATAGCTGTACCATTTTGTACTTATATGAGCAAAATATGAGGGTTTCAATTCTCCCATCCTTACCAACAATTATTTTTACTCAGCATTTTTATTCTGACCATCTAGTGAGTGTGAAGTGGTATTTCATTGTGGTTTTAACTTGCATTTTTCTGATAGTAGATTGTTAAGCATTTTTTTGTGTTTTAATTCATCATTTGTGTAGTTTCTTGTAAAAATGCCTATTCAATCCTATATGCATTATTAGATTAATATTTTTGTCTTTTTTTAATGAATGAATTTTAAGAGTTCTTTATATAGTCTAGATTCAAGTTACTTATCAAATACATGGTTTGGGAATATTTTTTCCTGCCTTGTGGGCTGTCTTTTCACTTTCTTGATGGTATCCTTTATAATTTTTAATTTTTTTATTAAATCCAAGCGATCTATTATTTCTTTTTTTGCTAACATCCTTTTGGTGTCATATCTAAGAATTTACAAAATCCAGAATCATGAAGTTTTGCCCTATGTTTTAGTTTTAACTCTTATTTTTAGGTCTTTCATCTATTTTGTGTAAATTTTTGCATATGATAAAAGCTGGTATACTTTTTAATTCTACCTCCTTTCATTCTCAAAAATATCACTTGTTGCATGATAAATTATATGGTCATACTCATTAAAGATACAGGCAATAAAATATGAAATAGCGTAAAACTCTCTGACCTACGAGACTATCCTAACTCTAGTGCAATGTCAATAACATCACATTTCAACACAGTTGACCACAATTAGCCATATATAAAAGGAAGTTATATGGCTTTAAGGAAATACAGAGAAAACTTTTTTTTAAGATAGACTGAGTCAAAGGGTAAGAATAAGTTGAAACTCACAGATGTCTTCTTTCAAAAGTCTCCGACTGCTGTACTTTAATGCCTAGAAGTTTTCCATTCCTGTAACACTTTATTCAGTTTCTGCTGTTGAAACAGGGTGATTATATGCCAATAGTACTTGGTGGGGTATCTATTACTTTGAAATGTGGATTCATGGGCAATTTTATATTTTTTCTTAAATAATTTAAATACATATTTTTCAAATAAATTTCATACATTGTGGTATGAATTAGTGACTAATTTTCATATAGCTACCTCAGTGATATAGCCAGGGTTTGTTTGTTTTTTTAAGTGTTAATGCATCTAAACTGAGGACTGTTCCAAATTCTCTATGGTCTGGCAATAGACTTGTCATTTCTTCACACATTCTAATCTAAGGACTTCAATTTAATTATCCTAACTGTATAACAGTTTTTAATAATATAAAATCGTGAACTTCACACCTGACAAAGGAACACTACCTGGTGTTCACAGAGGTAGATGGAAAGATTATATACACGATGGCATAAAAGACAACTTCAGGGCCTCCCTGGTGGCACAGCAGTTGAGCGCTGGGTTGCGAAGCTGCCCGCAGCCTCTGCAGCGCCGGTTCGATCCCTGGCCACTGGGTGAAGGTCCCACATGGTGCACAGACCTCTCCTGCCGCCCGCTGCTTCCCTCAGCAGTGTATTTCGTCACTCTGCCTGCTCTGCTCTCCCCTCTGGCTCTGGTGCATTCTTTTACCCTCCTGTGCTTCTGACTGTACCCAGTGCTTGTATAAATAAATAAATCTTTTGAAAAAACAATCTATCCTGTTCTCAGGAGGCTTGTAAAAAAAAAAAAAAAAGACAACTTCAACAAAACGTTTTAAATGGAACACAGAAGTGAAATTGATATATCAAAATGTGGTAACCTATGTGAAATCACTTTGTGATGTATAAAATGCAACTCATTTTGTAGGTCATTTGACATAATGCTAATAGCTTTAGGCAAGCCAACCAACATGTAGTTGGGGGTCCAACCAAAGTTATTACCAAGGGGTAGTGAGGACTGAAGGAAAAGAATTGGAGCCATAATGCCAGCCATAATGTCCATTGTATGGACAATCAGGGTTTTTTGTTTTTGTTATTTAGGTAATATTTGTTTACAACTGTCATGTCATATCATTACATCACACTCATCACCAGCACACCCGTAGTTCTAAACCATAGTTCATTGAGCAGCCCCCACATTTTGCACTTCACCCTCTCTCCTCCTTCTCTGCTAGCCAGAATTATATGAACAAATTTCTAATGTTTGCTATTGTATTGGCTTTGGCGTTGCTTTGCTTCTGTATATTTCATGTAAGTAAGCAATACTTGTCTTTCTCCTTCTATTTCTCTTAGCATTATCCCCTCCAGGTCCATCCATGTTCCCCAAAATGTCAAGAGTTCATCTTTTTTTTTATAGCTAAGTAGTATTCCATTGTGCATATTTACCACATCTTCTTAATTCACTCCTCTCTCCTTGGGCACTTAGGTTATTTCTATGACTTGGCTACTCGGGCCTCCCCTGGTGGCATAGCGGTTGCGCTCTGGGTTGCGAGGTTGCCTGCAGCCTCTGCAGTTCCAGTTCGATCCCCGGCCACTGGTGAGAGTCCCACACACACACACACACACACACACACACACACACACACACACAAAAAAAAACCCTGTAACTTGGCTACTGTAAATATAGTGCTGCAATGAACATAGGCGTGCATATATCCCTTCTAATTACTGGTTTTTGCACTCTTTGGGAAGATACAGAGGAGTGGAATTGCTGAATCATGTGGTAGATCTATTTTTAATATGTAGAGAAACCTACACAGTGTTTTCCATAAGAACTGCACGAGTTTGCATTCCCAACAACATTGTATGAGGGTTCCTTTTCTCCACATCCTTAGCAACACTTGTTTTTGGACTTCTTTTAATATGAGACATTCTCACAGGAGTAAGATGGTAACTCATTATGGCTTTGATTTGCATTTCCCTGAGGATAACTGATGATGAGCATATTTTCATGTGCCTATTGGCCATCTGTATGTCTTCTTTGGAGAAGTGTCTATATAGCTGTTGTGCTCATTTTTTTCATTGGATTATATGTTTTTATCCATTGAGCTGTAGTTGTGTGAATTCTTTATAGATCTTGGATATCACCCCCTTGTCAGATGTATAATGTGCAAATGTTTTCTCCTACTCAGTAGGGTGGCTTTTTCTTGAGGGCTTTTTTCTTACATAGTTTTTAATTTTTTTAAAAGATTTATTTATGCCTGCAAGAGCTGGGGTACAGGCCAGAGGCACGGGGGATGAGAGGATTCACCAGAGACAGAGTGGGGAACAGAACAGGCAGATTGACTGAAATACACTGCTGAGAGGAGCAGCGGGCGAGGCAGGAGAGGTATGCTGCGCCATGTGGGTCTCCTCCCTGGCCAGGAATCAAACATGTGCTGCAGTGGCTGCAGATCGCTTCATAGGTTGCATCTTAACCCTTGCACCACCAGGGAGGCTCCCGTTTTTAATTTTTGAACATAATTTCTCCCTTCAAGTGTGATTGTCTTTTTGTTTTAATGATAGTTTCTTTTGCTTTGCAGAACTTTTTTGTTAGATGTAGTCCCATTTGTTTATATTTACTTTTGTTTCTTTTACTATTGCAGACAGATCCATAATGCATCACTGAAACCAATGCCATGGGCTGTGTTGTCTATGTTTTTTTCAATGTGTTTTATGGTTTTAGTCTTACATCCATGTCTTTAATCCACTTTGAGTTCATTTTTGTGAGATGGTGATAATAATTTCATTCTTTTATTTGTCTCTTCAATTTTCCCGATACCATATGTTGAAGAGTCCAGGAATAGAGGAATAGAGAAATGTGATGATAAGATCTCTTGCATAGGAAGGAACCAAAACCAGGGAGTCATAAATAGCCTTTAGACTAGAACCCTCATTTTATATATGAGCAAAGAGAGGTTCAGAAAAGCTAAACTGTACGTACAAAGTCATTCAGCAAGTGGGAACCCCTTTAGAACTACTTGATTTAGGCTATAAAAATGACATAATGCCAAGTTAAATTTGAAAGCAGATCACCAAAAATATTTTTTAATGTAAAATTTTCCAAAGAACACCTGTTGTCAGACACTATATTTGTGAGATTCTTATACTTAAAAAAATTACTTGCTGTTGATTTGAAATACAACGTTAACCAATTGGTCTATATTTTATTTGGAAACAATAGTCAAAAATTCGGTACTTTTTAGTAAACAGAGATATAGAAGACATAAGGAAGTATTTAGACTGTAAATTCTGTTAGGGTATGAGTTTCTGTTTTTTATTTCCTGGAGTTTCCATAGAATCTGGGACAGTGTATAGCACTCAGTAAATATTTATTGAGTAAGTGAATGAAGGTGTGGCACTAAAATTACCCTGCCATCTCAGATGCTTAACATACTACAGAACTTAGATTTAGATATTTGTTCATAAAGATGTTCTCTGTGCTTGATATTTCATTTTCCAGAAGACATCTTGAACAAATGTCTCAAGAATGTGTACTCTGGCAATTGTGGCCCAAAGGAAAAATAAGACTTTAAAAATGAATTTTTGAGTCCTTTGAAGGTTTTAAATGCTGTATCACTAGTTTTTTTTTTTCTTTTTCGAAATTTTAAGGGTAATTCTTAGGATTTTAATTGATTTATAACTTGAGGATTTAGTGTGATACAGAGCACTGCTTATGTCATTTGGAAATATTTCTGAAAAATAAATATTTTTATCTAATTTTTCACCAAAGGAAAATATGACAGGGGTGTTGATTGCTGGAAATTGGCACAGCTTCCCTGCCAGCGAGGTGGGTTCAGGTGGAGTGGATCAGTAATCTTCAGCTAGATCTAAATCTGTGCTGAAGGAACTCATTGGGCTCACCCAGATTTGAGCACCTTTACTAAAAGCACAATCTTGTTAGAGTTCTTAAATAGAGACACCTGTGGCAGCAAAGGATTTAATGATGTACACAAATAATGAGCATAACTGTCAATTGTTAAGGATTTACTGTGAGCAAGCCTGTGTGCAGCATGGTTGCATTTATTCTCATAAGAAACCTGTGAAAAAGTATTATGACCCCCATTTTCCAGGTGAGAAAATTCAGGCATAGAAAGGTGAAGTAACGTAACACAGTAAGTGGTGAAAATAGAATTTGAAACTAAGTCTCTACTGTGCTACATTGCATATCAATCCATTCTAATATCAGAATCCTGAAAAATAGTCTTTTTTTTTTTAAATCACTGTAGGGTAAGGAAAAATGTCAGGCTTTTCTGCCCTTCCGCCATCAGGATAGATGATGGATCCTTGTGGTCCTGAATGCATGCCTGATGGCGGGCACCTGGAGTAGGGTGTGGGCATAGGTAGATGGGATTCACCTGGGCTGAGACTGTGCTTTTAAGGACGTCGTCACGGGGACGCCAGCAGAAGCCAAAGAGAAGCCGAGAGAGAAGCCAAGCAGAAGCTGAGAGAAGGCCGTAGAGCCCAGAGAGTGAGGATTTGCTGGGGGCTGGGAGGCCTGCCAGCCTCCTGGCCCCCCAGCACCCCTGCCTGCCATATGCCTGGTGAACCCCAATTAAAAACCTGCAAAACCACTGAGGACTCTGACTCCTCCTTTACCCGGTCTGCTGGATCAGAAAACTTGCACCGTGCCCATTCCTATCCTTAAAATTGGCATAAGTCGGCAAGATGATCCATGCAGACGGGTATGGAGCCCTCCGAAGACCTGGAGGGACTAAGGAGTAACAGACTGTTTCCCTGTGACGATGCTGGAGGCGTCACAGCGGCACAGGAGATGGACGAGGTGCAGGAGCTGCAGGATGAGACCTCCTGTGGAGGAGTTGCCCGAGAAGACCAGCCAACAACCCCTGAGGGAGCAAGAATCATCCGCTAAGAGAGGACCAGGATTCGGAGCTCGCCAGTGCTGATTCAGGGAGAGGCCAACGAACTTGGCCTAATGGACTTGGACTGATGGACTCGTACTGATGAACTTGGACTGACAATCCCGCCAGAAGGCGGAGGACCTTGGCAGGTTATGTTTTTTTTTTGAGAATCTGGGGGTGGCCAGTGGGCCTTGATGGCCAAAAGCAGCCTGTGCATGCCCAGCAGCCAGGCAAAGGAGAAAAGCCAACTGAGAAGGCAAAAGCTGGTGCTGATGTTAAGTTTGGGAAGCCCTGAGCGGCTGTTAAGCAGCCTGAGTATGCTGAAGACCTGTGAGTCTTGTAAAATCACCTGTGGGTGATGCCCTGCTCGTTGTCGAGTGAGGGTGAGTAGCTGAGGAACCCGTCCTTGAGGGATGGGTGAGGAACGTGGCTTGGGGTGGAGCCCAAGCCGCATATAGAGTTTGGATCCCCGACCCATGTGCTTGTGCAGGGGTCTGCGAGTCGCATTGGCGGCTATGAAGGCCGAGTGTTGGAGCGACTGCAGACAAACCCTGAGGGTTGGACGATTACCCCCAAAGAGTAGAGAATCCCCAATCCAGGAGTGAGTGCATCCTGGGGGTGGATGCTGTGTGTGGCTTGTAGCCGAGACTACAGCCAGAGAAGGCTGACGGCTCCTGGTGTGTTACAGTAGATGCCGTGAGTGATTCCCCTCCCTCGTATGAGCAGTGCTTTCAGCAGCAGATTTGGTGGCTCATCTGCTAGTACCAATAATTGTCTTTTGCCACTAGGTTGGGGCCCTGCCTGGACTTATTTGTGTTCTGTTGTATTTTGTTTTATATTGTGATGTATTTGCTTTTGTGGGCCATGGCTGCGGTGTTTATCTTTGCTAAGAAAACTGTGTATATGAAGACTATATGGCAGAAAACCCTGAGGGGGTGGACTGTAGGGTAGGAAAATGTCAGGCTTTTCTGCCCTCCCGCCATCAGGATAGATGATGGATCCTTGCGGTCCTGAATGCATGCCAGATGGCGGGCACCTGGAGTAGGGTATGGGCATAGGTATGGGATTCACCTGGGCTAAGACTGTGCTTTTAAGGGTGGCGTCACGGGGACACCAGCAGAAGCCAAAGAGAAGCCAAGAGAAGGCCGTAGAGCCCAGATAGTGAGGTTTTGCTGGGGGCTGGGAGGCCTGCCAGCCTCCCGGCCCCCCAGCACCCCTGCCTGCCATATGCCTGGTGAACCCCAATAAAAAACCTGCAAAACCACTGAGGGCTCCAGAATTACTCCTTTACCCGGTCTGCTGGATATCAGAAAACCTGCACTATGTCCATTCCTGCCCCTACAATCACCGTTGAAAATAATTGCAAGTAGATCATGTTACTATTAATCCAGTGTAAGGTCAGGAATGACCACTGAGCAGGTTTTCTGATCCCATGCAGACTGGGTAAAGGAGCAGTCAGAGTCCTTAGTGGCTTTTTGCAGGTCTTTTTGTTGGGATTTACCTGGTACACAGCAGGCAGGGGTGCTGGGGGGCCAGGAGGCTGGCAGGCCTCCCAGCCCCCAGCAAGTCTTTATCTGGGCTCTCTAGCCTTCTCTCACTTTCTCTCTGCTCTTCTCATGGCTCGGCTTCTCTCTCAGCTTCTCTCTTGGCTTCTTGGCTTCTGCTGCTACTGGTGTCCCCATGACGCCGCCCTTAAAAAGCACAGTTTTAGCCCAGGTGAATCCCATCTACCTATGCCCACACCCTATTCCAGGTGCCTGCCATCAGGCATGCATTCAGGACCTCAAGGATCCATCATCTATCCTGATGGTAGGAGGGCAGAAAAGCCTGACATTTTCTTTACCCTACATTCAGCTTTGTATTTATGTGAAGTTAAAGGACATTCTCTAACTCTGGGTCTTCAGCCCAGTGTTTCAGTTCTAGTGTCATGTTTTATCTCCTGCCTGCTTCAGGAAGGTGGTACTGTTAGGGGGAAAAGGATGTGCCAAAGCAAATTCCATATAGGCTTTGTGGACTCCACCCCCACCCCAGGCCAAAGCCAAAGACACTGGGAACTCCAAATCCCATCACCACCAAAGGGAAGGTGGCTGGGACCTGAGGGTGGGGTTAAGCAGCCAGGCGGATACAAAAGGCAGATACGTGGGCTTGGGGACTCTCCATTTTTGGGCTCTTGGCCAGCTCGCAGCGTCCGGCCAGCTCTGAGAGTGACTTTGGGTTTCCAGGTCGTTGGATCGGGTAGGACGCATTAAAGACTTTATTTCCCTATTTTCTCCCTGAGTTGTACATTTTCCTTATTTCTTTTTCTCTTGTAAATAAACCTTTTATTAACCCTTTTGTGTGTGTCTGTAGTAGAGTATTCATAAGTCCCTTTAAAGCGTGCGGGTGAGGACCCACAGCCAGGAACCCATTTAATATCGGGGTTGCTCTATAACAGTACAATTTCTCTGCATTTCCTCATTGTGGAGATATTATTTTAATTGGGTCCATGGTTGGTGTGGTTGCATAGTCCCATAAACTTATTTCCCCATTTTCTGCACTTGTAGGCCATACTCACTTCCTGTTCTCTTCCAAGCTCTCTTTCCTGTAGTTATCCATGCATTTGCTCAGCACTGGGGCTGTGGTGCAACTTCCTGCACACAGGTGATATAAGTGATAGTCTCGTGGTTCTGGGCCCAATTTCTGTGAGCTCCTGGTGCTTACCAACTATGTCTTCGGATCCAATGAGGGAAGCATACCCTGGAGATAAAAAAGGTGCCTCGCTGGTCGCCTGACTGATTTCTTGCTAAATATAGTTTCTATTCAAAATGTATAATGTTTAACATCAGGGGATAGATTAAGTTTTAATACCAGAGGCTAAGTCAAGCACTTTAAATTGATTCATTTATGTGTAGTGAAAAAAAAAATTGTGCTGGCCATACAGTCAGGATGATTACAGTTACTACACATGAATTATGTAGTACATGAATGGATATTGACTTCCAATTCTCCTTTTGCAAGATTATATAAGTATTGCACTTTTAATTAGGAGGGCAATGATGCTGATACCAAGAAATTCAATGCAATGAACTTTTTATTATTAGAGATAAAACTTAATCCTAAATTCTTTTGGCCTTTTAATTGTTAACTGTGGAATCAGTCAAATGTGGAGGCTGAAGAAGCACCAAGGGATAATGTAATTGCAACTCTTCAAACAATTGTATCTGTCTGAAGAATGAAGATTGATGATCTGGAAAATAGATCTCATTGTTTCAGTAGTAGAATTATGGGCTTTGCCAGTGGCTATTAAGATGATTCTCTGGGAAACTTTTTACCAAAAGAAAAAGATACTTGTTAGATGAGGAAAATTTAATTGTGCCACTTTTCATTAAGCAAGGCCAGCAACTCTAATTCCCAAGTTCATAGTTGACGAGAAGCCCCAGAGCAGTAATTATCTATTTTTCACGTTTCCTGATAGAAAACTCTTCAATTAGATATAGACAAGGGGAAAATTATGGTAAAAGGAAGGATATTTTGTCCTTTCTAAGAGCACTAGGAAAATAGAGACTCTTTAACAATGTTAAGAGATAATTATATTAAATGAGTTAAGCACTTTGAATTATCTTAAAAGATGTTAAATTACTTTCAGTATTGCTACTTCACTGAAAGTGCTTAAAATTTTAATTCAAAAAATATACTAGCATTCAGTATTCATTTATGTTTCCTCAATTCTCAGGGAAGATGCCTTGGGCATCTTTGGACGTCCCTTTGGGAAGCAGTTATTTTGAGGTTGAATTAGGTGGTGCATTTTTTTTTCCCTCAAAGTAGCAATGGAAGTTTAAAATGTGAGTGGTGTGTTTATCGTGTTGTTAATAAGATTGTCTCACTTATTGATTCTAATGTTATTTGACAAACACCATTTGCATCTTTTTTTTTCCATTTCATTCATATGCAATAGATAAGGGTGTAAATAATTGACTGGTTTGAGACTATGGACAATCATGAATTAATTCAAGAAGAAATGCCTTCCTACTTAGAAACCACATAATGGTAGCACATGAATTTTTTTTTACATTTTAAAGTGGGAAAATCTTAGAAGGTGTGTTGAATAACCTCAGTGTCTCTTGTTTTGTTTCTTATATAGTATCTCTGGTATTTGCTGATAGGCAGAGAGTGAAGAAGTAACTGTTTACCTCAAAAGGGTAAATAAAAGCAGTTGTAGAACTATAATACACCAAAAAGCTGGGCTCTGAATATAGATGTGTCCAGGAATTATTTCTAATGTGAGCAAAAAGGTGGTACAGAACACACAGTTAGGATGATTAGAATAGTAACTGGCATTTGCATGATTTTGATCTGTTAATGGAGACTCCTGCTAGCAGACTGATCTAAATGGGAAGTTTTGGAAAGCTAGGACTTGAAAACCAAATTATATATGTGCTCACCATTTTTATTATTAGAAAGGCTGTAAGGTCCATCTTCCAGAAAGGTGAAAAGCTATTCTTTTGTAAATCTATAACATTTCTTATTTTAAAACTAAAAACAAGGGAATCCCAGATCAGAATGGTACTAAAAAATAATTAAACTGGGGAAATAGGAAATTTAAAAAATTATTAGGATCTTAGGCCCTTTAACATGGTGTGCTAAGGGTGTTTGATAGAGTGGTGAATATATTTAAAAAAGGAAATGAGTATTAATATTCTCTAACAGTAAAGTAAGAAATGTTTATCTGGTAAAGCATTTTAAAAACATGGACACAAAAATGTAACAGCAATTAACCCCTTCAGCCACCCCACCATGCTGTTTCTACCATCAGAGACAACTATGATTAGGTACTTTTAAGATGCCACAATTAATCTTCTTACCTTAATTCTATGGTTGGATGTATTAGACATTTTTTAAACAAAAATGGGGGTTATATATTCAAATTTGTACCTAGTATTTGGTAGGTAGTTTTTGTCCCACTTAAATTATTAGCATTATAAGTCACTAAAAGACTTGAAAGAAGAAAGAAGAATGCTGTGATTGCGTATACCTGGGCTGTTTCACCAACACCCAGTAGCTCTACACCCCTTTCCAATGACTTTCCTTTTTAATCAAGGATACTTAGCCAACAGTGGGTGAGCTCTAATTGCAACTATGAACTTCAGATACCCAGAGTATTGATTTAACTTCATGGTATGGTGGAGTTAATAATATATATTAAAAAAAAAAAAGATTGCAGATTCCTACAAAATGGGACTGAGGAAGAATAAAAATTAAGTGAAATTATCAAAAACCAAGGGCCAAGATTACACAGGCCTGTGCCATAATTAGCTCAAATTCCAGTAAACAGTTTTGTCCGGAGACAGAATTAAACCACTGTGAGCTGGGAAAATGGCCTCAGAATGGGTAAATGAACAAGGAAACTATTGCTAAGGTTGAAATTGGAATATAAGGGATCAGAAAGCAGCAATAAAAGATCCATTTTTAAAATAAAAGTGTTTATCTTGTAGTTATAGCAACTTCAGTAGGAAATGGTAAGAAACCTAAGGAAGGAAACATAGGTTCAAAAAATCATGCTAGTACATAGAAATAGAATAAGAAAAATCATCAAATGAAGCAGGGAAGAATTCAAAATTCTTATTTTGGACCTGCATTAAGAGCAATAGGGTCACAGAGGAGAGGAGAAGTTGGGGGTGGCGGACAGGAAAAGTTAGGTCCTGCTAATGCAGGAAAAATGTACCAGAAGAACTGTTCCTGCTATCATTTAAATATTAAACTCATAGGAGCCTTAGCATAACATAGTCCTTTGTTTGATCCTGTCACATAGATATGTATGCACTTTGTTAGTGTCTCTGGTGATGCCTGACTAAATACCATCTCACAACAATTCTTCACTTACAGTTATTTTTAATGACTCCAAATTGTATCTGTTTGTCAATGTGCCTGGGTAAATAATGTTTTTTATTATTTGATATTCATGCTACAGCAAAGATTTTATTATAAAAATTATGTTACAGAAAATGTCCTTGTAGATAAACATTTTTGTGTCATTAGTTTTTTCCTTTAAATAATTAGTTTAACTCGAGTTATAAGACCTTAAAGTTTGCAACAATGTATACTACCATCAGCAATTGAAAAGCAACCATTTCCCACATTTAAGGGTGAGATTCCTAACACATCATCAGATTTATAAACCTCTGAATTATGTTTTTTTTTCTAGTAGTGCAGATAATGTCAGTTAAGTCACATGAACTCTTTTATCCAGAAACCCACTGTGATTGAAAGTATGTAATTTTAAGGTAGCTGGTAGAAGTGAAGAGCTATATTGTACAGTGATCAAAGAATATTTAAACTATAGCGAGTGACCATAATCAAAGAATATTTGAGCTATAGAGTGATCATGTTCAATATACAATTAACAAAGTATTCTAACCTATTTCTGTAACCACAGTCTAAATTTTTGACATTCATCATTCTAATTGTAAAATCACTAGAGAGGAAAAAAATACGTTGTCTTTTCCCTAAAATTAGAAAGATCAACAAGAAAACTTTAGAACATATTAAAGAACAGCTAAGTAATATTATAGTTTAGGTTGAAAGGACCATCAAAAACAGACTCCTAACCACATTTGTAATTTATTGCTGTATTTAAGAAGGAATGAAACTTTTTCACACACGTTATTTGATTGGGAGGGAAGATGAATGTAAAATGCCCTTCTGTTCTTGACCTCCATAAATGCATTTATTTATTTATTTATTTAATTTTTCTAGAGGCATGTCTTATTTATTTATTTGTTTGGTTTATACATGCACTGGGTACAGTCAGAAGCGTGGGAGGGTGAGAGAATTCACCAGAGCCAGAGTGGGGAGCAGAGCAGGCAGAAGGACTGAAGTACACTGCTGAGGGGAGCAGCGGGTGGCAGGAGAGGTCTGCACACCATGTGGGACCCTCCTCCGGTGGCCGGGGAGCAGCCGGGGATCGAACCGGCGCCGCAGAGGCCGCAGGCAGCTTCGCAACCCAGCGCTCAACCGCTGCACCACCGGGGAGGCCCATAAATGCGTTTATTTTTAAAAACAGATTTGGAAGAAAACAGCATTCCAATTTTGAAGACTCACAAGTCTAGTCAAAATCAAGTAAGAAACCCAGTTATTTGGATCATAGATTGTTAAAAGACCTTATGTACCGAGATCAAGAATTGAAGTCTTAGACTGAACTCTGCCACGTTGTAGCTGTGTGAACTTAAGGATCAAAATCTAACCATCTCTAAGGCTGTAACAGGGTGGTCCCCAGGAAAGGGGGAGGTTCCCTGCCCCACCCAAGGGAGGGTGGAGCTGAGCAGGAAGAGGAGAAGCTGTAGAAGAGACTGAGGAAGGAAGGAGCAGGATGGAGCCCGGAGACCTGGAGGAGGCGCATGGAGCCCAGAGACACGTGAAGAAACAGCTTGTCTTTTTGGTCGTGGACTGGGTGACACAGATGTGGGTGAGACCCGTGGAGAGGTGACAATGGCAGCTTTTATCTTGATGTTGATTTTGCTCTTTTCCTTCCGGGCTTGTCTGGTAGTTTCTGACCCTTTTCTGTGGGTCCCCACTGGAAGATGCTTTAGACTTGTGGCAGGCTTTGGGGCCTTATTCTGGGCCGATACAATATGGATGGACTTTTACCCACGAGGGAACGGGTAACTTTGGGTGCTTCATTTAGAAACTAGACTCTTTGCCTTACCTGTGTTGTTTCCTAGTTTTATTAAAGTTCCTTCCCATTAAAGTCTCATATGTTTTGTGTTGATGCGGTGGATGGCAGAACCCATTTAGAATAGGCAGGTTTGCGGGGTTTGGGCTACCCCTCTCCCTGTCCTATAACAAGGCCATCGCCATTTCTTACTAGACAGAGCTAGATGTAGTCAGAATTCACTTTAAAGTCATGAGTTTCAAACAAAATTAAGGCAAAAATGAAGAGAAATCAGAAATCAGGTTCAGATAGGGTAGCCAAAAGCATAAATAAGAAACATACACAGACAAAACTGTTGAGACTCAGAAATCTGTAATCAGTTGATAAAGAATGATTAGAAATCTGTTATATAGTGAGTGGAAGAACTAATTTTGTTTCACACAAGTAGAAGACATTTCTAATCTGGTAAATTCCATAAAATGGCTGAGTTTCTTAATCTCCATCAGCACCAGTGAGAAACTGTCCTAAATTGACCCTGGAGTAAAGAAGAATCCTTATATTCTGTCTTGCTTTGTCTTTAGACTCAGGAGATATTCTGGTGACTCTGATAATCATTCTGAATTTTCAACAAAATTTGAAGCTTTCTTCAATTTCATTGTTATTAGCAGTTACTATTATTAGTAACAAAGAAGAACTTTTGAATGATTTGAGCTGATTCTTATCTCTAGATTCATAGGGCATTATTGTGTCAGGTTTAGCCACCTCCCATTCCCAAAGATTTCCACCTAATTATGCTTTTCAAAGCTTTTCAAAATGCTGTTTAGGAATGTTTCACTTCACCAATAGGTACTTAAATTTATTCTATAATGGTCCAAAAATACCTAGTTTTGAAAATGTAAAAGTTTTGTTAAATATATATTGAGGCAAAACTTCATTACTCATTCTTTTTTTTCTTTCTTTTTTTTTTTTTTTTTTTTTGGTGGGACCCTCGCCGGTGGCAGGGGATCGAACTGGCACTGCAGAGGTTGCGGGCAGCCTGGCAACCCAGAGCTCAACCAACTGCTGCGCCACCAGGGGAGGCCCTTATTACTCATTCTTTTAACCATTTATTGCACTGTTGTTCTCTTTTTATCCCCCTCCCTCTCTCCTTTTCTGTCTCTCTCTTCTTCTTTCAATCCCTCTTTTCCTTTCCTTCCCCCTTCTATTTGTTGAACTATCAGCATTTGTGTGAGCATCTACTAACTCTTACAAACTATTAGAATACAAAGAGGCTGAAAGGATAATTACTCACCCTAAGAATTTTATCATCTAATTGGGGAATCATAGAGTAAATATGAATTAGTTAACTTTTATACTCAATATTGTTAAAGTTCAAAATCAGTTGTAAAGTGTGGATAGCAAGTGTTAATTCAATGTAAAGAGAAATTTCTGTGGGAACTTGAAGAATTCCATAAGAACACAAAACCTGACTATAAAAATTAGAATCAGAGAGTATGGCAGAGGACAGAGCTGGTCAGAAACGTAGGGTTGTGAAGGCATTGTGTTAATTTAGAGTAATCTGTAGTGACAGCAAGCCCAAAGTTACAGTGAGAAGCAAAGATGAAATGTGTTTCTTCTTCACTTGAACACTTTCTAGGTCATCCATATCTGAA
The DNA here is from genome assembly GCF_964194135.1 of Talpa europaea. Taxonomy (NCBI): domain Eukaryota; kingdom Metazoa; phylum Chordata; class Mammalia; order Eulipotyphla; family Talpidae; genus Talpa; species Talpa europaea. The sequence continues at coordinate 115,880,915 of NC_140073.1, read as the reverse complement.
ATGGTATTCCATGGTGTCAGGGAATCAAACTACTAATTTATTTTGTACTGACATACTCAACACACAGCTTTCATTTTTGTGTCCAGTGCAGCATCAATCATTGTATCTATATTCCAGGAAAGAAGAAGCATAGTTACATCCTCTTCCTTTAAGGAATTACCCCTTTCTCAACACCTGTGTGGCTACACCAAGCTTCAGGTGAGGCTAAGCAAAGTAGACTTTATTCTAGGTAGCCTGATACAGAGCTAAAATCTATAAAGTCAAAGGCTCAGGAGTGTAGGCATGAAGAGTATAGCAGAAGTGTGCAGACACAGTGACAAAAGCAGATAATATTTGTATGCCAGGTATCTAACAAAGGAAAAGAACGCAGCCACAATATAGGGAATTGTGTTGATTTCTGTCAGAAGAAAACTCTAGCATTATTTAATTTGACATTAACTATGAAGTGGCTGATTTTTTGTGGTTGTTCATGGCCCTTTGATAAAACAAACTATTAATTGATCCCTTCTGCAGGACAGCAATTCTAAACTCTTTCCACTTTTCTTCTTCTAGTGGTATGTGTCTGCTTAGAGAGTTCAGAATGTAATAATAGAGTACTTTATTGGGAGGAATGTGTCTTCAACTAAAATTTCAGAAAGTAAACAAATTTTTCTAAATATCTCAAACTATATTTTAAAAAGTCCCATGAAATTAAATAAAAAATATGAATCACTTTAGATTAGTCTCCTGGTATTTGTTTGAATAGAAGAGAGATTAAGTAGTAAGGTAGGGTGCCAAGGTAAAATCTTAAATCTTTCCCATTTTCAGTTATAGGCCAAGCTCTTTCCTTCTTCAGTTCAACTTTCACCCAGGTGACATGATAGACAATTAGTACACCTTTTCTTAAAAGTAAATTTATTTCGGGCCTCCCCTGGTGGCGCAGCGGTTGAGTGCTGGGTTGTGAAGCTGCCCACAGCCTCTGCAGCGCCAGTTCGATCCCCGGCCACCAGCCAGGGTCCCACATGGCGCGACAGACCTTCCTGCCGCGCCCGCTGCTCCCCTCAGCATTGTATTTCTTTGTCAGTCTGCCTGCTCTGCTCCCTGCTCTGGCTCTGGTGAATTCTCTCACCCTCCCACACTTCTGACTGTACCCAGTGCTTGTATAAATAAATAAATAAATCTTAAAAAAAAAAGAAAAGTAAATTTATTTCCTTTTCTAATTTACCATTGCTTTACCAAAAAAAGCATTTTAACATGTATAATAACAGTAAATAAAAAAACCTCATATAGCTTCTCACAAAACTGAAAGTTATGGTATATTCCTTAAGAATGTCTACCTTATAATAGGTGTTTCCAATTATTTTATCTAGAATCATTCCTTTTATTCCATTTCCTGTTTTTTTTTTTGTTTTTTTTTTTTTCCTTTTTGGGAGAACTTTGCAGAGGACATGTTTTTAATAGGCTATAATCACACAGGCAACAGGGATCTTGGCAAGTAGCTATTAACAGTATAGACAGAAACTTGGAGTGTGATGGTTTTAGACTTCCTGAGCTGCGATGCTATTTTAATGCACTAAGAGTATAAACTAAATTTAGATCCCGCTGACTGTTACTGGAGTGAAGTGCATGCCTCTTTTGCAGACAATGCTAAATTTTAGTCACTGTGTATTTCTGTCAAGCTAGGAATGCAGTTTACAGCTCCCATCCCTTCTAAGCATTTTAACTATTATTCAAATGCATTTAATGACTGCTTTGATTTGCACCTGTTCATTTAAATTTTGTTGTTTCTAAAGCAGTTACTGTCACTTGTGTTGTTTTCAATGTGGTCATTGCATTTTATTTTGATAAATCTGGCATTATACTTAAATGTCTGACATAAAGCCCATGTTATTCCCTAAACATTTCTCCAATACATTGTTTATTAGCCTTGGCATTATTGGCATTTGGGATAGGGTTATTCTTTGTTGGGGATGCTTACCTTTACATTGTAAGATGTTCAGCCGCATCCCTAGAAGCTAAGTATTATTGGATGCTGGTAGCGCTTCCCTCCACCCCAGTTGTTATAACCAAAAATGTTTTCATTTCTGCCAAATAACCTCTATAGCGTAAAATCACCCCCAGCTGAGGAACATTATTCTACTTCTCTCCATCTCCTTCATTCCTGCCCTGCTCCAGGGTACTGTTACCTCCCAGCAAACCACTACAATTTCTTCCTGCTGCATTGCCCTGTCTGTGTCGGACCTACTCTCCAGTCTACTCTCCAAAGTGTAGCCAGAGTGATTTAAAACCAAATCTCATCTAGCTACTACCTCTTAAAACACCATCAGTGCTTCTCCATCACTTAGGACTAAGATAGAACTCTTTAGTCTATAGTGTTAATCCAGTTGGACCCAGAGTACCCCTTGGCTTCATCTCAACCCAGTTTCTCTTGCCAGCTCAGGTCTCTATTCTTGCTCTTCTTCTGCTCTTCCCTTTCTCTACTTCTCCCTACCCACCTCGAGGACTCACTCACCCTTAAATTCTGGCAGAATATTCTTATTTGATATCTTAGAACTAAGTCAGGTTTACCTGTTATAGGTCATCGTAGGTAAGTGGACTGAAGTCTATTACCTATGAGCCAAATTAGCTAAGGACCAAATTACTGAACTTAGTCACCAAATATACACATTTAACAAATCCTTGTTTTCTTTTTACCATTTATATAGAGAATTTTCTACTGTTAGGTCTGCATGGGTTTAGAGAGCTATGGGGACTATAAGGATTCAGTATTGGGGGATTCTGGGTTCTTCACACTCTCTACCTGTGAGCCCTAAACTGTCCATTAAATTTTCCCTCTCTAGCACTAGCAAACCAGCCCACCCTCTGTGCTATTATCTTCAGCTTCCATCAATGGGCAGTTTAAAAATTTAAAATGCAGTTATAATACTTTGAAAAGCAGAATTTTTCAAAATATATTAAAATATACCAGACTTTTTCAGTAAAGAAGCAAAATTTATAAAGTGTTAAAATTAATAAATTCAGCAATACATCATTTCAAACTATGATGAAAGGATCATAAACACTCTAAAATATTAGCAAAATTTATAATGGCTGAAAGATTCAACAATCAATATCAGGTGAAGATTTGCCATGTGAATTTAGATTTTATTTATAAGAATGCCAAGAGGTCTGAAGCATACCTTGTCTCCTAACTTTTGACAAATTAAGTGTCTTTTAAAAGTCTTAAAGCTAATGTATTTGTTGACTATACTCAAGGATAATATAATTGCCCAATTTCAATTCTAAATTTATTGGTGAATTGCTCTACTAATAATCTGTGTCCCTCACTTACTTGTAGACTCCATGAGAGCAGGCATGGTGAACATTTATTGTTGTCGTTCATTAACTATCCACAAAGCATATCATAGTATAAGGCAAAAAGCTGTTGTTCATTTAAATGTTGTTGAATAGGTAAATACTTTCATTTTTTAAAATAATTTTCTGTTAACTTCCTGATATATAATACTGACATTGCTAGCAAATCCTGATCTTAAGAAAGTTATTAATAATCCTGAATATAATTCTGTAAAAACAGCAAGGGTGTATATCAATAAGAATGTGTGTATATATATTATATAAGAATACATGTAATAAGAATATCTGATAGTATACTATTTCTTGAAACACAGTATTTAACTTAGTTTCACAAACAACCTTTTGTTTTTGAGATAAAAATTTTGTGATTTTAAGCTTAGTTGTTTTATTTACTACCATATTCAAATAAAATAGCATGGTTTTTTTAATCAAGTTTCAAAATAGTCCATAATGTGAATATTTTGTTAATATTAACTACAGTAATTTCAAATATCTTGAACTGAGTATTGTCTGCAGATTATAAACATCTTGATCACAGTGATGCTTATGTAGTTAGGTTGGCCTTAATCTGAAGTGAGTCAAAGTGAACATTCCAGGCTCTTCGAAGGGCCTGGAGAAGAATGAAGGCAAGTAAAGATGGCAGAAAGAATGGAAGTAACAGGCAGACTTGAAAAAACATTGCCTTTTTCTACCCAGGGCCTTATGAAAAATTTCATAATTCCAAACATATATTCTCAAATTTTCTCTATAGCCTACCTCCACATAGACCATACATGCAAGTCACTAGAATCATTTAACGACCACTATGGGATCCATCATTCTTCAAATACTTGATGTACATTATATTCTGTATTTAATAACTCTAATATAAGATATCCAAGAAAAGATTTAAAGTGTGCTGTTTTCTTTTTCCCTGTCTCTTATTCATGGTGGCTTATTCCTTGTAAATTTTAAATTTCTGATTGTGAGTTCATGTTTCACAGGGCTTTCAATTTGGGAATCTGTAAAGCCTGTACTCTCCAGAAAGAATTATTTTAATTTTGTCTAGTTGCCCTGGAATGCAATCAATCCTGGGTCATATGTATTTATTTACCACATATTGATTGAATATCTAAATCCTGAACCATGAAAGGGTAAGACTGCAATTATAAGTTCTCAAAAAAACACCCTCTCTCCTGAATCTCTGGCCAAAAAATTTTCTTACCATACCCCATTGTTTGTGAGTAGATTTTCTTTTCAAAGGACCTGACTCTGAGTTTTCATTTTTAACTCCCCATCTTTAAGAGGAGTAGTCTTGGTTTTGTTGTCATTCAGTTTTCAGATCCCAAGACCCCAAGATACCTTCAAGTGCCCTTGAGACAGTCTCCAAATTAGTGCCATCTTTCCAAACTGGCTTTCTACTTTTGGTCTTTGGAGGCTTTTCCATAGTTTCTTGCTTATTTCCCCATGCACCTATAAAAGACTTAAAATTATTTTATTCATTTTTCAGAAGGGTTCTTTAGGATATACAATCAATTCATTACATTGCTAAAAATAGAATTCAACGAGTCTGTATTTAAAGAGTTACTTTTTTTAAGGCAATAAAATTTAACTTTACTCCCTCCTCCCTTCCTCTCTTCTTTCTTACCTTCTTTCCTTCCTTCCTTCCTCCCTTTAGCCCTTAGATCTTATATAATTAAGGATTTATATCAATTTGCAACACTGTTCTGGAAAGGAAAAGGGAATTTATAGTCATTATGGCATTATTATACAAACAAAATTCACTTGACAGGACATACCACAGCTATTAATTTCCTAAACTTTGAAATTTTAAATGATTAAATGAAATTAAATACAACCAACATTTACTGATCACCTAGTTATACTTGAAACTGCTATGCAGATACATAGATGCTGAAATACAAAGCCTTTTAAAACTGACAGAAGGGAAAGAGGAAAGACATAAGTACTGGTCACCCTTAAATTTAATAATTTTAAATTTAATACAAACTTCACTTTTGCACACAATACTTAGCTGTCTCCAAGCTTTAGTAACTGGATTATTCATGCCCTGAACAAGTCTTTTGTTTACCAAAATCAAAGAGAATTTTGAGCTATCACCTGAGGAAGCTGCTCTATGCCTACATTCTGCTAAGAAATGATTGGCTCTTGAAGAAAGAGGATGCCAGAAAACATCTTTCCTCATGACAGGCTTGGCTTTATTTGCCCTTCAAATGTTTAACCTTAGAACATGTTTTTTTGGAAACTTACTAAGTACATATTAAGGGTAGTTTAAATATATTCTTATAAAGGGCTATTGAATCATTCATCACACAGACTAATCAGCAAACATTAACAGGAAATAATATCTTTGAGCTGAACTTAAAAAGACACAACAATATTTCATCAAATCAGATGGAGGGAAAAGGATGAGAAAAGGCTATGATGCTTGAAAGCGCTTGGTGTGTTCAGGGAACTTTAAGTAGCTAACTGTAGGTAGCCACCTCAGATATGGATAGTTTAGATATTTGAAGACACTTCATGAGTCATAGCTAGCATTCACTGAGCATTTGCAACTGGCTAGGCACTGTTATAAATGCTTCACATGTAGCAACTCACTTAATTCTGTTAGAGTTCTCTGAGGTAAATACTGTTATCAACCCTTTTTGCAGATGGTGAGACTTTTTAAGTAGTTTCCTACTGTCATAGAGTTGCAGGTGTGTGATTCAGGACTGAATGACCTGTAATTCCAGACTTATTGACCTTAGAGCCCACACTCTAATATGTTATGTTGCTCAAAATGAAGTCTGGATTTACCCTGGATGATTTAATCAAAAGATCTCATTCTTAAGAAAACAAAGGAAAGAAAGTTTGTTTGCTTCCCCATAGACTCTACTACATAAAAACTACTACTCTACATAAAAACCTCCTTATTGTTGTTCAATTTATTTAGTTAGTTCAATTAAATATTGCCCTTCTCTAACAAAACATGTAACTGGAAGACTTTTTTAGTGCTGTTTTGGACCCACTTGCAAAACTGATTATTAAATTTTCAGAAATTTTGCAAGTCAGTTATTAAATATAGTGTTAAAATTAAATTACATAAATGTACATTAAATGAATTATATTTAAAGCAAAGCAATACATATTCAAAGTCCATTAATTTCCTAATTATTTAAGTACATTATGCTCTTATCTGTACTCTTAAGTGTTTTTTTTTATATCTATTGTATATATTTGGTGGAAATACTGTATAATATGCTACTGAGAATCTCTCCCCAGCTCCATATTCAATCACATCCATCACAGTAATTACTTAAAATTGGCAATGGTGGGAATATTCGTACCATCATTTGGTAAACACTACAAATCAGGGCTTTCCCCCAGAGAGCTGATAATTAAACATTTACCATACCTTCTCTAAAATATTTTGCCTTGAGTTGATTCTCATGAAGGATCTGTATTATATACAGTGTGTAAGTTGTATAGCAGAGACCTCTGGTGTCTACCTTATATTAATGCTATAATATTTAATGAAGGCAGTTTGGAAATGTTCATGAGTTTCTCATTAACACAATTATTTTGGAAAATTGAGAATCCATCTTTTCTTTAATAACCACCCAGATAAACACCATCCTTGTTTTTCATGATTCCCTATGAACTAAGTCTTTGGTTTAAGAAGCTCAAATTTATCACTGCAAAGTAAAAATTTATTGCATTTTCTCCCTTAACTTGCTGAAATTGGAAGCCACTGTAATGTAGAGGGGAAAAAATCAAGATAATTGTTTTCTGCTCCTGTCTAACCACTAAATAACCAGGTGACATTGCTTTACTGGACTTTGTGTTTTAGAATCATCTGGACATTAATTTCAAGTCCCACCCAGACTCATATCAGAATTTTGGGGGGGTTGGAGTCTAGATGGTTGTATGCCTTGAAATGCTTTTGAGATGGCTCTAATGTACAACTGATTTGAGAACTACTGGTCAAAATATTAACAAAGAGGGTGAATAGCTTGTGATTAAGTGTGCTTTCCAGTTCTCACTCATAAACTTCATCATTGTGTAACTTGAGATAAATTACTGATTGTCTCTGTGCTTCCATTTTGTCTTACATAAAATAATAATAGTAGTAATACTTCACTTAGTAAAGTAAACATTTAGACAGGTAAACATTTAGGAAAGGATCTAGCATTGAAGTGTTTATTGCTAATCTTATTTCCTAAGAACATTCTCTTAGTAGTTCTAAAAGTCACTTCCATGCTTTGTAACATGAGACCATCCTCCTACTTGAAGGCTACACTGTACTTTCTGTCTTCTCTGCTGTTTTCTAGTCATTAGTCATATAAATATGTCCCCTTTTAACTGACCAAATATTTTCATTTTCCCTTAATTTGAAAGTCCCAGACAAAGTAAAGTGCCCGGTCATGATGGCTCAAATTCAGAGTTGGGCAATGTCTGCTCTGTAATTTCAGTAAACTTTTGGAATTAAGCAATTGCATTGACTGAGAATGATGTTTTCTTTACATTATACAGAATAAAACTTTTCTTTCCAGTACATGAGGTGGCATAATAGTTTTTATAGACTCTGTTCCCAATAGGAACAAAACAAATACAGAAGAAAAAAATCTGTTTGCTACAGAAACTGTGTGAGAAAGACGAACAAGTAGTGAAAAAATACTTTGATTGAATCCTTAAAGCAAAACAAAGAAGAGAATATGTTTTCTCATCCATTCAATTTGAGGACTGATGACTAATTAGATGGAAGATAAACAAAATGTCCTCATGAATATGCTACTTTAAGAGCAAAATTCATTGGGAAAAATATCCAGAACACATTTTGATAAAGGAGACTATCACATGACAAACTAAAAATCTACCATTTAGTATGATCTCCTTGGGAACCTATTTTCCAATGCCTCAGATAGAGAAAACGAGAGGAGAGGTAGCATCATCAAAATTTTAGAAATAGAAAATTGGAAAAGATTTACTCTGTACTGTCTTCAGAAACTTTCATATGATTTTATATTAGAAGGTTATAGATAATTAATGTAGCAAATACCACCATGTCATTAACATTAATGACATAGCAATAGTAACCAGGTCCCAAATTTGTCATATGGGTACAATAATCTTTCCAAGACTTAAGAGGAATTGTGTGCCATCACTTGTGATTGACTTTTGCTCTTTTCTTGTGGTAGAAACTAAGTGTAGATACATGAAAGGCCATTCTTCTTAAACAGGATTTATTTGGTTGCATGAAGGAGACACAAGCAAATTTTACAAGGAGATCTGTTGTAAGGATAAACAAATCTCAGGAAATCTAAGGTCAATAATTGCAAGAGACTTGGGTTTGTGGAAACGGGTGCTAGTGACCCAGAAACCACAGGGAATTGTCTTTTCTCGCAGTCAATCTTCAGTGTTCACAATCTCATGCCTTCTCAGTACCTTTTGCTCCATTTTCCTTTCAAGTGGCCTGTCCTTCTTCCCCATTAACTTTGGTTAAACATGATCCACAGTAAACCTGGTCAGAGGTTGGCAGTCTCCAGCACTTACACCATTGCTTTCTCATTTTCCCAATTCTCGGGTGGTTGATTGGTTCATTGATTTGAATCAGGCCACTGAAAATATGTCTCTCCCCATAAATGATATGTATATACCTAGTACTGATCCAAAAAGACATGACTGACACGAGGTATAATCATATGGTACAGAGTGTTGTCATATTAGGCAGAAGAGCCTAGGGCTAGCAAATTTTGGAAACATGCACTATATTCTGACTTAGAATGGGGCTATATAGGGCCTTTCCTGCTAAAAAGCTGTAGAACTTGTGCGGCACATGATTTCTACAGAGTTAGTAAAACCACAAGTTAGATTCTTCCTGATTTACTACTGTAGTTATAGACTGCTACAAGGTCATCTGGTATTATTTGGATATTTCATAGATTCATTCATTTAAACCATAATATTATGACAGCTGAATGTTAATGGAGGTACCTAAGAGTAGGCTGGGAAAAGAATAAGAAATCATTATCTCTGAATCTCAGAATCTCTCTCTTTTGGAAGGACACAGAAATGAAAGCTGGAAACATTTCCAATTGTTTTATGTCATCATATCCTAAATAAGTTACATTAATATAAAAAGAGAACAAATTTTATCATGAAAATTATTCATTGATAGGCATACAACTTAAAAATCGGGGTGGAGGGTGTTAAGAAAACAACCATAATAGATGACCAACCATTTGAAAACAACCAATAGAAAACAACCATTTTCTAGGTGGAAAATGGCAACAAAAACATAGGCATTTATATCAGACATTAGAGCCTTTTTCTTTCTCTTTTTTTTAAAGTTTAAGAATTTTATTTATTATTTTTAAAGATTTTATTTATGCATACAAGAACTGGGGTACAGGCCAGAGGTGTGGAGGGGTGAGGGTGAGAGGATTCACCAGAGACGGAATGGAGAACAGAACAGGTAGACTGCTGAAATACACTGCTGAGGGGAGCAGCGGGTGAGTCAGGAGAGGTCTGCTGTGCCTCAAGCCCTTTTCTATGTAATGTAGATTAGTCCTTTTGGCAAGAGAAGAGTATGAGTGTGTGAAAAGAGCTCTGTGATGAAAGCAAGATAACATAAGTCTAATATAATCCCATGAGCACAGGAACTCCTGGAGCCTCAGCACTTGGAACAGTGCCTGGCATAGAATAGGATTCCATAAAGATTTAGAAAATGAATAAATATTCTTTTGACTTTTCATTCCACCAGCTGGGTGACAGTAAATAAGATAATTTGTCCTTCTGGGTTTCTGTTTCTTCACTAATAAAATGAGACAGTTTTGAAGTAATTTTAAATATTGTTATTCTATGATTATATGATGTATTCAAAATTTCAAAACATATGTTAAATTGTATAAAATTGCATTTTAAAGCAAGAAAATTCTTTTTCTACAAAGAAATCCAAATCTTTTATCTGTTCCTTATTAATGTGATTTAGAGTTTATATATATGAATTATATTGAGAAAGTATGTATAGCTAATTTAATTATACAAGCCAGGTGAAGGGAAGCTATATACTCAAGTGCCTCTAAAAACTCTATATTCACAGTTTGACTCCAGTGAATCCACCTTTTATAGACTATTTAAAGTGATTTCGCAGTCTTGTTTTGAAACACCTCCTGCCACCAGCCTTTGAAATTAAACAAAGCCCACTGGTGAATTTTTAATGGGATTTTTTTATTTTGGATTTTATGATAATGGAGAACAAATCTGTAAATCCCCATGGTTTCTCATCTTCCCAGAGTTTGATGTACCTAAATATTTTTGCTTGCAGAATCTTCTCACTTCATTGTCCAACATGTTCAAAGTTTTTTTTTTTTTTAAACCCAACCTTCTGTTCTCTTTTTTTAAAAAAGATTGATTTATTTATACAAGAGCTGGTGTACAGGTCAGAGGTGTGGGAGGGTGAGAGGATTCACCAGAGACAGAGCAGGGAGCAGAAAAGGCAGATGGACTGAAGACACTGCTAAGGGTAGCAGCAGTTGAGGCAGGAGAGGTCTGCCATGCCATGTGGATATCTCCCTGGCTAGTCAGGAATTGAACCCTCACTGCAGAGGCTGTGGACAGCATCACAGTGCTGCATGCATCCCACTGCACCACCAGGGAGGCCCCAAGTTCAAAGTTTTAGTGGTCTTGTCATCTCTCTCCAAATATATATCATAGGCAAACTAACAGTTTCTCTAAACTGCCTATCACTCACATGGGTTAAATAATTTGCTGCCATAGGCAAATTCTGCCTGAGAGGACAAGTTGGCTTTGTATGAAAATAAGGTTCAGTGTGTGCCTTTTATACAGGTAAAGATTTTTTTAAATGAAAACAATGGTAGAATTTCTAATGTAACCCTATTGAAAATCTTGACACATCTGATCATCTAGCTTAAGAAAACCTACATTGCATAATTTGAACATCTGCTATCCAGTGTAGGAGGGGAGCAGGTTCTCTGTCCAATAGCAGCATTGATGACATAATTCTTTTGCTATGACCACTTCTGCAGAGCGCTGACGTGTCTGGATCATGTTAATTATGTGTCACCATATATTTTTGGAGATCTCCTGATGACATTAACAGAAAATACTCTAGTGGAGGCCATGTTTCTGGGGAGTCACATCTTCCCATTGTGCAATTATTTCCTTCATATACATTAAACAGTTAGGTAGAAATGGCAATGCAACCATAGATGTTACAAAGATTGAATGTCTTGAAAAATATCATGCATGAAGCCTGTCCCTAGGCTGGATTCCCACCACCACTCCACAGACTGCTGAAGTTCATCTATATGGATACAGACCCTATAGGTGAAGTGACTGAGTCACTAAGAAGTTGTGGGAATTGATGACTGAAGTTCACTATAAGTATTATATTGTATTACCATTATCCTCACCCCCTTTTATCTTGTTTATTTCACACCACTTATTACATTTGCACTGTGACAGCGATCAATGTGAATTTCCTTCATGTGTTTAAGTTGCATGCTTGGCCAGGTCCATAACCTTACTCCAGTCGAATCAGAGGATCATTAGGGCCCAAAAGAAAAGGATTTGACATTTTCAACCTTTACCTACTAAGGCTTAAAGTGAGATTATCACATTAGCTAGTTCTGCTTCCAGATTTTTGATATAAATTTAATTTTAAATAGCTAAATTTCAGTGCAATTTTTAAAACAAGGTTTTATCAGTCTAGTGCAAGAAATATATACAGAAAAAATAAAGAATAAAGTAAATTTTTCTATGAATCTACAATGTTAACATATTTTGGAATGTTTTCTTCCATGCAGATATACACAAATGTAAAAATAGGCATATATGTCAAATATGTGCTGTATATCTAATTCTGTATCATTTCCTCCACTTGTCCTGTATTGAACATATTTCCTATAAAAATATGAATATATTATATATGATAACATAATATCAAATTGACACACCCATTCCTCTGCTATTGAATATTTCAGGTGTTTCCATGTATTTGTGATTGTACATAGTGTAATGAACATCTTCACTCATTCAACAATTTTAGCTCCTTTTTACTCTTTATTTCTCTTTTCTATGCATATTCTGGATTCTCAGACTCACAACTCATATAATTCCCTAAGTGTTCCCTCTATTCAAATAAGTGGCAGCCTAGTTAATAGTGATTATCTTTCATCTACAGAAAGCTGTACTTGTAGAAAATTGAAAAACTGATTAGGATGAATTTTTCCATCAATCAAACATAATCTCACCAGAAATAATAGTAGAAATGTTACCTTTAAGGTGTATTAAATCAAAAGTAAGCACTAAGTATTAAAAATAAACGCTACTAAAGAATTTTACAAATGTTTTAGATACTTCATATAAAAATTTAAATTAATACTTAATATGTGTTAAAATTTAGTATTTATCATGATAGGAAAATCTGAAATAGTGGTATAGTTAAAAGTAAAAAAAAAAATACTTTCAGACACTTTAATTTTCCCCTGATGGAAAAAAAGCAAAAATCTTCGCCAAAGGAGGGGAAAAAAAGAATCACTTGTTTGTTTGAAATACTATTTACCTTCATTTTAAAATAATTTGTATTTTCAATTCCTAAAAACAATGAAATATTTTCCATTTTCTGGAAATCATTAGAAAAAAGCTTTTGGTTCAACTTTGCTATTTCTATTCACTGGTTTTTAGAAAAAGGGAGCTTGAACGAGCACTAGATGGGAAAATTTGTGTCCTTGGGCAATTTGCCTATTCTCCTTTAGTCTCATTGTCTTCATCTGTGAAATTGTTGTTATGAGAATTGAATGTAAAACACCTCCAAGAGTGTTTGACTCATAACTGGCTCTTGCTTTTGTATCACTATGCTTGTAAGTGGTAATGACATTATTTCAAGAGATGGATTTTTTAATTACTCTCTCTTGTTGAATAAAGCCATTGACTAAAACTGTGGAAGCAGGTAAATAGTTGTCATTCCGCCATACAATTATAAATATAATTTGAGAGATGATTAATAATACACCAAAGAGAAATGAAAGTTAAAACTCCAAAGTTAAGCAATTCTGGTGTCCCCAGAGATACTCTAATTTTTTTATTTCTAGTTAACTGGTCTAAATAACAAAAAAATGACCTAAATTTTTATGGAAAGTTGGTGATTAACCCAAGTTCAAACTAAATTAATCCATACTAAGGACTGAATAAAATATACCTTTTTATTTCCATCTTTCAGTTCCTTTAATCATCAATAATAAGAGGAAAAGAGGAGAATCAAAAAATGAGATTATCTAAAAGTTAATGGAAAGGAAAACTTATGAAAAACTGTACTTAGATGGTTTTTAGTGTTAGAAGTCTAAAATTGAAAGTAAATGAGTCGGGCCTCCCCTGTTGGCATGGTGGTTGAGCGCTGGGCTGCCAAGTTGCTCGCAGCCTCTGCAGTGCCGGTTGGATCCCCGGCTGCCGACGAGGGTCCCACATGGCATGACAGACCTCCTGCTATGCCTGCTGCTCCCCTCAGCAGTAAATTTCGTCACTCTGCCTGTTCCCCGCTCTGGCTCTGGTGAATCCTCTCACCTTCCCACGCTTCTGACTGTACCCCGTGTTTGTATAAACAAATAAATAAATCTTTAAAAAAAACAAAAAACAAAAAGAAAATAAATGAGTCATGTTTGTATCTTAAAAACTAGAAAACATGTATAAAATTAATCAAAAGCCATTAGGAAGCAGATGTTAATAAAGATAGAAGATATCAGTAGAGTAGAAACTAATACACAAGAAAAAGTATAGCAAGTATTAAAAAATGTTCCTTTGGGGGAAAAAAAAAAACTACTCAGACCAATAGCAAATCTGATTAAGGAAAAGTCAAAGAATGTACAAATATAAAACACCTTGCGTTCTAATTAACCTTCCAAAAATAACTTCTTGTGCTGCTACTCAGATTTAATAAAGACTGAGTGAGTGATGTTCAACTCTCCAGTTCCATTTATGAAGTTAGCTTATACTTCATGTCAAGCACCTGGTAAAGGTGTATTCATTCATTTGCGCTGTCATAACTAAGTCTCACACACTGGGTGGCTTAAAGAAAAGTAAGCTATTGCCCTCAAGTGTAGAGACTGGGTGTCTAAAGTCAAGGTGTCCACAGGGTTGGTTCCTGCTGAGACCCTGAAGAAAGCATCTGTTCCAGCACTCACTCCTGCCTTGTGGATAGCAGGCTTCTTGTATATCATCCTCCCTCTGTACTAGTTGGTAACCAGATTTCTTGTTTTCATAAAGATACGAGTCATATTGGATTATGACCTCATTTTAACTTGATGACCTCTGCAAAAGACTCTATCCCCAAATAAGATCACATTCTGATACACTGGACATTAGGACTTGAACATATGTATGGGGGGGTTATTATTTTAATCCCTAACAGATGCTCTTTTACTTTGATGAGCCAGTCATTTGCATTCATGAGGCTTTTCCTATAAAAGTTGTAAAGAGCCACACCCTATTTTATGAAAGCTTCTAAACATTACTTGATTTTTTACAGCTGGAATAGCCCATAGAACTTGACTGTCACAGTATCTTTATTCTATTGCTAAGAAAATACACTCAGTGATAGTGGGTATCTCTCCAGTCAGTGATTTATATCTTGATTTTCTAGTATAATTTCTGCCAAATTCCTCATAGTAGTGGGCCAGTGCTGCAGTCTCTGACCTGGACCATGGGCTCCTATGTACTTGTTTCTCCTAGTTTCATGCCTTCCTATCATGGAGCACTTGTCCAGGTCTGAGCTGATGAGAATCCACCATTGTCTCTGACATTTCCTCCTCTGTCTTCACAAAATATCTGGAGCTTGGTATTTTTTTTTTTTAAACACTGTTGTAAAGAGTGTCGCAGTGTTGTCCTTGTATGGTTTTAATCATTAGGCAATACTAAAGGCTTATTGCAGCTTTATTTGGAATAAGAGGTGGATTTTTTTCAGAAATATGTTTTATTGCTAACATTTTGCAATTCTTCAGTGGTTCTGTTCTTATTAAGTAGCATTTACTTGAGGGTGAAATGGTCATTGGACCTCAAAGATACAGTAAGTGTCTTTTTCAGAAAGTCTAATTCAGTAAGTATCTAATTCAGTAAGTCTCTGGAACTCCAGTACATCTGCATTTTTAACAGGCATCCCAATGACTCTTTAGATGATTTTCATTCCACACTTTGTTTTTTGTTTTTTGGGGTTTTTTTTAAGATTTATTTATTTATGCATACAAGAGCTGGGGTACAGACCAGAGATGCTGGGGAGTGGGGGAGGTGAGAGGATTCAGCAGAGACAGAGTGGGGAACAGAACAGGCAGACCTACTGAAATACAGTGGGCGAGTCAGAAGAGGTTTGCTGCACCATGTGGGTTGCTCCCTGGCCTGCTAGGGATCAAATTTGTGCTCCAGAGGCTGTGGATTGCTTCATAGTGCGGTGCTTAACCCCTTGCGCCACCAGGGAGGCCCTCATTCACACTTGGAACAACAGCACAAGATCTGCTTTAATCAACACATTGATCATAAATTTTAAAAATAGCTGCTACCAAGAAGAATTTTTTATTTCCCAATAATATCATATTTTATCAAATCTATTTTTTCATTGTAAGTCCCATGATTATATAACTTACAATGGGAAGAAAAAAAGCACTACCAATAAACTATGCAACTCATTATTTTTAAATTTCTTTTCAAGGGAATTTGGCATTTTCTTTTGTCTTTGTTGCATTACTGGGCCTGTGATAGGCAAAACTTGTATATGTACAACAGCTTCCCCACTTGTTACATTTCTTCTATCCTCTAATGCAATAAAATGCTGCTTTCCAAGAAAATCTGAAATTGATTCCACCCTTCCTATGATGAACAGCTGCTTCATTAATAGCATATACAAATCAAAACCACATTGAAATACCACCTTACACCAGTAAGAACAGCACATATCAAAAAGCAACAAATTTTGGTGAGGATGTGGTGAAAAGGAACTCTCCTACATTGCTGGTGGGAGTGCAGACTGGTCCAACCACTATGGAAAGCTGTCTGGAGGGTCCTCAGTCTACTAAAAATGAAGCTACCATGTGACCTGGCAATTCCCTCCTATTTACCCAAAGGACACAAAAACTGATTCAAAAGAACACCTGTACACCTATGTTTATTGCAGCACTATTTACAATAGGTAAAACCTGGAAACAAACCAAATGCCAAAAAATAGATGACTGGCTCAAGAAGATGTGGTATATATACACAATGGAATATTATCCAGCAATCAAAAAAGATAAAATCATGCCATTCGCAGCAATGTGGATGGAGCTGGAAGAAATTATGCTCAGTGAAATAAGCCAGAAGGAAAAATAGAAGTATCGGATGATTTCACTTATAGCAGGAATATAGGGGAAGCAAATAAGACATCAATGTAAAAAATAACAGTACAAAACACAACAAAGCAAAAACAGACAATTATAAATCAGAGATACACTGCAGAGGAGAGGCAGAAGAGGGATCATAGGGAGGGAGGGAGGAGCACAGGGGACTGAAGTGATGCTGCACGGGTGCATTGGTGAAGAAAACTCTGTGGGGACTACACCTGAGGGGGAGAGGGAAACAAATATTGTTCAAAAATGAACAATGATGTAAAAAAAATAAAATTAACAAAAAAATAGTAAATACCCACACCTATTTGTATGCTACCTTTGTAAACAACAAATTATTTATAAAGTTCAATCATTATTTGGCTTTAAAGTAAAACATGTAAAAATTGGTCTAAAAATTGGTTTTAAATGGGAGCCAAACTCACCCCATGATGTTGCTCAACCAAAGAAACAATATGAGTAGGTCTGACCAAGTTGATGCACACACTGACATTGACCACTACAGATGATTGTACTGCCTTGTGTATAGTGATCATATGATGTGATTACTAATTGACATATCCTAATTCAGAATTGTGAGAATATAGGAGAGAAAAACAGAGCTTAGGGTCTGTATAATATGTTAATTAAAAACAATTTATAATGGAAACTTCTCATGCTAGATGCTAAGATAGCATAATGAGCTAGAGCAATGGGTCTCAAAGAATTGTCCTAGGACTAGAGGATTCAACATCACCTGAGGATTTATTCTAAATGCACATTTCCAGGCTCCAGTCTAGACAGATTGAATTAGAAACTCTGGGAGTTGATCCCAGCAATGTGTTTGAACAAACCAGTCTGTATTCTGGTACATACTCAAGAGTGAAAACAGCTGGGTTAAAGTGAATGGAAACCAAAAGGCAGGAGGAAAATCCTCCCTACACATCTCCAGGGAAATATCATTAATACCACACACAAACCCATCCATACCCACACACACCTCTACTTGGTTCACCCAACATGAGAATTTACATTTATGATCCTTCAAATTGCAGCACTCGAGTATATGTATCTCTGATACAAGAGGCCTACATTTTGTAATGGTAAAAATATAGCCCTTACAGACTTTGGTGTGTTTTATCATTATGCTTAACCAACTCTCTCCCTTTATTCTCTTTGCTCCAAACTATCCATAGTCTCTCCCCATCTCCCTTAATCACATAAATTCATTTCCCTTCATACTCTTCTGACACTCCCTCACTTTTCCTGTTTTTAATGTTTCAACCTTATTTGAACAAAAATAAAAGCAAATAGTAACATAAAATTTGAATCCCTAACTTAAGGAATAGGGAAAGAAAGAAATGAACAAATATCTGTGAAACTTGACTAGTCAAGTATTTGGAACCCAGGAGGTTATAGTTTAAGTGATATCCTCTGTCATTGTCTCAAAAGTGATACCATTACAAGATAATTTAAAAATTGCTGCAATATATTTGTACACATTTTTTTTTCTTTTTTAGAAAACATGGTTTCAGAAATCACATTCAAATTATTGGTTTTAGTGCTGGTTGGCATGCAGTGCATTTGGACTCAGATAGATTTTTCTCTTTTCAAACTGTTAATGCACATCCAGCAGAAAAATAAAAAGAAATGAGATGTTCCTTTGTTAAATGCTAACTGCAATATCCTCATTACTTGAAAACTGTATGGTTTGTTTTCTCAGGAGAAACCTATTTCAGAACTAATTATCTTTGTATTGGAGTCCAACACACAACCCTTTGTGAAACTGAAAGCTCATTGGAGTCTCCAGTTCATAACACCAAATAATAAATATATTTGCATTCTCTGATCCTTGATGAGTATATAATTTTAATATTCTGTCTTCCCTAAAAGCATGCATACAATTTATTTTGTAACAGCATTTCTTTATAGTTTATAGTGAAATATATTTTAAACTCCTAGAGGAAAAGAAAACCTTGAAAAAATTTACATTTTTAAAATTTGACCTTATAAATGTAATTTATTTGATGTTACAACTATATAATTATAAATTTGATATTATAAAGTTGTATGCATTTAACATTTTTTGTGAAGTTAGAAAATATTACTTGGAATTTTAGAGGAACATCATAATCACTTCATCACTAACTTGCAGAGAAGCAACCTATTTTTCCATGATTTTTTTTGGCTTGGTTGGCTAAGGAGGCAACATGTACTGACAGTCACTGTATTGTTTATTAGTTTCAACAGAGGTGCACAGTGAGTGAGAACCCCTGCTGTACTCCAGCAGGCTTAGGATACAAGCAAGAGTTTGTGAAGGTTCACACTCTATCTGTAATAAAACTTGTGGCAGGTTAACACACTTCTCAGCTCTTGATACATTTGCTATACAAAAATTAAAGTCCTGCTGAGTTAACTATTCTAAGAAGCATGCTTCTAGGTAAGTAATATATCTTACAAATGATAGATCTGTTTTAAAGTGATAGATATATGTGGAAGTATGCTTGACTTAGGCTGAAATTTTCCAGATTTGTACAGATTTCATATAGTGCTGGGCAATGCCATGATTAGTATTGTTTGTCCTACTGGGATTTTAGGTGATGAGGCATGGCAATTTAGAATGAGCTTGGGAATGCATGTGTAAGTTAATGAGGCAGAAATGACTGACACAATGGTACTTTTTTCCTTCCATGAAGATGAGCATTTGGGGGTTGTTACGGAGAAAAAGTCTTCATGATCTAAATGTTAACATAACTTCTGTTTAAAAATATGTTGGACTTCCATGTGCTACTAAAATGCTATGTCTCCTAAAAAGATCTGGTTCTATGAAAATGCCTAAACTGTCAGTTTTTATATTTGTTTTAAGTAGTAGAACATTGAAAAGCTACAGCATTAGTGTGCTGCATATTTTAGCAATATTCACAATTGTATATATAATATAAGAATGTTAGAATACAGCATTTGCTTGCATTAGTCTTAATAGCAATCTACAATACCTTTTAGGGGAAATCTGAGAGGAGGCTATCTCATTTTGTAGAGTATAATTAAATAAAAAAATCATTGGGAGACACAAACAATTTAAAGAAAACCATCTTATTAATAAAATCATTTAGTGTCGTTGATTTTGTGAAACAGTAGCTGGATTTTATGTCTTGGATTATTTATTGGGGAACAAATATTCTCTTAATAGAATGTGTCAGTAAGTACATGATGAGTTGAAAATTTTTCCAGTTAATAAAGGCTAAACAAACATCTGAAGACTCCAGGAAATTAAGTGAAAACATCTTGTATTGCAATGGTTATACTTTAGCTGTTGTACACATTACTTCACATGTGAAAACAATTTTAGCCTTTATTTTGGAATTATTCATAGTGTCACTATTCAGGGCTGTTTGATAACCCATCTGGGACATAGTAAACATAACTATGTTATTAGTTTAAAAGATACATTATATTTTTTACTTCATTGTCAGGGTGTTTAAATATTAGTTGGATCTACACAGAGGAAGCCTACAATGATGCATTTGGAAGATCAATTTTTGCTGTAATTTCAAGTCTATTATTCTACCTGAAATACTGGCCTAGAAATTAGGACACCCGAGTCTGGGCCCTGGCTCCTCAACACTATTCCTAACCTGGGTTACTTCCTCTATAAAATAATTTGAGAGTTTTTATTTTTGCTATTCTAGTTTTATTCTCTTAATTTTGAGTATTCCATCCCAATAGATACTATTATATGCATTGTTTATCATTTACCAAAGTCCTGATCCATAAGCATATGTTTCACAACTTTCAAAGTCAGAAAATTCTATTTTTCTTCTTGCAGACATTTATAAAAAAGGAGGGAGGGGTTCTAGAATTGAAATTCAAATCATCTACATCTTGCTTCTTACATGCAAAATTTCAAAATACGTTATATGACATGTCTACTTCTCCATTTGCCGGATGTTCTTCATTTGATTGGAAATTAATTTTTCAGACTCTAGATTGTAGATTCTTGAGTTTTTTCTGTTTTTTTCTTTCTCTGAAGTGGTAAAACATAAACTTCAGATAACAAGAGTTTGAATTCTTCTTTCATTTCTAAGTGGTTCCAAGAAAATCATCTGTCCTTTCTGAACTCATTTCCTCTGTAAATGAAGATACAAATATTTATCTCAGAGGATTGCCCTAAGGTCCACATGTTTATAAAATGTCAAGTGTGGTACTTTAGCCTTAAAGTTGGTGATCAATAAATAGTAGACTGTTATTTTTGTTGTCTTATAAAATAATCAACTTTTGATTTCTGTTTGGATTCACCATACATTCTAGGATTACTGAAATTGTATGGATTTTTGTGAAGTTATTTATTTCAGTGTTCCAATAAGATGAGTGAATTATCTTCCTGTGTGAATTTAGAGTTAACCACAGCTAACTTTAAATTATAGTTGTGAGCTATAATTACTGCAATGGTTAAAGCCATTTTGGCCTCTGGGAATAAAAAGTTATATTTTACAGTGCATGTGAAAGAAGTATTTGTGAATTCATTTCTGCCTTCTATTCATACCTGGGTTAAAATGAGCCCTGGTGTCAAGCAGTTACTTTGGAACATTACATAAACTTACTTGTTCTTGGCCTTGTAGCAATTGGGAATATGCAAACAGGTCTGAATGGAAACAAACAGCAAATTCTTCAGAGGCAGGAAACCTAATATTTACATATTAATCAATAGGGTTTTGGTCACTGAGGTGGCTTATGACTACAATTCCTTGTTCATCATGAGTGGGGGCTAGCATCATTTCTTAAAGAACTTGCTTAATGTTAATATTCAAGAAGGCTAGACTGAAGCACACCCTGATAGGCTTTTAGCTCCACAAACTGTTCCCCTCTTCTTATAAGCCAGTAGGGCGTGCCCTCACATTCTCCCACTTCACTTTCTCTATTAAACTGATCTATCCACATTGAGATAAAAATTGACAGTCGTTCTGCATCAATGTTTTCTGTGTATTGATATTTTAACACACTAAAAAACTTTAAGCTAAAAATCTCAAACCCTAAACTCAAGCAATGTTTTTTTGTTTGTTTTTTATGATTCTATGGTTTTTAGTGTAGTCATAGACATGAGTTACCATCAACATGATTTTAGAACATTTTCTCATGGGTTCAAAGGTTTTAAAGAAACAGAAACATCCTCTAGATTATGCATGCTCATTGCCCCCCCACCCCGCCCAAGAGGCACAAACTCATTTTATAAGATAAAAATTCCTTATTCTATTTATATAAAGCACAGATCAATAAATAGTACATAAACAACCATCTGGTATATCTGTGGCACTTAAATTTCATGGGGGACTAAAAAAAGAAAAAAATGGTCTAAAAAGACCAGTGAAGGGGGCATAAAAAATGGTTGAGAAGCAGAACTTTAAATGAGGGTGCCAAAAGACTCTAAAGCCTGGAAACGATTTTTTTCTGAATTGTTTCCAAATGCTTTCAGTAGGAAGGAACTTATGTCTGATTTAGTACTTATATTTGAAACCAATATTTATGTTCTAATAAGGCAAATATGTTCATTTGTTGTACTTTTTACTTTCTGTAGTTATAAAAGGAGACGGAAGACAGATTTGAGAATAAATACACTTGAATTCCACCTCCATCTCTGGTATATTCTGAGACCATTGGCAAATTGTTTACTGTTTCTAAGCCTTAGTTTCCTCCTCTTCAGTTTATATGGGGATCATCATGTCCATTTTGTGAATTTCCATTAGCATAAGATCTAATCAAAATAACGTACATAAAACTTTCTGCACATTGGCCGGTGTATGATAAATGCATGTCACTCAGTAACCTTAATTTTATGTGTTGTGCTTTTAAACTTATTATAAAAAACATTTAAATTTGGAAGATAAAAGCATTATTGCTCATAAAATAGATCTCTAGGGAAAATATTGATGCTATCCATAAGGAGAATAAGTTGCTAGTTTACCTTTAACTCTTTCACATAAATTACAAAAAGAATAAAAGTTAAATTCTATGTTTAACATCTCTAAGGATTAGGTGTATTAATATGGAGCTAATGTTATTCAATTAAGTGTAGAATGATTAATTATTCTGGCAGTTCTGTTGAAATGTGTTTTCTTTAAATAGTACATTGGATTTAGCTGTAAGTCATTGTTTTATTACCCCTAGTACTATAGAACTCAGTATCATTTGGAATTCATGTCTGCGTGTGATATCACCTTTATCTAGAATGTTGACAGTCCCTTTCTCTGTAGAGATGATATTTGCATTTAGAAATTTATCAACATTTGTGGAATTGTAGGATAGAGGCATTAATTAAAGGAAATAGTGATAATCTGCCAATATTTCAAATTTGAGAATTCACTTCCCATGCTTTCTCTCTCCTTCCTTTGTTTCCTGCCTCCTTCCCTCAGGTTCTGCTTTTGTAATGTATTCTTAAAATTATAGGCTTCTGGGTGATTTTACTTTGTAAGATTAATACATACCTCTGCAGATGAAAATCTGACGGAGAAATGTGCTTTTATTGTAAAGATTGTGATGTGCAAAATAGAACAAATGCTTAACTGAAATGTATGATATATTCCCTCTTACCTTTTCAGCTTATCTTCTTTTTAGGTAATTTATCTTGTCAACAGTAATTCTACTTTTCTGCAATAGAAATCCATTAAATATGAATAATCTTGGAGAAATGTTCTCCATGCTAAAGTGTGACTTTGTATTCTTGGCTTTGATCACAGAAAACAGGAGTTTGAAGAACAGAATTAAGAGACTGTTAATAAGCAGGCAACACATTTATCCAGTAGAAATGATCCATAAGTAGTAGAATTCAGAAAACACCAATGATAAAAGTATTTAACATTCTTCCTCACTTTCCAGAGAGCAGAATTTTGCAAGGTAGACAAACATCACATTTCAAAAGCATGTAAGAAGTCAGATTCCCATTTGGAATAAAATATATGGGCTCAGATTCTGTCTCCATATGCTTTGAAAATCACACTCCAAGAGGATTGTAGAAGTTTTGACTTTAAAAAAACAGTAAGCTATATAGTTGGGTTAAAGAATACATATCTATTAAATGACACCCTTAGTTCTGGTGCACAGTTGGTATCTTTAATCTGTATGGGATTATCTCAAGTACACTTACTGTCATTTTACCAGAAGACTCTTGAGAGTGTTCAAGAAGGCAAATGTTACAGCAGAAATTGTGAGATTTGTAAAATAGCCACTTTTAGAACTGACCAATGAAATAATTTCCCCAAACAGGGAAATCTAAAAGAATCATCCCCAAGAAGTTAGAGTAGTCTTCATATATTTGGAACCACAGCATCATAGGGGATTAATGTAGTATTTGTTATCATTGCTATTTATTTTGGTTAAGACAGCCTCAATGACTTAACCGTAATGTTCTCTTCCAGGAAAGCTGGAATTAGAATCCAATCCAGTACTTTTTTTCATCCATTAATTTTTCTTTCTCTGTCCCAGACAAGATGAACAAGAACCCTACCCACATGTAATACCCACTGCTATATTCCTTGATTCTATTTGTGCCAATATTTGGATCACCAGATCAAAGGTCTTCGTCTATAGACTACTAGAAACTTCACTGAACCTGACCATGACCTTTTTATGTTAAAATGATTTTACTTTTTCTCTCCCATATGCATTTCTGTTTCTTTCCAGGAATCATTTCAAAATAATTTGGAGAAGCATCATCAATTATTTTTCATTCCTTTAGAAAGACAATGTTACCTCAGCTGATGTGGGGAAATAACTGGTCATTCTGGATTTGTTTACTAGTCTGGGTATTGTTGCAAGAAGAGAACACTTGTCCTTGCTGGTCACATATTGTTTCTGTCTTTTCCTTCTTTACTATTGTCTTGAATCTTGCAGGGTATACTTCCACTTGGTGGGAGGTAATAGAGATGGTTTTTTCTATGTCTCATACAAAGTAGAAGGACCTGACTCTATTCTGCAATGTATTAGTCAGAGTTCTGACTGTAGAATCATAATCATAATCACCTGGAATTTCCAAAGAGAATTTAATGAAAAACCCATGTACAGAGGTGTGGTAAGATTTAGGGGAGTCAACAATGTATTTTGAGGTTCTTATTGACAAATAATAAGCTCCTCCATTCATTGGGTATCTAGGTTTCATGAGAACTGAAACTGGAATTGAAAGAGAGGCTACTCATCAAAAGCAGTTGTTATCATAAAAAATGCCACTGACAGAATGCAGGCAGGGAAACCTAAAGAAAATACTCTCTTCTTCCCACTTAACACACACACATACACACACACACACACCCCTCAAAATATCTTCCCCACCTAACATTTAATTTGAATAATAATTGATAGAAGTATTCCATTAGTTCATGCCATTCCTTTTTTGTTCTCTTTAATATACTAGATTTTGTCTGACTTCTTACATTTTATTTTTACTCTAGATACTTAATGTAAATATTAATTGTATTGTGTAGTGGTAGTGCACAGGTTGTAGTGAGGGATTAAGATCTATTTTTTCCTAAAAGAAATGATCACAACTTGTGTTTTTGACCACTTTTTTATGATCTATTGGTGTTCTGTGGCATCAGCTGGCATATACCTCAGCCACCATGTCTGTAGCTCCAGTTCTTAGTTCTGAATTCAACTGTTTTCATTTTTTATGCAGTTAGAAAAGAAATTAACTATTACTTTAGTCATTCGGCCAACACATTTTTATTATCAAGTGCCAGACCTTGAGGTTATCTCAGTGAACAAAGCGGAAAATGCCCTTACATTATGGAGTTTCAGGAATTTTTTCCTAAACTAACACTTTGACTAACTAAGACTTCACAGACCATGTTAAGAATCTTTAATCTCCTGACCTCCCCCCATTTTTTTTTTGGTGCTTTGCTGAATTTTAAACTGTTGTGATTATTAAATAATAGGTGATTTATATTACCACTGTTGTTCCATTCATTCAAAGAATAATTTCTGGCTATGACTATAGTTAGTGTATGTAGGAGCTACAAAATTAGTAAAAGATCTTAGTTTTCATCTGCTCTAAAATATCCTTATTGTTCCTCTAGTCAGGAAACAGACATGCAAATAACTATGACGGCAAGGTCTCAAGGACTATGGATCAGCAAATAATTCCGTTGTTTTGGATGAGGGTGACTATGAGAGTTGTGGTTATAACCATAACGCCCAATTTCCTGACTGCTCAGGAGAGCAGTTTAAAGCCTTACTGTTAGTAATGTGTGCATTTATTTAATAGGATCTCCTAAGTGCTCACTTGTAAAAGCAGGGATTTTCCAGAATCCATTGGCACAAACTATTCAACTCTTTGAAACACACACGAAGCAGTTCCAAGCACAGTGTGAACATTGTTTGGGGATGAACCACATGACTGTAAATTAGGGGGCTTAGTAGAAACTATGGTTTGAAGAGCTCATTGCACATGTACTGTCCTTTATACTAGTAGTGTAGATCTGTACTCTGGAAAGTTACTTTTTGAAATTGTGGAAAATGAAGGCACATAATTATGATAAAGTCACCCTGATAGTTGTTGACATTATTTATTTATCTTAGCAGCTATAACTAAACTCTATAACTACTTAGGAGACCATAGTTTTTGTTAATGTGTCCAAATCTATACCTTAAAATGCTTTGTACAGGCCAGAGTTATCTGATCCTCTGACATGTCAAAATGGAAGCTCAACAGTCCTATTTTTAATCTAGCACTAAAATTTTTCTCTGAAAACAGAGTTTTGTCATGATCAGTGAGGTTCTTCTATTTTTCTAAATGATAGGAGACATTCCTATGAAATGTATTTTCATTTCTTCCTGACTCTTGTTTACCTTATTTACTTGTTTACCGTATTTATTTAAATGAATAGCATTTACTTATTTACTTTGAAAAGAGATAACTAGGGAAGCTAGTGTCAGCCACTTTCCCTGAGGAGAACAGTCTTCTTCAGCTTCATCAATATAGCCATAGCCATAGTGAAAGGTTCACAGGTTAGCTCCCACTTTAAACACAGCCCATATACACAGAAGCCAGCTGATGTTGAAACAGTGCTACAGCAGCACTTAAAAACAGTTCTAAATAGTATCAAAACAGGGTCAAAGGACAGTGCCCAGCATATGGGGACAGGTCACTGTCAATGGGTTCTCACCTGCTTACACAATTACAAGATCACTCAGGCTCAGGGCCCAACAACAAGTTTTACTTAACAAATAGATTGTCATTTTTCAATCCAAATAACTAATGACTAAGCTTGTACCTGATTGGTCCATTTTGCTTGCACCTGATTGGTCTATTTTGCTCAAAACTGGTTGGTTCATTTAGAATCCTAGAGTCAGGGCAGGGCAGGCTTGTCGATTTGTCTGCTCCAGTTCCATGGCAGGAACTGGCCTCATGAGCTGGGGGAGGGTTAACATCCATAGGTGGTAGGCTGATGCCACCTTGCCTCAGCCCCAACAGAGCAGCCTTGCCCTGTGGCCTCAGGGCACTGCATACATCCAGTTACAATGCTTTGACCCTGAAAGACCTACGAGGCTTCTACAGGACAATATTAACATCCTTCTTTATCAACTTGTACATTACATACATATTTGGAGTTCTCATAAAAAAAGGCTCAGGCGCCTTCTTTTTTTTTTTTTTTTAAAGATTTATTTATTTGTTTATACAAGAACCAGGATACAGATCAGATGTGCGGGAGGGTGAGAGGATTCACCAGAGACAGAGTGGGGAACAGAACAGGCAGACTGACTGAAATACACTGCGGAGGGGAGCAGCGGGCATGACAGGAGAGGTCTGCACGCCATGTGGGACCCTCGCTGGCCAGCCAGGATCAAACCCACGCTGCAGAGGTTGCGGACAGCTTCACAGTGGGGCACTCAACCACCTGTGCCACCAGGGGAGGCCCTCAGGTGCCTTCTTATTGGAATTTTTGGCTCTTGCACTTATTTGTGGTGAAAGTGGTTTTGACGGTATAATACAGTAGGTACCTACAGGTAGGGTTAAAAGCATAAACTTATTTTGAAACTGTATGTTAGCAATATTTTAAAATATTACAGTTGGTGTGCCTTTCTTAAGCCTGTAGACACATTTCTTCCCGCCCCCAACAGCAAAGAATCCCTATGTTTTAAGTAGTATTTCTAATTGATAATCTTAAAAAAAGTGCAACAAATGCTCTATTTTCCCTGTGTGTTTAGACTTCTTGGACACTGAAAACATATTTGTTGAGTAGCTTTTTTTCAGATTCACCATTAAACATTTAGATAAACCATTACTTTACATTTAGAGGTCCTTCCCTTAACAGATTATTGACCATATTGCTTCAAAATGTAACTTATATACTTTTAAAAAAATGTTTATCATATGTTAGTTATCTAACTTTTCAGACATCCTGTGTAATTTGATCCAGATTTTCCTCAAATGGTAAAAATAATCTTGGTGGAAGACAAGCATCTTAATTTTTATATCTGAAAATATTAAAGCCAGAATTTTCTAAACAATTCTGTCTTTCTCCTATATTATGCAGTGAAATTAATGTGCATGATTGTGTTTTCATCAGTGAGTTATGCCAATGAGTAAAAGGGGATCAAGAAGCATTGTTTCAAATGTTTGCGATTTTGATGCAGAAGATAACTATTATACTGCTATTTTGCCTTAATCAATTATTACCTTGTGTCAGGGCATGATTGTATCTATTGTGTAGTGGATTTAATGTCTCTTCGCTGTCTGGTGAGCCAGGGAAAGGTTTAGCTATCAGTCAGCCAAGTCTTGTGCTATGACACATGGATTCAAAGAAAATTCATAATTTTATATAGATAACCACAAAAGACTTTGCGTCATGATTTGTTACCTCCCTACCTTATTGGTTTGCTTTTTTTCTACTTCTGATAAAGGCAGTGAAATATCACCATGTATGGAATAAATGTGAGTTACTGATATAGCCAAATGACTGAAAAAGGCACAGTGCCAATCTCAAAATGACAACTTGTTACAAGATTTCTCCTTCAACATTAAAGCCCCCACCCCCCCACAGCCTGTTCATCAAACACAAGCAGGAAAGATATCATATTACCCTTTCAAGATTTAGTAATCTCTTACTCGGGCTTTGTTTGTCTTCAAGCATCCTTTACCTTGAATAATGTATGTCACCTTCTTTTCTATCTACCTATTCTTTGTGATTGCCCCTGAATATATCCATCCTTATCAAGCAAAAATCTAATAGACCAGTACCCTAAACATCTTCATGATATAATGGAGCTAAATGTAAATCAGAATTTATTTCCTTTTCTCATACTTCAAATATACTCCCTTCACACAAAACATTACATAGACACTGTGTTTTTAAGTTAAATCTCTCACTTTTTTAGTTTTCTGGAATCTTCACAGAGAGAAACTTTGTTACTTTTGAGTATAGTCTACAGACTTGACAATAAACACAGGTCTTCTGTGCCTCAATAAACAGACATGATTTAATCACATATTTGTGAAGTGGTTATAAATAAGAATCACTGATTCATGCATTTACGCAACAATATGTAATTATTGTCTGCTATGTACTAGGTAAGCTTTGTGCTAAGCACTAGGTATCCAGTAGTTATATATCTTTTCTCTTAACCTAGCAAAATAGAAAGTAGGAGCAGAAAGAATACTAGTATTAGTAAATATAAATATAGAATGCTGTATATTAAGTTTTTATTTTGTAATGATTTTATTAAGCTAAATATTATCTTTCTAAATTAAATTAATGGATATTATGGTAAAACTTAAGAATCCAGAAAGGTATGTAATGAAAAGTAAAATAATTTTCCTTTCCTTTTACCCAAACTCCTAATTCTCATTTCTCTAAATGAATCCACAAATGGATATTGTGGTTTGTTTCAAAACAGAATGATAAAAACATAACACAGATGCTTAAATATATATATATACATATACATATATGCATATATATATTAGCATGCACACAAGTAGCATCATGGTATATTCTGGACTTCAATATTTTCAGTAGTATTAGTGCTGATGTATCTTTGTTTTATATAGGACTTATATATTTACCTCATTTCTTTTAGAAGACATTTAAAATTTTTAAGCAATCTTAAACATATAGAAAAATGTCAATATAGTACCAAGAACATTTTTTTCTGAGTTAGTTACCCTGTTATTTTATAATACCTTAATATGTATTTTGTTTAAGCCAGTCAATCTCCTACACAACTACAATGCAATCACCAGAACTGGGAAATTTACATATATTCCTTTGTCTCTTCCTCAGAGACCAAAATATTGGCTGTTGTCCTCTTTATGTGCTTTGTTGGTAGTTAAGGGATCCATTTCAAAGTCACTCATTTGATCTAGTAGCCATTTCTATTTAGTCTCCAGTAATGAGGAATAGTTTCTCAGTGTTTTTTGTCCTTTTAATTTTCAGTCTTGACTCTCTGACACTGTCTTCTTACACACTCACACACACACAGAGACATCTATGTTTATTTCTTTTTTTTTTAAGATTTATTTATTTTATTGATACAAGCACTGGGTATAGTCAGAAGGGTGGGAGGGTGAGAGAATTCACCAGAGCCAGAGCGGGGAGCAGAACAGGCAGAGTGATGAAATACACTGCTGAGGGGAGCAGAGGGCGCGGCAGGAGAGGTCTGTCGTGCCATGTGGGACCCTCGCCAGTGGCTGGGGATCGAACCGGCGCTGCAAAGGCTGCGGGCAGCTTCGCAGCCCAGTGCTCAACTGCTACACCACCAGGGGAGGCCCTATGTTTTATTTCTATATAAGTATATTTTGAAAATCATGAATTTACATGGAGAACACCACTCCATCTCCCCAGAGTTTACTGTTTTCCCTTTCCCAGTTTGTAACTCACTTTCCCAACAGTGAGAAACTGGTTCTCATTATTCTTAATATATTTACATATTTGATCAATTGCTCTTCCACTGTCACTACATCTTTCCTTCATGCAGATGCCTTCTTCATCCCACCAGGGTTCTTACACACCACAAGGGATTGCCTCAACCCCACCCTCCCCGTCTCTTCATGTGGAAGTCCTCCACAACTACTCACTCTTCCCAAACTTAAGATCACACACTTGGCACTAAACTGCCCCCAGGTGTGGACACCATTACCTTACAGGCATTCTGACTCCCCAAATCTTCTGCCACACACCTTGCTCAACTTTTCTGTTCTGATACCCTATTCTGAGTCACCCCTCCCCCGCTTTGATACAAGCTATATCTTGCTCTGTCCCATCTATTGACTTTAGGAAAAAAATATTCAAGATGAAGATTAACAACTATAAAGGAAGACTAAAAATTGTGATCATTAAATGCTTTCGCTAATATTATGGCTTAGACTGCCTTACCTCTCTTTTCTTCCCTTCACCCCCAGTTCTGTTACTGATGCTCTTAGTGTATATTTTGGCTTTTTTTTTTTTTTTAAGATTTATTTATTTATTTACACAAGCACTGGGTACAGTCAGAAGCGCGGGAGGGTGAGAGAATTCACCAGAGCCAGAGCGGGGAGCAGAACAGGCAGACTGACGAAATACACTGCTGAGGGGAGCAGCGGGCAGCAGGAGAGGTTTGCGTGCCATGTGGGCCCTCGCCAGCCGCCGGGGATCGAACCGGCGCTGCAGAGGCTGCAGGCAGCTTCGCAGCCCAGTGCTCAACCGCTGCGCCACCAGTGGAGGCCCTATTTTGGCTTTTTAATGTAGACAGTCATTAACTTATGAGCATTATGAGTCTCTGTATGCCTGAACACTCTCTTCTGTTTTTCTCCATCCCTGGGATCTCCTTAGCAACATGCTTGCTCTTTTTAGTCTCTGGCATAGCTGTTATTGAGGGAAACCTCACTTCAGTATCACAACCACTAATGCAGGCGATTATAGCACTGTTTGATCACCTCTTGATGATATAAAGCTCAGTGATCTCCTAGGCTAGAGTGAAGATTTAGCAATATGGCATTCAGGACTGGGACTGGTATTGGGAGTGGGAGGCTCCAGACAGCAGTGAATAGCTCCAGATTCAGTGCTTCAGTTTGAGCATTGCTTGGCTTCAAGATTAAAGGAACTTTAGGGCTTAGGGAACCTGAGGGTCCTCAGCTAGTACACAGACAACATAGGCCACATTAGGGTATCTTAGGCTCTTTTTTGCTAACTAGGGAACCTAACCAGTTTTCTCCAGGGAGTATTCCAGATTATAGTACAAATTTTCAGCCATTTTGTGTTCTAGTCACAGGTAGCTTAGATATGGTATAGGGGGTTGGTACTTTCTGGATCAGTTTTCTTGTCAGCCTGACCTAGAGGGCAGATAGTCTTTCTGTCTAAAAGTCAAAGCTATGACATCTGCCACTGATATTAAAAAAAAAGAAATATTTGTATGAAATTTTTATCCCCAAAAGTTTTCTGCACTTCAATTACAGCTTTGCTCATATATATGATTACTTATTAAAATAACATGTTAAATGGTATATTCACTTACGTAAAGGTTCTTCAGAGTCAATCTTCTCCCCAATGGAAGACATTCTTGGCCCCTTAAACAAAATCAGTACCACCTATTAACCTGATTATAATCTGTTTATCTGTGACATTTAAACTAAGAAGATAGTTTTGTAATGCATTCATTCTGCAAGTTAGAGATCATGGTTTTAAATGGGACCTTTAGGCTCAAAGGTCTTGGGGTGGTTATGGGAGCAAGTCAGGGAGACATTTTTGGTTCCCGGACTGAGGTCTCAAGCTGTCAGCAAGAGTTCATTTATCCATTCATCTATTCAGTGAATATTTATTGAGTACCTCCTGTGCTCATCATACTGTTAAGTATCTAACAGGATACAAAATTGAATATGACATCAGGTTTATGTTTTTCAAACTCTGACAGCATTGTGGGGGATGGAACTCAGGAAGGGGAGGCAAATGCAAGAGAGCAGGCAAGAGAACACTTCAGTATTCAGGGGGAAAGATGCCAATGAGAGGCAAGGGCAGTGGACCGGAGAGGAGGGAACAGATTAGACCCAGTAAGGCTCGTTAACTTCTCAGGGTTAGGATCCCCTTTAATTATCAAAATAAATCTCCACAGGGAGAAAGATGAATGTGTACAAATTCAGGTTCAGAAAGGCTCACTCTTTATGGTCCCCTTCAGAAAAGTGGGGCACAGATCTGGGGCCCCTAGAGGTCCCAAGGGACACTCATCCATGAACCCTACTCTATAGTACTTCAAAAAGGGAAGGCACACATCAGGCTGGGCTGTGAGAGCAGGGTCCTCAGGGGAGATGGTGCCAACCTGGAACTTAAAAAAAGGCAGGTTTCAACAAGGTGGCTTGTGGGAATCATTTCAGTTGACATATGTAGTCTCTGTTTTTTGTACTTTATGGATCTTCAAGAACTGTATTTTGGAAATCACAAAGCTTGAGTTTCAAGAATAATTTGTGTCCAGGACCTATCTCAGAAGTCTTCCTCTTATCTACATGTGATAGTCATATGAAAGTCTGAGCATATGGCCCAATACCCAGACTGCAGTCAATATTCATACTTGTTAGTATTGTTAGCAAGATTAAAAAAACAGTGAGATGTTAATGTTTATCTATCTCAATAAAAGATTCTTTGGTAGTGATGGCTTATTTGTATCAGTGCAAGAACTAGAATAAAAACTGGGTAAGACCCAGCCTTGAAAAATTTAGTATTTCTCAATCACACTGTCAGAGTGTCTCTTTTGTCAGACTGGTTGTCACAAGACATATCCTCTAGAAATGACAGTAGTTGTTCCAGCTGCTGTGCTGAGTCACATTGAAGGAGCCTGTTCTCCCATTTGTCTTATAAATCTAATAAAGTGGCAATATATATAATACTGACTTACAAAAAATGATAACAAAATTGTTTTAAATGATGTCTAAATAAGCAGTAAGAAGATGTACAAAAATGAAGCTTTAATTCAGGAAGAATTAAACTGAATTTAATTTAGTCTAGCTATATCGACTTCCTAAATTACCATTTCAAACACACTAGGGTAGGAGAGATGCCAAATGAGATGATTTTAAGGAAAATAAGATAGAGGAGGTTTAAAGTATGATGGTATCCATGGGCAATGAGCAAATTTTTTTGATCAGATGATTAATTTGGACTTTCTTAATCTTTTATTTTAGCCTAATGTTCCAATTCTATCACCCACCATCCAGGAAATGATAGGGATAAAAAGTTGCCAAAATTATCTTTGGTGAATTTGTCATCGATGTTTGAATTTTCACAATAAAAGTAGATCTTTCACCAGAAATTGTTTGGGATAGAAATAGTTCTTTAAAAGTAGTACGTTTTAAAAGATTGTGACTTACATCACATAGGATAAAGGCAACTTTATTGTTATATCTATTTTTGATAAATTTTAGACCTTGATAACTTAGAAAACAGAACTTGCCTCACACAAAGGTTAGGTGCATACATTTTGTGGTCTGACTGTGAGCTATATGATCTTGACATAATATGACATAACTGGTAGAAGTGTTCTGAGGTTTAAATGAGAGAATTGGTTATAAGATTTGGCACAAGGCCTGTATCTACAGCTCACCAATAAGAGTTAACAGTCACCGTTACCTTCAAAAATGCTAGCGGCACTAGCAAATAGAACTTCTTAATATCTAGGACAGTGATACTAGAATGGATTTTATCTGCTTTACTATAATTTGAAGCAGCATTGGAAGCAAACTCTAGGATTTCATCTACCATGTTATTTTTAAGACTAGAAGTTCCGAAATCTGACTGAGCACAAATATCATCAGTGAAATATTTTTGGCTTTGTATTATCTATCAATGTAGAATTTTTTTCAAAGAATCAAATTATTGGGTTGAGAATAGTACTTAGGCTTTTGAAATATACCTATAATTCAAAACTATTTGAAATATGCATTTTTCAAAACAAATACTTATTTAGTATCTTCTATAAGTTAACATTATTCTATTATATTTTATTATTTTCTTTTTTAAATGAATATACTATGAAATAACTTTTTTTTTGGCTCCAAGAGTTTTAATGTGCACACACACATACATATATATACATACATATATATATATATACACACTTGTGTAATTACCACGACAATCATGATTCAAACAATTGCTTCACCCTACAAGTTTCTCTAGTGCTGTATCCGTGTATCAATAGTTACAACCTTTCTATCCTAACCCTTGGCAACCAGTGAGCTATTCTCCATCACTGTATTTTTACCTTCCATAAAATATTAAATAAATGAAATCATATAGTATGTGACCTTTTAAAACTAACCTCTTTCACTTAACATGGAGTCTTTGAGATTCATCCTTGTTGCATATATCAATGATTCATTCCCTTTTATTGATGAACAGTATTCCATTCCATTTGCTATTACACCAGAATTTGACAAGTGTTAGTTTTTTAAACATTAGTATCAACATGGAATTTGAAACCATATCATTGAACCTTTCATGCTGTTACAAGAAATACATTGATCTCTCTGTACTTTGAATGCATCTTTTAGCATGCATAATTCTTGAACATTCTGCATTGCTCATTTGAAAAATAATGGTCTCCTGAGATATGTAAATCTTCTATATATTGATAAATTTCTTTATACAATGTCAAAAAAAATTGTTCATTTATATCATTGTCAATTTCAGCAGAAAAGTCCTTGGCAAATACTAGTTTTCCAAAATCTTAATTTTACTTGAAATCTTAAATTATTTTATTGGCTAAGAAAATACTATCAGTTTCCCTTGAGGTGATGAATTCACTTCATTTGTTTTAAAGAAAATGTCTACCAAATTGCTACTCGCTCTTTCAAGTGAAAATAGTGTTCCATAAAAAAGTGGCTATTTCAGATCACAATTCAACCATTCAGATTCTTTTTTACCCCCAAAAAGCCATGATATTTTGGTGTTACAGCAGTGAACTTTCTGCCTGCTTCCATTTTGTCACAGAGAATATTGAAAAGATTTTACTGAAGGATTGACTTCTTAAATTTGATCATTTTTACTGCTTTATCAAAGACATTCTTAAGATAAATTTCTTTTCCTTTTTTTTTTAAAAATTGCATGTGGTGGTAGAGATAAGGATTACTAGGATAGTTTGGTGATGCTGCCTTTACTCATTGACGGCACCATCAAATTTGCACACTGTCATTTTTGTACCATCAGTGCAAATATCAACAAAGTGTAAAAGGCAAAAGCAAAAATTTCTTGGTGTTATTATGAAAATAGTTTTGAACTCACAGACACCCTGGTGTTGGAGTTACCTTGGTGTCCTCAGGGGTTTGTCGACCATATTTGCTTGTTACTTTATGCTTTGTAATTGTTCAAAGAAGAGTAACTAAAATCGTGATGAAATACAAGATCTATGGTGAAAAAAAGAAAGACTAATAAGGTTATTTAGACATAAAAAAAACATGGGTAATGGAGAGTTTGATTTAAGTCTCCAGGTGTGTGGGGTCAGTTGAAAATCATTTACTGTCATGGTCCAGGGATGTAGGTAAAACTAGAAGGAAAACATTATTTACCATTAAAAAGGAAGATGTGTCTTATACCCTAGAGAACTTCAAAGCAGAATACTATTTACTCTCTTAAAACATTTGCTATTTCAAATGTCTGGTAAAAAGACCAGATCAAATGATTTGGTGACGTTCCTCCAAGTTCCAGTATTATGATTTTGTGCTCCCAAAGGATGTATGACTTATAATATCTCTAAGTATATTTGTCTTTGTTTCCATTTTTTTTAGAGCAAACTTTTCAATATATCTGAAAACTCAATTTCATTCTAAATCAGTCCTCACTTTTATATGAGACCCTGGCAAGATGCTGTTCTTAATAACTTGCAGGTTAGAATTGAATCAAATTCTTACAGACTGTCAGTGCTGCTGTGAGAACCACATGTTGCTCACACACATTCCACAAATGAAAGAGGACAGATAATCATTAACAGTTATACCTCCTTTATACCGACATTGAAAGCATCACAGGCCAAGATAGTCTGTGTTCACTTGTCTATTCTACGTGTAGCCTCCTTCATTTGGCTTACTGCTTGCGAGGGTGGACAAGCTTTTCTCTGGTTGGCAGGATTTCTCTACTAGGAGAAGTAGGCTGTCCGTTGATTTTTTTTTTTTTTACCCTTCTCCACCTTTGAAACTGGTGATTAAATAATAGAATTGAAAGTATCATAAATTGATTTTAAATGTTGATAGAGACCACAGAAAATTCACTGTTGCTCTGTGCATGTGTGCTTTTTGAGGGAGAAAATCTAAATTATATCTTAGAAAATGGCAATTTCCAAGATTCCATTTCTGCTTGAAGAAATGTCCTACAATTTGTCCCTTTAAATTATAAACTAACATATAGTTGTAAACAAAATTCATCTCATTAAAAAAGATAAGTAACTCCAAGACATCATTAAGGTCTCAGAAATGAGACTAAATGTAACCGAAGTCTGCATGGAGACTTTGAGATGTTCTCTTTGTGTTGTTCTGCGGCTAGAAAAATACAACTGCAAGAGGAAGAGTTAAGAAGAGCTGTTAAAAGTGAGTGGCATGGCATTAAAGTGGCAATAGCAGGATTGATTAAATAGATTAGGATGTCATTTCTTCAGTCTGGAAAAACAAAGGAATGTGATTGAAGACTATAAAACTTTGTAGCATATGAATAAGTCTCTTGGTTCATCAAATCCCTGAAAGGTACCATAAAGGGAAAGCTTTCGAATTCTAAAGAGACAAAATAGAATAAATAAAAAGAATCACTTGTTCACACAGTAGTCAAATTATGGAACTCATCACCACAGTAGGTGGCACAGACCTCTTTAAAAAAAAAGATTCAAAGAGGATCTAGGAAAATTCATGTTTAATAGAGTTATAATAAAAGGTGAAGCAGAATAGCTCTTTGGGGGGGATAAATGTATCAATAACTTTTGAACTAGAAATTAAAGAATTGTGGACCATATGAATCCGTAAGTTTGACCTAAGAAGATGATTCACAAAGAAAAAAATGAAACCTTTAAATTCTATCAAAGTAACCTTGAAATGTTATTTTACTTTTTTTCCCTAGTTCTACTCTTTTCTCCGTTTATCAATTATACCATCCAATAGGGCCTCCTGAGTTCACTTGATCTCTAATTCCCCAATTCACTCCAAGCTGTTTCAGTGAGGTGGTTGGCTCACTCCCATCATCTCCCTAGCAATATATTCTTTCCATTCACCAATTTGCAGGTCATGCTTTCAAATTGAACCTAAATATCTCCAATCATAATTCTCCTAATTTTTATTCTGATTAATTTCAAACTATATCAAACTGCAAAATATAGTACAGGGTGCACCTCTATAATCCCACCCCTAGCTTTTCTGAATATTAATTTTTCCACACATTAGATCTCTTGCTCTTAAAGTACATAGAATGTTGATTTATGTTTCATATATTTATGTTTCCACATTTATTTCATAAATGCAAATATATATATATAAAATATGGGGGTTAGGTGTGCTGGCCCCCATGTCATAAAAAATCCTTGTATGATTTTTGACTTCTCAATAACTTAACTAATAATCTGCTTTTGACCAGAAGCCTCACTGAGAATATAAACAATTGCTTAACATATGTGTCATGCACTATAGATACTATATAATATATTCTTATAATAAAGTCAGCTAGAGAAAAGGTTATTAAAATCATAAGGAAAAGAAAATACATCTAAATATTTATTGAAAAAAAATCCACAAATAAGTGTACTCATGCTTAACCTTTTGAGAATTACTACAGACAACCAGACTCATCACCCCTAAATGTTTCAGCATGGATATTCTAAGAACCAGAACATTCTCTGAGAAACCTGGGAGTATTAAAAGGGCATTATGAATAGACTACTATTATAGAACACACAATCTACTCCTGTTTTCCCCATTGTCTCAATAATGTGATGTCCAGTTCTTCATTTTCTAATCTGGAATTCAATACAGGATCATATATTGCATTTAGTTGTCATAGTTATTTAGTCTCCTGTATATTAAACAGGTCTCCAGCTTTTTATTAGTGGTTTTCATACTTTTGACAAATAAGATCTGATTATTTTGTAAAATAGCCTTCATTTTTTATTTTCTTGTTCCCTTGTGATTAGATTAAGCATTTTTGGCTGATTATCTACATGGATAAAGCTGTGTCTTTCCCTATGATGTCCTTTTCAGGAGACATAAAATGTCAAGGTGTTCCATTACTGGTGATGTTAAGTTGAGATAGTGTCTGCATGGTTTTTTCATTGTAAAGTGATTTCTTTTTCTTATAGTTAAAATATAATCTGCACAGTGAAATTTTTAGACTGGGTGACTGTCCTGCCCCCACTTTTTTTTTTTTTTAAAGATTTATGTATTTAAGGATGCAAGAGCTGGGGACAGGCCAGAGATGCAAGAGATGAGAGGATTCGCCATAGACAGCGCGGGGAACAGAACAGGCAGACTGACTGAAATACACTGCTGAGGGAAGCAGCGGGCGAATCAGGAGAGGTCTGCTGCACCATGTGGGTTGCTTCCTGGCCGGGGATTGAACTCATGCTATAGAGGCTGCGGATTGCTTCACAGGTTGCATCTTAACCCGTTGCACCACCAGGGAGGCCCTGTCCCCACATTTTTTAAACTCTTGATAATTGTCACCTGAATCA
Organism: Talpa europaea; assembly: GCF_964194135.1. Lineage (NCBI taxonomy): Eukaryota > Metazoa > Chordata > Mammalia > Eulipotyphla > Talpidae > Talpa > Talpa europaea. Next base: position 115,841,586 of record NC_140073.1, on the reverse strand, counting down.
GTTATTATGTGGTTGTAAAACTCTGCTTTTTCATTTCTCTCATTGCTTTTCTATTCTTGTCTTCTCCCACATGTTTTTAGTATCTCTGTGTACTTATGAGTACACTTTTTCAGTTCAAGATTATTATAATATTTTCTTTTCATTATCCATTTTGATGTTCAAATTATGCAAAATTTGATCTATGGGAGCCCTTCAGACTTCTGTTTCTTGACTTCTGTTTCTTTTGCTGTATCCTCCTCAGTTTGAATACATTCACGGTGATTCCTCCAATTATCAGGCTTCACTTGTACTTTCTGTCCCAAGACGCCTACTTCCTTTTGTAGGGAATGTATTCAGAAATCCAGATCTCATTGCTCATTGCTACTGGTGTGTCATTTCTTCTAAGGCCTTTCAGTAAACACTAGAACATGTGCATGTTTTTACAAACACAACCTTATACAAATATACATGATGACAGTATTACAGCATGATACTGCTGTGCTGCTCCCGTCAATTTGAGAATCCTTATTCCCCACAACATCAATATATTTACTAATTTCCTTAGTCTTACTATGCACACAAAGTAGTTTTACATCTGCTGCAATGATGCAGATACCAACAAACTTAAGGTGTCAGGTCCAAGATTTCCTACAATTCTTTATATCCTTAGAGTAATGTCTATATATAGTAAGAATTTTTCCCAAAACAGCTTCTATGCATACTCTTTTTTTTCTTCTCTTGAGATAAGTTTAGGTGTACTTCACTTTTAAATATATTCAACTTACGAATTTCTTATACTTTTGAATATGCTAAAAAACTGATTTTAAATAGTAGAAACCTAAATGTTACATTTCTAATTATATGCAAAATCCAATGTTGTCTTCATATGAAAAATCTGCTTAGAAACAGATCTTGAGATCTAAGACAGGGAAAGCATAAATAATTTTCATTTTCCTTTTCATGTTAATAAAGATTTCAATTTCTGTTACTACTTCAGGTTCATCATCAAGAGTTTTTTCAGGCCTACTCTTAACTGCAAGGCAGTATCGAGCAGGAGGTAACAAATGGTCCCTGGAATTATGTTCCCTGAGAGCAAATCCTGGCCCACTGCCCACCCTACCCGACAATGACTCGCTACAATCAGATTGAGTTTATTATCTTTTCACTGTCTTGTCTTCCTGTGTAATCTTGGGAGACTGCAGAGTTTAATATAAGGCATTTAGTTCAATGCTTAATGACTAGTAAGTATAAAATAAGTGTTGACCTATGGTTTTGGTGCTAGTGGTATGCTGCTGTTAAATTTGAAGAAGCATATTCTGGACATCCAGAGTTCCTAACACTAATAAATTTTCTGGGTAACTAGAGTTTCTGTAGGCTCTGTTGTTTTCGGTTTTGTATTTTTTCCTCCCAGTACTTTTGACATGCAAGGAAAAGTTATGGCTCCACTAGAAGTTCTGGCATAGGGAATGACCTTGTCCTTGTTTTGATTTATCTAAAAAATAAAAATAAAAATTTCTCCTGTGAAACCACAGTCAGTTGCCACTGCTAGTCCCGAGGCAGTCTGTCTGTGTCAGGATGCCCAGCACTGCTTCTGCTGTAATCATCAAGGCATCTGCCAGGATCTCAGGGTGGAAAACTAGCTAGGAACGTCTATATTATATGTAACAATAACTCTGGAAATTTTCCTGAAGTGCTTGCTGGCAACTCCAGGTCTGTCAGGGTATAACGTAACTAAAGTAAGTACATTGTTCTGACTCTTGGTATAAAAGGGCAGTAGTACTAACCAAAATAATAGCTGAAAATCATTTGCTATGATTTCTTATGTTTTTTTATTGTAGTAGTCTGGGGTTATGCCAAGAGTGGCTAGATATGTTTAGATAATATCCTATATTTCAAATTTACAAGCAGCTTCTTGTAAACTATAGCTTCATATGACCTAACAATTCAACCAATCAAGAGTTTGGATAAGAGAAAAATTATATCTGACACTGTTACTGTTTCATTAAACACAGAGGTTGTTTTCAAAGCAGTGCAGTTATGCTACTTTTGCATCCATGTGAAAGGTGTGAAAAGCACTGATTTCTGTCAGTGTGCAGAGTTCATCTCAGATGGGCCCAGTGAGATACAGGATAGCTCCATAAAATGTTCAAGGATTCCAGCCAGAAAGTTTGAAATGTTTTGATTAGTGGTTGAAAAAGAAAAGGCTGAGCAGTGAGGTGATGATTCTCTCGAGATTGAGAGTTATCTTGAAGCCAATGAAGTTTAAACTTTAGAGCCTCTCACTTTCCTCCTGGGTGGGGCCTGAGCAATGTGTTCAGGTGGCATATGCTTTTGTAATGTCTGCTAAAGTAAGGTGTTTTGACCATATTTGGTTAAGAACACTGTGTCCTTCCACTCTAGTGTCCCTTCCATCTCACTTTTGGTCACATTTGAATGGAATGGGAGATAGCTTTGAGCATAGAGGACCAAAGGTCAGAGATAGATTTACTCTGAGTTTAATAGGTTCTATGTAGGGTCTGCAATTGCTTCTGTGTATAATTTAATTACTGCTAGCCATCTCAGGGAAGACATGACTTTTCGATGCTTTCACTTACTCTGTGGACTCACTCATCAGGGCCAAAGGCTATGCTATGTTATTAATGTGACCTACAGTACCCATCCCTGGAAGAGATAAGCAGTAGAGAAGAAATAATGATCAAAATGTACAAAGCCAGAAGCTAATCTGTGTAAAATTTCTTTCAATCACCAGACATGTAAACTTGGAACTGGATGATTTAGTTCTAGTTGATCCCTAGTCACAATACACGCTCTCTCCTATCAAAAATATACCAGATAAAATTCTGGTGTGCAGAATCAGAAATGCTTCATACATTTGCCCCCTTTTTTGGTGGGAATTGCTTAAAATAAAATTTACTTAAATCCCTGAGTGAGGAAAGCATATTCCATAATAGCAGTACAGATAAAAGGATGTTTGTGTTTTATTGTAACAGATCCCCATGGTGCCAGTGGCCTTCGGGCACACCAGCTTTGTTTGCTGAGATGCACTGCTCAGCCCACCTGAGGCATTCTCCCTCCCCTCCCCCTGGGTACCAGCAGAATTTGAGCATAGGAGCCCCCTGGGCTCTGGCAGCATCACTGAGGGAGAAGGCATTGGCCCAATTGCTTCCTGTGGGCTAGCCAGCCCAGGTCACTCTATAATTGGCAAAAGCAGCTGGAGCATTCTACTGCTTGCTGCCCCCACTGTGAGGGGCCCCACTGGGATTCAGGGGGCCGCTAGCTTCAGTGAGTGGTGGTGGTTCCCCTGGATGTCGCACCAGGGCATGCAGCCCCACTGAGCCTGCAGTGGCAAGGTTGCCTCATGCAAGAGCAAGCCCCAGTAGTGAAGACAAAACCCAATCCCAAGGTGCCTGCCTAGGCTACTTGGAGGAGTGTTGTGCCCCACTGGGAGCCATAGGCAGAGAGGTGCTGGATTGCTGGGCTAACATGTCAGGCTTCCAGCAGAGCCTATCTGAAACAGATGAGACCCATATCCATTGCTGCTGTAGCCCATCCCCTTGCATTCTTGCCCCCTGTCCTGCTGAAGGGGCATTGACACCAGCTCCTGCCATGGCTCGTCAGAGACCACCATTCCATGAACCTGTTCTGACCTCATACAGGGTCAGGTCTCTGCAGACTCCAGGTTTTCACTTTTATATTTGACACTTGGATCATAAGTGGACCAGACTGTGGCTGTGGGCTGCTGCCAGGTCACTCAGCAGCAGCATCTGTGAGCACCACCATCTGCACCGTGAGTTGGATCTTGGCCCATTGCTTGCTGGTGTGCCACCAGCTCGAGGCCCTTGTTGATGGGGCAGTGCCATCTTGTACACATTGCCTTTGTTTGGGACAAAGTAGTACTTTGTGGAGACTACCTGGGGTGAGACAGCCAGCCATTAGTATCCTTAGAAACTTTCCTTTTCCCCAAGCTCCTGTTTGTTAAATAAACCCTATTGTTGTGGCCCTGAGCCTAAGTAGTCTTGCAGTTGTGTGCACAGGTAAGAATCCAAAGGCAATGACCTATTTCCCACCTTGGCTCTGCCCTTTGACCCTGTCACAAGTTTTTATGAATTGCAGTTATGGAAAATGAAAAGAAAAGTTTGTCAACCATAGTAGAGGAAAAACTATTGTATGTTTCTGGGCTTTCTATAGAATTATATCACAAAATTATTACTGTATGAAAAGGAGAACAAAAAGTAGGCAACCAAAAATGTAGGGACAAGTTACTAATAATATATTATTTTCAAATTTTGGGATTTTTGAGCTTTTTTTTAAAGATTTATTTTATTTATACAAAAGATGGGGTATAGGCCACAGGTGTGGGGGGTGAGAGGATTCACCAGAGGCAGATAGGGGAACAGAAAAGGCAGACTGACGAAATACACTGCTGAGGGGAGCAGCGGGCGAGACAGGAGAGGTCTGCTGCGCCATGTGGGTTGCTCCGAGGCTGGTGGGGATCAAACTGGCACTGCAGAGGCTGCGGACAGCTTCACAGCACTGCGCTCAACTGCCTGTGCCACCAGGGAGGCCCCGGGATTTTTGAGCTTTTAAAAATATTTTTAAAAACATTTTTAATATGTAATTTCATCATATCAATTCATTAAAATATTTATATTTAATAAATACTTTATTATCTAACATTGTATTTATAATTTCATATTCATTTTCTAAAAAGAGCATCCCCTCCCAATTGTTTAGACTTCAAATCCCACAAATTTTGAATCTGCCTGACCTACTAACATATAAAGTGTGCATAAAGGGTGGTCTTCTAGCTAGTCACTCATTAATATGCTTGAAGCAATTAATAATGAATTAGGTTATGATCAATATTATATTCTATACATTTAACCTGATAGATCCCATGGTAAGATGGCAACTTCTGCTGTAGAAAGAAAATAAAGTAAACCTACACCTGAGTGATGCCTCCCAAACTACATTCTCCTAGGTCACAAAGAGAAGAGCATTGTTTGTTTCTTGGATTAGGGAAAGGCAAATGCTTAGGGGAGTGAGGATATCTTCTTTGATTAGGGGTAAGGCAAAAAACTAAAGGAAGGATAGGAGCTCATGCTGGGTCTTCATTGCACTGAACTCAAAATAATCTGCATACAAGAGCAGGTTTTCTTAAGGAGACCACTTCTGAGATTCTTGGATTTTGATCTGGGTACCTTTGAGTAAATATGGATAGGGCATTAGATGACATTAAGAGAGTACTGATAATCTACAAGTGCAATAATGGCATTCTTATGTTCTAAAATAAACTTATCTCTTAGAGATACAGACTGATATATTTTCAAATAAATTGATACAATATCTAAGATTTGTCTAAAAATAATCTAACTGGGGAGAAAAAAGTACTTGGGAAATATAAGTGAAATAAGTTGGATAGTTATTAAATCTGAATAATGAAGACATAACAATTTATTTGTTGGTTGTTAATACTTTTAGATAACAAGTTTTCCTAAAGGTAGGCAAAGGTAACAGCAAGTAAATGAGGAACTTACAGGTTGAGAGATACTCTACCTATACTCTTGTTATGATTTGTTTTTAAAAAAGAAAAAGGCCAATAGAAACATCTAATTCTGGCATTTGTGAATCATAAATACAAATGTGAATCATAAATACAAAATGTAATGTAAAAGGTAGCAGTATGTGGTACCTGACTCTAAAGAAGAAAGTCCTGATTTGTAGTGTTTGCCAGTTTGCACAGTGTAAATCCTCCCACCATGGTTGACATCAAGCTGTCGATGTGATGTCACTGAATGGATGTGAATTTGGGGAGAGATGTACACAGCGGGCTCTCAGGAGGCTGTGTGGCCAGCTGGGCCTCACTCCTGGGAGAGATAATAGAGAAAGATTCGTTTATGGAGTCAGCCCCTTGATCAGACATCCAATTCTAAATTCACTCTCTGTCCTTGACCAACTAACTTAGTTTTTCTGAGCCTGTTTTTCCCCTCTGTAATGTGGAGGCAATAATTCCTACTACATTAAGATATAAGATCAAATGTAATGGACCAAGTATGGTTCCACTGGTGAGTGATTCTTCATGGTAATATCCTTTCTTCAAGTTAAAATAGAAGCAGAATTTTTGGTTTGGGGTGGTTTTAAAGTTTCAAAAGAAAGAAATGAAATTATCATCTTTTCAGAGGGCTTCCTGCCCAGAATTTCTATAATTAGTTACAATTGCAGGTTTCAGGCACAGTGTCACAAACCTGCCTGAAGCTCACCAACTTGTAATTTGGTTGGATATTAATAGGTAGTCTGAGAAGTTAATGTGATATGATTATGGCTAGAATAGAACTATCTGTTAACAGTAGGGTGTTCTGTTCAGTGTGATCTGGCACTGCAAACACACAGTAAGAATTAACTATTATCTTGGAGTTGATGTGGTAAAAAGCCTATGACTTACTTAATATTCTGTTAGGGGATATTAAGACCAAGCTGAGATGTTTCTGGCGTGAATAAACCTGAGGGTTATGTTGGTACTTCAGAAATGTTTCCATTCACAATTTTGATTAATGTTTAAGCAGAGTTATTAATAACAGTATCATTTTATTTTCCAAATTCTTTAAGTTGGTGATTAAACATAGAATCAGCTAATGAGAGTTTTTTCCTTTGTTTCCTGAACAATTTATCCTTTCTGTATAGAAATCTAATATTAAGGTCATCGTTGATTAGTAATGATTCAGTTTTCAGAATTCCTGAATTATATGCATGTATAAAATATTTTTTGTAAGTTCATTATAACCAAGGCTAGAAAGAAGCTGAATTATATATCATGCTCCAATTTAGATTCTGGAGACACTAATACTAAAGGCACTTAAAATTGGATTTACATCTGTGGGTTGATGTGTTCCTACTGGGAATACAACTTGGGGATGTGTTCTCCCTTCTGGAAAAAAGTTACATGAATCATAACTACAAAATTTGGATTTCTGAACAAATAATTAAAAGATAAGAAGCAGTGAGCTGCAATATCCACCTGAAGTTTGCCTTTGTTCTTTAAAAGAATAGTTGTCTTTCAGAAGACATAACCATTTACCTCATAGAAATTCAAACTGCCTGTTTTCTTAAAAACATTGCAATTTATACTAAATTGAATTTAGTGGGCCATAATGAGAATGTTCTAAGAACTAAAATAGAACAAAATAGAGTAGAAAATAGTAGTGTGTCCCACATCTTAAGGATCAATGGTATTTTTGTAAAACTTGTGGTTCAGCTGTGTGTATATGTGTGTGTACATTCTAAGGTGTACAGTAATTCTTATTTTTCATTAAGTCACAGTGGAAAAAAATTGAAATTTTAAAATGCTTTAGAAAAAATTAAAATCAGTCAATGAAAATAACAATATTTCTTTTTAATGTACATATCAAAATGATATCTAGATGAACAATTCTTGAAATGTTGAAAATCATCCCCTCCCCCAAAAAAATTCCTCAATTTAGAGCATCTGATGAGTCTGCCCAGGCCACATTTGCAGCAACAGAGAGCACTATGGAGAGGGGAATTGCACTCTAAGGGGACTTGGTTGTGGAGATGCAGCTTCTGTGTGTTTTAATTTCTTCCTAAACAATAAGGATACTACTCCTTGTTCTGTCCAGATATACTCACAAGTATATATATGATAATGTGTGTATATATAACCGTAAAAAAATCCATTAGATTTCAAGAATTTGGAGGTCAGGAGTTTTGTTTAGGATCTCATTTTCTCTTTTACCACAGAGTATGTTCAGTGAACTAAAAACACTGAAGAGCTAGTATTTGGGGGCACCAAAGAGAATCATAAGAATGGACAGGTATTTATGAGTCACCTACTTCATGCAGTGGTGGAAGAATTACTTCTAGAACTTAAAAGCTCATAGTAAACAGTATCCAGTGAAGGTGGGTCACAAAAAAGTGAGAAATAGAGGAGGGTTCACCTCTTGGAGGTGTCCTATATACTTGGGAATGAAATTGCTGAGTCATATGGCAGGTCTATTTTAATATTTTGAGACACCTCCATAAAGTTTTCCATAAGGGCCAAGCCTGTATCCCTACCAACTGTGTGCAAGGGTCCTGTTTTCTCCACACCCTTACCAATACTTGTTTCTGGGCTCTGATTATGGGCCATTCTCACAGGGGCGAGATGGTATCTCATTGTGGTTTTGATTTTCATTTCTGTGATGAAAAGTAATAATGAACATTTTTTCAATGTGCCTATTGACTATCTGTGTGTCTTCTTTGGTAGCTCCTTTTTAGCTCTTCTGCCCATTTTTTTGATTGGGTTGTTTGTTTTCTTTTGTTGAGTTACATAATTTCTTTGTTCGGCCTTTGCAGGCTTCCAGAGGTACTGAGCCCTGTTTTTGCAGTTGCTGAGTCAGAGGGTGGGAATCTAGAGGGGTCCAGTCATTGGTGCGTATGTGCTGGGGTGGGGTGCGTCTGGCTCATGTGTGTAGCACTGGCATCGCCAATATTCTTCCTCTCTGGGTTCCAGATCCAAGATCTGGGGCTCTGTGGTCTGTGCACCTTCAGTGTGTTTCACCAGGTCAGTACAAGTACTGCGGATGGGAAAAGGGTGGAGTCTAGAACACTGTCTCTGTCTCCTTACTGGGGACCTGACCTCTGTGTGTCACCCCAGTTCCTCCACATATTTCCACTTGGTAAAGGGTATGAGTATTCAAAAAGTTTCACTGTCCCTCCACGGGGTCCCTGGCTGAGCTGGCAGCCCTGTTGTTTGTGTTTCCTGCCCCAAACCCAGACTTGGAGTGTTTCTGTCTGCCCACTTCCTGTTCAGTGAAGCATGACTACCCTCGGTGTCTCTTCTGTGTAGCCTCTGCTGGTGTCTGATGTCCAAGGAGTGTTCCAGTTTCACCCCAAGCCCCAGAACACTCTGGATATAACATCCCTCTGGTTAACTGTTAGATATTCCTCTGGAGCAAAGGAAATAAATTCCTCTGTTGCCATCTTTGTCAAATCATCATATATTCTTGACTTCTTGGATGATTTTACAGTTATATTCCCTGGGCATCCTAGAATAGACAATCCAATGAGTCTTTATTTTCTGTTCCGGTTTAAATAATGAAATTCACATCTGCCCAGAGCCACTGCCAGTTTGAAGATCTAGTTTAGCCTCGTGCATCACAACTTCTTAGTATGGTGTGCCAACATTTTCAGATTTGACATCAAATTCATTCTGTTGTTGGTACTCATACTTTAAATGGAATAATTGAAAATAAATCTAAATGTTTGGGATTTTACCATGTGTATGGCTTCTGAGGGATCCCAGGGAAACCTCAGTAATGATGGGAGTATACAAACTGGCCCTCACAGGCACCAGCTGTGTAGGCATATTGCATTCTTCATCAAACTCTCTGCCAGCTACCCCAGTTCTTTCTACAGCTGCTCCTCTTTTGGAGTGCAGGCCAGTCTTCTTTTTCTCTCTTGTTAGTTGTTACAAAGACTCATGCCAGACCACATTCTGGTGTGGCAGTTGTACAAGTAGGGACACGGAAAGAATTTTCAACTAGTTGTGGTTAAAAATCCTTATTCTTATAATTGTAGTTCAAAAGGGACAAGAGTATGAGAAAGCAAAATAAATCAAAATAACTCCTATAAGATTCTAAAATACACAGTTGGAATCAAAATAACTTCTGTAAACTTTCCTGTGAGTATGCCCTCCCAAGCTGTTCTAGCCTAGACTTAAAAAAGGTTTATTTGTATGTTTAGTACCTCTCTGAGTTATTCCAGGAAGGTCTTCTCAGGGATTTTCCAGAGTCATTAAATGCCAAAGACAAAGTATGTGCTTACACAAAGCTGGATTTCATCTGCATATCCTTGAAGATAAATCCAGGAAAACACCATGGGCTTATTGTTGATGCCAGCCCAACTCCGGCTGAAAGATGTCACGGTACTGATGTATCTGATATTGGTGACCCTGAACAATTTCTGGCGATGGGCATTTTATCACATTTTTATTAATAGTTGCATATTTTCAGATCCAATTCATTCCTGGCCATGGCTCTTTGAGCCCTTACAAATTTGCATAAGTCCTCAGAACCATGCTAAATTTTTCTTTTTATTTCAGCATATTTTGTGTTAACAGAAAACAAGCTGATTCCTGATAAGCAAATGTTGCCTCAATTGATGAGCTCTAACTTGTTGCTAGAATGTTACAGCTTTGTATAACACTGGTAAAGATAAAGATTCTGGGGCCTCCCCTGGTGGCACAGGTGGTTGAGCGCTGCCCTGCAGTGCGGCCTCCATCCCAGCCAGCTGGCAACAATCCTACATAGCGGGATGGACCACTCCTGTCTCACCCACTGCTCCCCTCAGCAGTGTATTTCAGTCAGTCTACCTGTTCTGTTCCTTGCTCTGTCTCTGGTGAATTCTCTCACCCTCCGTGTGTCTGACCTGTATCCTGGTGCTGATAATTCAGTGGTTTGTCTTCCCTGTGTATAATGATAGAATTTGCACAAGAGTCAGAAAAGGAAAATCCACATTGTTTTGTCAAATTGGGAGTAATTTGATCATGAAACACCAGTATTTTTAACATTTTCATCAGTGCCCCAAAACAAGATAGATGGTAGTTTTTCATTTTGTTTCCTGAAAATCTTGGATTTTTAGGTTTCACTGAAAGTGAGATACAGAGTATGAATTGGCAGTTATACATTGTCCTCAAACACTAATCAAAATGAACCAAACATTGCCCTCAAAAATTTCCCCAATGGGGGGCCTCCCCTGTGGCGCAGCGGTTGAGCGCTGGGTTGTGAAGCTACCCGCAGCCTCTGCAGCGCCGGTTCAATTCCCGGCTGCTCCCCGGCCACTGGGCGAGGGTCCCGCATGGCAAGCAGACCCCTCCTACCGCCCGCTGCTCCCCTCAGCAGTGTACTTTGGTCCTTCTGCCTGCTCTGCTCCCCGCCCTGGCTCTGGTGATTTTTTGTATAAATAAAAATAAATAAATCTTTAAAAAAAAATTTCCCCAATGGGGAAATCAAAGTTCAAGGCTCTGTGTGGAGCTCTACGGCTGCACTTTCCTTTAATCCTGCTATAGTTTAGTTACTCTTCATTAGAAGGGAGGAAAAGGAAGGATGGATAAAAGGAATTGGCAGTAGTGAGGTGAAACCAACTCTTACTGGTTTAAGAAAGCCAATTGTGTGTATCTTTTCCAATATTCATATGAACATGCTAATAGCTTAAAATTAATCATAGCAGGAATATTTACACCTAAGAAATTGGCAGTGCTATAAATCAGGGCTTCCTCTCCCTGAGGGTCAGTTGCTAATATTTGCTAGCATCCACTGGTGATCTGCTGCTGAAAAGAACATACTGTGTCACATCCTTCCCATTACTGTCACTTCCTGATTCCTGACTTACAGGTTAGGTACAATTATGCAAGTAGGTGAAATTTCCAGTGACCTTGACTATAGTGTGTCTTATCCAAACCTTTGTGTACTAAAGATTTGTAGGGTTGATATGTTCTCTAAAACTTATTCAGGATGCATTTGTTTCCTGTCTAATTTAAACTTGTTAAACTTCTCAATGCAGTGTTAGTTATCTTTTTCACCCCCTAGCTTTTTTAATTCCATTCTCTATTATCCTGTCTGATTATTTAAGTCTCCTCACTGTAGACTCTCATATTTTATGAAGTAGTCATTCATAACCTGCCTGGTTAACATGAGCAAAGGCATTAAAAGTTATTAGAGACTCTTAATTCAGCAAACAGTAATTGAATATCTTCTTTGCTTAAGATATTATGCCAGAGAAAATGAGGTGGCACAACACTTAATCTCCAGTAACATAAAATCTAGGGAGAAAATCAGATACATATACAAACAAGACTAATGCAGCATATTATGTTTAAGATGCTATTCTTAAAAAGTACAAAGAGAAATATAAGCAAAGGACCTCCCTGGTGACCTAGAGGATAAGTCTCAACACTATCACCACTGTGGCCTGAGTTCTATCCCTGACCAGAGAGCAAACCCACATATGGTACAGACCTCTCCTGTCTCACCCTCTGCTCCCCTTAGCAGTTTATTTCACTAAATCTGTCTGTTCTGCTCCCTACTCTGTCTCTGGTGAATCCTCTCACCTCACTCCCATACCTCTGGTCTACACCCTAGTTCTTCTATGCACACACACAAAAAATATAAGATGGACACAGGGAATAGAGATTATTTCTGAATACAGAAATCAGAGAAGTCTTCATAAAAATGGAGCCATCTTAACTTAGCCTGAAGGAGTTGGTATGCACATTAAACCTCAATGTTATAGTTTTTATGAAAAGATGACTATAAATTTCTCATTAAAATAGTTTGTGAATTAGTTCACATTGTTTACTATCTGTTAACATTAGTTTATTGCCATGAGGTCAAACTTAATTAAAATAAGATTTTATTGCCATAAATATATGGAGTTGTCACCAGGTGCAGCAGATACCAGTGCAGAAGGTGTATTTTACTTGGAACATTGTTTATGGAAAGTCCTTAGTAAAAGCTTCCAATATCTAAAGTCCAATTATGTATCGGGTAGTTTTACATATGTGATACTGCCAAAGGCAAGAAAGTAAGGAAAGTGATTTTGTTCAGACTATTGCAATATGGAAAACACCCTAGATCTGAAGACCAGGGTGTGTCTCCACAAAGTGGTTTTGCCTAGTTTTTTTGTAGGAGGGAGTAGAAAAGAAATAGATGCAGACATTTACATTTTTATTTTTCAAACAGGGAGAATCTATATCAGCCGAACAGGAAGTGCTTATCTCTGTGTTTAGTTAACTTCTGGAGAAAAGCTGTTATAATCTTAGCTAATCACTCAAGAGACAAGAATAGGAAGTTGACTGGTAGCAAAAGTAATAAGAAAAATTATCTATATCTTACTTTGTCAGACGGTTCGGGCAAAAGGGGAAGGTCTGTGTTTGACTTTGTCAATACTCAAGGCTCACAGTTATTCTGAAATATACTATTAATGCCATTTAAAAAAACAAAACAACTAACATTCAGAGAGATTTAGAGACTTGCCAAGGCTATATTGCTAGTAAATAGGAGAATTGGATTTTAATCTCATATCTTGCTAGCACCAATTTTGTTTTTATTGTGCCAGCCACAATACTCACATTGTGTTGAATGAATGCCTTAATAATAATTTCTTAGGTTAATGGAACTTTATTTTCTACATGTGTTTTTCATGTATATTACCTAGTTTAGAGAGCATAGCCTTCAAAGAAACAGGAATAAATATTTAGAACTGACCAAAATCTGTTCAGACTGCTTTATAGTAAGAATGTGTGCCCATCTCCAGAAATGAAAGCCCTATGCAAGGAAAGAGAGACAGAGATTGGATTGTATCCTAGTGCTTTAGTATTGCTCTTGCTATCAATCAATAAAATATATTCTAATAGAAAGTATTACTGTTGCCTTTTCACCTCTGCTCTGTGGCATCATAGAGGTTTGCAGAAGATGCTTCAAGAAATACAGAGGTTCTTGGTTGAATGGGAGAACTTGACAGAAATGGGCAGAGCTTGGTTAGCCAGGTTTTGTAGGAGCTATTGCATATACATGTTGAACATCAAAGTTAAAGGAAGGTCAGTAAAGAAAGTAGTAAATGTGAAATGTAAAAACCACTGATCTAATAAAATAAATCATTTTCACAGAACAACTGCTGAATATATATTGCTCCTGGAAGCCCAAGTCTCTGAGCTTATTGGCTGTTGTCAGCTAGACAGGGACCCTCACTGTGTCTTTGATATTCACAGCAAAGCAATGTTAGGAAGCATCTGAAATGTTCATTGCACAGGAGGGGAATCTAACCTGACTGGCCTGAGTCATTTGGCATCTATTCCACACTCAAATTATTGTAGTAATTATGAATGTCAGGTGATAATTTGTGGTTGAGTTTTGCCCTGAAGCTGAGTCATCCAGTTTTTTTTTTATTTTAATTATGTTTTACTTTTATAATATTGTGTTAGTAAATAGACCAGGTGCTGTTTCACAATAGCTGCATAATATATCCTCCGAACATTGAAGCAAAAAACAAAAGGCACTACTCTTCTGGCTGTGCTACCTCCCTAAGCATGGAAATTGTGTCTAAGTGGAAGGGAAGAATGAACAATTTATGTTTCGGATCTGGGACTGCTGAAGCTAAGTAATGTGGAAGATACTAGAAAATAGAAAAATAAAGAAACTATGAACTGTACCCACTAGAAAGCAAAACCAGCCAATCATTTGTGTGAGTCAAAGTTTCTAATGAAAGACATTTTAGAGGAATTGAGTGTTAGGAAACTGTTTAAAATAAGTTATAAGACAGAGAATAAAGTCATGTTCAAGGCAGGGGAAGCTTCAATTACAAAAGTGTAAAGTGGGAATGAAGCACTGTTGAGAAATGTATATGCTGAGATGAGAAATACATAGTCAAAAATACAGAGGTTGGCATCAGTATCACTAAATCTTATGTTTTACTGTTATAGTCATTGGTAAACAGGTGACAAGGCAAGGTTAGAAGTTACTTTTATTCGCCTTTGATAAAGTTCTCTGAAATGTGCTGACTATGAGAATGATCCCTTTCTTAGGCTGGAATCAGCAAATCTGAGTAATATTTGATAAGCAGGGAAATAGAAAAAATTGACTGAAATCCTCCCAGCTGAGCTAAACTAACTCTCCTCCCCTTTCAGGGGACCAGGTTCTCAAGATGCTTTGAGTAGATGCTTGAGGAGTAGCTCTCAAAATGAGGCCCCTGTATAGCAGCATCAGCATCCGGGGAGCTTGTTACAAGTGCCAATATTCAAGCCTTATCTAAGGCTACTGAATCAGAAGCTCTGATGGGGACTTAGCAATCTGTTTAATAAGCCCTGTTGTAGTTCTGTAAGAAAAATACCATAAATTAGGGGACAGATAAGCAGCAGAAACATTTCTCATAATTCTGGAGACTTGCAAGTCCAAGATCACTGGCAGATTCAGTGTCTAGTGAGACTTCCTTCCTTACAGACTAACTTAACTGAACAGAAGAGATAGGGGATTTAGATGAGATCTCTTTCATGGGGTTCCACCCTCATGACCTCATTACCTCTTTAAGGCTATCACTCTAAGGACTAGATCTCAAACTGAATGGGGTTCAGGTGGGGTGGAGTGGGGTGGGATGGAGGAAGGACTCAGCAATCAATCTTTAGTAGTTGATTGTCATGTTTGCTAAAAATGTGAAAGCCACAGCTTAAAGTATTTGATTTCAGTATAAAAGTGCTCCACAAAGTAGAAAATTAATAAGTTTCTCCCTTAAACTCCTCATTGTTTTACAATTCTGATTAAATCTGGGGGTAGAGGGAATCTGTCACAATCAGAGCTAAGTCTTGGACACATACATAGGAATCTCTATTTGAAAAAGACGTGCATGTGTGACTGACTGGACAGCTGCAGGACACCCAGCTGGGTTGCGTCAGATGTACATCAGCCCCTGCCCTGGAGGTATATAAGCACAGGAAGGCTTTTTTTTTTTTTTAAATCATTTCTTAATCTGAGCCTCATAGTGTTACATTGGACTCAGAAAGCCCAAATGATTAATTCTGTTCAAGAGGGAAAAAATTAGCTGGTGTTTGTTGGATTTCTGATGAGATGTTGGAGTTCATTGAGCAGGTTCTTGGGTTCCTCTGAGAAGAGTTTCAGCAGAGTTCCCTTTTAGTGGCACAGGGCATGTTTGCTAGTGGGGGAAAATGTTTGCATGGACTCAAACAGGCAAAGGCTGAATTTTCAAATGACAGGTTTATTAGGAAAAGGAGAAAGAGAAAAAAAGAGGCCCCTGCATAGACACAGGCAGACAGAGTGCTGCTGATGCAGCTGCTGCTGCTTTTGAAAGGGAAATGTTTGTTAAAATGAGATGCCTGCATGGACACAGATGGGCAGCCTTGGGGCAAGAGCTTCATCTTGCCAGGCAAAAGTTCTTCTTGTGTGGTTTTCCTCTATTGGGGAGTGTAAGGGCAGGAACTGGACACAGTGCAGGCTTTCTGATTCCATGCAGATCGGGTAAAGGAGTCAGAGTACTTAGTGAGTTTTTGCAGGTTTTTTATTTGGGGTTCACCAGGCTTATGGCAGGCAGGGGTGCTGGCTGGGGGGCTGGGAGGCCTGCCAGCCTCCCAGCCCCCAGCAAGTCTTCACTCTATCTGGACTCTCTAGTGTTCGTTCTGCTGCTTCTCGGCTTCTCTTTCGGCTTCAGCTTCGGCTTCGGCTTCTACTGCTGCTGCTTCTGCTTCTGCTGCTGCTGCTGCTACTGGTGCTGCTGGCGTCCCCCCGTGATGCCGCCCTTAAAAGCACAGTCTTAGCTCAGCTGAATCCCATCTACCTATGCCCACACCCCATTCCAGGTGCCCGCCATCAGGCATGCATTCAGGACAAGGATCCATCATCTATCCTGATGGCGGAAGGGCAGAAAAGCCTGACATCTTCTTTACCCTACAGTCCACCCCCTCAGGGTTTTCTGCCATACAGTCTATACATCTATACAATTTTCTTATCAAACAAACAATGCAGCCATGGCCCACAAAAGCAAATACATCACAACAAAATACAACAGAACACAAATAAGTCCAGGCAGGGCCCCAACCAAGTGCAAAAGACAATTATTGGTACCAGCAGATAAGCCACCAAATCTGCTGCCGAAGGCACTGCTTATACGAGGAAGGGGAAATCACATCTACTATTTCACACCAGGAGACGTCAGGCTTCCTGGCCTTCTCTGGCTGTAGTCTCGGCTACAAGGCACACACAGCATCCACCCCCAGGATGCACTAGCTCTGGGATTGGCAATTTTATTCTGTTGGGGGTAATCGCCAACCCTCAGAGTTTCTGTCTGCAGTCGCTCCAACACTCGGCCTTCATGGCCACCAATGTGACTCGCAGACCCCTGCACTCAAGCCAACCCACTGCACAAGCACGTGGGTTGGGGACCAAAACTCTACATTTGGCTTGGGCTCCACCCCAAGCCACGTTCCCCACCTGTCCCCCAAGGACAGGCTCCTCAGCTCCTCACCCTCACTCAAGAATGAGCAGGGCATCACCCACAAGTGATTTTACGAGACTCACAGTTCTTCAGCATACTAAGGCTGCTTAACAGCCACTCAGGGCTTCTCAACTTAGCATCAGTACCAGCTTTTGCCTTCTCAGTTGGCTTTTCTCCTCCACCTGGCTGCTGGGCATAACAGGCTGCTTTTGGCCATCTAGGCCCACTGGCTACCCAGATTCCCATCTCCTGGGGTTTACAAACAAAACTGTTCCACCCCCAGGGTCCCAAAACATATCAACCTGCAAGGTCCTCCGCCTTCTGGCGGGAATGTCAGTCCAAGTTTTATCAGTCCATGTCCATTGGCCTCTCCCTGCGTCAGCAGAGGCCTGCTGCCTCAGGGGTCATTGGCTGGTCCTTTCCGGTGTCGTTGGCTGGTCCTTTCCGGTGTCGTTGGCTGGTCCTTTCCGGTGTCGTTGGCTGGTCCTCTGGGGCGTCTCCTCCATGCGAGGTCTCGTCCCACAGCTCCGGACCATATTCAACTTCTGTGCCGCCATGGCGCCTCCAGTGTCATCACAGGCAAACAGTCTGTTCTCCTTAGTCCCTCCAGGTCTTCGGAGGGCTCCAATACCAGTCTACATGGATCTTGCCGACTTATGCCAATTGTAAGGGGCAGGACTGGGCACAGTGCAGGCTTTCTGATCCCATGCAGATCGGGTTAAGGAGTCAGAAAAGCCTGACATTTTCTTTACCCTACAGGGAGGTCATTCCTTTGGGAAATTTTTATCTGTTGTGAAATTAATCATTTCTAAGGCGTGATTGGGTTAATTTGTAAGGACCAGTGATTCTCTGTAATGGCTCTCAATTTCCAGTAATGGTGTACTTTTAGATCTAACAGAACTTAGTAAATATTTATTAAATGCAGAGATGACTGGTAGTTGCAACCTTTGGGACAAATATGGCAAAGGCACACTGAAAGAGGAAAAGTGGAAACATGAAAGTTTGAGGCTCTGGAAGGAAAAAGAGCTAAGATGTGACTTGCTGTCAAGAAAAGGGAGCAGGCAAATCATGCCAAAAGACATGAGTTATGTGAGAGGGGCCCAGGGTCTGTGAAAAAGGGGGACATCCTACATTTATAGTCATGTCCAGCTCTTTTTAAACATTACCAAAAATTGTTTGATTAATATAGGACTCTTTCCGAAAATAGAGTAAAAATAGCCCTGAAACATTGCGTCATGAATAGCCATAAAATGTAGCTATCCTTCTATTATGTAGATGAGATAAGTAATTTTTCAGCTACCCATCTAGGTTTTTGGCTGAGGCCTCTTATAATAAAAGACAGGAGAAAAACAGTTTATAACAAGTATACCGCATGTGTACAGAAGTACCTAGGAAAACTGAGTAACTTCCAGAATTGGCTCACGTCACCACCTTAAACAGTATCTCCAACTAATGACAAAAGTAGGTGTTGGGGAAAGGTAAGCCAGCTATGGGAGGTTACCAGGAAAAGCATAGGAGAGTAGGGTGAGGTTGTCAAGAAGATTGAAGTCACTGCCTTCACTATTAATTAGTTTCTAGAGATTTAGTTTCTAGAGATTCTTCTCTTCCAGACACAGAAAGGGATAGCCCTTACAAATGGGGATTTTTCTTATAAATATAAATATAAATGTCCCTTACAAAAAGATAACTTCTACTTGGTTTTCATAACTTCTCCTGAGTTGCTATTTCTTAAAAATAGCCAACCCAAAATAATCCTCATGCCAAAAGGCATATTTTCATCTGGCAAACTCTGCTCCTTTTTAGTTACTCAGAGCTAATGTATTAAGTTCTTGTTTTGTGCCAAACACTGTGCTAAGTAATCTCATTTGATTCTTATAGCAATTCTATGAAATAGATACAGTTTCTGCCTAAGAGCTGAAGAAATCAAGGCTTTTCCTAGCAAAGTTACACAGATTGTCAAGAAACCTCTAGGATTTGAACCCAGGCAACCCTACTCCAGATTCTGCCTCTTTATCACTTTAATATAAATATTAAAGGAAAATACAAAAGTCCCTCACGTTCTCAGGTCTGCAAGATGATTTGATTTTATTCTGTCTTATTTTATCCTTTTAAAATAATTTTTGCTTTGTAATTTTCTGGTTATTGTTGACCTCAAACTAAAAGCAAACAGTTATTTCATAAACAAATGCATTTATCTGGAAATAACAAAAAAGGCAATATGGGAAGTACAGTCTCATGGTGAGACATTAGGGGGAGGTTGTCACTACAAAAAGACACATCTCCTTTGTCCTTCCACTGGACAGGGAAAACATCACTTCCTGTCAGAGATTTGAGACATGTTGGGTCCTGTACTTAGTTGATTGTACATGTGTGGGAACTCTATTCTAGATTCCTGGCCTCACTTAAATAGGGTTTCTAAATATTATTTTTTCATATTATAAAAGCAATATGTGATCATTGCATCCAATTAAAAAAATTCAAAAAGTATATAGAAAATAAAGATCATTCTTGGTATCATCACCAGAGATAACTGATGTTAACATAAGCTATACTTTATTCTATGGTTATCAGTCTTGGTACCTCAGAACTATCTGAGGTGCCCTTTAAGAGAAAAATCAGTCACAGCCCAGACACTCTGGTTCACTAACTCTGGGTGGGATCAAGACATATATATTTTATAAATACCTCTCCCATGGTACTATATATAGTTCATGTCCAGTTCTAAAAATATTCTTCTATACCTAGATTTTCAAATATCCCTTTGTAGAACATCTTGTATTCAGTTTATCTCTGGATTCTAAAGTACCTTAATATTTCTCATTAAAATTGTCTTTCAGAGACAGGAAGATACCTAGTAGAAAATTGGGTCTTCAATTTTAACATGTTTGTAACTATCTGAGGACTTATTAAAATTTCAGAGTTTCTGATTCAATGGGTTGGGAACTCAAGTAGTCAGAATTCTTCAGAGAAACATTAACTGGGATAAAGTCTCAATGATAGGCAGACAAAGAGTTTATTTGAAATTTAAGTGAGGATTAGAACCCAGATAGATTTTACTCTGTGAGAACTCTTCCAGTAATCCCAAGTTTGAGTTTAGTTTATATAGGTAGGAGCATTTGGCCACAGATACCAAAAATGTAATTTCTTGACAAGAGGGCTTCTGGTTTCACCCTCAAGAAATGTTGATGCTAAGAGCAGAGGAAGGCAATATTGGAGTTTAATCTTTTCCTCTGTAAAGAATGCACTGTAGAGGGCCTCCCTGGTAGTGCAAGGGGTTAAGCACAGCACTGTACAGATACCACAGCCTCTGCAGCACAAGTTCAATCCCCTGGCCAGCCAGGGAGCTACCCACATGGTGCAGCAGACCTTTCCTGTCTCAGCTGCTGCTCCCCTCAGCAGTGTGTTTCAGTCATTCTGCCTGTTCTGTTCCCCACTCTGTCTCTGGTGAATCCTCTCGCCCCTGCAACTCTGGCCTGTACCCCAGTTATTTTATGCATAAATAAATAATTTTTTTTAATATAGGTAAAAAAAAAAAAGAATGCACTGTGGAGATATAAATGCTATCCATTGTTAAAATCTTCTTTTTTTTAGGCAACTTGGTCATTAGTGAAAAGACTGGCTTTACCCACAGGCAACATACTCAAGTGGGATGGGTCCTTCCCCAAATATTTTACATTATGTTCACAAACAGACCAAACAGAATATAGATAGACAAGTGGATGACTGGATGAATGGACGGATGCATGGTTGGACGGATGGACACACTGAGAACCATGTTAACTGATGGTAGAATTCAATCAAAGTTTGAATAGCTGAGAACCATGTCCTAGGGCATGAGAAAATGAGCATCCCAGCTCAAGAAAAGAGAAAAAATTGCTCTATTTCTATCTTTTGCTCTGTGGGGAACCTTCAGTGGTTTGAAGTTACCTTTACCCATTAGTGAAAACAGATTGTCTTTACTAAACCTACTCATTCAAATGCTAACATCTTCCACAACATCTTCAAAGACACCATCAGAAATAATGTTTTACTAGCTAACTCAGTTCCTAAGCCATCACAAACCTAAAATTTGTATTTTCTACAGGTTTGCAAGTTACAGATGCTGCTGGTACAGAGAACACCCTTTAAGAAGTACTGTAAATAGTGCTGCCAAGTGAGAATTTCTGGTGGCAACTCTTCTTTTTGTCTTTGTAAATTTCCTAAAATTCAAGGGCAAGAGCCTGACCTTGATGCAGTTATTTAGAAACAAATTCAGTGACATATCGTAGCATGGTTAGTATCACCCCTTCATCAGGAACTCATATTCTACTCAACTGTTTCTGTGTCTCTATGACAACAGTAAAAGTGTAATAAGAAAAGAATAGGCACTTGTGTGTCAGCTAAAAAATCGTAAATGTCCAAATTATTGTAGGAAGTAGTGGAAGGGACAGTAGGACAAGATCAGTTACATCCCATAGTAGGCATAACTCTTATCACAGAAGTCTAATGTATGACATTTCTGAAGTAGGACAAATACCAGAAGAGGATGTTGATGCTACTGGCAGTTTTTATGAATTATACATGATGCGTTATTTTAAAATTCAGCAGAAAACTGCCACTTACCCTCTATCGTAAAAGGTATTATATGAAAAGTGAAGTGCTGGGTGAGTAAACATGAGATGCTACCAATATCAGGGATCTTAAGCACACTTCTCTTTGCTCTCTAACACCTGATGGACGACAACTAGGTTTTTCAAAGGGGGTGGTTAATTGTGGAAACCTAACAGATGCTTTCTGAATGTCTGAGTTAGCTACTCCAGTCCTGTCTATATGGTCTTCCAAACCAACAATGAATTTCTTAAATGTAACTTTTCCATTTGATTGGCTTTTGAGTTTAACCCTTTGATGCTGGGGTAATATAAATATGCAGCTATATTTGACATTTATTCAACATCATCTTTTTCCTTTTAAACTGCTGTAGCAGAATACCATAGAGTGAGTGAATTATAAACCTTAGAAATTCATTTCTCAGAGTTCAAGAAGGTGGGTGGTGAAAGATCAAGGATCCAATAGATTTAATGTCCAATGAGAAGCTCCTTCCTAGGTAACTCTCTTTTTGTCATACTCTCATATGGTAGAAGGTGCAAGGAATCTTTCTGGGCTCCCTCTTTTACAAGGACACTAATCCCATTCATGAGGGCTCCACACTCATGTGTCAATCATCTCATGTTTTAATCACCTCCTAATATCATCACCTTGGGGGTTAGAAAGTCAACATATGAATTTTGGAAGGCTATAAAATGTTTAGTCCATTGCAAACATTTATTTGTCAGTCACCAGATATATAGAAAACCCACTGCCAATGTGTGTTGAATGTGAAAATTAAAAATTTTCACCGTGAGTAGGAATTATTGAAGTGACTTAAGAGAATTCCTTTCCTTCACTTATTGTTCAATAATAAGTACCTATTGAGTACTTCCTATATTCTAGGCATTGTTACAGAGTCAGGGGAGAGAACTATGATCAGATAGACAGACAGACGGACAAACAGGTCAGTGGGTCAGTAGGCCGGTCAGTTGATAGACATAATATGCTAGAGCTAACATTGTGTGGTGATGAGGTCTTTTGGTCTGTCTTACTCTATATATTTTAGAAATTTGCTGTGTATGGAACAAACTGTGTGTGTCACTAAGAAAGTTTTTAGAAATTTACATCTCAGTCTCCATCTCAGATATTTTCACACAGGATGTGTATTTTTTTTACAAGATCCCCAAGTAATTTGTGTAGACATTAAATTTGAGAATCACTGCTTAAGAAAACAGAACTTGAATTGAGGATTAAAAGCCTGATTTTTATTTCAGAAAGAATCCAAAGGTGTACAATAAGGGAAAAAAGGAGGACAGGCAAAGGAAGCTATACAGCTATGAGAAACTGTGTTGACTGTTACCGCAGACTGAATCTGGAAGGGGCATAGTAGCTTATTGAGCAGGGAGGTATGCTTGGCATGTGAAACCTCTCCAGACAAGCTGCAAGGAAGATTCACACCTTATTCCATCCTGCCTACTGTTTTCTGAGGATAGAGGTCCATAGTGGTGCAAGGTGCTACCCCTGAATTTCTGGGTTATACTATCCAAGTCTAAAAGTGGAGGGGTGGATGCAGACCAAGAGAAACAAAAAGAAGGGAGCAGTTAGGGGTTTCTCAGAGATACACAAAGGTCGTGCTTCAAAACAAGATATATATAAGGAAAATTCAATCCAGGTAAACTAACAGAATGGCAGAGAAATGACATTTGCAAGCCATAGATACCTTTTGCCAAAAAAGGCAAGTCCACCCTGGATTTTGCAATGTTAAATTTTGTCACCATGACTAGGACTTATTGAGGTTTTTGTTCACATTCACTGAGCACTGACAGACTTTCTGATTTATGACCTGCTGTTCCTTTGAGAATACTCAGGATGTCTAAACATCTGTTACTTTATTAGCCACTTCCCTCCCTAGATTTCTAGCCCTTCTTCCTCACATGATTGGTAATGGGCACATTATCTATACCTTCCGAGTTTCAAACATTACACCCATCCCAACCCACTCAGTGTACTAACCACATTCTCATCCTTAGACAAGAGCCAAGAAATCTTGGCTACTAAGTGTAAGTAAGCAAATAGTAAAGCCAAAGATCCCAGAGTCAAATCTAGTACCAGTATATACCACTGTCCATACTTTCCCAGGTGTTTACCCCCTCCCCATATGAGAAATTCTCATTCAGATCATCCAAATTTCACTCCATCTGGAACCTGTGGGAATTTGGAAAGATGTAACAAATACCTAAATGTCATAAGTAGTTATCCCCAAGCAGTAGAAATAAAGGTTTTCATTTTTCCTATGCTTTTCAAAGTTTTCAAGTGATAAAGTTATACTGCTTTTATAATGAAAAAAGAATCTCTTCAGTTTTTTTAAAATAATATATTTTGCCAAGGAAATTCTTTAGAATAATAAAAAACCAGGATGACATGGAAGCCATTAAATTTTAAATTATTTGCATATTTTATAGACATTCAGTAAATCTGTCTAAACTCTAGTCTAGAGTTGAAAAATCTAAATTTTCACAGCTTCCAAAACATAAAAGACAAAGTCTTTTTCTTGGTGCAAATGAGAAGAAATATATGAAGAATCAGCAAGCAGAAATCATGCTTTCTGAAGGCAGTACTATACTGCCAAATGTCTAATGAGGCATTTCAGGAATGTCTCTGCCTCCCAGGTGCTGGTGAAACACAGACACTCTACTATCCAGCCCTAAGTAATGAGAAGGGCTTTTGAAACTGTCTGTGTGATGTTGGTCAGCCTGAAAGTTTTGAGAACTTTTAAGGAAGGATTCAGGGTCACAGGACACTTGATCTTTTTATGTAATTTTTCCCTCTGAACAAGGAGAGTCGTTCTTAAATTCTACTTCAACTTTGACTCTCAACCTATATGCTGCCCAACTAATTAATAGAAACATGTTTTCCACTAATTAATCATTTGATCAGTTCTGTTCAGTGCATCAGAGGTAATTTTGTGTATTTGTTAACATACGTGGTGAATTTGTTTCTATGAATTTTTTGACTGCCAACTACTATGTAGATGTCTTACTACACTACAAAAATAATAATCTTTACTCAGATTTACAAGATAATGGGTTTTTTTTAAAGATTTATTTATTTATTTATACAAGAACTGGGGTATAGGCTAGATGTGCAGGAGGGTAAGAAGGTTCACCAGAGACAGAGCAAGGAACAGAACAGGCAAACTGACTGAACTACACTGCTGAGGGGAGCAGCGGGAGACACAGGAGAGGTCTGCGGCGCCATGTGCGACCCTCGCCAGCCGGCAGGGATCTAACAGGTGCTGCAGAGGCTGTGGACAGCTTCATAGAGCTATGCTCAACCGCCTGTGCCACCAGGGGAGGCCCAAGATAATGGGTTCTAATTAGTTAACTGTTATTTATGAATCAGTTCAAAAATCACTGGTACTGAAAAGCACTCCTCACTTGGATATTAGTATTCCCTCCGGAAGGTTTTATAGGTCTTGGGATAAAATTCCTGTTTCAATCAGTAAGATTGAAATTCTGCCTTCTCATTGTGTTTACTACTCTAATTAACTGGGACACTAGAGGTTTCAGGCCTCTACTACCATTGGTATTTACTAGGTTTGTTCACTTGAGAATACTGGACTTACGGACATGAATTAGTTATGGCCACTTGAACTCCCTGTAATTATCAATATTATGCTCATTTGATAAAGTACAAAAATAAATGCATCTTTAGGAATAAAGATTCCTGGCATTTCACATTTGAAGCAAACCACTCAGTATTCATGTAGGTGCCTGCCAGTACATGCCTTTTACAGAATTAGGACCTGCAGTCTCCCTGTCTGTTAAACAGTGGACAATGATATTCACTTTGGTGATAAAATATTAATGGTCATGAGATCCCACCTTCATGACTACCCATAAATACACTTCAAATCCAAAACCACATCTTGGTCTCATTTATCTACAAAAAAAGAAACTACTTAGTAACATCTGGTGATTCCAATGAATATTTCGATTGCTTCATGTTTAGAGAATGACTATTCACTTGGTAGGTAGTTGGGTTGGTTGATAAACCAGAGCATATAACATAGATGCAATAGCACAAGAACTAGTGTGCCTTGATATCCTATATTAATCAGAAAGTAGGTATCACAGAAAGAAGACTCTTTCTAGATCTAAAGTGTTTCTAGTCAACCTTAGAGTGTTAAGTAAGGCAGCATGTAGTGAGATTAAAATATATATAAATATATGTATATATATTTATAAAACTATTAATAGTATTTGGCATGTCAAAATACATTGCTAAATACATTTAAAAATCATACTGTGTATTTTAACATACTTCTGTTAGACACTGGAGATCCTTAAGATTGAGAAAGGGCTTTTAAATATATGAGATACATTGTTTCAACAGACAGGGAGCCAAAAACAAAATATCATATGATTACTTCTTAAAATATGCAATAATGAAAACAAATCACTTCACAATTATGTGCTTGCCTGTGAAGGAAATATTATTCCCTTGTGCTAGTGAATATAAAATGTTTTTGAGTTTAGTTAAAAGGTATGTGTAGGCATAGTGACATTTTACAATTTTAAATGTTATAATACTCTTTGGAAATATACTTTGAAATGTTCCCTCTACATACCACTTTGTCAAGAATAGTATTTTTAAGAAGTCAAGAATGTTTCCCCCAAACAGTCTTGCTATTTACTCTGCAACAAGTTAAAATATGAATAGGAAAAGTCCTGTATATAGTTTTGTAACTATATTTATAATTCAAAACTATATTTATAATTCAAAAAAAATTTCCTTTGGATCAACCTCTCCAGATATTAAACTCTAGTATATTGGTTGCATTTAAATTCATATAAAAAACAAAATTCAAAATAGATTGCCAACATAAATATTTTTATTTTTTTTTTTTTTTTTTTTTTTTTTTTTATAGAGGCATGCTTTATTTATTTGTTTGCTGGTTTGTTTGTTTGTTTGTTTTTACATGCACTGGGTACAGTCAGAAGCGCGGGAGGGTGAGAGAATTCACCAGAGCCAGAGCGGGGAGCAGAGCAGGCAGAAGGTCCGAAGTACACTGCTGAGGGGAACAGCGGGCGGCAGGAGAGGTCTGCACGCCATGTGGGACCCTCCTCTGGTGGCCGGGGAGCAGCCGGGGATCGAACCGGCGCCGCAGAGGCCGCGCGCAGTTTCGCCACCCAGCGCTCAACCGCTGCGCCACCGGGGAGGCCCCATAAATATTTTTAAATTGGGAAAGTGTTGATAGAAGTTCTAAGTTCCAATTAAATTATTTAGCATTAATTAACTTATAAGTTCCAGATGATATAGGACATTATTTTTATTGGGACAGAATTAATTTTATTATTTCTTTCTATTTCCACTCCTTGAGATGGTTCATTTTTCCTAGCCATCATTAGCCCTTCTTTGATAGCTACTTAAAAAAAAATTTTTTTAATGGACTACACTTACACTTTCAGTGAATTTTGCTTGTGGCAGTTTTTCTACTTGCTTTTTAAACTTATTGAGAGTAGTCTCTACAAGCTCACTTTGTTATCTCCCACAGTGCCAATCCTGAGAGATGGCTTTTGAAAAGTTATCGAAAGCCACATGGCTTTAAAATTGATCACAAATCACCAGAGATGCATTTTCTTAAGGGAGACTTGTGTTTAACTTTCAATAAATAATATAACATTGTTTTATTCCCCCATATATAGAACATTATTGCAGTTCAATCAAGAAGTAGTGTAGAGGAGGTGCTGAATGAGGGAGTTCCATCAATGACTAGCCCTTTAAGTTTTTCCAAATAGCCAACCATGCCAAATACCCACCTTTATCAAGGATCAATTGGAGATACTATTTACTTTGCCTCCCTCATAGAATTATTGATATTATCATATGAAATACTGTATAAGGTAGGATACTCTGAGTACTATAAAGTTCCATAAAAATGCACTGTATGATTATTATACTATGTCTTTATAATGAAATACTGAATGTTATAAAATAATATTGATTCCTATGGTCCTTGGCCATTATACTGTGGTTGAGATACAAAGATTTCCTTTTGAAAAATTAAGATCCTGGAAACCCTGTTTTGGTTTTTTTGTTTGTTTTGCTTTGTTTTTGATGCGATGTTAACTTGGAATGCTGTATGTGTTTTAGGAGTATAAGATTACACCTTTTCAACTACATGTTACCACACCATGCCTACCGCCTAAGTACCAATAATCCTCTACCGCAGTCCATTATGTAACCCTATTTTAAAAGATTCAAACTTTACCAATGCTTATAGTTTGAACCAAACTCCATTGCAATAGAACTTATTTTAGGCTTCCTTGGAAGACTATATTAATAGCAGTTAATATATATTGAATATGTGCACTCTTAAGCTGTGGTGAGAGCTTCAAGCACATTGTCTCATTTAATCCTCGGTATTGTATATAAAGGTGAGCAGTTATCATCATTACTTTGTAGGTGAGGTTGTGGCCTAGAAAGACTAATGAGTATAATGCCATGTAGATCAAAAGGAGCACAGACAGATCTGAATTCACATTTGATTTATTTTAGCACCAATACTATTTTCTTCTTTACTGTCCTAGCAATACACTGAGCTAAAGCCCAGTGAATTTGCTAACAATTCAAATCCATGAGAAAGAAAACCTAATAGCAAGAACCACATTGTTTAAAATAGGGCTTGAAAAATCTCAGTTGGTTTGAAAATACCTGTGGAATCATGCTGATCTTCAGAGGTAGCTAAGGAAAAATTTAGCAATTTTGCATTAAAAAGTTTTTAAAATAGTAATGAATAATGAAAAGTAAACATCAAAATATACATCTTAAATGAGCTATTGCTTGATTAAGATATACCTGATAGCAATGCATGAATTTCATAGATATGTGATATATTTTAATGGATTTTGTTCTCTAATGTGCCATTTTAAATTGTGATAATTTCCATTTCTAAGGATAAAAATTACTCCAGTTGAAAATCATTCTGGTTTCCTATACTATCATTTATTGGAGTTATTTATGATCTTTAAAAACTGAAGGGTGGTTAATATTGTAGAAGGCAAAAAAACAGGATTGAGTTTATGACTAGATGGGTGAATAGAGAAACAAATTCTGACATATTCTAAAATGCAATTCCAATTTGGTAAGACTTGGGGATTTACTGAGAAGAATGCTTATAATTATTGTAACACTTACAAAATGTAAAGAGAACTTGCATGCTGTATTTGGTTAATGAGACTCCAAACCTTTAATTGTACAGTGTCTTAAAAATAAACTCATAAATATATTCTGATATAACTGGACACTTTGTTACTGGAAAGTTTTGAGTATTGCATAATATTTTCTCAGGGTATTTTTCTAATGAAGTTTCAGAAAGTATATAAAATAAAATAACTACTTCTAGAGTGAACTGAGCAACAAGCCAGTGGTCAATAATCCTAAAAATCCTTCTATAACATGCTATTTTTATATTCCTTCCTTGAGATAGAACATATTAAAAAAGAGGCATTAAATTTCATTTGACACTATGTCTTTGCATACTTCTCCCATCAGTCTAATGAGAATTGTAGCTTAGTCACTAAAATGGAATCGGTTTGGTACTACACCTGAAATCTCTTTTTTGTTGACTCTTTGGATCTTATCATAGTCAAGGTTATAGCAGATTGTGGATGTTACATAGGGAAACAGCTAGTAAAAATCAAATTGTTCAACTGGTATATTGGGGGAATTTTTTTTAAAAAATGGAAACTTTTTCTTTTGATCATGAAATTTTATTGTAACTATTGTTGGTTCTAAGGGATATTGTACCTATTAACCCCAAGGAATATTTGTAATGGGTGTACTGCAATAAATACACAATTTCAAGTGACTCAAAGATATGATGATCTGTCATAACTGTATCCCAAATTCAAATGATAAATGTGAATATTCCTCACATCATTTGGGCACAAGATTCATTTTTTATATATATATATCGAGTTCTATATCTTTTACATAAAGGCAGACTATTAAAAATAGAATCAATAACATAAAACAGTTATAATTAAATTTAGAAATTTTACATACTAATTACTACTATGTTAAGTCAGAAAATTGTATCCCATACCTGTTACCCAGTTTCATAAGGCATAAAATGATAATACTAGATTATAACCAAGAATTTTATACATGGAATGAATATTTTATTATTGCTTTGGGATATTTTCAGAATTTGCTTAGTGAACTTCAAAATATCTTATTTTTGATTTATGCAATCCCAAACACTTACTCCTCCTCCCTCAGAATACATCTTTCAAATGGCTGGCAGCATCCCCAAACCTAAATGCTGAAAAATATACCCAGAGTCTCTAAATGCTTTCAAAGAGTTGTAAGATTATGTGGTGTTGTTTTGTTTATTCAAGAAAATAGAGCTGACTGGGATACCCAAGTGGGTTATGTGCCTTCATTCATCCAAGAATGAAATGGTCTATGTGTTTATAATGTCACTTTCACCTTAGCTTTTTTTTCTATTAATATATATTCTTAAAACTTTTGAGAGGGCCTCCCCTGGTGGCGCAGCGGTTGAGTGCTGGGTTGTGAGGCTGCCCACAGCCTCTGCAGCGCCAGTTCGATCCCTGGCCACCGGCTAGGGTCCCAAAAAAAAAAAACAAAAAAAAAAACTTTTGAGAAACTCAACTGTACTTCACCATTCCCTTCTCCAATGAGAGCTTAAATGCTGCTATTATGTAGGAATAGTGCAAGCTGGAAATGTTTTTCCTAAATAGAATGTGGGTCTTTCTAGTAGATTGATATAAACTGGGAACTTTTCTTAAGTTCTCACCATGTACTGGTTGCTGTAATATAGGGGAAGCAAATAATACAGATTTGGCTCTTGCCTGTAAGGATCTCACAATATGACAGTCAAGATTGCTCTGTATACAAGCAGTATTATACCAAACAAGAAATGAAGCTTGTGTCCAAATGATGTGAGGAATATTCACAATTATCATTTGAATTTGGGACGCAGTTATGACAGATAATCATATCTTTGAGTCACTTGAAATAGCTTAATTTTATTAAGCAATTTGAATGGCTATGTTCCTCTCTAGAACCCCATAAGAATTACATTAATTATTCTTAAAGTGTAAAGGAGTACACAGAGATTTGAGTAATAAAATATTTGATCGAAAAGATACAGGAATGGATACATGATAACTTTCCCAAACTTGGATATTCAGATATTTTTCTCATTTGAAGTAGCCACCTCAGGAAGATGTGAAATTCTCTTTTGGTTAGAATATTATTAGATTGCCACTGGTTGACTTAACTATTACTATTGTCAAATTTACTAGTGTCCAAATTTACAGTTGCAGTTTTTCAGTAAAAATTGCACCCCCTTCTTCATTGCATATTGAAATGATATTTAAATGTCATTTTATTACCAGTATGCTGGTGTTAGTTTCTTTCTTGAGGTATTTATTAGAATTCAGATTAGATCAGTTATTCTGTAATCCCTCTTATTGCAGACATTCACTAGTCTGTAATGGCTGAGCCTTAATACCAAGGCAGCCCATCAACTCTGGGTACAAAGACTGGCATGCCCAAAGATTCAGACTCTATATAGAGCTGTTTCCTTTCAGGTATACTAACAAACAAGCAGCACAATAAATGAGAAATCTAAGTACAGGTTAGTGTACACATTTTCTGTCACCCCTTAGGGGAGACATATTCAAAATAGTTTATACAGTCCACCTTCCTTGAGGAATTAACTATACAGAACAGCCCAGAACCAGAAACATTGTCTGTAACCATTTAGAACAAGGGAAATGTGTTTACCTGTTCCCACAGTAGAAATCTCTTCCTGAATTACCATTATATACTCTATTATCTTTTAACTGGTTCGTCAAACTGACTACCAGTTTTCCAAATGGTTTTGAATTTCAAAAAAAAAAAAAAAATGCTTTGCTAGCTCCCTTACCTACAGAAGTCCTAGGATGATCTAATTACTTCTGGTCTATTTATGGTAGCTTAAGAAATGCCATAAGCTACTTTTGTCATTCAAAGTACTTATT
Source organism: Talpa europaea (assembly GCF_964194135.1). Classification (NCBI taxonomy): domain Eukaryota; kingdom Metazoa; phylum Chordata; class Mammalia; order Eulipotyphla; family Talpidae; genus Talpa; species Talpa europaea. The sequence continues at coordinate 115,809,994 of NC_140073.1, read as the reverse complement.
GGCTACCCTCTTTAAGAAAATGTATAACTGACATATAATACCATAACGTTTTAAAAAGTATAATCTCCTTTAATAAAGGAATTTTTCCACTAAAAATATTTATTTTAATTTATTTTATTTTTTTACATCATTCATTTTTCAAAATGTTTAAGAAGAAAATTCTATATATAACTACAAAATATATCATTATCTTAAAATTATTTGGGGGAAATACTAAGAAAGTTTAAAAAAGAATTTTTCTAAGTTTTGCGTATTAATTTAGCTATAACAGAAATTTTGACAATGCTGAAATGAAACATTTGGCTGTTCTTTCTTTAGTATGACAATATGCAATATAAGTTTATCAGAAATTCTCACTTTGTCTCTATTAAGTCCCATTATTTTAATTATTTTCCATCCACATGAATTCAATACCAAGTTATATAAAAAGGAGTAGATACCTTTGGTTTTCATTATCAGAAAATCTGGTCTGAGACTCAGCTTTGAAATTCAAGTCGTATAGTTTTGTCCCTTTGCCTTCCTGGGATTCAGTTTCTAATCCATAAAGTGAATATTTTTTGAACCACAGACAAGCACACCCATAATTATATCACTCAAGAGATTCTATAGAAAATAGAAAGATAACAAGTAGTCAATTGGGATAGTCAAATGCCATCTGTTAGTCAAAAAGCTATAAATACTTACTTATTTCTGCAGAGATGTTCTATTATTGTCTGTTAAAACACACACACATTTCCACATACCCTCCATACACTTAGGTTTTGTTTTAGTAACACATACTATAGCAATACATATTATGTACATTGTAAACACACTTCATCTTTGACATATTCAAATATATCAAATAATTTATTCATCATATAAAGACCCCAGCATGTTTTATCAATACGTACTTAGAGTCAAACACATCAGAACCATGCCATTATATGGAGAGAATATAGAACAAGGAAGTTTCTGTGGTGAAATCCATAATATAACAAACATTTGTGGGACCAAGCAAGGGTTTGTTCTCTTGGTGGGTGTGTGGGCTGAATAAAAGATACTATCAAGATGGAGACAAAAAGGAAAGTATTTGTTTCCTTATGCCAAGTAATAGAAACAATGAAATGAGTGTTTCAAAAGAAACTATCTCATAGAAGGGACAGCAAGGTCAAGTTATATAGTGTAGTGTAGTGTAGAAGGGAAATCTTCAGGAATGTCTTTGCTCCTGATGCTGGTCTCCACTCCTTGCAACCAGCCTTGTCAGACATTCCTTATCTTCAGTGGGGAGGTCTGCAAAAAACATACCTTCAGGGACATGAAAGTTTGTCATGTGTGTGACGATTATACCATTTGGGTTTTATTTATGAGTGATGAGCTAATGCATAAGGTAACTTATGCCTGGTGACCTGGGCCTTAGGGAGAAATCCTTAATTCTTATTAACCTTTGCCCCTTCCAGTTACTGATCATAGTTTTTTGGTCTTTTCTTCCTTTTTGCCTGTATTTCCACTTGAAAATTGAAAGTAATCTTCCTGATTGTTTTTATTCCCACCCCTTCCTATCCAGTTATTACTGATGTGTCCTGGAGATGGAAATTATAATTTAGAGTTGACAACATATATGTGCTGCTTAAACTTACTGACAGTGAAAGGAGTATATGAATATGACTATCCCAGTTTTCATAGTACAGTCCCAGTCTATGCCTATGAACCACATACTTTTTCATTCTCACAACTGCCCCGGTTTGGATGATGAATTACAGTCATCCTAGCTATAAGTAAGATGGGCCAAAGGATGGTATAGAAAAATGCAGGTGCTTTTTAAAAATGTTGATAGTCGTTGAAATTTCAGTAAAGTCAAGTTACTATCTTGTTAAAATGATCATCACAGTGTTGCCTTTCTTGACACTGGGATCTCTATGCATTCTTCAGAACTATGTTATCTCTTGAGAGTATCTTCAAATATTTAAGTAATTTTTCTTGTTTACATGATTAAAAATTGAAACTACACAGATTCTTTAAGAATTTTAATAAATAAAATATTTTTCATTAATTAAAAATTTGTTAAAATAATATTTAGAAAAATAAATTGTAATTTAATAAAATGCATTCGTGATGATTTTTAACTTTTTTCCAAGGACATTATTGCTGTTCCAAGTGTTCCAAGGACACTATTTTTTGTAAACAGAAAAATTATTTAAATAGAAAAGATTTGAAATGTCCAGTAAGCAGAATAAACTTAATAGAATGATATGTTTTTCAGATATTTTAATATTCTTCATATATAATTTCTGAAAGTTATTTTCTGTTGTGTTTTAGTGTTTGTTACATTTACAGTTTAAAGAAAATTTTTCTTGCCACAAACAAGGTTTTCATTCTCACTGATAGCAAGTAATTCATTTTTATAAATGAAAGTGATATTAATATTTTTGAGAAATGGAATGGAATCCAAGAGAAGTATTTCCATTTTCTTCCTTTCTAACAATAAATTTTTGTGGTGGATTGAATAAATAAAACTCAGTGCAAGGCTTAGATTTTAGAATCCCTAAGTAGGTTGTAAAAGACAATATTCCCATATGAAATTTCACAGTGTTCATTTAAAATATACATAATAGATGGTTGTAGGGATTTTTAAGAAGCCATTAGAGCCTGCTATTAATAAAAAAAGACACAGAGGAATAAAGTATGTGATGAGTAGAGCTGCCAAAAACTTTCCATAAGTAGTTTAAATGTACAACTTTCAATTAGAGCTAATTCACTTTCAGATTAATATTTTGTTATCTTGTTGATAGTTAACAAAATGCAACAATTCCATCTGGACCATGAAATAATAGAACATAATATAATTTTTTTTCAGTAAACATTGTGCAAAGATCTTATAGTGTACTTTTGTTCAGTATTCTTTTCCCCAGTTACTAAATACTAGCATTTATACAGGATGAAATTTGCTGTGGGGCTCTGCTTCAGTAATGATAACCTGGAGTTAATCACAATGTCATGCTTTTGTGCTGTTTTTTAATGAGGTGTATTTACAGGCAAAGGAAAGCATTCTATGAACAAAAATGGAGCCCATGTTATGATTGTTATGATTGAATCGTGTGTTTTCATCATCCAATGTACTGAGACTATTTAATTATAGTGGCCAGTGCTATAATTATGAGTTAATAAAAATGGCAGTTAAGTTGTTTGAGGAAATAGCTTTTTTTTCCCCACAAGTAGACATTGTGTTTGCCTGTGTGAACAACTAACAGAAGAGGGTGTGGAGAGCTCTTCACTGCATCACTGCTAGGAGAGCTACCCATTTTTTTAGAAGACAGTGCAAAAGGGAAGAAGAGAAGGGGGGGGAGAGAGAGAGAGAGAGAGAGAGAAAGGAGACATCTGCCAATCTCAGATTTTTCTTTTTTTTTTTTTTTTAAAGATTTATTTATTTATTTATACAAGCACTGGGTACAGTCAGAAGCGCGGGAGGGTGAGAGAATTCACCAGAGCCAGAGCGGGGAGCAGAGCAGGCAGAAGGACCCAAGTACACTGCAGAGGGGAGCAGCGGGCGGCAGAAGAGGTCTGCGCGCCATGTGGGACCCTCCTTCTGTGGCCGGGGAGCAGCCGGGGATCAAACCAGCGCTGCAGAGGCTGCGGATAGCTTCGCAACCCAGCGCTCAACCGCTGCGCCACCAGGGAGGCCCTAGATTTTTCTTATTTTTAAGGGAATTCAAAACTATTTATTCTTCATAAATAGAATATACACAGTTTTTGGTACTGTCATTTTGAAAGGACATTGTTCCTGCCCAGTTTGTAATCACAAGATACCTAATCATATTACTGCCAGCACCACTCCATGTTCTCATTATGGACCATTGGGCAGGCTCTGGGTCTTGTTTTCCACCAAAGGAAAAGAAAGTAATCTGTACTGAGAGTGAGAGTCACTGGAGCAGAACGAACCTTAGGGTGAGGTGACCTTATGGAATGGTCCCTGTAGAGAGACCTGAGATTTAGCCAGCAGCTCTAAGATCAGCTTGATAAATCACTGAAAGACTGCCTGTGCCTCAATTTATCTATGAATGAGGTCAACCAATGGATTCCATCACATCCAATTTATGAAGGCAAGAGAGAAAGTCCATGTGAAACCCCAAGAGAGCCCACTCTTAGTGGTAAGTAGGCAGAGCAGAGCAAAGCATAAAGCAAAGTGGAAGAAGAAGTTACTTCTGTCCTCCACTCCAAAGCTCTGTCATGTGCTGAGGTCACCACTTGGGTGGAATAGTTTTGAGGTGCTTTGAGGGTTAACCCTGCCTAGAAGAGGTTAAATGAAAATTTTGCTAGGTGAGCAACTTTCTAGGGATGATTATTATATAGCTGTTTAAGAAATTATATAGAAAGAAAGGCTACAGGGAAAAAAATAAAGGTAGCTCCCCTGCCTCCCTCTGGGTTCTGATTGTCTGTTCTACTTGACATTTATATCCCCTAAAGCCCTTTAATTGCTGTTTGCATTTTCCTAGTCAGCAAAGTATATATTCTATTCAAAGTAAAATATCTTATAAAATATCTTTTAAAATAAATCTCCACATTTTTCCTTAGTCCAAGAATCACTGGGAAGTTGAACAAAATTCATTTTGAAATCACACTACAAATAATATAGAATGAATTGAATGAGCATTTCTAATTGTGTGGAACAAGTGGGAAATACACAATGAAAAAAATAAAAGAATTTCATATGTTTACAAAGAGAGTTTCTAAGAGTGATATATAATACCTATGTCTATTCATATATGCATATGTATATGTGTGTGTGTGTGTGTATAAACTACACAGTGATACTTTGTTTCTTAGAGGTAATAAGCCACTCTGGAGCTGAGATACTTTATCTTGTAATAAATAGCTGAATAATTAGAGACTCTCTAAGGTCTCATTATACCTTAACTTTGTAGGATTATTGCTGCCATCCATTATCACATATAAGTATGAGTCAGGTAAAACGATATCTAAAGGGAAAACTGAAATTATCAAATAGTATTTGTGTAGCATTAAACACATAAAATTCTCAGAAGGGGTACAGAAATGGGATTTAAAAGGAAAAATAAGCCACTGTTATTGGACAGAAGTGGAATTTAAAATAAAGTCACTATTTATTGACTTTAAAATAAAGTCACTACCACATTTGGGGTATAAAATTATGGTAATAATTACAACAGTAACAACTGTCACAGATAAAATAGGTTTTATTTAAGCTAAGCTTTGGGCTTAAACTCCACATTTGCATTGCCTTGTGGTATCCTGTGAAATAAATTCTAACTTATCCCCTACCTTACAAAAGATGCTCTGAGAAGGAGAGGTTCACTCACTTGCCCAAGGTCTAGTGAGGTGATTGAACATGAGTTCAAACCACAGTGGTCTGTCTCATGGTTCTGCTTTCCCCCTCTCTCAATTCTGACAACCCTGTAATATGATCATCACCCACTAATGTAGATAATAGTTCCCCATTGTAGGAGGAGGTTAGGTGACTTCCCTTGAGTTTCACACAGACTCTGCAACAAGTATGTTAAACCAGCTCTTTTCAAACATGCATTTTCTAATATACTGTGCTATGTGATAACAAAGAATGTTTTTATTGGATTGAATAATGACTTGAGTATCTGACTGTAATTAAATCTGCCTCACAAAAGAAAAGTCAACACTAATCAACCCTAGGTTTCAGATGAACAATAAGCAATAACATCCTTTTCTTTAAATTGGTCTATTGTAGGACTTTCCATAAAATTCAAAGTGGGACAACCAAAATGGGATGACAATTTCACAAGTCTAAACTGCTGGTGTTACAGTGATTCAACTGATGTTATCTCAGTGATATTCTCCCTTCTCCTCGTGAAAGTAGCAAGGGAAATTGAGATTGGTTGATTCTTCTAAATTCTGGGACTTTGTAGTAGAAAGCTATGTAGCAAGCATACAAATAAGGAATATATATATAATGGTTATATACAAGTAAGAAATAGATATGTAATCTGGGCTTTGGCTGGGGTAGGAAAGAACTATCATTTGTCTCTCCTTCTCTGGTAGTCAGGAAATTGCTGTGGACTAAAAACCAAAACAGCTTCCCAGTTAGCTCAATTTATATATACTCATGCTCTCCCATTCCTCAGTCTTCTTTTGTTCTCTTCTGTATTGTTCTCCTTTCCCTGTAGAATGTGTGATTCTGAGAAATGCTACCTGGTTTGGATTTGATGGGACTGCAATCAGTTCCTCTCTGTATATAGCTCTCTGCTGATATAAGCTGAAATTGAGCCAATTAGATGAGAGTTAAGTCCCCTATTCATTTCATGTATGCCATTAAGCAGGTAGAGTCTAATGATGATTTTTATTTCCTCCTGGCATTAAGTATGAGAGACAAAGTGACAAGTAATAAGAAACTTCAAATTAAGCCTGACACGCCTTCTTTAATTTCTCCCAAGCTCCCAAGCTGCTTGACTATATTATTATTTAATACTTCTTTGTCCCTGTAAATATATGCAAAAGCAATCAACATTTGAAATTGTTCCAAATACTGGAAATCTGTCAAAAAATAGGACAAAGATGTGAAAAATAACAGCAAGGATGGAGTGTGGTCTCAGATGGGAGCAGGTTTTTGAAAGCCTAAGACACAGAGTACTGCAGAACTCTCTCTCTCTGTGGTGCTGGGCAGGGTTTTGCAAGATTTCCTGTCATTTTGTGACATTTCTGTGTATAGCCCTCAAGCTCAGTCCTATTGTATCATCACATTTTGTTTTTCAGTTTTGCCATCACTGATGGTAGGTCAGGAACATCATCCATGTACACAAAGGACAGTGCATTGTAACATTTGAAGATGGAAAAAATTTTTCACTTGCTAAGAAAGCAGACCTCAGGGCTGTCAGGCAAATTATGCCAACCCAGGATGTCTGCTCAGAGAATCACTATGGTGTGGCAGGTGATGAATGGGTGGCTTTCGTAGCCTCAGGCTCCTTCCCAAGAGGTAGAGACAAAGTTGGAAGATGATTTTTAGCAATCATGGTGTGTGAGGCTCACAGAATTCAAATACCACTCACTACCTTTCTGCTTGCGTGAGTTGTGGCAGGGGTGGGTCTTGACCTGTGGAATGTTCAATATAAAGATAACAAAAATAATCTTCCCTATTCATTCCCTCTATTTGAAATAAAAATTGCCCAAATAGAACAGGATTTGATTATATCAGAAGGCCTGTTGATCCAGAGAAGGGCCTGCAAACTGGTTTCCTTACCAATGGAGGTTAGAAACTGAGGTTGACAAAATGGCGACTTGGCTTTTCATCTCACCTCAGTGCCTTAAGTCTTTTCATGGTTTAGTGCCATAGACTCCTGGAGGAATATGAAAGACTACTTTATCCTTTGATGGAACCTAATAGGACAAATTTGCTTTACTTCATAGGTTTAGAGATGGAATGTATTAGAGGAATTCAAAAGCTGAATATTCGTTAGTACCCTTGATCATTCTTTTGAGTGGAAAAAGTCTGGATTTGAAGGGAATTTATTTTAACCCTTTCTATTTCCTTGGCTTTTGTGGCTGATAAGTTCTGCTATCTGTGTGACATGGATGTTTTGAACCCCTTTTACTTATAAGCTTCAGCTCTTTCTGACAATTGTTTTTTGCTTATGTTACCTTAATAGCAGAAATTGGCTCCCATCTCACGTTGTCTCTGCATTATTAAAATGTAACTTGTGTAGCATTTTAATGGACTCTTTAGGGCCTTTACATATTAATGTTGCATACTAAAGACTATTAAAGCATTCCAAACAAAACATATTTACTAGTTAAGTGTTCTGTTTTATTTGTGATAGTGAATGAGAAGGACAGGCTGGTTATCTTTATGGTCATTTAGAAAAACATATTATAACCTAACATAAACTTAGTCTCCTCAGATAAGGCAGCTTAGTCACATCATTCCAAAGATGCCTTGAATGTATTACTCTCTCCATTTGATTATCATTAGTGAAAACAAACGAAAAAGAATTTCAACCCACTATTGATTATTTAAGTATGAGATAGGTTTTTTCCTTCTGTCAGTAATAATATGGTAATGCTTGGCTTACCTTCACCTGGTATGTACCCCAGGATCTTGAACTTTTGAATATATCTAAGTAAATGCCAACTGGTATGGTCAACTGAATAGAAGCACTGAAAAATAGGGAAGAATATAAGAATGTTCTCTGGCTAAAATAAATATTCTCTGGCTCACTTTCCTCTCAGCCAGAAAGAAATACTAGTTACTCATCAAATATTTGCTAAAAAATGGAAAATTGAAGCCTTATTCAACCAAGTTAGCAAGCTGGGCCCTTTTCAAAGAAATGAGATGGTGTCCAGATATAATGTTAAGAGTCTGAGTTTAAAGTCAGATTACATTTCTAGTTTCTTTTTTTTTTTTTATAAATTTTATTGTTATATTCCCCATACAATTGCAGCCCCCCCATTCTGACCCCAATCCCTCCCCTCCCACCCCCGCCCCCCTAAAAGTGTCTCTGGTTCATAGTTTTTTGTTGATTTTGATTTTCACTTTCTTATAGTTATTCATTTTCCTGGTCCCTTATTTAAGTTTTCTAGATTCCTGCTATGAGTGAGACCATCCGGTATTTTTCTTTTTCTTTTTGGCTTATTTCGCTGAGCATGATCCCTTCCAGCGCCATCCATGTTGCTGCAAATTGCATGTGTTTATCTTTTTTGAATGCTGAGTAATATTCCATGGTATATATGTACCACATCTTCTTGATCCAGTCATCTATTTTTGGGCATTTGGGTTGTTTCCAAAGCTTAGCTATTGTAAACAGTGCTGCTATAAACATAGGGGTGCAGGTGTTCTTTGGAATTGATGTTTCTGTGTCCTTTGGGTAAATACCTAGGAGTGGAATTGCTGGATCATATGGAAGCTCTATGTTTAGTAGGTCCAGAAATCTCCATACAGCTTTCCACAGTGGTTGGACCAGTTTGCACTCCCACCAACAGTGCAGAAGAGTTCCTTTTTCTCCACACCCTCGCCAGCATTTGTTGTTGCTAGCTTTTTTAATATGTGCCATTCTCACTGGTGTAAGATGGTATCTCATGGTAGTTTTGATTTGCATTTCCCTGATGACAAGTGATGTTGAACATTTTTTCATATGCCTGTTGGCCATTTGTATTTCCTCTTCAGAGAAGTTTCTTTTAAGCTCTTCTGCCCATTTTTTGACTGGATTATTTTCTTTGTTGTTGTTGAGTCTCATCAGCTCTTGCAGATTTTTGTGATCAGTCCTTTATCATTAGTGTTGGGTGCAAAAATGTTCTCCCAGTTGGTGGGGTTTCTCTTTGTTTTTGTTATTGTCTCTTTTGCTGTGCAAAAGCTCTTTAATTTGATGTAGTCCCAGCTGTTTATCTTTGCCTTCACTATCACTGCTTTGGGTGATGTGTCTATAAAGATGTCTTTGATGTGCAAATCACGTAGTGTTTCGCCTATATTTCCTTCTATATATTTTATGGTTTCAGGTCTTATGTCTAGTTCTTTAATCCATTTTGAGTTGATTTTTGTGTATGGTGTGAGGTGGTGGTCAAGCTTCATTCTTTTGCATGTAGCGACCCAGTTTTCCCAGCACCATTTATTGAACAAACTTTCTTTGCTCCAATGCATATTCTTTGCTCCTTTGTCAAAGATTAGTTGACCATAAATCTGTGGGTTTATTTCTGGATTTTCTATTCGATTCCATTGGTCTGTATGTCTGTTCTTGTTCCAATACCATGCAGTTTTGATGATTATGGCTTTGTAGTATAGTTTGAAGTCTGGGAGTCTGATGCCTCCATTCCCTTCTTTTTTTTTCAGGAGAGCTTTGGCTATTCGGGGTTTTTTGTGATTCCATATGAATTTCATCAATAATTGTTCTATTTCTTTGAAGAATGACATTGAAATTTTGATTGGAATAGCATTGAATCTGTATATTGCTTTTGGAAGGATGGCCATTTTAATAATGTTTATTCTTCCAATCCATGAGCAGGGGATGTCTCTCCATTTCTTTGTGTCTTCTTCTATTTCTTTTAACAGTGTTTTATAGTTTTCTTTGTATAGGTCCTTTACCTCTTTTGTTAGATTTATTCCCAAATATTTGATTTTTTTTGTTTCAATAACAAAAGGGATGGTCTTTTTGATTTCTTCTTCTTCAGATTTATTGTTTGTGTATAGGAAGGCTACTGACTTTTGCGTGTTGATTTTGTATCCTGCCACTTTACTGAACTGATTGATGAGTTGAATTAGCTTTTCTGTGGAGTTTTTGGGGTTCTCTATGTATAATATCATATCGTCTGCAAATAGTGATAGTTTGACTTCTTCTTTTCCTATTTGGATTCCTTGGATGTCTTTCTCTTGTCTTATTGCCCTGGCTAGGACTTCCAGTATTATATTGAAAAGCAATGGTGAGAGTGGACATCCTTGTCTTGTTCCAGATCTTAATGGAATTGCTTTCAGCTTTTCACCATTGAGAATGATACTGGCTGTTGGCTTGTCATAGATGGCCTTTATGATGTTGAGGTATGTTCCTTGTATCCCAAGAATTTCAAGGGCTTTTATCATGAATGGGTGTTGCACTTTGTCGAAAGCTTTCTCAGCATCTATTGATATTATCATATGGTTTTTATATTTCTTTTTGTTGATGTGTTGGATAACATTGATTGATTTTCGGATGTTAAACCATCCTTGTGCCCCTGGAATGAATCCAACTTGGTCGTGGTGAATTATCTTATGGATACATTGTTGGATTCTGATAGCTAAAATTTTATTGAGGATTTTTGCATCAGTGTTCATTAGGGAGATTGGCCTGTAGTTTTCCTTTTTTGTGTTGTCCTTGTTCGGTTTTGGTAATGTTGGCTTCATAGAACGTGTTTGGTATTGTCCCTTCCTTCTCAATTTTTTGGAAGAGTTTGTGAAGGATAGGCACTAATTCGTCTCTGAATGTTTGGTAGAATTCATTTGTAAATCCATCAGGTCCTGGGCTTTTGTTTTTGGGGAGGTTTTTGATTACCATTTCAATTTCGCTAATTGTAATTGGTCTGTTTAGGTGTTCTATTTCTTCTTTATCTAGCTTTGGGTGATTGTAGAGTTGTAGGAATTTGTCCATCTCCTCTAGATTGTTAAACTTGTTTCCATATAACTGTTCATAGTAGTTACTGATTATTCTTTTGATTTCTGCTGTGTCCGTTGTGATTTCTCCTCTTTCATTGATGATCCTGTTTATTTGTGCTTTCTCCCTTTTTTCCTTTGTGAGCCTGGCTAGGGGTTTGTCTATTTTATTGATTTTTTCAAAGAACCAGCTCTTGGTTTCATTGATCTTTTGGATTGTTTTTTTAGTTTCAATTTCATTTATTTCTGCTTTGGTTTTTATTATTTCTTTTCTTCTACTGGTTTTGGGGTTTTTTTGTTGTTCTTTTCCTAGATCTTTGAGCTTTGAGATGAGGTTGTTTCTTTGCGTTCTTTCTTGTTTCTTGATGTGAGCTTCTATTGCTATATATTTTCCTCTTATTACTGCTTTTGCTGCATCCCATACATTTAGGATATTGGTGTCCTCCTTGTCGTTCAATTCAAAAAATTTTTTAATTTCTTCTTTGATCTCCTCATTAGTCCAATGGTCTTCCAGTAGTGTGGTTTTTAATCTCCATGAGGTAGGAAAGTTCCTTGCCTTCTTTTTATGGTTTATTTCTAGTTTGATGCCTTCATGGTCAGAAAAGATGGTTGATATGATTTCAATCTTGGTGTATCTGTTGATGTTTGTCTTGTGCCCCAGTATGTGATCGATCCTGGAGAATGATCCGTGTGCGCTTGAGAAAAATGTGTACTCCGTTTTTTTGGGGTTTAGTGTTCTATAGATGTCTGTTAAGCCTAATTGCTCTAGGTCCTTATTTAGAGCTTTGGTTTCTTTACTTATTTTTTGTCTTGTTGATCTATCCATTGTTGATAGTGGTGTGTTGAAGTCTCCCACTACGTATGTGTTTTCTCTGATGTCTGTTTTCAGAGAGGACAACAGTTGTCTGATATATTTTGGTGCTCCTTCATTTGGTGAGTATATGTTAATGAGTGTTATTTCTTCTTGAAGTATTGTCCCCTTGATCATAATGTAGTGACCATTGGGGTCTCTTTTTATCTTTTGAGTTTGAAATCTGTTTTATCTGATATAAGTATAGCTGTTCCTGCTTTCTTTTTTGGTCCATTTGCTTGTAGGATTGTTTTCCATCCTTTAACTTTGAGCCTATTTTTATCTTTTGTAGCTAAATGTGTTTCCTGGAGACAGCAAAAGGTTGGGTTTTGTTTCTTAATCCAGGCTGCAACTCTGTGTCTTTTTATTGAAGAGTTTAGTCCATTTACATTTAGAGTTAATATTGATATGTTAACATCTGTATTTGCCATTGTGTTTGTCTTTCCTTTGATTTTATTTATTTATTCTTTTAATAACTTTTTTTTTTTTGGCCTTCTTTCATTGTTATTCGTCCCTCTGAGGTTCTGGCTTTAGGACTCCTTGTAGTATTTTTTGGAGTGGGGGTTTAGTTGCAATGAAATTCTGGAGTTTCTGTTTGTCTGGGAAGGTCCATATTCTTTCTTCAAAGAGGAAGGAGAGCTTTGCGGGATAGAGTATTCTTGGTTGGCATCTGTTTTCTTGGAGTCTGTTGACTATGTCCCTCCACTCTCTCCTTGCCCGTAGTGTTTCTTCGGAGAAGTCTGATGTCAGCCTGATTGGTTTTCCTTTGAATGTTATCTGTTTCTTCCCTCTTGCCAGCTTCATTATTTTTTCCTTGTCCTGGATTCTTGGGAGCTTTACTATTATGTGTCTTGCTGTATTTTTCCTTTCGTCGTGGAAGTTTGGTGTTCTTCTTGCTTCTTGTATATCAATTTTCAGCTCCTTCTTCACATTTGGGAAGTTCTCTTCAATTATCTCTTTGAATATTTTCTCTGTTCCTACATCTCTCTTCTCCTTCTGGTATTCCTATAACTCTTATATTTCCTTTCCTCATGGAGTCAGATAGTTCCCGAAGTCTTTCTTCGTTCTTTTTCCTTCGTACTTCTCTTTCCTTTTCTGTTTTGGTTCTTTTTATTTCTGTGTCTTCAAGATTACTTATTCGTTCTTCCATTTCATCTATTCTGCTTTCATTGCTTTTCCCAGAATTCTTTAGTTCTTCCATTAATTCTTTGATCTCCTGCATTTCTTTTACTTCCCTCTTTAGGGACTCAATTTCTTTCTTCTGACCATTGCTTTCCCTCTCTAGGGACTCAATTGCATTCTTCTGATCGTTGATTATTTTTCCCTTATCATTGTTTTCCTTTATGACTTCTGTCAGTTTTTTAATCACGGCAATTTTAAATTCTCTTTCTGGAAGGCTCAGAAATTCTTCCAAGTTATTGTCGTTGCAATCTGGGGGCTGGCTTTCTTTTTGTGGTGTGCTTTTTCTCTGGAGAGTTGCTAGGTTGCGTGTGGTTCTTCTCCTCCCTACTGTCTGTTTTCTAATTTGCCGTATGCGTTGGGACACTGTGTTGTTGGGACTGGCCGGCATCTTGGATGGGCTTCTCTGTTCCCCTCTGGTTCTTCCAGGAGTCATCTGTCAGTTTCAAGCAGCCTTTACTGGAGAAGGGTCCCTGTTCTAAAATGCCGATGTGGGGACACACTCCCCTGTGCGCCTGGTCTGTCCCGGCGGTGGGTTCCTGCTCCCCTCTGGGCTTGGACTGCAGGCCAGACGGGGTCTGGCGTGGGCGAACTTCCCCCGCTCACCTCTGGCTCCTGAGGAAGCCTTCTGCAGGTAGTCTTTACTGAAGAAATGTCCCTGTTCTAAAATGGTGATGTGGGACACACTCCCTGCGCTTCTGGTCTCAGGCACACTCTTCTGCGCGCCTGGTCTGCCCCGGCTGTGGGTGCTCGCTCTCCCTGTGGGCTCAGACTACTTGTTCGGAAGGGGCCCGGTGTGGGCTAACTCCCCAGCTGGCCACTAGCTCCTTCAGTAGCCTGTGCTGGGGTCAAGTCGCTAGGTGGCGCCAGAGATCTCTCCTAGAGCCCTTGGGGAGCTGATTTTCCACCCCGTGGGACAGGGAGCAGAGCGGGGATGGTAGGGTACACCTCAACGGCTTTGGGGTGCTGTGTCTGCCTTGTGCCCCACCGTCGTGGGGAACCCACGCCCCTAATTTCGTGCCCCGGGTCTCAGTTCCAAAGCCCTCAGTTCCAGGACGCGGGCTGTAGCCCAGATCAGTGGCGCGGGAATGGCGCCTTTTGAATCCCGCTCCCCTGCCTGGGCGCCTTGTTCCTGCTCACTCAGGGAGGGCCTCCGCCGTCTCCCCGCAAGCCTAGGTCGCAGGCGCGGGGACCTGGGCAGCTGCGATCCGGTCCGGATCCGCGCCACTTTCCGGGCAAGCTTACCGGGCGGCAGGGGCTGTGTGCTGGTGCTGGTCTCCTCCTGGGGGGCGGGGCTCTCTTTAATGGCGCCTGGAGCTCACCTCCGTGGCGGATCCTACAGGGTTCGCCTCAGCTCCCGTTCACGGGGTGTGGTGGCTGAAATAGTTCCTTTCCACTCACAGTCCCACTTGCTGTGTCCGTTTTTCTTGTTGGCTGTTTTGGTTTGTTGTTTCCCTCCTCTCTGCTGGTCGGAGAGTGCCGCCTCTGTGGGCGGGGGAGGGGAGCAGGGTTCTGTGCTTCCCTCCCTTCTGGTCCTCTTTTATGGCCACTTTCTTCTTCGGGCAGTTTGCTGGAGTCGTCCGTTTATCTTCCGTGTCCCAGTTCTCACTGGGACCTGCCGCTTTTCCTCCCTATTAACTTTTTTTAATGGGAGATCTTACTCGCAGCGTCTCCTCGCCGCCATGTTGCTCCGCCCCTATACATTTCTAGTTTCTATTCCCCATTCTACCCCTCACTAGATAGGTGACCTTACATAACTCATTTAACTTCTTTGGGCCTTGTTTGCCCATGGCAATAATATAGACTGGGCTAGATTCATTCAGCAGGTATCTATTGAGCTCCTTATATCTGCTATGTTTTTGGTATCATTAAAAAAAGAAAGAAAGAAAGAAAGAAAATCAACTCCTGCCTTTAAGGAGCTGAGCATTTAGTAGGAAGGGCACCTAAAAAAAATAACACATGCACCTATGTGGTTCTGATAGTACTAAAGAAATTTGTGTAACTCTAGCAGGTATTTTCAGTGCTATACACAAAAGCAGAGCTGTTAGTCTTCTCTGGGTTTGGGGGGGGAGCAGAGATGGACAATGAGTTTACAGAGAAGCTATTTTAACTGAGTTTGATTATCATTCTCCTGACAGAAGCAGGGAGATGTAAGAACATAGGCCTGGAAGAGTGAGTTGGCATAAAGTCTCAGGATCTAACAGAGGTCATCTATGACTAGAATGTGAACATGAGAAGAAATAAGTGAGAGATATTTGGAACAAATAGAAAAGACTTTATCTGCCAAGGATTCTAGAATTCATGAGAAGTAAGGATGTGGTTCCAATTAGATCTTGTGACCTACTAGATTGGCTCTTCTAGAAAGATCACTCTAGTAAATCACAGCATCACTCCAGTATTTTCTGCAAATTTCTTGAAACTGTTTCTTCTTGATACCATTCTATTTACTCCAGCCCACTGGAAGTTGGCTACTACCCAGAGTACACCAATATGTTGGCTCTTGAAAAGGCCACCATGTTTTCTTAATTGCCAACTCCAGTGGATGTGTCTTACTCCTCATCTTACTTGACCTTTATTCATGTTTATGAAACTCTCTCCTCATTTGCCCTCTGTGATATCAGGATCACCCTTGTTTTTTCTCACCTCTGTCTGCTTTGTCAGGTTTGTAGGCTTTTCCTTCCCCATCTAAACTCTCCCTGGGTCATTTTATCCACCCTTCTCTCTATAGATGGTGTTCAATGTCTATATGCCTCTATGTTCCAGAAATAATCTAACTCTCTCTTGGATATCTTCACCTGGTTGTCCCACTAGCAACTCAATTTCAACACATCCAGAACTGATCTCCTTTCTCAAACATTTGCCTTTTCTGATCACAACTTCTTGTTATGACTAGACTTTGCTTTCCTTTGTACAAAGTGACAGGTTGCTTGGCATATAGTATACAATCACTAAATATGAGTATATAAGTGGTTAGATTGGTGGATGGCTTGAATGATTTGCCATTATAACCCTCCCCCCAAAAAAACTACATTTAGATGTAGACTTAGGGCACTAAGTTCTGGGGTTTCACTGCTGAAATGGCCATATCGCCATTTCTGTTATAGGTGCTGATAATGGAGAGAAGTAGTGAGATTCAAACAATGGATGCATTTTTCTGTTTTGTTGTATATTTAAATATATATCATTTTACTTATAGAATTATTTTCCTGTATTACTTGTTGAGTGAGGTATAACAATGTTTGTGTTTGACCTCATTTCTAGTAAGAAACATAGGTCTGAATACCTACTATAATAAAGACATTTGAGCATATTGTGATGAGAAATAAGGTTTGGTTTAAATCCTAGCTTAGTTTCAATACTGAGCTGTGTAAACCTAAGCAAGAGTCTTAGTGTCACTAAACTTTAATTTTCTCACCTATGTAGAATAGTGTTGTTTTGATGATTACATGAACTTAAGCTCTCAATTAGTGTTACTTCCCTCTGCCTCTTGGAAACTACTTATATTAGCTGGGAATTGCATTTGACTCAGAACCTTGATAAATAATGACTTAAACAGTAAATTTCTTCCACACAAAAGAAACTGGAAATCAGAAGTCTGTAATCAGAGTTTATTTTATGTATTCACATAATCATTAAATAACCTAGGTCCTTTTTAATTCAACACTTGACTAATCCTTAAGTATGGTTATAGTACTCAAAATGCCTGCTAGAGTACCAGTCACCAATTCTGTATGCCAAGTAGCAGACCAGAGGAAGAAGTAGAAGGTTATAACTTCATTCTTTTAAGGAGCCTTCGAAGACCTACTTCTGCTATACTAAGTGTGCTCAAGTATAAATTCCTTAGGACCCAGTGTCTTACAATATAAAAGGGAGGTATGTTGTAGCATTTACAAATCCATTTTACCATTCTATACCTAATACTGTTTTACTGTCTCTAAATTCATGTGTATGTGTATATATGTACTCCTACATATATTTATTATATTTAATGCAGACTTATAGAAATGGACCTCATTAGTTCTGACGTTCAAAAATTATTCAATTTTGAAAATTACATCATTTACTAAAGGCTGAAAAATAGCAGTGACATCCCAGTAACAATAACCATACTCATTTCCCAGGCCAGAGTTTCTAAATATCATTCTCCAATAAACAAAATCAGGAATTCTTGAAGATCAGGATTAGCATCACCAGTGACAAGTTGTATTGTTATCTATTCCTTGTTATAAAGTGATGAAAATAGCATTTTATCTCTCTGAAATTCTTTCAAAACCCCAAACTTCAATCTGGTAATGAGAAAAAAGTGATAACCCCAAAATGGTTGTTTCAGATATGTCATATATATAGTATATATATATATATGTGTACATATAACTATATATATATAATTATTCCCCAAGCTACTCAAAATCATGATAAAGTGAGAAATCATCAGAACTAGCAGAGACAAAGGAAACATGATGAGTATATATAATACATAGTATTCTGGGGTTAGATCCTGGACAGAGAAAGGTCATTAGTGTAAACAAATCAGAATAAAATTTTGTTAATAGAAATGCATGACTATTAACTCCTTAATGTTGACAAATGTACCATGGTATGGATGATAAGTTTATGGAAAGTCTGTTTTATCTTTGTAATTTTACTGTAAATTTAAAAATCATTCCAAAACATAAAATATTTAAAAAATACTAATTTACTGGCATATTGAAATCCTGTTTTGTGTTATTTACTAATGTAAGACATTGTCTTACCTGATGCAGCGGTTTATAGATGCATTTAATTATAATCTCTACATATTATCTCTGAATGAATGGACATATGGTGCCTTCTGGGAACCAATTTATTAACCTAAGGATATACCAGTGAAAAAAATGTTTACCCCCCCCCCAAAAAACTGATGTTTCTGAGTTATTGTCATTTTTTTCACTGTATCATTTTGTAAATTGTATTTGGGCATTCTGCCTAACCCTCGATTTTTACAGACCAGGAATATCAGTGTATTTTATTTTCCCAATTTTTCCACCTTTTGTGAGATATAGATTCCGTAGGATTGATAACTGTCAGGTGCTTTATTAAAAAACAAAACAGGGATTTGTTGCAGTGATTCTAATTCAAGGAAATTGAAGTCTTTTTATAAACCTATGAGATTAATAGATCAGAGATTAGACCTACATCGTACAAATTATTATTTTCTATTAGTATAAAAATGATCTACTGGGAAAGGCATTTGCTTATAATCCTAATTTCATCACCTAATACCAATGCATTATGAGGAAGTTCTTTAATCCCTCTAAACCTCAATTCTCTAGAAAAACTCGGATAATAATACCTCACGAGGTTCCTGTACAGTCTTCTAGTAACGGAAATACCAGAGCTCAAAAATACAGTAGCCCTCACAAGACAGAGGCTTGCTTCTGTGTCAGCTAACAATGCAGGAATAATATAACGGCTTTTGGGGTGCACTCGCCACTCTACTTTGCAGCTTAGCTACCTCTGGTCTGTACATATCTATATATTTGCATGTTAAACTCACTACCACCTCCTCGTTGCCGACCACAGGAAGGCGTAAATCTGGAGAAAATGCACCTTTCCTTCCAAGGGAATGATCTGGAAGTTATCACTTCCCGTCATCTCTCATTGGCCAGAAATTAGTCATGTGACACTCCCCCACCCCCCCCCACTGCCAACTAACTGCAAAGGAAACTGGGAAGTGTTTTCTTTTGCTTGAAGCTATTTGCTAAACTTCCGGTACCACCGAGCGTATCAAGAAAACTGGCAGAACTTCCGATAAGTAGGTGAAGCAATGCCGGAAGTGGAATAAGTACTCCCCAAATGATGTTCTCTTTAAATCATCTGGAAGACGATTAGTGTGAAAAAAGGTAAGTAGAAACATATTATCAACTATGACTTGCATTCACTCAATTTAATATCTTCCTAGGAAGTTATGTTTGCATTTGAAAACTTGCTCATCTTCTTGTAAGTTGAATCTCAACATTCAGGAAGTAAGATTTATCAGTAAATTCATCCTGAGGAAAATAGGTGCACAAGTAATATTTCAAAGTGCACTTGTTTTTATATGTAGTGACTTCAGCTAACTTCCCTTCCAGCTCAGGAAACTCTGATAGATTAATTTAGAAGGAAGTGTGCTCTGGAGAAAAAGGAAAGCTCCAATGTGAACCATGTTTCTTATTTTTAATGGAGAAATTCTGTTTACTCAGTTGTATTTTGTTAACTCAAGTTTTTCTACTCTCTGCTCTTCTCATGGATGTGGTTTCAAGTTTTAGTAATAATTTATATTTACACATGTGGGACTGCATTTTTAGGAAGTTTTTTCATTTTTCTCTTGGTTTGATTTGTTTTCCTGAAAATATTTACTGTAACCTGATGAACTTTGAGAGTTTTATAAGGAAAGCAACTTTTTTTAAAATAAATTTTATTTTTATATTCCCCATACAATTGCAATCCCCCTTATTTTGACCCCAATCCCTCCCCTCCCCACCCCCCACCACCCATAGAGTGTCTATGGTTCATAGTTGTTTGTTGATTTTGATTTTCACTTTCTTATAGTTATTCATTTTCCTGGTCCCTTATTTAAGTTTTCTAGATTCCTGCTATGAGTGAGACCATCCGGTATTTTTCTTTTTCTTTCTGGCTTATTTCTCTGAGCATGATCCCTTCCAGCGCCATCCATGTTGCTGCAAATTGCATGTGTTTGTCTTTTTTGAATGCTGAGTAATATTCCATGGTGTATATGTACCACATCTTCTTGATCCAGTCATCTATTTTTGGGCATTTGGGTTGTTTCCAAAGCTTAGCTATTGTAAATAGTGCTGCTATAAACATAGGGGTACAGGTGCTCTTTGGAATTGATGTTTCTTTGTCCTTTGGGAGGAAAGCAACTTTTAGTGAGACCCCTTCTTGCTAAACTTACCCAACATATTCTTTTATTTATTTATTTTTAAAGATTTATTTATTTATTTATACAAGAGCTGGGGTACAGGCCAGAGATGGCAGGGGAGGAATCACCAGAGACAGAGTGGGGAACACAACAGGCAGATCTACCGAAGTACACTGCTGAGGGGAGCAAAGGGTGAGACAGGAGAGGTCTGCTTCGCCATGTGGGTTTCTCCCTGGCTAGTTGGGGATCGAACTTGTGCTGCAGAGGCTGCGATTGCTTCATAGTGCGGTACTTAACCCCTTGTGCCACCAGAGAGGCCCCTCAACCCATTCTTTTAGTCATGGGCCCCAAGTGTAGTGGTCAGTTCCTCATGCCATCTATCAAACAGCACTACTATCCACCTGGCAGCTAGATAGGGCTCAGGTGACCCTGCTCTTTGAATGGCATTGACGCATGAAGGGTGATTTTGATATTAGTGTTATTAGTCAGTTTGGACTGCTTTAACAAAATGTTATATATAGATCAGGTAACTTAAATAAGAGACAATTATTTTTCAGAGTTTTGGGGCCTGGGGAGTTCATGATCAGTGTTCCCTCCAACTCAGTTTCTGTTTTTCTCCTGTGTCAGTCAGAGAACACTCTGCTATCTCTTCCCATTGTAAGGGTATGAGCCTTATTTGGATCAGAGACCCTGCACTTAGGACTTCACTTAACTGTCATCTCCTCACAGGCCCTATGGCCAACTACAGACACAATGGAGGGTTAGGGTTTCAACCTAAAAGTTCAATTTGAACTCTGACAGAACACATTCATCCCAAAATATTGATCTCCCTTTCATTTATCATGGTGTCCACAAAAGGTAAACGATTTGTCTAGTAATGCCCTGTGTCATTCTGGGCAATCTGCCTAAATTTTCCAATAGTATAAGAAAAAATTACTCTAGTGGCTTACTAAAGTCTCTTTCTTTAATGAGGTATCTCATTTAATGTCAGTGTTTGGTCACACAAAATGCCTTGGATGTTATAAAATACTGAGGTATTACAATGTAATAAAATGATATTTATAGAGCATTCCACAGTTTTCTTGCTTACCTTATTTTTGAATCCTCATGGTAACTCCATGAGAACGGTCAGGACATTTTATTGGCTCGATTTCATACTTTAGAAAATTGAAGTTTGGAGAAGTTCAGTGATTTCCCCACGGTCTCCAGGCTAATAAATGATTGACACTAAAACTCCATTCCAGTTCTTCTAGTTTTTAATCCACAGTAGACCAAATAGGAGCTGGAATTTGTGTCTGTAATTACTAAGATTTGGTCTCAGTCCAAATTCTGTCACTTATTAACAATCAGTGGGCAAGTTACTTAACTCACTGAAATTACTCAGTGTTCTCTGTGTCACAGAAATAATAGAGTCCACCTCACAGAGTTCTAATGAAAATTAAATTATATAATGCATAGAAATCACTTAGCATAGCACCTGCTCCATAGAAAAGTATTCAGAATTGTTGGTTATTATTTTTAAGCATATATCAAATCCTATTGCATTGGATTTAACTCTGAAATCAAATGTATACTTTTCATTGGACTTTCGTTAAAATATTGTTCAAATTATGTAAACTCTTGAATGATTTTAGAACACTTTACAAGTTTTTTATGAAATCCATAATTATGGACTTTATTGAGATATGAGCATCTTGTCACCTCAACATCTGTCTCTCTCTCTTTATTCTTGCCTAATC
Source organism: Talpa europaea (assembly GCF_964194135.1). Lineage (NCBI taxonomy): Eukaryota > Metazoa > Chordata > Mammalia > Eulipotyphla > Talpidae > Talpa > Talpa europaea. The sequence goes on along the minus strand of NC_140073.1, from coordinate 115,788,233 downwards.
AAGTAACAGATCAAAACAGCTAACAATTAATTCCTTTTTTAAATTCTACCAGTTATACTTTAAGCAGATCAATGGGATTTTTTTAGTTATCTGGCTTTAGTTTGAGGTAATTTAGTGTTTGTTAATAAAGAAAACTGAATATGGCACTCTCTCATTTTCATTTTCACCAGTCAGCCAATACTAGTAACCATATGCTAATCATTGTGATCAAAGCAACATTAAAGAAGTAAGAATTTAGCTGCTTGGAATTTGGTATAGAGTAAAGTCAAATTATGTGCAAGTTGTTCACATTATCCAGGATTTAATCTTAAAGTTAAGTAGATAATTTACATCAGAATCCATATTTTTTATTCTTTTAGTTCTAAAAACTAACATTAGAGGTCATTGTCACATAGACTTATGTCATCCATAGTTGACTAGAAGGTACACTTCAAATGCTCACAGATTTGTTGGGTAATGTAATATGTATGTCAAGATAAATTAATAACACATACTTTAATTTGTTGTGCACATCAATCCTGATTTTCATAGGAAGTAGGTAATTAGAGAATTTCATACATTTCTAGATTTAATATGTGTGCATGTTTGTGGATGTGGGCGTAAGGGAATGTTTTTATTCAGATAATTAGTTCCAGTTAAGGTGTCATGCGAGAGGTCAAGTAAGCTTTTCTCAGGTAGGAGAAACTATACCAAACCCAAATTAGCACATTTGGAACAAAGTCTGTTAGCAATATAAATGTCATTACCTCTGATTTGTGATCAGCTAAACAAACAGTGAAGGGCCAGGGTGACTTAAGCTTTAAGAACAGAGTCCAATGACTTTGAAAGATGAAAGAACTGCTTCCTACTAGGTATGCATGTTAGTCAATTCTAAACTGTCTTGATTGGTAATTAATGCTACTGATGACTTGTATTGATACCAAATGGTCTTGGTAACTGGACAGAGAACTCTGAAAACATAGGTGAGTGAGGTGGATTGTAACATCAATTACATGCCTTGCAGATGGTCTCAGAGTGACTGTACATACATGGACATAAACCCACACACACTCTGATGGTTTTGATTTGAGAATGAAAGATACCATTACCTACTGTCAGTTTGTTTTTATATATAATTATTATATTAAGAAGTGGTTTAACATAGTATAAACTCAGAAAGGGAGTCACACATTACCTGGTCCACTTATCACATATATTTGTTTTGTTTCCCTATGAGCTTCTTGAGAACACAGACCATGTCTTACTTAGGGGGAGCACAGGACCTGGTTCAGTTTTTATTTAATAAATATCTGAAGGAATGGATAAATGGATTTGAGCTTATGAATTGAAGACCAGAGTACTTAAATATAAAACATGCATAAATATAAACCTGATGTGAAGACTCTTAACAATGTGTATATGGATGCATACACAAATATATCCTTTCTTCTGTGTATTCTTAGTATCATTACTAGTTACGGAAAGTAATATCTATGGTGTCTGATAAGCAGTAATGCCATATAAATATGTAAATAAATAGCAAATAATTTTTCAAGCAGGCAAAAAAATTAACTTATTAATTTCTTACTATGAAAATGAATGTATGTTCAGTTTAAAAACATTATGAGAGTTAAATAGATCAGCCTAAGAAAATTAAATGAAATTTAAGCACATCCACATGTATTCATGTCCAGCAGTTATTTGGTTGCTTGTTTTTTAAATTAAAGGTAGACTTTCAGTAAAAACTACAATGCAATTAATTTACTCATTGTTTTTCTTACTGTGTGCATAAGTATTATTCATCTTTGTAATTTACTAAAAATACTGAAACATAATTATACATATTGTTTTAAAAAAGCAATTACAGATTTTACTCTAATAAAAATAAGAAGTTATACAGCCTGATTTCCCCACAGTCAGTCATTATAGAAGAGCACAAGTCCATGTGCCATATTTTCTACTAGAAATTTACTGACATTCATGTGCAAACTTTTTACTTAAAGAGGAGAATTCTAGATACAAAAGAGCAATATTCATGTGTACTATTTGACATGTTATTGGGGAAATGTTACATTTCACTGTGAGATTATATATTTTATATGTAATCAATTTTATATTGTCTATTTCAATTAGAACCAGAAGTAGAGTAAATTGGAAGTAAAATATTCCAAGATCTCAGTTGAAAAAGCAGTTTTTGTTTACTTTTCACTAATCTGGGCCTTAAAAGTAAGACAACTTCAATCCATTTATTTGGGCTTGACTAGCCAGCATATTGCTTCATGGGATGTATGAAGACCTTGAAGAAAGTCTTAATTTTTACTCTGTTAGTCCCATGGTATAGGGCATCTCCATGTTTCAATGTCCATTTTCAGGGAATGATTATATTCTACTACCTCAACATATATTTTCATATTCAATTTTCTTTTTTAAAATTGAGGTAACATTTTTTTAAATTGAGGTAACATTGATTTACAACACTATATGCTATATATGATTCAGAGGTATAGGATCACACATCTTCAGACAAATGTTACCACCGCACTCCCACCACCAAGGAACTGTAGTCCTCCACCATGGTCCACTGTACCCCATCCATAACCTACTTTTAACCTTCCCTCTTCCCCTCATATAGCTCAGTTCTACATTCATAATTGGGGGGGTGTTTGTTTGTTTGTTTCATTCTTTCTGACCCATAGTTTAGTTCATATCCAATTTTCAGGTGATTCCTTATATCCTCTATAAAGAATGCTTGAAATCATCTGTTAAGAGATTTTTTTTCTCAAACCATCTTCTCTATCAAAAGGATCAGCTTTTACCACAACTCAATTATTAATACCTCAAACAAGAGGACAGACACTCTAGTCTAGTAGAGATTACTGGAATAATACACTTGATTGCATTTTCTCTATATTTATTGAACTGCCTGAAATTTTTAAACTGACGGTGGATGTGGGATTAGAGCTGCAATTCAAATACTTCCTGCTTTCTGTTCTCTTCCCTGAATTATATGTCTCTGTAATATCAATATCTTTATGCAATTGATGATGCTGAGTCACCATAGAATATATGAATTATATTATAGAATATATGAATCATTATAGAATATGTGAATCATGTTTGAGTTTGGTAGTTGTTAAAATAAGTGTTTGTCTAGTACTGGGTTTTCTGAAAGGATTGTGTGTGTGTGTAAATATATACAGATATTTACAACACAGAGTAGGTGATATGCTACTGAGGAACATATTACAAAAAGATAGTGGAGGGATACTTTACCCAGCCGTCCAGCCTGAATTGGTCAAAGAGAGACCTCTCTTAGAGAAAGGATAGAAATAGGCAAATAAAAATGGGGAGAACAACATTTTAAGCAAGAGAAAATTACAGGAGTGAGAAATGGCATGATGTATACAAGGAGCTATAAATAGATGTGTATTGCTCATACAGCGTTTGACATAGCAGAATGGTAAGAAATGAAGTCCAGCTTATAGTTATGAATCTCATCATGTAAGACCATACTTGTGTGAATCAAATGGTGAAAGCAAAACTCCACAGGCACAGAAACCCCACTGGCCTTGTTCATGCCATATTCTCACATTCATGTGTGCATTGTCCTGGCCCCCCAAAATTATTTGTTGAAGAGATGAATTAAAAAGGAATTTAGGTAGACGAGTCATGTGATTTAATTTGGATTTTGATGGATTCTTATAGCAGCAGACTGGGAGATGAATATAAGGAGAATAAAGCTGGAGTGACAAACCATTCTGTGGAAAGGAGGGTGGAATGAGATCCGCATGCAGCCTTAATCCCAGAAAAATGGCCTTTGACTGTTTCTCCATTTTGCATGGGAAAGAGCAATGTTTGGAAGCCAAATAAAGATAATTTTTACTTTTAATATTTGATGAGGCACAAAACAAACCCAACAAAACAAAGGGACACTCTTCATTTGAACCTAAAGTTCAAATAATATTAAATTTACTTTGTATTCAGATAATTAAAAGTTATGTTATTATATCCAAATCTTGCACACTGAAGAGGTGACAATAATATATATTGTTAGTATTTTGCTTTTTCACTTTTTGGCACTGATCCTCTTCTAACTATATCTATTATGACCTCAGGATCTTCCTTTAAGATTTGTAACATTATTCTCTCACATTTCAAAGTAAAATCTCTCAGCCTGAGTAAGTTTATAGATCGAGATAATAGCTATAACTGTGGGTGTAGAAGCAATACCTAGCAGGTGTATGGATATACAGAGGTGAACTGTGGGGTAGAGGTGGGTTCTGAGCAGTAGTTGTCAGCAGAGACAGTGCCTAGGAGGCAGAATCATTCATCCAGAGAGAGGGTGTAGTGAGCCCAGCAGAAAATCAATAGTGAAACACAAACATCAGCATACACAGAACCGGAAAAGGAAGAACAAGCCCCAAAGAGACAGAGTAATTTGATTAGAGAGAACAGAGAGGGGCTGGAGAGACATACACCAGAAAGTAAGGCTAAAGAGAAATTCAAGAAGGAAGGAGGCAAAGAGCAAGTAAAGCAAAAAACTTTTTGGGTAAAACCAACTTCTCATGCATGCTCCTACCTGTCTTCCTAACAGTTCTCCAACTTTACTCACCTCTTCTGAATCATATGGGAAGGTGGTAGTTTATCATTTTTTCTATACTTAGAAGGTATTAATGATTTATGCGATGTGAAGTATATATTTCCTCTGTGTGCAAGTATGACTTTAGCTTCTTTTAAAGTTGCTTTCAGCTAGTTTATTGACTGTGAATTTTAATGATCTTTTCCTATAAGTAGCTACAATTTATTTGATTCTAATACAAGTATTTCAATACTCATTATTTTTTTGGTTACCTGGCATTTACCATTATTTATTCAGGGATTTTTTTTTTTTTTTTTTTTTGGTCCCTTCTCCTTGTTCAATGTGAAACCGATAAATACATTGCTTGGAGCCAAACAGAAATAGTTTAGATTCCATGGACTTTCTACTTTGTTGTTTGCACTAAAAGAACTAACAATTTTGAGAAGGATAAACCAAAAAGCTCATTTTATTGTACAGTGTTCTGAGCAAGAGCAACCCTTTCTGTCTGATTCAGATCAGTTTAGGTTTATATTTTACCCAAAGAAAGCAGATATCCTCAGAAAATACAGTTCTGTTTCTCCCTGAATAGTTTGTGTGTTAGCTGTATTTGCCCAACTCTGTGATGAAATTCACATGTACGATTCAAACCCCTAAACCTAGACATAGGTAGTATTTCTGTTAAAATGCACACCTTTTATTAACCTTTATTTGTCCTTCCCTCCTGGGGAAAGATTTTGTTATCAATCTTAATCAGCATTACCACAGAGGAGTGATTTTTTAAAAATCGTTCCTTTTGTTTCTCAGGGATATAGGTCTGTGTTAAGATAAAATAAGATGGGCCACCAAGCATTGGTGGTGGACTATGGGTGTCTTTGTGGTGGGTGTGGTGTGGTAACCACATTTGAATGGGGAAAGCTTGTGCTTCTAATACACAAACAATGATGTCAACCAATGTTACTTCAAAAAAAAAAAAAAAAAAAAAGATGGACCTAGTACCCTAGTACTCTAATTTTTATGAAGCGAATGTCAGAACTCATAAACTCTATTTTCGATGGCATTTTGGTGCATTTGTTTTGATTCTTTCTTTTATTCATAAGGAAACTGAGATGTAAGAAATTCAGTATTTTTTCCCAAAGCCATGTATGCATTCAATCTGAATAACCTTGGCACTGCCGATACAACAATTTGACTTTTTCCTCTAAGCTTGCTTAAAATATTGATGGGGACCTTGACGAATGCTTTCTCATCTATTTTTCTTTTTTCTTCTATAGAATTGATTGATACTTTTTAGCTTCAAAAATTCACATAGCACAATTGTTTATAAGTTCAAAATATCTTTCTTAAATTTGACGTTTAGCCTGAACTTTAGATTTTTTAAAAGACCCAACCAAGCTGCATATGATATAGTTCATGAATAATGCAGACTATTATTCATCAATTTTGAGGAAAAAATGATACATTTTGCTTTTGAAAAACTTGTTTTCAAGAAAAAAATCTCATCCGCTAAAGATTTTTTCATTTGTTTGTTTTTTGTTTTGCTTTGTTCTGGTAGTTGCTAGCTTCACAATAATTAGCTTATCAATTGCTGTTTAGTCTCACAAAATAAAAAATAAAAATCACATCATTCCTTTTATCTGAAACTGAGTGCTATAAGTTAGGATTTTCTTTGGTATTAATAGCCCCTGTGAAATTCTTGGAGATAAAGGAAAAGACTATAAATTGAATAAACTGATAAGGATTCACTTCTGATATAGCTGTAAATGTGAAATGCATATGTAAAGTCTGAGAAGAAATGTTAAAGAGAAATATGAATTAGTCATTTTCTCAGTGTTTTTGATGCAAGAGTAAATAGGGTTTTTTTCTTGATAACTTTCTCTCCTAACTAATTGTCTGCATATAGGAATACAACTGATTTTTGTATAGTGTTTGAAGGATAAACGTTTGTTCGGTTAACATTAAACACTTAAGAGCAAAATCTTGAAACATCGACTATGTCTGAATCATTGCTGGGATATTTGAGACACCCCAAAATCAAATACAGTTGTATAAATTCAGATATATTGTCATTTATTGGATGGTCCTGTTAACTTTTATGACAGTCAATTCTTTTAAACAAATGATTCTCTTTAACAAAGGAATTTACAAATGAGAACTCTTCATGTTTTCAATTCAGACCTCACTTTTTCTAGAAGTGTTCTTTTTGAAGCCCTAATGAGCAGTTAGTTACTTTCCTTCAGCAAAGCCAGTGTTACTCATACCATCACTCTTATTCATTGTTAAGTTCCTTTACTCACTGGCTCTTCTGGTACATTAGAAATCAGATTTGGTTTGTAAAAGGTATTCAGTCTGCTTGTAACTTTTCAGAAACATGCAAATATTTTTGATTTATGTGAATCACAGAATCCTTTGAGAATTAATTACGTATGTTTAAAGTAGTGCTTCACAGCAGTCTTATGAGCTAAAACACTGTTCTGAGTTGGGGGTTGATTTGTCTTCTTAGTTGTCCATTTACTGACTGGTGCCTTGGGCAGGGTGCTTAATCTGCTGAGTGAAGGTAATAAAATCTCCCTGTAGGGTTGTAGTGAAAGTAGGTGAGGTTAAAGTTTCTAAAAGACTTAGCTTAAGTGAATGCTCAATAGATCATAGTGCTGTCATCATCATCATAATCACTGTCATTATTTTTGCAGTTGTTATTCCTTATTGTCTGTAACTATCTAATTGACCTTGGGCAGGTCATGTAACCTCTCAGAACCTCAGTTTGTTCACCCATAAAATGAGGTCTTTGGAGCAGAAGATTACTAAGGTTCTGTCCTTAAGAACAGGGACTTTTTGGTGTTCTACTTTTATTTTTCCAATTACATTAAACTTGGACTTGACCTCCAGACTACATCTTAAGTTGTTAATCAACATTAGTACTATGCCTATACTATCACGATATGCTCTATTTTAAGTGAAGCTGATTATTAAAAATCTGAATCTTTTGTAAAAACTGAAAATCAGTGGGTTAATGTGTAGTATGTGGGGTAAATATTTGCTTTAAAGAAAGATACATTGTAAAGTTCTTTTACTCAGTGGCTCTTCTGGTACATTACAAATCAAATTTGGTTTGTAAAAGGTATTCAGTCTGCTTGTAACTTTTCAGAAACATGCAAATATTTTTGATTTATGTGACTCCTAGAATCCTTTGAGAATTAATTATATATGATTAAATTCTCCCCAAAATGAGCATGGTTGCACTTTTGCATATAATTCTTAGAATGGGGTTGGGTCCATGCATTCTAACTTGAGAATCCCTGACATACATTAACAGATGATTGCATAAGGAAGATGAGTTAGATATACACAATGGGGCCTCCCCGGTGGCGCAGCGGTTGAGCGCTGGGTTGCGAAGCTGCCCGCAGCCTCTGCAGCGCCGGTTCAATCCCTGGCTGCTCCCCGGCCACCAGAGGAGGGTCCCACATGGCGCAGACCTCTCCTGCCGTCCGCTGCTCCCCTCAGCAGTGTACTTCGCTTCTGCCTGCTCTGCTCTTCGCTCTGGCTCTGGTGAATTCTCTCACCCTCCCGCGCTTCTGACTGTACCCAGTGCATGTATAAACAAAACAAACAAACAAACAAACAAATAAATAAATAAAACAAACATGCCTCTATATAAAAAAAAAAAAAGATACACAATGGACTACTACTCAGCTGTAAAAAACAAGACGAAATTTTGCCATTAGTGACAATATGGGTGGAACTTGAGGGGATTATGATAAGCAGAAATAATCACAAGGAGAAAGCAAATAGAAGATGATTTTACTCCTATGTGGAATATAAAGAAGCAAAGCAAATGAACAGACAAAACATTCAAACAATGAGGTGAGGTTACCAGAAGGGGAAGGAGGTAGGAGCAAAGGGTAGAGGCGGCCCAATGAACTATGTAGTATGGAAGGTTATTAGGACTTTGGTGGTGGACATGCTATGGTAACATATATTTGAAGAACTATTATCCTGTACTCCAAAAATATACATGATGTTGAACCAGTAAATAAACAAGTAAATAAGTCCCTGGCATAAAGCCAAACAAAACAAGGGTCAATGAAAATGGACTATGCTGAGGATATTGGAGGCATTTCTAATGGCCCTTTTCAATATTAGAGAAAGAGAAAGCTAATATTACTAAAAAAAACATAACTCTCATCCAGGTACTGTGTTGAACATTTTATATGTGATACATTGCTCATGCCCTTTCCAAATCTAAAAATGCAAATGTTTCTGATGAAAAAACTGCAGCTGAGGTAGTTAGTAATTTTCTTAAATCACATCGATAGAAGCAAAAGTTGATTGAAATCTAACTCTAAAACTAGTGATTTACGATTAAAGGCCTAAATTCCTTTACATCTCTCCTAAGTCTCCTAAAGCTTTATAAAGAGTAGATTGCAAAAATGCAGAAATTTCTCTTCCTTACGTGAACTTCTGAATAAGGAATTCCTTAAGCCACTTCATGTTGAAGCCAGTCCTTCCCCTCTCCAGTGTTCTGTGCCATCTCATTGGTGCTGGCCTGACTTGCAGAGGTGCTGCACTGCTGCTGGGATAGGACAGGCAGGCAGTGAGCTAAAGGTGATGATGGATTCTTTTGGTTGGAAGAGATTCAAAAGTTCTGATCCCCTACGTGCCTCAGTAAAGGTTTCAGCTGACATCTGTGTAAAAGAATTGTCAGCTGAGGAACAGAGAAGTGACCTGTCAGATTCAGAATGTCCCATTTGCCAAGTCTTACATGAGAAAAGTGAAGACAGTTCCCATTTGGAACAGAAGATCTGCTTTCCAAAAGATTTATTACATAAGGGTCATGTTACACAACATGAGCTAAGCTCAGTAGAGTCGACTCCTTTTTGATTCATTCACATTTCACATGATAGCTAATTAATCTCTTTTAAAAAGGAGGGGGTAGATGGCATAAATGAAGGACCTTACATGAATGACAGAACAGCCTGAGTCTGACTGGATTTCTGTCTTGGTTTTATAAGCTAATATTCAACTTTCTTCATGAATACCTTGACCCAACACTTTACAGAAATCACTGAGATTTGCACACATGAAGTTTCCTTATATATTAAGTTCATATCTTTGTCCTCATGTTCTAACTTTCTTGGTGAGTTGGAAATAGCATTCACAAATCTATTTCTGGTCCCAAGTCATTTTAAGATAAGCTATCTTATCACCTCAGACTTCACAATGTGTCCTAGAAGACCATGCTGACTTCACAGTGATATTAAAAGCACAGTAAGATTTGGTATTTGATTTAGATTTTCCTCATGATTTCCCACATGATATAGAACTGCTTCATTGAAGTCACTTGCTGCTAAGCATTTCAGACCTCTATTTGGCAGTAATGAGAAAAACAACTGCTTGGAAATGGGAGTGAATCATGCATATTTAGAAATAGCTGGTATCTGATATGTAATTTTTCTTATGAAGTATGTATGGTGTATCTGAGTTTACAGATGGTCCCTTCTTATATCATCAAGGCAGCACAATGCAGTGGTTAAAGTATGAGCTCTAGAGCCAGGCTATGGATCTCAACCCTGCTACTTTTTGTGTGTGCTCTTTCCTCACCCATGAAATGCAGGTAATAGCAAATTCCTTCATTACTGAGTTAACTTGAATATTGGCTGAATTAATATGTACAAAATGCTTTGAACAGTGTTGACATATAATAAATGTTATATAATGGTAACTATTGTTATACAAATGCGTAAATCTAACCAATAAACTCTACCTTAGGTGGTAGAGAGTTCAAAATATAGGTTATTTTATCCTTAGTTTAAGATAAAGCTTTATGTAAAGTGTATTCTTATCTCTGTATTAAGAAAGCTCTAACCAGGATGGCTGCAAATCTTTGTGCCCATATGAACTAAGTCTACATGTCAGTTAGGGGTCCTCATACCATCTGTGGACTGAAAATCCTCATATATCTGTAAATGGAAAAGTGTACCAAGTATTTGCATTGCGATTAAAAAATACAATGTCTTACACATACCCAATATATTCTTGCCAAGTACATGTAAGCCTTTCTGCAGTAATGAAATACTTTTATTTTAAATATTACTGACTTCCTAACAGGGTTGTATTTTATCAGTGAATACTAAGGTAAAATAGTAGTAAAATGTAAGGAGTCCTTCAAACCATTTCATGTTTAAAAAGTGCCTTCCTACTTGAAAAGCCTGGAGTATTGTCATTTATTTATTTAAAGTATGTCTTGAGTAATGACCGTAGGCCTTGTACTCTTCTAGAAGCTGGGAATAGAACACCTAGAATATACTTACTGCTCTTATAGTAATTGTAATCTAGTGAGAGGAGACAATGAACAAGTAAGCAAATGAAATAAGGTAATTTTAGAGACACGTAAAATTGAGCAATGTAATAGAAGGAAGGCCTTACTGATGTTGAGCTGAGACACAACTGAATTAGGGGTAAAGACTTCCATGCTGAAAGGATAGCAGCATCAAATGCCTTGAGACAAGAATGAATCTCACATGTTTGGGAAAGAGAGGACACTTAGGTCTTGGGAGTAGAGAAGAGGACAAGAGGTTGTGGTACGTGGCAAGGTTTGGTAGTAAATAGGGACTTATGTGTGATAACTGTAGGCCAGGCTAAAGTGTTTGATTTTATTCAGAGTGCTCTAGGGAGTCATTATATGCTGGAGTAGCATGCTAAGATCTCTATTTTTAAAGTTTGCTTGGCTGCTATGTGGACAACCAAGAGGGGTGCATAAATGGTCCCTGAAATACCTTGTAAGAGTCATTAGCTGTAGTTTAGGTAGGTATTGATGACTTGGGCATGAATGTGTCAGTGATATGAGAGAGGCAGAAAGATTTACAATATATGTTGGAGGTAGAAAGATTGGGACTTGCTAATATTCTTATCTATAGGTGGTGAGTGAAAGGAGGAACCGAGGAATCTCTTATTTTAAGGTCTTATTCAAGTCCTGTCTTCACAGTGAAACTGTCTCGTCATCCTAACCCACTTTTGCCTTTCCAGTTTTTTTTTTCCCTGAGTTCATAAGATGTACAAATATGATTTTCAGTGCCTAAGGCACTGAAACAAAAGAAGTGAACAAAAGAAGGATCCTAACCCTGGTGGAGGTTATATTTTCTTGTGTACTACTTCTCTATCTGGCACTGTAATTTGAAATAAAGTTTATGTGTCTTTATATTAGTCCCTAATTGTTTCAGATACATTATTTTTGTTTTTCTTCTTAAGGACCAGGTACCTTAGTTTTCAATTTATCATAATATTTAACTCATTAATGGGAGAGCAAAAATAACAGTAAGTATGTCTTTTTCATAGATAATTTGTTTATAGACTTGCCTACTTTAAGTAAATTTATGAAAATCCAAGATTGTAATTCATATAATTGGAAAAGCAATCATTTTTCCATTAAAAAAGGATTATTTACTCACTCAAGAGTTACTTTAAAATGATAGACTCCCCTAATGAGTGTAATTAAAAGTTTGTTAACAGGTCATTATGTATTTGTCAGGGGATACTGGTAAAGGAACTGAAACTAGAATATCAGGGGCCACAGTCGATTTAAAAGTAATCCAAAATGAAGACAGAAAAAAACTTTGAATTATAAGTAAAAAAGAAAATAAGTTTTGATTTCTTAAAGGTCAAACATACAGACAGTTTTATAAAGGACTTCTATTTCCCAAATTTATGATTTAATTGACAAGTATAAATTGATTTTTTAACCTGAGCACATTCATCTTGGCAATGAAATTAATCATTTGAATACACAAGAAAATTGGTTTCTTGTTATGGTTTTCTGAGTAGGTCTTAAAATATAAAGAAGAAAACAACATTCATGGTTTTATAAAGCTTTGCAAGAAAGACTAAGCATATTCCTAAACACTCGTGGATATTGACTCCTTTTCAAGATCATTTATAATGTTGACATTGAGGTGCTCTTGCTAATGTAATGTTTTATCTAATACACTCATCCTGTAGGTTCAATAAGCTTTTGAGGACTATTCCAAAACTCTAACAACAATTTATTATTTGTTTCTATGAAAAATGGTTCTGAGTTCTAGAATACACACTTTAAATCCAAGTTAGGAACATACTGCACTTCTAAACCCTCTTAAATTTATTTGCTCTTTGTAAATTTTATACCTTGTTTACTCTGAAGACTATCGTAATTACCCAGCGGAAAGAAAACCTTTAATCAACTGGTATGCAAGCAGCCCAGTTCTGATAATAAGAATACAGATGTCATTCCCTTTACCTCATTCATTCATTCAACATTTTCACTGAGCACTTTCTCTGGGCAAGGTGCTAGGAAAACAGCAGTAAACCAATTCTTGTCTCTAACCCAGAAGAGCTTATAACTCCTTGGGGAAGAAGACACATACACAAATAATACACAGTAGAATGTCTTAAGTACCATAAGAGAGGTGTAAGTGAAATGTTATACATGGTCATAGGAGACAATATACTTTTTTTTTTTTTTAGGACATTGGTTTTTTTTTTTTTTTATTTATTTTTATATTCCCCATACAATTGCAACTCCCTTATTTTGACCCCAACCCCTCTTTTCCCCGCCCCCCCCCCATAGAGTGTCTCTGGTTCATAGTTGTTTGTTGATTTTGATTTTTTCTTTCTTATAGTTATTCTTTTTCCTGGTCCCTTATTTAGGTTTTCTAGATTCCTGCTATGAGTGAGACCATCCAGTATTTTTCTTTTTCTTTCTGGCTTATTTCGCTGAGCATGATCCCTTCCAGCTCCATCCATGTTGCTGCAAATTGCATGCGTTTGTCTTTTTTGAATGCTGAGTAATATTCCATTGTGTATATGTACCACAGTAGGAAGGCTTCCTAGAAGAGATGGCATTTAAAATGCCACTTGAAAATGAAGAGAATTTGAAAGGGGATGGAAAAGAAAGGATATCCGTGAGGCATGATAGCAAAAAGAAAGTATTAGAACTAAGAAAGTGTGTACATACAAGAACTTCCATCTAGTGCCTCATGTAATGAATATTTCTGGAGCTAATATTAGGTGTAAGCCACTATCTGAGGAGCCAGAGACCGAAAGATAAATAAGATGTGGTCCTTGCTCTTAAGGAATAATTCAGTTTGACATATCTTAGAAATTGAGAGTGAGAAATGATTTTCAGTTACATTTAGGGTGGGGACAGATACTGAACTCAGATGTAGGAATTATATTCCATGGTTATGATGATAATGATGCATATCATTTTCTAAATTTTCCAATATTATATACACTTTAGTACGAATTTACATGTAGGTCTCCTTGTGAGATAGAATTACTGTTATAGTCTTACTTTTCAACTGGAAAAACTGGGGCATACCAACTCAGTTAATTCATTTAATGTTGCCCAGTTGCAGTGATTTGAACAGGTGTATTGGGCTTCCGGGCCTGTAAGTCACTAGCTACGGGAGCTAGCTGTGGAAGACATTTGAAGACAAAAATGATTAATTCTAGCTGTCCTTCTTAAAGATGCATTTTACTATGGTGGGGTGGGGGATACAAAGATTAAAGGATTATGCTGATTAACAGCTAATGAGGACCTAAATGAAGGTAACATTGTTGGGTATGGGAAGGGAAGGAGGTGACAGATGTCATAAAGAATGATAGTGACATAGAGTAAGAAATTGCCCAGTGTTTCCAGATTCATCCAGACTCTTCCCATCCTTTAGGTCACCACTTAAATGTCTCTTCTCTGCTCAGCCTTTATCTCTCACATGGTTCTCCCCATTGAGGAGTATCTCATGTTCCTTATCCCATTCTCCAACTCTTCTTGTAATACACGTACACCATGGACTAGTGGTTCTCAGGCATCAGCATGCTTCAAAGCACCTGGAAGGCTGCTTAAAACACAGATTGGTGGGTCCTCACCCCAGACTTTTTAATTCTGCAGGTCTGAGATAGAGCCTGGGAATTTGATTTCCTAACAAGTTCTCAGGTGATGATGATGCTACTTGTCTAGGGACCACCCTTTGTATCTGCTGAAGCTAAGAAGCCATGAGAGGTACAGATAAAAGACTTGGGAGCTTGAGGCTAGACTAATACGCCAGATCTGGCGTGTCCTAGAAAAATAAAACAAGAATCAGGTTTCATTTACGGACAGGCAGAAAAGAATGAAATATTTGCCTAGCTCCATGAAATAAAAATACTTTGAAGGAGGCATCTGTCTATTTCTAGATGAGCTAGAAGTTTTCTTAAATATGTCATTGGTATAGACTTTAAACAAAAAAAAAATAATTGAACATCACAGCAGTGATTATAATTTTATTTTAATCATGAAGCGGTAAATACTATGTAAGTAACAAGTGTACAATTGTTATTTGAGAGAAAATAAGTATAGAGCTAGCCTACTATGTTCTATTTACATTGTTACTTTGTTATTTTCCGTAAGAACTGAGATCATTGGTCCTGGAGAAATGTACCATTTCCAAGAGCTGGTTTTATAATTACCATTTTGATTGCTGCATCTAATTATTCCTTAAGTTTTACCTATCCCTGATAGTTACCTTGCAAATCTGACGTAAGCAGATATATCAAGTCTCCTAATTTGAGCAGGTATAATTTGCTCTTTATGTCACTGAAGTGTTGGCTATAGTTGGCAAATGTACTAAGTTGCACAAGCAAAAGTGCAAAATCCTCCCTGGTATTTGCAAACATCAGTCATTTCAGGTTTCTTTCATTCTGTCAAATGTCCACTAGTTTAACTGCTCAGGACCAATGACAATCACTTCAGCATAAGAAAACAACCATTCATTCATAGTCACAGTGTGTAAATAACATGGACACCTTGGAAGCCTTATTCTGATCACACAGCCAGATGCCAGTAGATGGAGAGTGAAATTAGATAAATATGAGTAAATATCGCATTATCTTAGTTCAAAGCATAGAGAACTTCTAATTTCACCATGATAATTCACCCATATAGCTGAAATTAGGGTTTGAGTTGAGATGCATAAATACTCCTGTTAATTTTAATGATATCAAACAGTCATCTGTTTAGTCTTTTTGAAGTCTCTGCAGTAAATACTTAAAGTCTGTAAATCCACCGAAAAGGAAACAAATTATTCAGGCGTAATAATATGCAACTAAATTAATCTGGGACTAACAATATAAATAAAGTTCCTATTTAAAATAAAAGTTCCTTTTTAAAATAAAAACAAATTTAAAATAAAGATGTATATGTGTCCACCTAGAAAAGAAAAAATCAATTCTTTAAGTGATAATCACAATTCCAAATTGTTGTAATAAATATTTTGAGAAAATTTGAGTTTCTTTGTTAGGAAGGAGCGGGTGACAGATCCCTTGGTTTTATTTTTATCCTAGTAGAGTGGTAGTTTCTGAGTAGCTAGGAGATACTTAGAAAAATTTCATGGAAGAAAGTACTTGTCAGTCTTTTAGGATATATTTGGTTTAATGTCGTCAGAATGTAGTCTGCCCTCTCCCTGGAATCAAGTTGCAAACACTATCCTCAATAGTAATTAGAGCTAAGCAGCAATTACAGGACTTATGATTTGTTCAGACACAGTGCCTGTCGGCTGTTTCCTAGCACCACATTTCACAGGAGCACCAGGTTGAAATGATGGAATTATTTATCTCTAAATGTAATGCCTTGTTCAGTGCTCGAATGCAGAAGTGAACGTGGACTGTATTCTTAAAAAATCAAGGTAAGCATTGCTAACTGATCAGCATTTACACCTCAGGGAACTTTTTTGTGATGTGACAAAAATGTAATGCAGTTAAGATCAATTTTGGGGAAAGAGAAGTAGAATTAAAACAAGCAGAATTTGCTAATTTCACGCTCCCACCCCCACCGGTATCATCTTGGTTTTCCTAACTTATTTTTATTTAAATTGCTATATTGAGTCACTGCTAAATGTAATGAAGATGTGACTGATGTTCTGCATTTCCCTCATCTTTATGAGCTCCGGTTCCTTTTTGTTTCAAAGTTTGTCTCAAAATAACTACTAAGTAAAAATGAGTTATGTTTGATCCAAGCATGTTTGAGCCTTCTCTCCTTTTTCACCATATATTTGTCAAGAAGTATATTTAAGCTGATGTATACATGTTCTAGAATTCACATTCAGAATGATTGAATAATGGCTGGTAGCCAGTAATAGAATTGAGTGATCGGGCAGTTTGAATTCTTGTCACGTGATTTTTATGGTAGACATGGTTCAAGATTTTAGTGTTTCATCTAGTTCATATCAGAACTCAATCGCTTCATGTTTATTTAGACATTTGCACATGGAAATCCCTGTAGAAATCAGGTAAATTTAGCACCTCAAACGGGAATATTGTCTGTCATGAGGGTAAATGCATTTTGTTTGTATAAATAGATATTTGTGAAATTCTCATTTCTATTTTAATGTTATCACTTTGGTTTTCCCTGCCTAAAAATCCCTCTTCATCCAGTTTTCCATTCTTAAAATATTAACAAATTACTGTTAGGAAAGGGCTTAGAAAAACTTGGCACTTGGGAGATGTTTTACCCTCATAGTCCCTAGTGGAATTTCAGGTGATTTGGAAAATATTGAAAGAGGTTGGACTTCTTCTCTTGGAAGACTAGAAGTGTAAACACTGAGGGTTCAGTACACTCTTGAAAAAAATGAGTAGATTAAAACCAATGAACATTATTTTTTCCTTAGTTCTAGAGACTCTGTGAGGTGTGACTTCTTAGCAGACACCATTGTTCTGTGTAGGTATCACAATAGGCTAGTACCTAAAACTTGGAAAGAAAATTTTTTCTAGCCCTGTCTTTGTTTTCATTTTGTATATTGTCTCATTTTGTATTTACTTTGTGATGGAATTATTTATCCCTGCTCATCATTTTCTTCAAAGGAAGAAATAAACAATGTAGTATTTTAGAAGTCTACATAATATATGCAAATGCACCTTGTGTTTCCCAATGGAAAGGTATATTATTTATATACTCCAGGGCACTGCAGATAAGTTTCTGTAGAAATACACCATTAAAATCTGGTGGATTTAAGTTCTTAACTTCTCCCACTGTGTCATGTGAGTGCATATGAAAAACCTCTGTTGCCACAACTGACATGACTACTTGGGACATAACCAGAGATGTGGCCTAATTCCATTGTTCTAGACAAACTTATCCTGATATTAGTAAAAACTTGCTGTGAATCTTTTGATTTATAGAAGCAAATTTTGAAAACAAAATTAACATAATATAGCTGCAAAGCAAGGCAAATGACAAATTTTATGAGTGCTTTCCAATTCTCTAGCAATATGGTGGTGAAAAAAACAGAGACAAAGAGATGAGAGAGAGGCAGAAAAGCATCTGTACATATAGAAAGAGGCAGAGAAGCCAGAGACATGAGAGACAAGAGAGATGGTAAAGCATAAAAAGACAAACAGGTGAAAAAACAGGAGAGAGCATAGGTAAACAGAAGGGGAAGAGAGAAAGAGAAATAACTTGATGTTTGCATGCAGATATTCTGCAATTTGGGGACTTTGTATTCCTTTTGCATTTTCTTCAACTAGAAACATACGTTGTCAAATTAAATACATGGAGTACCAGGTCCATTTTTATCAGTTGTTTACATTCCCTTTGTGTCCTTTGAAGTGAAGACAGCTTAGAAAGTTTTTTGAATTTCAGAAAAGACCATGAGTCAAAACAAATGTTCCTCTAAAAGAAAATATTTCCATTCTTTTGTTGCCTTATAAAGCAAATCATTGAAAAGGAAAATGATGAGTGCTATGATTAAATTCTCTACTTTCCTTGTGGCTTCCTATTAAAAAGTCATTATGTCTTTGATTTTAAGTGTTCATTTGGAGCAGTGAGAGGAGTCATTTGGGAAGTCAAAAAGAAATCCCATAGAGGAAAAACTGGTACAAAGTCAGTACAGTGGTACAAGAAAAACCATGATACACAGGAGCAGCAGCAACCACTTATAATGAATCACATCAAATGCAGGAACTCCTTGGGCATTCGCTGGAGGGCCTTATCTGACACTACTTTGCATATCACTAGTGCCTCAGGAGCTGCCTGTGTGACTGAAGCAAGCAGCATCAATTTCTAGGATGTCAGGACAGTGGCAGAGTTCCAAAATATCAAGCCAGCAATTGGCCATTCAATTAAATACCCACTAAAGACCCTTTGTAATGCAAGTATCCCTTGAGTCACAGGACACTGTGTTTCTTAGGATAAGGGTGACAGCACATTGTGTCCTAATGACCCACTCCTTTGAAGGAATTAGATGTCCTGCGCATAACATTTTGCCTGCCTCTACTTCATTCTGTGTAATTTGTCTCAGAATAACTACAATGCAGTTTCTGCTATGCAATTAAAAGATATGTGGGAAGAAAATCATTTTAGAAGTCAGAAAATTCCAAATAAGGAATTGATGCTAGTCCTAGTCCACCCTGTATATAGTCTACCCAAACCCCACTTTTCCCCCCCTCTCATGCATTCATTTTCCTCCAATCACTATTTCTTCATTGTATCCGTCATAGCATGGCCAGATTAATCACCCCAAACCAGGTTTCCATAGGGATAGAATAGAGGTTTGCATGTTGGTGGCACAGCAGCCTTGTATGTTGGTGGCAGCCATCTCTACTGCTCCTGGGGGAAAAAAAGTCTCTTGCTGATGGAGGACCAAGAGTTACCTCTTCTATGTTAGTCACCATACTTCTAACACTCCATTAGAATTCTCCAGAATACGGGCCTCCCCTGTGGCGCAGCGGTTGAGCGCTGGGCTGCGAAGCTACCTGCTGCCTCTGCAGCGCAGGTTCGATCCCTGGCCTCCAGGCGAGGGTCCCACATGGCACGCAGACCTCTCCTGCCACCCACTGCTTCCCTCAGCAGCATACTTCATCAGTCTGCCTGTTCTGTTCCCTGCTCTGGCTCTGGTGAATTCTCTCACCCTCCCGCGCGCTTCTGACTGTACCCAGTGCTTGTATGAATAAATACATCTTTTAAAAAAAAAAAAAGAATTTTCCTGAATACTCTACAGTGTGTTATAATTGTGGCAGTCCAAGGATACATGTGCAGAATGGGAAAAAGTCACTGTGCAGTTTTTACTATTTTTTTTTTATTACCAAGTTGTGCTTTCTAGAAGTCTGTTCCTTTATTTTTTATTTATTTATTTTTTTAATGGGCTACAACTTTTGAATATCTTTGAAATATTTGGTTAACATTTCAGTTAAGGAAAACTTTTTTTCTCTACAAACATGGGAATAGAGAATATTGGCAAACCAGAGCAAATGTTAAATCTGCTTCTGTAAATTGAGCACATTTCTAAGGGAAAAGGATCATTCTGGAAAGGACCATTAAGTAAACCACTACTCCTTCCCCATCTCCCCATTGGCTCTTAAATGTAAATAACCTGGACACTGAATTCAAGAACTGAAATTCTCTGAAACTAGGGAGCTAAACCTCCTGCCCTGGAGTTGGGATTCATAGCAGCAGCCAGGTGTGTTGACCTTCTGAGTTGCTTCTGCCTGGCCATTCTGTGAGCAGCAGAGGAGAGGCGGAAGACACAGGCAGAGGTCTAAATGGTCCTGCTACTTTGATCAGCTCTAAGGGAAGGTCAATTGCAGTGCCTGGAAAAAAAATGTGTCTTTACAGATATCATTTTTGTTGCAGTTCTGATAACATAAAATGTCAGTATAAAAACCACCAACAGAAATGTGAGTGTGCCTCCAACTATGAGACTATTTAAATTAGTTATATTGATCCAAATGGTACAGTTAAAAGCATCATTTAATAGGAGTTGTTGTTCTCTTTTTTCCCATTGGGAATATTAAGGTAATTATTTAAAATGAGATGTTGCAGTCTAGCTCCTGCCGTTCTTTAAAAATGGAAGGAAATCTTGGCTCTCGGCCATCCTGGCCGTTCTTTCATGTAATTTCTTTCTTCTGTTGTTCATGTTAGTAAAATATTAAAGTTAACATCTCATTTGAGAATGAATATGCCTAAATATCAGTCAAAATATGAAAAGAAAGCAGATCAGATAATTAAAATTTCTATCAAATAATCTGCTTACATTTTTAAGGAAGATAATGACTATGAGATGTACTTTTTTGTATGTCTTTGATTATACAGACTGCAGTGTCTGAAACAGCCCATTGCCAGGGATCTCTGGGCTTGAGTCTATAGTCAGGTACCATGTTGGATCAACTTCTCCAAACTCCATTTTTGTCATTAGGAATCTAGGTCGATTCCTAGATTATGGTTACCTCTAAAATTTTATGAAATATAATTCCTCTAGAAATATCCAGTGGTTGGAGAAGAATAGCTGTTACGACATTTCTACAAAAATATGTATTTTAGGACGGTTTCTAAAATAAGTCATAGTTCCAAGCTGTCATTAGGTCCCTAAGCATGTTGTAAGGGAGAGCAAATAGCTCCTCTGTAACAGAAAGAGGATTCTTTCTGTTTAATAGAGCTCAGAAAGCATCTTGATGCCACAGACAGGAGTCCCTGGGCACATGTAGCTCAGGACCATCTCCCTGGATCTTTTGCCAGAAAATTTCGTCAAGCTGCTGTGACCTCCCAATCCATTCTTGACCTCAGACAATTTTAGTAAAGCCCTGTCTGAAGATAATTTTGGCTTCTAAAGACTTAGTAATTTAGAAACTAAGCACATGACATTCCCTTTTGATAAGTCAGGTATATTAAAAACTTTCGAAAAGCTTGTCAAAGCATTTGTCAGAACCATTTTCCTATCTTTCATGCCATGCTTAATACCATTGGGTTGCAAGTGGAAAAACTATAACAAAACCAAAAAAATTCTATTCCACTTAAAAGAAAATTAGTTCTCAAGGTTTTTTTTTTTCCTTTTTGAAAACTATTTGTCTTCTGTACTTTAATTCTGAAATTTTCAGCTTTTGCAATGTTGCTTTTAAAAAGAATTACAGTAATAAAGTATGTCACTTGTAGCCAAACTATAATTTGTACTATCATATAGTAAATACGTGTCACCTATTTTATAGTAAAACGTCACCCATATAGTAAATACGTCTCACCAACATTTTAAATATAAGAAACTCAGTGCATGAGCAAGATATTCAGTATAAATGAATCACCACTTGACTTTATGTATTCTATTGCCACACATCAAAAAAGCTATATTTTGTATCTTAGTAAAGGATTCATCATTTTGTGTAAAGGCAACTACTAAACCCAAAGGATATGGTGACTTAAAATCTATCATGATGTGGTTTCACTGCTGTTTTTTGATACAGCACTTCATTATTGCTTATAAACTTTAGTGTGGTACTCAGAAGGATTTATTTTTAAATACTGCATTCGGCCAGGATGCTGCTGTTAGAAATCTTTGGAAATAACCCTGTGCTGACCCAAGGGAAATTCAGGCACAGAACTGCCAATTGTTAAGATTTTATAGACTCAGAGTTCTAGATACACATTTTTCTCTTTGGCATCACTGGATTCTGTCAGTCTCTTCTATCTACTTCTGAAATTCAGAAAGGAAGCATCAGCATTAAAGGGAACTTCTATTTTCTCATAAATCATTTTGAAC